>NW_024609846.1:30594268-31194268 GCF_016920785.2 Ixodes scapularis | reverse complement strand
ACTCGACCGACATCGTCCCTACAGTGGGGAACACCCTGTCACCGCAGCAACCGTCGACCACTCCTCCTGCCCCTCCGCAGGCAGTTGAGCCTCAGTCAACTGCGGCCTCGTCCCCTCCGCAAGCAACTGGGACCCAGTCGGCCGCACCGCCTGGGAGAACCCAGGCGGGCGCGGCTCAGGCTCCTGAGGGGAGACCCACCCAGAAAGAGGTGGACACCGAGCCTGGCTCTGCTAAGCGCCCGCGTGAGGACTTCCCAGCGAACTCCAAGGACGGACGGCAGCGACAACAAGAGAAGAAATGGAAGGTGGTGGTGGGCTGGAAAGGCTCGGACAGCCAGCCGCCGTCTTCGTCACCGATGGACTGCGACAATCTGGTTCAGTAAGCCACTGTGCGAGCGTACTGCCCCGTGCGACGATGATAATAGGGAGTTTTCGTAGACCGCGCTACCGCCTCCGCTAAGCGTTCCGCAACCAAGAAGTCGCTACTGCGCCTGCGCGCCGAAAGCCTTGACTGTGGAGTTCCCGCTATCGTAGCGGATTGCGGAGGGCCTTGCGGGTCGGCGAAAACGATCTACGAAAACTCCCTATTGAAAGGTAAGCGCCGCGCGCTTGGTCTGGCCTTCTATAGCTCATGATCTCTATCGAAAGGCCTGTACGACTTGCGACCCTCAACGTGCGAGGGCTCGCGGACCGTCGAAGGCAGAGGCAACTGTACCGCCTAGTCGTAGACCACGACCTCGATATTGTTGCACTACAAGAGACCAAAGTCGAGGGAGAGGACCAGACTGAGCGCATGGTGCGGCCTTTTACGGCCCGCTACAATGTTTGCGTCAGCCGAGCCGTAGGGACGTCCGCGGGGTGTGTCATTTTGGTTCGCCAGTGCCTAGGGGCAGTAGTCCAGGCCGTTACGGCTTGTGAATCGGGGCGCCTCGTGGTTTGCGATTTTTCCTTTTCGTCGAGTGAATGGCGCATCATCTGTTTGTACGCGCCTACCAGAGTTGGGGAAAGAAGAGCCTTTTTTGAAGCCGTTCAGTACCATTGTAACTGTCCGCGACTTGTTATCCTGCTTGGGGACTTTAATTGTGTGTGCTCGGCAAGCGACAAGACAAGCTCTACACCATACATAGACGCGAGTACTGAATGTTTAAAAGATTTAATTAACGAGTTTGGATTGGAGGACGTTGGCGACTGTATCCGTAATGGTCAAGTTCTAAAATTTACCCACTTTCAAGGGCTCAGTCACGCCCGTCTAGACAGAGTGTATGTGCCTTTGGATTTAGTTCCCCTGTGTCAAGATTATCATGTGAGTCCAGTGTCCTTTAGCGACCATTGTCTTGTTCAGTTTTCCCTACGAAGTAAAAATGATTCTAAAAAACTATTTAATTGGGAATTATGGAAATTAAACGCAAAATTGTTGCAAGATGAAATTTTCATGCGACGAGTTCAGGCAGCGATAGAACGAATGACAGACGGGGACAAATCAGTTGGGCATGGGCCAAAATGGGAAATATTTAAACAGAACATAAAGATAATGGCCATAGAAAGAGCTAGCGTCATTAAAAACGAAGAAAAGAAAATGGAAAAGGCAATGCGCTCGAACTTGCTGACGCTAGTAAAAGAAGAATGCCGATCGCCGGGTGTCTTTAAGGACGATATTTTATTTTTGAAAGAAAAACTCGAGCTGTTAGATAGAGACCGATATCGCGGCGCGCTTGTGCGAGCTAGAGCCGACAGGCTGATAGCGGGCGAGTTGCCTACAAAGCGAGCTCTAGGCATGGAAAAGAAGTACGCCCGTCGGAATGAGATTGCGGAAATAGAACATGATGGGGTCGTTACAAGCGACGGCGCCGAAATCGAAAGGGCCTTTTTTGATTATTACAGCGCATTATTTTCTTCCAATCCTGTCAATCTAGAAGGTTTTAAAAGCGATTTTTTGGCATTCATGCCGAGGCTCGGCGACGAAACAAAATCAATTTTAGAAGGACCCATTACATATGAGGAAGTTAAGACGGCAATTGAAGCTTTGAACCCCGGCAAGTCCCCTGGACCGGACGGGCTCAGTGCGGCGTTTTATAAATCGCTCAAGAATACGCTGGCTCCTGTTTTAGTGGATGTTTTTAACGAGGCTTTTGATGCAAAGACTCTTCCGCCTTCTTTCCTAACGGCTCATACCGTCTTAATTCCTAAGACAGAAGATGTCACTAAACTTAGGCAGGTCACATCCTATCGGCCCATCAGTCTGACCAACGTGGACTACAAAATCCTCATGAAAATTTTAGCAAGAAGGTTGCAAAGTGTAATAACCGAACTAGTTGGCCCTCACCAAACATGTGGGATAAAGGGAAGAACAATTTTTACAAATACGCACACAGCGAGGTGTGTCCTCGAGTGTTGCGATGCCATGCATAGTCGCGTTGCCATGCTTCAGGTGGATCTTGAGAAAGCTTTTGATCGGGTACCACATGACGTCCTTTTGGCCGTCCTTGATCATGTAAATGTAGGATCTGTTATACGGGAAGGAGTTAAAATGGCGTACAGTGGCAGTACGACTAGCCTAATAGTAAATAAGTCGGTCGGAAAGCGTATTCAGGTGCAGCGTTCAGTGCGCCAAGGATGTCCTTTATCCCCTCTCCTTTTTTGTATATACATAGAATCATTTTGTTTAAGTATTATTAGAAATAGTAGAATAAGTGGATTTAAGCTACATTCATCCGAAGTGCGCGTTTTGGCCTACGCGGATGATATTGCCTTGTTTTGTTCAAACGAAGAAAGCATTGTTGAAGCAGTTAATATAATCAAACGGTTCTGTAACGTCAGTGGGAGCGCAGTAAACTGGGACAAGTGTATAGGTTTTTGGCACGGGGAGTGGTTTTCAACGCCGAGTGTCTTCGCGAATATAAAATGGGTGTGCACTCCAGTAAAGTATTTAGGTGTGCCCCTGGAGTACTACCGCGATAGTGAGCCGTACTGGAGCAGACAGGTATTGGAGCTCCGTGACAAAGCGGAAAAGTGGAAGGGGAGCGGGCTTTCTATTTTTGCACGTGCCACAGTTTGCAATTTGTTTCTTGTGAGCAAGCTGTGGTTCGTGTTGCAAGTGTTACACTGCTCTCGGGTGAATGTACAGAAATTGCACCGCGTTTTCGCAGTATTTATTTGGGGCTCCTCTTGGGAGAAAATGAGCAGAATTAATCTTTTTCGTCGTGTGCGCGAGGGTGGACTAAGCTTGTCGCACTTGTTTCTACGTCAGGTAGTAAATCGTTTTATATTTTTTCGCGATACAAGTGATCTGTTTTTGCGAACCGTATGCCAAGTAAGGCTAGGTCGGGCTCTGCCAGAGTTTATAGTATCTTCGTCAAGCGAGCCAGGCGGCATTCATGGGTATTTCAAAGAGCTAGTAGCGTCATGCCGATTCTTAGCAGCCCGTTTTTCTCTGGACTATTTGAGCGAAGTGACACGCAAAAGATTGTATAAAGATGTTTGTGATGTGGTTTTCCCTGCGCCTATGTACAGAGTTTTGTTTTCCTCGGGAAGAGGCCTGGACGTCTTAAAAAGGGTGAAAAGAATGCAAGTGCCTCCTGGCGTTAAGACTTTTTTCTTTAAGTTGCACACCGGTACTCTGCCAGTAAAGACCTGGATGGAGGAGAAGGGCCTGTTCGTTCCCTGGGGGGTCCACTGTTTTGTCTGTAAAAAGCCGGAGACAGTTGAACACGTGTTCCTGGAGTGCTGGGACGGTGTCCTCTTGTGGGACGTCCTTCAACGCACCCTGAAAAAGGAGTTACCGCTAGATCCATACGGGATCAGGTACCTGTCGGTAGAAAACGAGGGCGGTGTACCGTACGATCTGGTAATGTTATTATGTTTGCATGGCATCTGGAGATCTCGGATGGCAATGCGCCATGCTGACAAAGATGCGCGTGAGGCAAGGGAGTACTTTCGGGAAAATATTATTTCATTTGTCGAAGTTTGCAAGGTCCAGCAATATGTCCCTGAGTGGCTGCCGCATATTGAACGGCTCCTGACGATGGAAAAGTTTTAACCGTACAAAGATAGCCAAAGGCTGACTGGCTTTTTTTATATTTACGTTGTATTAGTGTGTCGTGTCTGTGCTTGTGCTTTTGTCCGGCAATAAAGAAAAAAAAAAAAAAAAAAACGGCCGTAGCCTAACGGTTATCGCGCTTGCCTCCCACGCGAAAGGCCAGGGTTCGATTCCTTGCCGCGGCTACACATTTTTGTTGGCACTGTACTGTGATGTTCTGGTGAATTCGAGAACCGTCTTGCTGATTCGAGGTTAGAATGTTCTACGCGCCGAACCTTCTACGCCGAACGATCCAGAAACCCACGAGGGTACATAAGGGATTCCGCAAGGCGAGCGGAGTCAGTTTCGCCCCAGCGTTCGACTCTGCTGCTACGCCGACTTCGACGCCCGCGACGCTCTGTTATTATCTTTTGCACCCCTTTTATTTTTTGGCACAAGTTCGCCACATTAAACGTTTATTTCTTCCTGTTAATTTCTTGTTTATTGGTCACCACCCGTGACAATATTTTTATTAATTTTGACACGCTGCTCTCTACGGATGTACAATTTTCATGTCCACGGAAAGCGGAAAAGAAGCTCTTTATAAATGTACAAAGCTCACTCAATTGTTCTCATTATTTCCTTCGATGGCATGAATTAAAATCTTTTAAAAGTTTACAAGTTTGAAAATACCTTATCTTCTCAAAAGCACACTTTTATTATTTTACATTTTCGTGTCTTCGTATAAAACATGGTTTTCTATTAAGAACAACCGTTTATAATTGTGATATCTTGTTTGTATGGCCTCTATCTAAGCTCCAATATCGTGAAATGTGTGATCGCATTTAGCCAGAAACATAGGCAACCTTATCAAGGATAGGCATCACTGATTAATATATATATAGATATAGATATAGATATAGATAGATATATTTGCGTATCTCTCGAGCGATATGTTCACGTCCTGGTGGTGGCCTCATTGTGAGACGACCGGAACGAGACCGAGACGGCGTGAGTGAAAAAAAACACACAAAAAAAAACGTGTTTTTTCTTATAATAAATGAACAGTTGTAAGTCAGCGTTGCGTCTCGGTGCATCTACTTGTCCTTTGTCCATCTTCGCGCTGTTTTTGATTTCACAATGAGTCTGGCGATTTATTTAAAAAGATTTTAAAACCAGTAGGAAAGCTTAATTACGTTAAGACCTCTCTATAGTGTGCGCAGAGTTATAAGCAAAAATAAAAATAACGTAGAGGAAAAAAACCACGCGAGGGGAGTGAGCCAAGCATACTCGACATTTGTCAGTCGGGAAAACCACTCCTTTCCACCTTGACCTCTTCTGTGCTCCATTACTCGAGCACAAAAAATTATCCCAATCCGCGGTCTTCACATTTCTCATACGTGGAAAATTGACATACAATTTTTTCCCCAAAATTAAACATTCGACCCTTTTTGCTCGCACGATTTGAGATTAAATCCCCCGTTGTTATACGTCTGGAAACACTTTCCTAGGCGTGCTTCATGTCTTTATAACCGTCCCCTGTACATACTTTTTGTCTTTATAGTCTTTATCTTTATAGTCTTTATAACCGTCCCCTGTACATACTTTTTGGCAAAAGCATATCGGCATTGTCTGTATTTTTCGGCAGCTCCGTCGGCACTGTCGCCGCAAGGCACGGAACCCAAAGGAACGGGGGCTTGCGGCGGCGTCTGCAAAGAACAGTTTCCGGTTCCGGTCTGCGGGTCCGACGGCCGCATCTACCACAGCGAATGCGTCATGAAGCAGATGACCTGCAGGTTCGTATATTATATGGCTCAAGTGAGTTCAGGGAAGGCTCCTCCCACCTCCTTCCACTTTAACAGAGCGAATAAACCAGCGTCCCTCGTTTATTCGCGACTCCAACTGTCTAAAGGTGGCGCCACTCGTTTTCCAAAATGGCGGTTATAGTGAGGGCCGCAGACAAGGAGGACCATTCCATTTAGCCAAAGAAGTGCATTTACCGCTCTCTGCTCGGCACCATTTTGTTCGACCGCAGCGCCCTCTCCACACATCCGGGAAGTTCAGCGGGTTCGTTCGGCGGGGTAAAACGAGAGAGAGGGCACGCGCCCGACTCCGCTAGCAGACGACAAACCGGGAGGCTGCCGTTCTTTATCTTTGGGCTGTATCGGTGGGCTCTACCGAACATCGAACTCTCGCTCGTGGCTGCCGTTGTGAAGTGGTTCGCGTTCTTAGAATAGTTGTGGCTACTCCAAAATCAGCCTATAGCTCTCTGTTGTTCTGATTTGCTAAATGATGAACTAGCATATCTTTTTGCAGTTGAGTCAGCCGGCAGTACTACCCTCAACTACTGCTTGTATTGCGGCAGGAGAGCACGTTTTATTTATTATTTCAGACTTCCACTCATGGTCGCTAAAGGCCTACACCCAGTACGAACTTTTGTATAGTAAAAAAGGTACAGCAACCGGATTTACTTTTCGCCAAAGAGACCGGCCAATCTGACACAGTTCTCCCTATTTTTTTCTTTTATTTGCATGCAGGTAACAGCGCAATTGGACCCTGTGAGTCTTTTTATCTAGCATAATATTACACGGCAACTGGCATACCAAAATCTGCGCACCTGCGCTTGAAAGTTCCAAAATGACGCGATTTTGAACAGAGTTTGCACGCCAGCCGGACGCTAGCTGCAGCCCACTCGGCGGAGGAGACGAGATGCGGGGTGAGAGGGGGAGTGCATTATTTTCTCTTTTACCCTCTCTGCTATGACCCTAATGGAACGGTCTTATGTACTAGGAGGGGGAACGTTGCAATATTGGTGAAGCCTAGTCATAAAAAGTTTAAACGATTTTGTGCCCAGCGTGCCCGCAGATCTCTCTGGCGATTGGTGCGCGTGACATGTCACGTGTGAGATGGATGGTTGATTGTAGAAGGACTCTTTGCAGGCTTGCGCGCGCTCCGTCCGGTAGGTTTTATGAGATCGAAGGCTAGACTGTGGTGTATTCTAGTACCCCATATCAATACGAAGGCTAGCTACGGTCACGTGATGTGGTCACGTTGGCATGGTAAGTGAGGAGAGTAAGGAGGAAAATGAGAAAGAGGCGAGGCGTCAAGGGTTGAGGATGCTACGCGGCCGACGTCATGCCCTCTCCTACCCTTCTATCCTCCTTGGTCGCAACTGCGTGCTGGCATACCAGTTGCTGAGCCTGTCTAGTGTGCTGGCTTCACTCAGGGACACAAATTTCCAGGGTGTTAGGCCCGCAGATCACCTCTTTTTCCTAAAAACAAAAACGGTGTTTCGCGTAATACTTAGGCCAGGAGGCTCATTCTGCAGGGTGATCCAAGGAGACGCCAGGCTCTTTAAATCGACCGGAAAACTCGGTTTCTTAACCTATCGCGCTACGACTTTGTGCAGCGTTGCCCATAGATGGTGCTTTTTTTTTTTTTTTTTTTTTGTAAAATTTGCAAAGAGCGAACTTACCTGAGGAAAAAGTAAAGAAAGAAAAAGGCTTAGCTCCTATGAAAACGCAGCGAAGCCACCGGTCTTCAAACAACACGGCGCCGTTTCGCACGGGAGACAAGGGATGGCGCAACGAACGCCGCCAGCGAACGAGCATACGGCGTCGAGAGCCTGCGTCTTTAGCAGACAATCTTTTCGACTCAAAACTAAAAGCAGCGCACGTTCCGCAGGCGGCGACAGTCGCAGAAACAAAAACAGGCGCGGTAACAACAAGGAACTGCAGTTCCTTGTGTGCTAAAGACGCCGGCTCTCGGCGTCGTATGCTCGTTCATTGGCGGCAGTTAGCGTCGCGACCGCTTTCGCCATCTCTTGTCTCCCGTGCGAAACGGTGCCGTGTTGTTTGAAGACCGGTGGTGTCGCTGCGTTTCCATAGAAGCTAAGCCTTTTTCTTTCTTTACTTTTTCCTCAGGTAAGTTCACTCTTTGCAAGTTTTACAAAAAAAAATAATGCACCATCTGTGGGCAACGCTGCACAGAGTCGTAGCGCGATAGGTTAAAAACCGAATTTTCCTGTCGATTTAAAGAGCCTGGCTTCTCCTTGTTTCACCCTGTAGTTTCTTCAGAGGTCGTATGGGTCGTATGGAGTGAAACCGCGAGCGGAGCCCATAGAGTTATTACAATAAACGCTAGAGGCTCAGCTGGAACGATAGAGGCTTATCAGGAACGAAACCGAAACTAAGTTTTATTCTGGATCGAATTTCTTGCTATAGGTGTTAATTTTGGTTTCTCTTCCAAATGCAAGCTGTGCTTTCCAACGTAATTATTAAGCTAAAGAAGTGGTGTGCGGAAGCTTTCTTTTGCGACATACGTGTTCGATCCAGACACTTCAAAATATTTTGCAGGGTTCAGTGCCTCTTTAAAGGCAAGTCCTTCCTTCCGCCTTAGAGGAATCAGAATGTTATATTGAAAAAATCAGCGCTGATATTTTTGTGTTCTTGCTGCTTTTCCTCTCTCAGATAATTGTCATGTAAAATAATTAACTGCGGGCCCTTTAATGGGTTTTGGGGCATTTCGATTATCAATTGCTTTACCATTTATTCTAAACACACGAATAACAGAATCAATTCAAATTTTACAACATATCGCCAGGAGTGATCAGTTTAGAATATGCTCAGGAAACATGTAAATTGAAAAAACGCTGTTCTCACTAAAAAAAAAAAAACAAAAAAAAAAACAGAATCTAAGTTAGAAAGCAAAAGTGTTTTTTTTTTTTTTTTTAAGACAACGCGTGACGCATATGACTTTATATTATTCCAGTCTATCTTGATAACGATGCCAGAGTTTTTCCTAAGCTAAAAAAAAAAACGGTGAGGCCTTTCTGTAAAATCAGTTCTTGTTAAATAGCGCATTATTGTGATTCGGGTGTGGCCTACATTTTCGCAAATTATATTCATTTAATACAATTAAGATATTTTAATACATAGTTTTTCAAACTCTATTAGAGCTTGTTGCTTATAATCTAATTTCAGACGCGCAAACAACTATATGGCAGTCCAAAGTCCGAAAATAATTGTCACTGGTGCCAATTGCAGCATTTTTAATTAACGAGTCATAAAATAAAAATAGTCTAAAATATATGAAAACAATCCAGCTGACCCAAGAAATGCATGTAGAATGGCAATAATTCTGAGTAAAGCATATTGCACTATCAAAGTCGCGACTTTTGACAATCGGCAAAACTTCCAAATTTGCCGCCAATCTTTCCGGACCAAATGCCCCAAAAAATACAAGAGATATTCCGTTTGTGTGCGTGTGTGTGTGTGTGTGCGTGGGTGTGTGTGCGCGCGTGTGCGTGTGCGTGCGCGTGTGCGCGTGTGCGCGTGTGCGCGTGTGCGCGTGTGCGCGTGTGCGCGTGCGTGCGTGCGTGTGTGCGTGCGTGCGCGTGCGTGCGTGTGCGTGTGTGTGTGTGTGTGTGTTTCAATTACAACGTTTCTCAGAACATATATTTTCTTTAATTTTTACGCTCCGTCTTTTTTTGCCAATCTCAGCCTTTCCAGTTCGAAGGAACGCCAACCCGCTTGCATGTCTGCTCACTGCAGCACGTTTCGTTGGCATCAGAAAACCGGTGAAACAGTAATGTGAGTTTTATCATCGGGTACACGAGCGAACGCAATTGCACCGTGTGTCTGCGGTAACGTTGCGTCTTTCACACTACCCGTGCGCGGAGCCCAAAAATTACGGTCTTTAATGGGTGCATGGCAACGCAAACGGCCGGCGCTTGCGTTTGCTTTTATATGCAATACTAAAACACTCTAAATAGTAGTAAGGCACATGCCCATAGCGACTGCAGCACGCACTACCTTGGAACCGTGGAGAGCGTTGTTTACATTCAGAAATGACGTTTCGCGAGTCATGATCGCGAGCAGTTCCGCCGTGCCCGCTAATCGGGAGAACCGCGGGGACCCTCACTAGAGCGCTTCCCTTTTCCGCCGCGAGAGGGCGAGCAACGAGCTGGAGAAGCGAGGGGCTGTTTCATCCACGACAGGGCGTGACACCGAACGACTCTCACTTTCCAAAAAATAAGATATGACATCGGAAAACGAAGAAAAAAACGAGAAGGTCCAACGCCGTTTCTCAAAACCATGAAGTGATTATGGGTACTTAAGGGTGAGGGAACAAACTACAATTGACGAGAAAACACACACATCCACAAATGAACCTGTCGAAGTCGGTGGTAAGACATAGAAAAATGGCCCTAATGGCACTCACCCAGTGGCAGCCGACGTTTCATAAGAAACTTGGCTTCTTCAAATCTCTTGGCAAACGTCGGTTACCACTCTGTGTGTTCCAGGAAGTCTTTCCAGCGCGCAAGGGTGATAAGCCCCAGAAGGCATATCATCAAAGAATGTATTGAGGGGCAGGATGTCATGCGAAGTGTCATGCTCGAGCCAAGGGCAACATGAAGAACGCGTAACCCGTAGCAGGCTCACTCGAGGTTTCAAATGGTCACTTGCGACGTAATTAATTGTTCCAGCCGTTAAAAGTCGGCGACCACACTTCAGCTACCACAAGGGTCTCCCCGCAATCCGAACTTTGGTGGCAGCGGCGGAGCGCATCACCCACGGCCTTTCTGAGCATTCTTCTGTATTTCACAGGATTGAACCGCCGGTCTTGAGCTGTTCGGCCCGACCGTCGACAGGACTTCGGAGAGTGTGCCGCTGTCCCGAGGATTGACCTGCCCGTCTTGTGCTGTTCGGCCCGACTGTCCTCAGTACCTCGGAGATCCGTTCAGGATTTTAAATTTCGAGCCAATTTAAGTCCGCCAATCAGCGTGTACCGCCACTATCGCTCAAGATCAACAACATCGCTGGAGCGAGGGGCGTTTTCACTCACTTTGGTGGCAGCGGCGGAGCGCATCACCCACGGCCTTTCTGAGCATTCTTCTGTATTTCACAGGATTGAACCGCCGGTCTTGAGCTGTTCGGCCCGACCGTCGACAGGACTTCGGAGAGTGTGCCGCTGTCCCGAGGATTGACCTGCCCGTCTTGTGCTGTTCGGCCCGACTGTCCTCAGTACCTCGGAGATCCGTTCAGGATTTTAAATTTCGAGCCAATTTAAGTCCGTCAATCAGCGTGTACCGCCACTATCGCTCAAGATCAACAACATCGCTGGAGCGAGGGGCGTTTTCACTCACTTTGGTGGCAGCGGCGGAGCGCATCACCCACGGCCTTTCTGAGCATTCTTCTGTATTTCACAGGTTGGTTACTTTCCTGTTTTAGATCCCCCTTGTAGTTAGCTCTGCTGCTGCTACCAAAGTTGTAACTGTTACGTTGCTGCTTGAGATGACCCGTTGCTATGCCTGTCGAATTGTGTTGCGGGACGACTCTCAGGTCCTTAACTGTGCTGAGTGCGAGTTTGCTTTTCATGTCGGAACTTGCTCTGGGGTAACTGATGCTGTCTTTAAAACAAAACGCGAGTCCTTCAAAAAGAACTGGAAGTGCGAGTCATGTCGGTGTGAGGTTGGTAAGAGCGCTACTGCTGGCCAGGGTCAGAGAGCTGAGGGTGACATGCTCAGGAGGCTGGTGGAGATTGACAGAAAGCTGAGTTTGCTTATTGAGCTGCCGGCCAAAGTCGATGGCCTTGAACAGTCTGTTCAATTGCTCTCAGATCAATTCGACTCCATACAGCGTCGCCTCGAAAATCACGACCAAGAAATTAAAGATGTCAAGCATAGAGTCGAAAAAATTGAAAAATCCAGCGGACCTCAGGCCCTTGCCCAGCTGCAGCTGGACGTTGATGCACTCGAGTGGCGTAGTAGGCGGATTAACATTGAGATTCATGGGATCCCTGACACCGACGGCGAAGACCTTTTGAGTAAGGTGAACGACTTAGCAGTGAGACTAGAAGTTGGTACTTTGGCCGGGGAAGACATCTCCGCTGTTCACAGGCTTCCAGCTAGGCCCGGAAGGACACGTGGAATCATCGTGCGTTTCGCGCGTCAGGAGCTGCGGGATACGTGGCTGGCCAAAAGGGGAGTCCTGAGAAACAGCGAGGATAGGGTTTTCATCTGTGAAAATATGACCTCCCGCTCTAGGGGACTTCTCTCAGCTGCCAAAGAATGGCTCAAACAATCGGGCTATAAATACGCATGGCATGCGAATGGAAAAATCCTCGTGCGTAGAGCGACTGGCGATTCGGCAACAATTATAAAATGCGAGGATGACCTACGTGTCCTGCGGTAGATAGTCAGTCACCTCAAGCTGTCTTTCCTTTATTTTTTTTTAACATTTTATGATTCAGTTGGGCCATACTACTAAAGAAGAATGGTTTGCGTCTCTCGGATTACGGAGAGACAGACTGAGTTGTCTGCATATGAATGTGCAGTCTGTAAATAGCAAGTTAACAGAACTTGAAAGTTTCTTTGCTGATGCCGATAAGCATTGGGATGTTATTATGTTGACTGAAACATTGTATTCAAACGATGTTGCCATCTTTCAGTTGCCTCAAAAAAGAACATACTATCTTAATAGAACTTCACGACGTGGGGGTGGGGTTTCACTGCTCATAAATGATTCAATGTCATGTGAATTGCTGAAAGAGTATTCTGCTTCAACCGACGATTATGAAGTGTTGTGTGCCGAGACAAGGGATATAATTTTTGCGGTGTGCTATCGGCCACCAGATGGTGCTTTGAATGTTTTTCTTTCATTCCTAGAAAATATGTTGGCCTGTGCAAGTTACCGCAGACAAAACGTCATAATAGGTGGTGATTTTAATATCGATATGAATTCTGATAGCGCGAGGAAAAAAGATTTTGAGAGGGTGTTCCTTTCGAATGGGTGTACGAATGCTATTGAGTCATTTACAAGGATTACTGAAACGACGCAAACAACTCTTGATCTTTTCTTAACAAGCTATGATCCATCGTGTATGATTAGTGGAGTTTTGAGTTGTCCAATTAGTGACCATATGCCTGTTTGTTTGTCAGTTCGAACAACCCCCCTTGAAAAGGAAAAAGCTAATACTAACGTAACATTCCAGCTTATTAACGAAAAGACCTTAAGCGAGTTTCAGAAAGAGCTTAAGGATACGTGCTGGGACGAAGTTTTTCAACAAGGAGATGCCAATATAGCTTATAATATTTTCCTCAGCATATTTGTTGCAGCATATAAGAAGCACTTTATCAATAAGGAGCGCAAATTCAATAAGAAATTTCGGAAACCTTGGTTAACAAAAGAGCTCTTACGGAAAATTAAGAAGCGGGAGAGGCTTTATCTAACATTTATTAAGAAAAGGATCCCTTCAGACTTGGAAACGTTTAAGGTCTATCGTAATAAACTAACTAAAGAGTTAAGGAATGCCAAGGAAGCTTACTACATGAACCTCTTTTCTAGCTGTGCAGGGGACACAGATAAGCTATGGAGCAAGCTAAGTGTAGTCATGAAACGAAAACAGAATGTTGAAACAATAGAAAGAATTTCTCTCAATGGACGCGTACTGACAGGAGTTGAACTAGTGAATGCGTTTAACCATTATTTTGTCCATAGAGAACCTGAACTGTGTTCAAATGAGTCTTGTAGTTACTCCCTGTCCGGAAACGAAAGCAGTATTTTTTTACATGCAACCGACAGTGTAGAGGTATGTTCAACCTTTCTTGGACTCAAGAACTCTTGCAGCCGTGATGCTGACGGTATTCAGATAAGACCTGTCAAGTACGTAATTAATGAAATCGTCCATGTCTTGGTTCATATATACAACTTATGTATTTCCACAGGAACCTTTCCAGACAAAATGAAAGTTGCCAAAGTTACAGCACTATATAAAAAAGGTGATAGGTTAGACATAAAGAACTATCGCCCAATTTCTATCCTTCCAATTTTCTCGAAATGCTTAGAAAAAGTTATTTTAAATCAAATATCGTCATTTTGTGCAAAATATCAGCTAATAACTAAAGCTCAGTATGGATTCCAAAAAAATAAGTCTGTGGAGCTGGCTCTTCTTGAGCAAAAAGAATATATTTTACAAAACTTCGAGCAGAAGCTTCTGACTTTGGGCATTTTTGTTGATTTTACCCAGGCCTTTGATCATATCGATCACAATATTCTAGTTAAAAAGCTTGAGCGGTATGGCATAAGGGGTCTACCACTTGAGTTCATAAAATCCTATCTCGGCAGAAGGCGACAATTCGTTTTTCTGAATGGCTTAACGTCTAAAAGCAAAGAAATAATCTCTGGTGTGCCTCAGGGTAGCATTCTTGGCCCGTTGCTTTTTAACTTATACGTCAATGATATCGTACATATATGTCAACAGGCGAAGTTTATAATCTATGCGGACGATACTAGCATATTTCTATCGTCCAGCTCCTACGCCGAGATAACCAATATGGCAAATGATGTTCTACGTAAATTAACCTCTTGGTCAAAACAGAACCGTCTAAAAGTTAATTCTAATAAAACTAAAGCCGTTTTCTTCTATACAAGAGGAACGCCTATCCCATTGCATCATAACATAGCGTTTAATCACACAAACATCGAAGTTTTGGACACTATAAAAGTGCTTGGCACGTACTTCTCCAGTAACATGCAATGGGACGAGCATGTTAACTTTGTACTAATCAAACTTAGTCAAATAGCTGGTATACTGAATCGAAATAGGTATATTCTTCCGGAATCGGTTAAATTATTAATCTACAATACGCTATTTGTATCTCATATTAACTATTGCCATCTTGTATGGGGCACAACAACAGAATCTAACCTCCATAAATTACATTTAATGCAAAAGAGAATGATACGCGTTATTGCCAATGTCTCATACACCGAACATACTGACTACCTTTTCAAGAAATATAACATTCCAAAAGTTCATGACATATACCGAAGGAGGCTTATGCGAGATTTTTATTATAGCATTAGGAAAAATACCTCTACACTCTTAGAAATAGGAAACTTAGAAAAAAGGCAACCTTCGCATAAAACACGAACTCCAGAACCATGGATAGTTCCTCGTTCTCGGACAAATTATGGTGACCAAATGCTTAGGAATACTTTGCCTCGACTACTAAATTCATTTGAGGAGGCTGGCACCGATATATCCTCTATAACCCCTTCTGAACTGAGATATCTTTTATGTTCATTTTCTGATACCGGTGCCCTTAGAACTGCCTGAGATGAAAACGAGCTATTTCCTAGAATTGTTTTGTGTTCCTTACCCGACCTAATCATGTTAAATTGCAACTGTGTACTAATGTGTGGAGCTGTATCGAATGAGTGAATCTGATTGACCAGGAAGTGTTTTGTTACTGTGTGTGAGTGTTTTGTGAGTCCAATGCTGCCATCATTTAAAGGGGGCCGAGGGCCCCACAATCTGCGTTTGTAGCTTTTTTCCTCGGCCTCCTCCATTCTGTATGAAATGGAAAACCAATAAAGAAAGAAAGAGCGCTAATAACTCAACAAAGAACTCGGAAGAAGCAAAACACATGGAATCTTCTCACTCCCCAAAATCTTTACTCTCGAATAAACGTAAACTTGTCTCGATCGTTCTGATAAGCCGCCGGAGCACCTGAGTATGTGGTGTGTGCAAGGGATCCGAAGTCACCCAAAGCTTCCCGTATCCAAGCCTAACAAGTCATAACTCCTATAGGGTTTCGTATTTTCGGTGTTTATGTTTTATTTTTTATATTTTAATTTGGGTGTGTTTTCGTTTTGTTTAGTTGTTTACCGCAAATGCAGTGTTTTGTTTTTATTGTGCGTAAATTGCTTCTAACTTAACCAATTTACACAAAGAACTCTAAATTTGTTGGAAAAAATGAACCCCCCCCCCCCCCCCCCCAAAAAAAAAAAGAAGAAAAAACTCCGAATTCGAAGAAAGAAAAATAACCGAAAACACGGAACTAATTAGTTACAGCGCACGACGACACATTCTACGCGCGCCGGGTTTGCAAGAATGATAAAGACAACTCGAAACTTTTTCTTTGTACAAATTTAGAAGTAATTAACCATTTTTTTTTAAGAAAAGCTGGTGGACAAAGGATACATTTAGTTTTTTGTTCCTTCATAAGACAGATAGGAAACGCCAGGAAGTCCAGGTGGAGTGGTGGAGTGGTTAGCACACCCGCCCGCGGTTACACTGGTGCACCAGGCGCAAAACTAGCAGCGGCGGAACGCGATGATAATCTAATCATCCGCGTTCCGCCACTGCTAGCTTTGCGCCTGCTATACGAGTGGTGATTTCGGTTCAGCCCCGAGTTTCCCACGACCTTCAAGTCGTTCTAAAATTGACTGATATAGTGGTTTTCGATTACGTTCAGCATGTTTCTAAAGTGAATCCATGTGATTATTTTTACTGATCAAAAAGTTAATTGAGGGAGTTTAGTTAAACATCCGAGTTATCGCAAAGATTAACCACCCACATAACGTTCCCCTGGCCGTATAACTGACCTGCACAAACCGTATTAGCGCATCTTTCACGAATGTTTTGTGATGAATCTGTTCGAATGAAAAGGGAACACCCGGTATATAGTCTCTATAGGCTTTTCAATGTTCTTGCTCAGCAGGAGGAATCCCGTGACGGTGGTGGACTGGGAGAAGTGTCGCGGCCAGCACCCGCTCTGCCCGGACAAGTGCCTGGACATCTACGACCCGGTCTGCGGGAGGGACGGCAAGTTCTACCCTAACCTCTGCATCATGCAGCGGAGGAACTGCGGGTGAGTCTCCCCTCGCGGCTATCAACGGGCTCCCATTAAACAAAAATATTATTTCGTTTTTTTCTTTTCCTTACACGAATAAATTCATTATTACAGAAAGCTTAAAATCCGTGTGAATGCGACGCTATGTAGCGGTGGTGATAGACTGTGAATGTCTGAAAACGTGACGCCAGCTGGATCAAACGACAAAACAGGAAACTCACATGTTTCTACGAGCCGACGTCCGCTTTGACCTACCATTCGTCAAACGAAGAGATGCCATTGCGGCGACTGAAGCACTAATTTGAATTTAAAAAAAAAAAAAAGAAGCAAAACTTGTCAGCAAGAAAGACAGTTTCGTCTTCCTCGCTGACAAATTGTAGCTTTATTTTCCCCCGAAATAAACGACAGAACAGATGCCCTCAAAATCATTTCTTGGTTTTCCGCCGATAGAAAAGTTTTGTTTTTCTGATTCTTCTTTGGATTCAGGCGACGTTACGTTCTCAACGTCAACCGCGCACCTTATTTCTATTAAATCAAAAACCGAAATTCCGTTGTTGTTGTTGTTGTTGTTTTTTTGTGTGTGTGTGTGTGTGTGTGTGTGTGTGTGTGTGTGTGTGTGTGTGTGTGTGTGTGTGTGTGTGTGTGTGTGTGTGTGTGTGTTTTTTTTTTTTTTTATTGTACACTGGGTAGTATATAAAATATTTTGAAACTTGCTCGAAAATAAAACCCATCGGTCCAGGGGGGGAGATCGTCTCGAAAATCAAACCCATCGGTCCAGAGGGGGAGATCGTCTCGCCTGTCTGCAGTGTCGACTCGACTCGCGAGCAGACGATGCCAATGAAGAGCCTGCGATCCTGCGATCACCCATTTTCTCTCTTTCGAAAAAGGAACTCTTGGCTAGTGATAGATAATAAAGAAAAATAACTCCGTGCCCTTTTCAAAAGTGCACGCGTAATGTTGTGTTTTTTTTTTTTTTTTTTCATTAAATATAACGCGTTAAAATGACGAAAAGGTTCTATCTACGATCGCAGTTATCTCATGGTTCCCTTATCGCCGGTAGTCGACTGTGGAGCTGACAATCATTTTATTTCTTCGGTCTACTTTGACTTAATAATTTATTCGTTTAGACGGTATGTGACTTAATAATCTGATTTGTTTAGGCGGTAAGGCGACGAGCGCCGACAGGATGCGCTTTTCACGCCACTTGATTGGCTACGTCCGATCGTCGAATCTGGTCGGACAAAGTGAAACGGGGTGTCGTAAACTCTGGACCGCGCGATTATTTCGTCGGTTAAGACTCTTGACGCCCAATTCGGGATCTAAAATGCACGGTTTGTCAAAGAAGCTGACTCGCTTCCTCTCTCTCTTTCTCTGCGCCTTCGGTTCGTTACGTAAAATCGTGAAATATGACCCCCCTGACAAAAGGGCCTTTAAGGCGAAGAGATCCGTAAAGTAGACTTCTGTATGAGAATTTCTGCGGTGAGTCGAGGTATGGGTCAATACCGTGACAAATAGGCGAGGTGCGAAAGTGCCGGAAGTGTCGTATAGTAGACTAGGAAAGTACGAAGCGAATAAGATCAATAATTTACAGAGCGGCGATGAGGCACGCTGTGTGCACTGTGCAGTTGTCAAGATTACGGAAGGGATTCTCAAACGCAAATAAGAGCAAAAAAAAAAAGTTCCCTAAATTTTAATATTTAAAAAGAAAAAAACAAATGACGGAATATAGTCACCGTCACTGACTGGAGAAAGGGCAACCAAAAGCTGGAACTGCGAAAAACTGTCCGGTAACCTGCAATCGAGAATCGAGAATCGATTTTATACGGCGTCCAGGAGAAAGCTGTACCAGCTTGAGAAAAATAAATACTACGTTTAAAATTACGGAAGTTGCAAAATCAAGATTAGTTCAACAGCAACCTGTCCTGCCAGAATCGCTCATTACACATTTAATAAATGTGCACGATTAAAACAGTATGGGCCGGACCAAAGGCGCTAACTAAGAACGAGGGGTGTCCATTCTGATGTGTCAAGCCTATGTATGCTAAAAAAAAAAAGAAAATCGAGACGATTTTTTTGTAATTTATTTTACGATTTAACTAACGATATAAATCGCGTAGACCTTCCTAATTTGATGTAAAACGTACCTCACCCGACATTTCCCGACGACAAATCTGGCTCTCAATGGACATGCATGTAGCTTATAAATGACAGATTAGATCATTCGGACGTGGACATTTTCACTATGCTGGGGTGAGGAGTTCGAGAGGAGTGTATTACAAATAACTACTGGTTATTATTATTTATTTTTCCTTTATATACAGTCATGCAGATGCTAAAAAAAATCCACGCAAGCAAGCTTTTTTTTTTTTTTTTTAAGGAGAGTTTGATTGGTGGTTTACGTGTGAACTAGCGCTGACGTCAGGACTCGTCCATGTGGAGCAGATAGGGGGGAGCTGGGGAGCTCATCATCGCAAACTGCCGTTGTTATCTGCTGTTTCGAGAATCCTCTCCACCTTTCAATCAAACCGCGGCGACACAGGCACAGATGAAAACGGCAGTCCGCGTTGGTGGGCTCCCACTACCTGTTCTTGACGTCAGCGCTAGTTCACACTAGGGTTCCCGTATAGGCACCCTACGGGGAGCCCATACAGGAACTCTAGTTCTCACGTAAGCCACCAGTCAAGCGCTCCTCAAAAAAGAAAAAAAGAAAAAAAAAGCCAGGTCGCGTGGAGCTATTCAGTGTTTGCATGACTGTAAGTCCTAAGGCCTGCCAGCTGTTGTGGGGCACAATAAAACGTGCGATTAATTGTTTAATTTATGGATTGACTTAAAGTTTCCAAAGCAGTTTATTAGGATTTGGAGTCTCCGCCTCTCGCTACTTTCTATGGAGATCGAGTACTCGTGGCTTACATCAACGATTGATTAAGTAAAAGAGATCTTCAGTCAGACATGCAGATTGGAACCTTGAAGATATATAGAACGCCGGAGGAACAAAAAATGGATAACACAAACACTTTGCTCTCGGTAGCTCAGTATTGTGGAGAGCCACAAACTAAATCCTTCAAGTACACGATAACGGAGAACCAGCTGTGCGGTTGTCCCCCGTGCACCTCGAAGCCTCCTTTGCAGCAGCTCCAACGGAAGGTAGATTGCATCGGCAAGCCGCCTCGTAGTTCATAAAGGCTGGTGCGCACATTTACAACAGTTGCGTTCGCATGTAACTGAAACGATCGTAACGGCCAAAACACCGCAACAACCGTGAAACATGAATCGCTTCGCGAAGCTACCCCGCATCTCTTGCTGCTTACACTTGTCCCGGTGACTTTGTCCTTATAGGGAGTATTCACTGGACGCCATATTTGTGGGTGCTGTTTAAAGCACATGCTCAGGACGAGCTCACATCAATAGGCTGCTAAGACCGGCACTCTTGATGGTGCGGAATGCACGTTGCAAAAGAACCGTGGAAGCTCGCCATCAGCACGCGCTCAGCATTCGCGCACACAGCTATGGCCGCCAGTGAATACTCCCTATACGGTCGTTTCGGTTGCATGCGAACGCAACAGTTGCAAATGTATCTCTGTTTCACCTTGTGTTGTACCGCAGGAAAGGCAACATGCGCGAGCTCCTTGCTCTAGGGCACATCTCGGTGGCACAAGCTCCCGTGCTCCAAGGGCAGCTGCCAACACTATGAGCTCGCGCTTCTAGCCTTCGCTGCGGTACAACATAAGGTACAACATATGCAAGCACCGTTCGCTTCATTCTGGCTGAGATCATTTTAACTGACCAACACGGGGCATTTTCTTACCTTACTGGTAGGCAGCATTTTAGATTGAGGCTGTACCGCTGGGTGGAGATGTTTGTGTATCATTGATTATCCTCAAACTGGTATAAAATCAAGTCTGCTTCGCAAGATTTGGATATTTGATTGTTATTTATATCAATACCTTCAGGACCCGAAGCCATCACAGAGGGGAGGGGCTAAACAAAAAGAAAATGGGAAATATCAACGGATGAAGTCCGAAAACGCAGTGAAAGCATGAGCGGTCCAGGTTTAACAGACATGCCACTAATAGAAAACAAAGCAAAACAAACAGAAGGACACTTCATTACCGATCATTTTGCAAAAATGATTGCTTATCACAATTTTAAATTAATTCACCGATGATATTGACACTAAAGATGCGAGAAGGTGGTTCCACTCATTTCAAGTGGCTTTTATTGTGATATGTTTATGTGGTATTATGGCAATGAAAGGCTTATAGAATATTCTCTAACGTTTAAAACAGTAATGATTGATTGCCCTAATTGAAATAGCTTGCAGACTTGTTTATATTCATTATCAATAGTGTTCCAGCGAGCTGAGCTCAAATTACCGACGGCAATTGTTTGGGAGGCATATTTAGAAAAAGAATGATTTCAGTACGATTTAAATCAAATACATATATTTTGAATGAAATAATTATGAATTTGACGATACAAAATATAATTTTTATCCACCCTCGAACACCCCCAGGCCGCCTCATCAGCCCAATCTAGATGGCTTTATGAACGATGAAGTCGCCATGAGGCCACTTATGGAAGGGAGCCGCCGTCGGTCCACGTTTATCATACAAGTCCTCCCGAGCTGACAGACCGGAGTAGTTTCAGGTGGTTGCCAGAGATTACGTCGGGGTCGACAACACTACAACAGTCAAGAAAGAAGTCACCGTCGCGAAATGTGTTTCAGAGAACGGCTGCTGCCGTTGCATGCCACTAATAGGGAGTTTTCTTTGGTTTTCGTAGACCGTGTTTCCCCTCCGCTAAGCCCTCCGCAACCAAGAAGCCGCTACTGCGCCTGCGCGCCGATGCCCTTGACTGTAGATTTCCGGGTATCGTAGTGGGTTGCGGAGAGCGTTGTGGGAAAGCGAGGGAGGTATGTGCCCTTTCCCTCTGACGCCCTTTGTTCTTGGAACACTGGAGAAGTCTGCCCGCCTCTCGTCGCCGCCCCGTTGAATGGACGCACGTTAACGGCGGTTGTTTGTCGATTTATGAAGCAAGAGTGTACCTTTTCTTCTTTTACAGAAAGCGGATTGGCACGCAAGATTTGGCTGTCTGCATAGCGAAAGTGCGAGGTACGAATCTGCCTAGAAAAACCTGTACTGCGTCCTCGATTGATTCCAATCCGATGGCGCGCAGAGTCCCGGAGGCTGGACGCCTGTCCCAAGACCTGTCCGGAGATCTACGAGCCCGTGTGCGGATCCAACGGCGAGGTGTACCTCAACGAGTGCGTCTTCCGACAAGAAAACTGCGGGTAAATGGACAATCAGAAGCTAGTCTGGCCACCGCGGGTCGAAAACGCAATAGGGGGAAAAAAAAAGGGGGGGGGGGGGGGGGGGGGGCTGGTTGCCCGTTGTCTTTCCTGCTTTTAGAGCGCAGCTCTTAGGGGCCCGTTTCCAGCCTGAGCGGCGTCGGCGTAACCGGGGGGGGTCACGTTCCCCCCCCCCCCCCCTCCCGAGGTCACGTGACTACCCGCAGGTGACGTGACCCCCCTCAGTACCCTTCCCTACTCCTCCTCAAGAGCTGCGCTCCAATTCGGCGTTACAGGGATTTGCAAACGGCTTTCATTTTTTATTATAATTACAGATGAAAACCTAAATTGCACTCTTCTAATTTATTTCCCATTTTACTCAAGTATATATACTTGAGTAAAATGGGAAATAAATTAGAAGAGTGCAATTTAGGTTTTCATCTGTCGTATATGGAGAGAGGGAAAAAAGCCTACCAAGTTATACCAGGATTCTTCTACACAGACGACAGTGTACTGCTAGCAGGTTGCCGGGTTGGATTACAAAGGCTCATAAAAATCTGTGAAGAGCAAAGCGACTCGCTGCGCCTGAAATTCAGTAGCGACAAGTCACAAATAATGGCACTGGAAATACGACACTTTAATAGAACATGTGGAGAAGTATATATCTGGGTGAATGGCTGAATGAGAGAAAATGACATTTAGAAGAACAGAAAGAGAATATGATAAGGGAAAAAAAAGATTGAGGTACACCTAAGCACTTCTTATGAGTTGTGAATGCGAAAACATGCACATCATTCTTACTGTACGCGTGTTGGCGCGCTGACTGGTGCTGACTAGAGTTCCTGTATATGCTACCTACGGTAGCAGAGTTGCGCATTCAGCCTCGGCGCGTGGCCGTAGAGCCGGCTTTCCCGCACGAGATGGATGCTTTGCTCCTCACGTGACTAAATTTGGCGAACAGCGGCGCCGCGCGCGCCGCCGCGCATGGAAAACAGGAGAGGAGGAAAAGGAGGCGGAAAGCAGGGAAACATACGCCGGGGCAAGAGAAACGTTGGCGGAGCGACCGTAAAGGTGGCTTTCTTGCACGCCACCGGATGCTTTGCTCCTCACGTGATGGATCTCGGCGAATAGCGGCGTGGCGGCGCGGGGAAAACAAATGCGCAACTCTGGCTCCCGTAGGGAGCCTATACAGGAACTCTAGTGCTGACGGACACGCAGCGCCATATGGTGGCCGTTCGTTGAAACTGATGCTGCGAGTCAGTTTCAACGACCGGCCACTCCATGGTGCTGTGTGTCCGGCGAATGGGAGCCTGGTCAACGCGGGCTAGCCAATGGGATCGAAGCGCTGTAAGAGGTGCCGTGGTTCTTTGGCGAATGGAAGCTGAGCAAAATGTAAGGGCGCAAACGAGCTGGTGTACATTGCACATGGTTGAAAGAAACCCGAGACTGCGGGTAAACGACACAACACCAAGAGACTTTTTAGTGGGAGCTGGCTTGGCGTGGTTTCAAAGCTGATGACGTCGGCTCGCTCCATGAGACGCATTAATAACGAGGCTGACAGCCGGCCAAGCTTTTCTCGACGACGAGAGAAAACTGCTTGTTGTCAGTGCGTAGGGCAAGTCAACACGCGGCAGCGAACGCACGTGTCCGTCAATGGCTCCGAGGGAGCGTCCTAAGAGCACAGCGCGTGGCACACTTCGTCGAGCAAGTTGCTGTCGAGCATGGCCACGATTTCGTTCATCTTGTCTGTGACGGGCCCCTTGAAGGCGGCGGACCCGTCCACAGTCAGGCGACTTCGCACCGGATGCAGGGAGAAGTCCTCGTACCAGAGCTCGAACACGAGGTGGCCGCGCTCGCCCATGATCTCCAGGCACAGGTCGACCAGGACGTAGTTGCACGCCCCGGCTGCCTCGATCCTGCCGTCCGCAAGGAACTCTTTGCAGCCCCCGATGGCGCGGTCCAGTTGAAGACGCCGCAGCGCGTACGCCTTGATCCGCTTGGTGTGGATGATCAGAGCCTCCGAGAGCGACGAACGTTTGATGTCCCGCAGCAGTGACCAGTGCAGGGGCAAGGGCATGTTTTCGCTGCCGCTGATCACGGCGAAGTTGCTGCCGTCCCGTCCGTCCAGAACCCAGGTGTACGGGGAGCCGGAGGCCTCGAGCTCGAAGCTCAGTCGGCCACCCGGCAGTGACTCCATTCTCAGGCCGTTATCGAGGACCTGCACGTTGCGCGAACGGTCTTTCCCGGTCGGCGTTTCGGCTGGCAGCGTCGTTGCTGCGCTCTCGCTGGCCTGGCGTTTCGTCCGTCTCGGCTTCTGAGCGGTGTCTTCCTTCCTCGTTGACCTCGACATGGCGACTCCTCACCGACTTCGTAAACGCTGTCGCGCAGGTTCTCGCCGGTTTGTGCGGCGAGCTGCTTCGCTCTATCGACGGCGCTGATAGTACTCGAACTGTGCGACGTTCACGACCTTTGTGATTTCTCAGAAAGTAATGCGGTAATGCCAGTAAAACAGTGACGCCGCTCACGTTGTTCACTGACGCCGCTGTCGCCCTGCCGCCAATTTCAAAGGCGGTACGGATTGGATTGTGTTGGCTGGTTCCGTGACTGGATAACTGGATAAATAATTCCAGCGACTGCAACCTTTGTATTAGAAGACAGCTTGCGCCATCTAGCCTAAATCATTTGCGTTCGTTCCTTGATTTTGTCAGAAATGTTATTTTGACGTTTCACGCTGTTTACTCCCACACTTCTTGTGTGTAACTGCACACTTATATTGACCTTAGGTCAATCTAAGTGTGCATTGGGTCTATGGCAGGATACTGCCATAGACCCAATGGCTGCCCAATGGAGTCGATTTCTGGGTAAACTGGGAGCTCAGCAGCGCTTCCGTGGTCGGAGGCGCCCATTACTACAACGAACCAGCTACTCATTGCCCTATCAATAGATTGAAAAACTAAAATAAAAAGCGATAATTATCTTCATAAAATTGAGCGCTAACGTTTTAATTATGACTTTTGACGCCGTCAGCTAGCTTCAGTGCCCTCATAGCCGTTTGCGAAGGCGAAGCCGCTGAAAATCCAACATGGCACAGACCCAGCCCCCGTGCCCAATCCTCCTTGCCCGTGCCTTAGCGCTGCTCCCTACCGCGGTACCGCGGTAGGTTTTGGTCACAAATTTACGGTTCGCGCGTGCCATGCCACTTCTTATGGCAAAGAATTGTAAGTTCTGCTTGCCTACTTTGTGTCCAGCAGTTGACAGTCCGTTACTTGTCGTCAGCGTCTTCCAGGGAATCGAAACAGATGCAGCATTTTTCGCACTCGTTGACGCATTTATTGAGTCATTTGCATGACAAAGAACAACAATTTACACCGTCACTTTAAACATGCGTTGCTATGCGGAAAAAAAAATAATAATGCGCGCAGTGCCTACGTTAGCGAGAGGTGCTACAGTGAACATAAAATGTGCGACACTGTTAGCGCCACTCGCTGATCTCAAGTGAAGCCACCGGACGCAACCTCGCTGGGAATCTGGGATGCAAGGAGGTTATAAGTACTAGGATGGGGCACGTTGCAATATTGGTGAAGCCTAGTCATAAAAAGTTTAAACGATTTTGTGCCCAGCGTGACCGCAGATCTCTCTGGCGATTGGTGCGCGTGACATGTCACGTGTGAGATGGATGGTTGATTGTAGAAGGACTCCTTGCAGGCTTGCGCGCGCTCCGTCCGGTAGGTTTTATCAGATCGAAGGCTAGACTGTGGTGTATTCTAGTACCCCATAACAAGACGAAGGCTAGCTACGGTCACGTGATATGGTCACGTTGGCATGGTAAGTGAAGAGAGTAAGGAGGAAAATGAGAAAGAGGCGAGGCGTCAAGGGAGCATGGCTTGTGGAGGCTACGCGGCCGACGTCATGCCCTCTCCTACCCTTCTATCCTCCTTGCTGGGATGCAATTTGCGGTTTTGCCAGCGTTTGGCTGCAGTTCTCCAGCGTGCTGTAAACACGTTTTCTCTTCGTTCGTCGTCATTCGCCGAAGAAGTTTTTAAAGATTCTGTGTACCGTTGAGACTTGCTGTTGTGAATACGTGAAAAATTTTACGAAAGCGCAATGTCGCAGGAAAAAGCCACAACTCGTCTAAAGCAAGTTTCGCCGGCTTGGCGGCGTGTTCAAAGCTTCCTTGGCACGCCGAAGTGCTGTGTCTCTGTGCCTTCTCACGCTTGGATACCGACCAAGAATCGACGCCGTGTGGATGTGTTTTGCGAGTGCGATGTGCGTGAAGCCGTACGTCGAAAGGAAGTGGCGCTGGTCTCGCGAATCCCGGAGAATAGCTCACCGGAGAATAGCTCACCGGAGAATAGCTCACCGGAGAATAGCTCACCGGAGAAAAGCTCACCGCAAAACCGGCGGATGCAGAGAAAAGCTCACCGGCAATTGAGTGTAAACCGAGAAAAGCTCGCCGATTTTTTTTTTCTTCTGTTCATATGGAGGCTATTGTATCATGCCTAACATATATCAATTCATTATTATTAAAATGTATCAGCTTTATAAAAAAGAAAATGTCCTTTTTTGTAATATTTGTTGAGCTTATCGGATATATTGCTCCCAACTAATAATTGCGGGCGATTGTTTTTCGTGGTTTGCTCTCTAGGCAACGAAAGCCTAACTGAAAACTTTATGAACCTGGAGAACAGGAAAAAGTTCGAAAACTTAATAATGTCTGCCTAAAACCTAAAAAAAGCAAAACGGTAAATGCCGAAAATCACAAATGCGCATGCGCAACAACGGGGTGCCCAAAAATCTCTATGAAGCTTTTGTTAACCTTTGAAAACAGGATAGAACGGTCACTGGGATATCGAGTTTTTTTTCTCCCACGGACATGCACGTTTTCAAGCCGTTCGTGCTGGTGTTTCCACACTTTGCCTTTGTGTGATAGTGCCCTTTTACGGCGAGCCACACATGACCTTCAGAGCTGCAAACTGTCACCGTTGTTACTCGTGACCTACATAACAACTAGTGTTCTGTAAGGTAGCGAATTGGACGTGTTGGTAAGCAGTATACATGATGAAAACCGCTCAAACGACGAAGACGGAGTGAAGACAACAAACAGGAGAGGACGAAGCTGTTCTCACAACTAAAGTTTTATTACTGAAAATAACAAAGAAAACAGCACAGTGGACACTGATTGTGATGAACAAACACCTACTCAATCTGTCAGGCACCATACAATCTTTGGAGCTGAAACAGTTCTCACACCGCTATTCATACTAGCTCACAGAAAACAAACCTCTTTATCTGAAAGAGGTACCAACAACGCTGTCAAGCAATTGTTGTTTCTTTTACACCCGTAAAAGAAACAACAATTGCTTGACAGCGCGCTGTCGGTACCTCTGATGTTCTGATTTTACACTTGCGGCGTCAATAATACTCAGAACGGG
Organism: Ixodes scapularis; assembly: GCF_016920785.2. Classification (NCBI taxonomy): domain Eukaryota; kingdom Metazoa; phylum Arthropoda; class Arachnida; order Ixodida; family Ixodidae; genus Ixodes; species Ixodes scapularis. Next base: position 31,166,894 of record NW_024609846.1, on the reverse strand, counting down.
TAATTACTAATTTCTGAGGAATCGGTAAATATGCCCAATAAATTTCAAGAATATTACAAAAAAGGACAATTATTTTTAATGAAGTGACGAATTCTAATCGTGCTAAATTGCCACGTGTGACGCACAATCCGCTAAGCTAAGAAAAAAAAATTGGTGAGCTTTTCTCCGCATCCGCTCAAAGGCCGGTGAACTTTTCTCCGCATCTGCCGGTTTTGCGGTGAGCTTTTCTCCGGTGAGCTTTTCTCCACCGCCCGGTCTCGCGGCGTCATCAAAGCTTCCTTGGCACTCCGAGTGCTGTATCTTTGTGCCTTAGCACGCTTGGATACCGATCAAGAATAGACGCTGCACCAAAGTTCTGAACGTGTGTCACGCGTAGATACCTTTAGATCATTTATATATATATATATATCGACCACGGAGTTCTGGATCGTCCAGCTGTGCCGGTGAGTTGCTATCAATAAAAGGGGGCGGGGGATATCTGTACGTGTTCTTATGTACTATTAACCATGGCTATGTTCCGAATGTACTCTAATGGATCACATGGGAGCACGAATAGAGCAAAGCTGTGGAGCAAGGAGGGTTTTCGAAGGCAAAAGTACAAGACGGCGAAAATGAAAATCTTTGAAGCGCGGTCCATATGGTCGTGTGCAATCTGTTGACCAATCACAATTAGCTGACCCGCTCTCAAACGTCAAGTGCAATTAAGTAGGTTGATAATGAGACAGCACTGATCTATGATGAGGAGCTGTTTTGCACAGTATTCTGTAAGTCATCTGAGGACGAAAAAAAGACGTACCTTCCCCCCCTCTTCCGTCGCGACTGGACGCTGGAATAAGCTCGTTTTGGACCACGAGTGCAGGAAGTATACAGTCGTCGGAATAAAGATTCACGAATAAACCTTTTTCGGAATGCTAATTGCTCTCTTGGCTTTCAAGTAAAATCGTTTTTAAGCACTAATCAACTGAAAAGGGGCAGTGGTCCGGCTATTTTCGTTTTGACGGTCTCAAGAGCAGGGTAGCCATCTTGTTTGTTTATGTGAAGTCACGGAGCGCGAAGAAGTCACTGGCGCTCCGAGAAATTCTCGGTGCACGAAGAGCACGCTCGGGTGTCATTCTCCGGTGGCACTCCTGTCCGTTTAGTCAATGGAACGCCAGACTCTTGCGCTTCGGATCACGGACTTAACTTGCCCAATATTCGGGCTATACCTTCCAGCCGTTTGGCGGTTTTTTGGTGGAACCATGTGGCAACACTCTCCGTACCATCTTTGAAATCGGCAACAGCGAGCAACGTGAACGGCGTCACTTACTGGCATTACCAGGCATTACTTTCTGAGAAACAAAAAATGTCCTAAACGTCACACAGTACGAGTACTATCAGCGCCGTCGATAGAACGAAGCAGTCGCCGCACAAACCAGCGAGAACCTGCTCGACAGCAATTACAAAGTCGGTGAGGCATCGCCATGTCGAGGTCAACGAGGAAGGAAAACTCCGCTCAAAAGCCGAGACAGACGAAACGCCAGGCCAGCGAGAGCGCAGCAACGACACTGCCAGCCGAAATGCCGACCAGGAAAGACCGTCTGTGGAACGTGCAGGTCTTCGATAACAGCCTGAAAATGGAGTCACTGCCGGGTGGCCGACTGAGCTTCAAGCTCGAGGCCTCCAACGCCTTGTACACCTGGGTTGTGGACGGACGGGACGGCAGCAACTTCGCCGTGTTCAGCGGCAGCGAAAACATGCCCTTGCCCCTGCACTGGTCACTGCTGCGGGACATCAAACGTTTGTCGCTCTCGGAGGCCCTGGTCATCCACACAAAGTGGATCAAGGCGTACGCGCTGCGGCGTCTTCAGCTGGACCGCGCCATCGGAGGCTGCAAAGAGTTCCTTGCGGACGGCGGGATCGAGGCAGCCGGGGCGTGCAACTACGTCTTGGTCGACCTGTGCCTGGAGATCACGGGCGAGCATGGCCGCCTTGTGCTTGAGCTCTGGTACGAGGACTTCTCCCTGCACCTGGTGCGAAGTCGCCTGACTGTGGACAGGTCCGCCGCCTTCAAGGCGCCCGTCACAGACAAGATGGACGACATCGTGGCCATGCTCGACAGCAACCCTCTCGACGAAGTGTGCCACGCCTTGTTTTCTTAGGACGTTCCCCCTGAGCCCGTGAGCCGTTGATGGACACGTGCGTTCGCTGCCACGTGTTGGTTTGCCCTACGCACTGATGACAAGCAGTTTTCCCTTCCCTCCTCCTCCTCAAAAGCTGCGCTCTAATTCGGCATTACAGGGAGTTTTAAATGACTCACTTTTTTAGCTCTAAACATTGTATACTTAGTTTTTTCAGTGTTTTGTTCTAGTTCATTACATCCCAACCACATACTCAATTCTATTAACCAATTGTTAGTTTTTCCAGCTCTTCTATGTTCATACCAGAAAAAAATCGCATCTCCACGTGGTGAATGATGTTGATTGGGGCGAAGCTCTGGTGGTGCTTGTCTGCGTAGATGCTGAGCCGCAGCATGTCGAGCCTTTCATTCGTTTTCATCCATGTCAGAAAGAGAATGTGTGGTATGGAACGTGGTTATATACACATTTGAGCATTTGACCGCAGCGTGACGTGGATGAAAACGGACGAAAGGCTCGACATGCTGCGGCTCAGCATCTACGCAGACAAGCACCACCAGAGCTTCGCCCCAATCAACATCATTCACCACGTGGAGATGAGATTTTTTTCTGGTATGAACATAGAAGAGCTGGAAAAACTAACAATTGGTTAATAGAATTGAGTATGTGGTTGGGATGTAATGAACTAGAACAAAACACTGAAAAAACTAAGTATACAATGTTTAGAGCTAAAAAAGTGAGTAATTTAAAACTCCCTGTAATGCCGAATTAGAGCGCAGCTTTTGAGGAGGAGGAGGGAAGGGTACTGGGGGGGGGGGTCAACTGACCGGGGGTCACGTCACGTGACTATGACAATGCCGATGATGTCATCAGTGACGATGTGGATACTGATGACGTCATCAGTGACGATGGGAATGTCCGTGAGGTCATCAGTGATGATGACGATGCGGTTGCCGGTGTGACGTCACTGATGACGTCATCAGTGATGATGACGATGCGGATGTCGGTGACGTCACTGATGACGACAACAGTGATGATGACGATGCAGGTGCCGGTGACGTCGTCAGTGACGATGACGTCATCGGGGGAGGGGGGGGGGTCACGTGACCTCGGGGAGGTAGGGGTCACGTGACCCTGGGGGGGGGGAGGCTCACGCGGTGCATTATGGGACATTTCCCATCATGCACCGCGCAGTTACGCCGACGCCGCTCAAGCCGGAAACGGGCGCCTAAGAGCTGCGCTCTAAACTGAAAGCATCAGTCGAGAGCTAAACCCACGATTTAGGCAGAATGAAATTGGTGATGTAATAACCCACGTGTTCTTAGGAGTACTTTCAAGAAAACCTAAATTGGTCCCATCATATTGATCAGATCAGGCCAAACACCTCCTGGGCAGTAGGAACTATAAATAGGCTCAAATATATCCTTCCAGTTTGGTTAAAGCAACAGTTGTACTTCACTCTTGCTCACTCTGGTTTAAGCTATTGTAATTTGGTGTGGGGTAAGTGCTTAAAGACTTGCTAATCCCAGCTGTTTATCTTACAGAAAAGAGCAGTGCGATCAATTGCTAATCTCTCGTATCAGGAACCATAGCGGCTCATATTTTACCAATTACTCCCTACTCTAGAATAATTAGTAATTCAAAAATTGGCAATTTACGTGTTCAACAAAATATAACTGTACCCTCAGTCTGTGCATGAAAATTACATCTCCACACACATTACCTCCCTTCAAGAATATGCGCAAACTATGGTAAACAAAGGATACAAATTGCACAGCTATTTAACAACCACCCTGGTAGACTGTCAATGATTACTAACTCGCAGATTATGTATGTTTAAAACCACCTTCAAAAGGTGAGGTACCTTTTTTGGTACACCATAAATATATTTTTTTTTCTAATGCTCCTTGTTTTTTTTCAGTGTGTTTACTCGGACTGCTTTCTTTTTTCATCCACCGTTATTGTTCTATTTCTTTTCACCGAATGTTCTGCTGCTGGACTGTAGGGAGAGCTGGAGTCTCCTCTGGCGATTCAAATCGCCTTTTGCTTCCTCCTCCTAGGCATTTGTCTGAATAAAGTCTATTACTATTATTTTTATTAATAATCCCTCGGGCTTTATTTTTGTTTTCTATTGAAAGGGCTTTATGATGTTAGCTAGGAGTGATAGCAGTGTCCTGCGTTCAATGTCCCCGTTAGAGCAGGCAGGACACTCCTCGAGCGGTTTGCTCCATGTTGCCCCACGTCCTAAATTAGCTGCCGCGAATGCCTCCAGTCGAGTACTCGCCGGAAAAAGCTGCGCGCTGCCGTGTTAGAGACAAGTGTGATTAGCACTGTTCACCAACAGTATCAGATGGTTGTGAACCTGCAACAGGCAGGTCCACGAGCTCAGTTACACTTGCCCAGGAAGGCACATAAGATGCACCGAGGTGTGCCTTCTCAGTCAGTCTCAAGGGCAGGCAGGCAATCCCAAGGTTCACTGATTAGGAGGATCGGTGCCCGAGTGGGCTAGCACACACAAGCTCGAAGCACGTAGAGTGAAAGTTCGCGCTGCAGAACCCGGGGATTCTGGGTTCAATACCTACCCCTGCCCGTTTTGATCTGGATGAGCATCATACCGGTGTGCGGTCGTGTACCACTATTGCATGGTGCACGTTAAAGACCCCAAGCTAGCAGTTGTACTGCACTGGCTAAATCTCTCACCTACAGCTGAGACACCAGATGCCCATTAGGGCTGACTAACTTCTGGCTGAATAAACATACACACAACACAATTATGATTAGGCTTGCTGACCCTAAACTCGACACTCCTCCTGCAGGCGCAGCACGAGCCTGGTGCCTCTGGGGCGCTGCGTGTCGGCATCCAAGTGCCCCAAGCGGTGCCTGCCCATCCTGGACCCCGTGTGCGGCTCGGACGGTCAGCGGTACCTCAACCACTGCCGCATGCAGGAGGCCAACTGCGGGTACGCCAGGCGCGGACTTCTCTCTCCTTAGCTTCGGCAACACGTAGTAGATGCCCGAGGGCTCTAAACCAAAACCTTTGCGTCAATTCGACACGGTCTAGAGTTGTTACAGATACATTCCTCTGCCTTGCCCCATTTCATAAAGGTGTTGGGAGGGTACGGCTAATTGCTAGGCAACTGTGTTAAGCCACAGTCTATGGCTAATTGCTAGGCAACTGTGTTGCATACATGGAACGTTCTTGCATCACTAACATTTAGCGACACTCCGAGTTTCCAGACGACAAACACCTAAGTCACCGACGCTCTTCATCAAATAGTTTAACGCCTACCATGTGTACACTTCATAGTTGTTCCTAGAATGAAGCGATACTACCGCTAATCAGGCTGATAAACTTGCAATCTTCAAGGGCCTTCTATGCTCTCGAGCTCCTCTGCCTCAGTGCGCACAGGTAGTCGAGCTCCTCCTATGGTTACAGCCTCCCGATCAACTGATATTACGTTGAACACCTCACTCCTCCTCTCCCACTCGTTAACCAATCAGTGTCGAGCCTCGCAACCACGCTTATATCGAGGCTTCACTTTTGAATTATGTAGGAACAATGACTGCAGCTTTAACGTTTGCGATGAAGAGTTCTCTTTGTCTGCATTCCAACCGGCAGCCTACAAATCCAGCGAGCATGGGCTTAGTAGCACTGCGAGTAGGTTTGTATGCCGGTGCCATGGTGTGCTAGGACCTTAGAAATGACACTAGCTCATGCTTACCGGTTTTTGGTAACGTTCTAACGGAGCGCACATCTGTGGATACGATGAGGTTGTGCTGGGTAGTGGAAAATGTTACCTTGCAAAGCAGCAAATGTATTAAAACTTGGGTTTGGGCTAGTTGGTCCATACTGAATAAAAGGTTAAAAAGTGTGAACAAACGAAGACAATGAAGAAACGCGGACGACAGGACAGCCGCCTGTCCTGTCGTCCGTGTTCCTTCATCGTCGTCGTTTGTTCGCGCTTTTTAACCTTTTATTCAGGAAATGTAGAAAACCAGTCGTATGGTTCTAACAATTAAGTGTGAAGCACAAACGGATGTGACCATCTTATTGATATTCTACAGATTTGTGCATGCATTCCCTGAATTTGTACTTTTTGGTTTTGCGACGCTTTTTTGCGGCAACTACCAATTACAGTGATGGAAGTGGCATTTGACCTTTTGTGGCAGGTTTTGTAGCAGGCAAAATATTGGCTTGGAGCAGCCACTGACGCTTTTGGAGCAGATGCCAACATCTGCTAGCTCATTACTTGAAAGTGATGGTTTCTCTTTAAAGTGGAGCTAGAGAAGTTCTTGAAAAAAACTAGTCAAATGTAAATTCTAGAGTATTTTCATCCCATGAATCTGAATATCAGGTTCTTATTCCCCAAGATGGAACTATTAAACGAGAGAAAACACAAAAACCCTCCAATTAGTCGTTACGTCATACCCAGATCTTTCGGCCGCCAAGCGCATGTCGCTCGTGTGAGCAGTGCGTGCAATACCTGTGCAGGTGAATATACCTGGCAGCTTGCCAGGTATATTCACCTGTACTGACACCAGTCATGACTTCTTTTTCGGACCTTTTTGAAAATAACAAGAGTGCACATGCACTCTCGTTATTTGATGGGTGCTTGAGATGTGCGAGAGCGGAGATTTGGAAAACTCTGGGTATGATGTCACGCTCCGGGAAGGCGGCACTTTGAACATGATTTTCTGCAGCCTCTGCGCACCTAATCGAAAAATAATCTCAATATTTGTGATCCTGCAGGTCATATGGCGATGATTTAGGTGATTTTCCCTCAAATACAAACCACTTCAGTTTCCTTTTAATCCTGAAGCATATTACTCATTATAATTTGTAATAAGAATTTAGACAGGACACAAAAAGAACACCAAGCCTTCCTTTTAAAAATAAGGCTCAGGTCAAAGTAGACTCCATCTACAATACATAATTAAAAAAAAAAATTAAAAGTGAAGCATAGCTTAAATGCTGCCAAATAGCCTTATGGCAAACAAATTTCAGTGGATGCCACTGCAAGAACTTTGAGGGCATAACCAGATCTCAACACTCGCTTATTTCGCTGCAGCAATGTGTGCTCCAATGTCCACTAACTTTGCATTTCTTTTCATTGCAGGAAGAATGTTGTTGTCATGCCAAAGGGCTTCTGCTCATAAAAGTCGTCTGCTTCCTGTTGTTGAATTCAATAAAAGTTTGTGTACCAAATGGCATTCTTTTCCAATTGCTCCGTCGGCAATATGTCCCAACTTGGCTGGTACAATGTTCCTCGGCAGTATTATAAATAAGCCAATGAAAAGTGCAGTGAAACTTTTCACAATGGTGTTTTTAGGCAGTGCACTTATCATACGAATATTTGTTTATGGAAAAAAATGCTAAAAGACCTGCTGAAGGGGCTAGCCCTTCGTAATTTATTTACAATATTTACAACTCTACTATAGCTTCCTTGCCATCTGGGAATGTTCTTGTAGTAGTTGCGATGGCATCGGCTGGCGGAGGTGTGTGCCGTTGACCGATGCCGCTGATCGTTCTCTCATGCCATGCCTCGCGTAATGTGCGCGTGTCGTCTTTGTGCGTGCGACCTTGTTGTCTTCTTTCTGGGCGCCGTTTTGGTGGTCAATACACTGCTATTTGTATGCACAGGGAGAGAAACAAACTGTTTGGCTGACACTGCTGCTTGCACATGGTACCCCATAGAATTAAAACTTCAAAGTTTTTTTTGTAGACACAAACGCCAAAAAGCAGGTTAGCAGAGTGCATGAGGTACCATTTGTGAAGGGCAGTGCCAACCAGGTACTTTGTTTGCTTTACTCTCACTTTATAAAAAGTTTATCTTTCCTTAAACTTTTTTTGACCAGAAACCTACACCTACGAGTCTGACAAATGCGTCACCTAAAGACATTTTTGCAGAAATTGTCATTGCAGTCTGTTCATTGGCTTAATAGCTATTTTTACAATTGACAAGCGCTTGGGAACACTTTGTGGAACTGCTGGTTCCTAAGAAAATGCACAGGTAAAAAAGCTTCCAGAAGACCACCGAGAGTTTAAAAAAATAAAAGTACACCGAACTAACAATTTTGTCCCAATATCATTGTAGGAAACTTATATTGCCCAGCTAAAAGATAACCTTCAAATATAAAATAAGCAGCATCAAAAAAGAGAAAGGACAAAGTTTAAACGGACAGCATTTGTTTCGTCCACATCATTCTCTTCTCTGCGTCACTGTTTCAGTCTCTATGCAAAGGTACACACCAAATCAGTTAAGTTTCGACCCTAAAAGCATTGCCAATGTGCTGGAACGTGTTTTGTCCCTGGTGCCATAGCAGTCAAATATGAACATTCAACGCTAATAAACACAAACAAACTGCCATAAAGCAGCAACGTTTCCGTTGAGAATAACCGTGGTTATAACGTTTCTCCCGAATCGACCTGGGATGAGTGTTAAGTGGCCTGCGTCGGCACCATGAGGATACAACCGGCACTCGGAAAGGCAGGCAAAGACCTCAAGTTTATTTATAGGCTCGGTGGTGCTCTCGTGAGGTGGCCTTCAATCCTGGTAGAACTTTGGTATCTCATCTCCCGTGAGCACCTTGCGCTCCACGCCGTCCTTCGTGATCACAGCCAGCCGGATCACCCCGCCGCTCGATCCGTCCCGGTACATGGCCAGACCCAGCGCTGCGGGAGTTAACACAATGATTCAGCAAAAATGTAACGTAGACTACAAACAACCGCCATCACGCACCCACCACTTCAGATCGCTAAGCGGATCTACCGAGAAAGGCAGTAGCCGCGACGAGTTGCACGACGTCAGCGCAATGCATGCTTCGATAACAGACTATTTGTCCAGAACTGCCAAAAGTGAAGCGGGATTTCAGAAAGCCCAGGGCTACGAGCAACCCCACTTGCTCAAGCTACCTCATGCTATCTTGCTTGACCTCTTGCACGATATCTACATTTACCCGGCCGTGCTCAAAGTATTTTTGCTGATAAGCAGATGGAGTGCATTTTGCATTACAAGTATGTCGTAGAAGGGGAAGGTCAGTTGTTTCGGTAATAAAAAGACCAACAAAAGTTACCATACCTGAGACAAATGATCTCCCCGGAGGAGAACAAATATATAGCTTGTGTCATAAAATAGTGTTGCGAAACAGTTTTGGAAAAACCATTGTGGAAATAAAAGCTAGCGAAACATAATAGGCAGTCAGTCAAGTAAAGACAATTCCATTCCCTATACTACAAATGGTACTCCTGGGAAAGGTAGTCTACTCAAAACCCACCACAGTGCGGTGCATGCATGCTGGTGTCTACGCAGTAACAGGTATTGTCACCAGTGCGCAAGCACAACAAACTACCATTAGAGAGCACTTCAACTTTGCTTCTCTTTATCCACATGTTCTATACATACATCGGTCCTTACCGTGAAGAGGTTTGGCTACAGAACAGTGAAGCGGTCAAGCGTAGAAAAACAGAAGAAGTCCTTCAGTACGGGTATTGTCACCAGTGTGCAAAAATGAGACTACCATTACAGTGCACTTCAACTCTACTTCACTACACCCACATCTTCAATACATACATCGGTCCTCACCATGAAGAGGTTTGGCCACAGAAGTTAACAGTGAAGTGGTCAAGAGTAGAAAGACAGAAGTCCTTCAGTGCCTTACAATGTTGAGACTATGCCAGCTACTCATTACAAAGGTAATGCTACCTTTGTAATGAATGAATTTAAATCATTACAAAGATCTAGCTTATTTAACCAAATGCACCAAAACAGATACAAGTAAAAAAAATTCCAAGGACAGCCAAGCACTTCTTAAGAGTTGTAAATGGGAAAGCATTCTCAGTGCCAAAAGGAGCAGAAGCGGCCGCAGCGCCGGCAGGAAGCCGAGCGGTGTGCCGTGTAGACTGCCCTGGTTCGCTGGTGACTGCTGCGCTGCTGGGTGAGGCAGTGGCGGGAGTTTGAAACTCGGCGCGACGCGTGCCAAAATTACGTGTCCTCTCATCATCATCATCGCCGTAACTGCGGGTACCGGTTGACGACGTTTGACCTCGGAGCGTAACATTAGGCCTAATGTCAGGCCAGTGCATGCCGGCGTCCCCCCCTCACGTCAAACAGCTGCACATACTGGTTGATGACGTTAGGCCTGAAAACGTAACCATAGGCGTGACGTTATGCCTAACGTCAGGCCCACGCATACCCACGTCCCCTTCCCGCTGCGCCGCCAGCAGTTGGGCTGGGTCCTTAGCAACGATGACGCCGTTGCTAGGGAGCTACATGACGCGTCGCAGCCAATGAAAATTTACGTGCCGTTTTTCTGCTGCAGATGGCTACAGACAATGCCGGCTTCGCTCCATGGGACAGTTAATGCTTTCGCATTAATACCTTGATTTTTGTGTAACATAAAAACTCAGCAGACCTTGGAGGCTTCGAACCGAAACACCACATCCAAATGTCTCGTCGCAAACCAAAAAATATGTAAGCAATAAAAAGAAAGAAAAAAGACGACGTTGGTGCTTTAGCGTCCCCAAAATCCGCCAACAGCGCAAAGAACCCACTCGAGGCATTCAACCTCCACAGCTCGGAAAAAGGGCTTTAGTGAGAAGACGGATGCACTCACTGTTAGTGACGAACTCCAGGCACTCTTCTTTAGTCATGCCCTTCTTAAAGTGGGCGTCTACGTAGCCATACACGTAGGTGCTGCCGGAGCCACCCATGGCCACGGGCTGCCTAAGCATCATGCCACCCAGCGGGATCACGTACACCTGCACAACACCAGGGAATCTGCTGACATAGCTTCTCATGAGCTGCCATTCAAGGAAGTATTTGTGCCACAAGAATAAACTGCACTCTCGAAGAGCTCCAACCGTGCCAGAATGCGGCGCTGGCGGCCGGGATCAGATGTGAGCACATCGAGCCCATGGTAGGTGTAAAACTGTTTTCACCTACTGGAGGTTGTAGTCGGATGGCAGAAGCAGACGGAGTAACCCCGCTTTCCCGCCGTGTTGCTCGGGTAGCGCCACCGTCGACGTAGAGCGGTACTGCGCAGCCATGAGAATGGAGGCAGACGCCATTTGCTTCTGCACTTACGTCTGCTCGTCGTCGGCTACGGCGGCACCCGGAAGGTACGGCGAAAAACCGGGGTATTCCGTCCGTGTTTCTGCCACCCAACAACAGCCCTAGCCAACCTCATAGACAAAATCAGTTTTTTGCATGCAGCATTTTAACGGTAAGGTTTGAATCTTTGTCATCTCGTCCCAGTTGTAACGATCCGAAAGAGCCCGAGCAATTGGCGGCGCAGGGTTCATTTTCGTGGCAAACAAAGACTGTTTCCGTTTACTGTCCCCCACGACCGCAGAACATAAGCGGTCGGCCAGGCGCGTGGAAGACGCGAGAGACGGGACGGACCTGTCCGCCCTTCTTGCGGTCCCAGCCTGCGCAGATGATCCCCGCCAGGAGCTGGTCGCGGTAGTTGTAGCACAGCTCTCGGAACACGCTGGCCGCCGTCTCCACCTGTGGTGGCTCGCCGAGCTCCATCCTGGAAAGACGACGGTTGTACTCGGCAAAGAAATTAAAAATCTCGACGACGAGTGAAATGTCCGACTTGGGAATGCGTCTGACACGTCGCTCCTGAGCGGGGTGTCGTTCGTGCAAAGCACACCTGCCTGCTACTGGCGAGCCTTTACAGCTTTTCAGTCGCCGGCAAGCCCAGTTTATCTGCACGCCTGTTTCGGCCCACAATGGGAGCACTTGAAGCGAGGAGAGGCACCTTTACCCGAGACGTGCAAACGAGGAAGCAAATAAAACAAAAAAAAAGAACTTTCAGCCTTTCCACTCTGGTGAAGAAGGAAGACCAGCGAAGCTGTTTGCTTGTCCCGTGTGTTTCTTCTTTGTCCTCGTCCGTTTTGCGCACTGTTTCCTACGATAAATTCTCACCAACTCGCCCAACTATCCATTCTTCTATGATAGCTGGAAAGGTCGCCGCCATCTATGAGCGACGGCGGCAACCAGACTGGTTTCTGGTTGCCGCCGTCGCTTATAAATAGCGGTACCTGTCCAGAGTTTTGAGTAGTTTTCTGTCGACATTTGTTTGGTACCGGACACGAAACTGGGGAAACTAACCCTTAAAGGACACATGCAAAGGAAAAATGAATTTTTTTTGAACAGCCAGGTTGGGAAAAGGAAGTCATAAAACAAATTTACAATGAAAAAGAAAAATTTTTAGAGCTATATTTACGGCGCTATACAAATTTGTAGTTGGCGCCTGCGGATGCCGCGGAAAAGTGGCCGCTATTTATCACGTGGTACTTGCACTCTTTCAGAAGCTTCCTATGGTCTTGAAAAGTTACTTATTCATCTTCGTTCGAAGTGCAACAAAAAACAAAGATTAACAAGCAACTTTTCTGAGCCCAAAGGAAGCTCCTGAAAAAGCGCAAGCAGACGTGATAGACGGCGGCGTCCCGGAGCACACAAACTTAAGCGGCGGCGGCGACTTGGAGAAACGCCATTGAAGCAGCGGCACACGACGCTCAGCGTGCGGCGGCGGATAGGTCTACCACTAGACCAGCAACAGCTCCCGCGGGCACCAACTACACATTCGTTTTGCGCCGTAAATATTGCTCTAAAATTCTCACCAACTCGCCCAACTATCCATTCTTCTATGATAGCTGGAAAGGTCGCCGCCATCTATGAGCGACGGCGGCAACCAGACTGGTTTCTGGTTGCCGCCGTCGCTTATAAATAGCGGTACCTGTCCAGAGTTTTGAGTAGTTTTCTGTCGACATTTGTTTGGTACCGGACACGAAACTGGGGAAACTAACCCTTAAAGGACACATGCAAAGGAAAAATAAATTTTTTTTGAACAGCCAGGTTGGGAAAAGGAAGTCATAAAACAAATTTACAATGAAAAAGAAAAATTTTTAGAGCTATATTTACGGCGCTATACAAATTTGTAGTTGGCGCCTGCGGATGCCGCGGAAAAGTGGCCGCTATTTATCACGTGGTACTTGCACTCTTTCAGAAGCTTCCTATGGTCTTGAAAAGTTACTTATTCATCTTCGTTCGAAGTGCAACAAAAAACAAAGATTAACAAGCAACTTTTCTGAGCCCAAAGGAAGCTCCTGAAAAAGCGCAAGCAGACGTGATAGACGGCGGCGTCCCGGAGCACACAAACTTAAGCGGCGGCGGCGACTTGGAGAAACGCCATTGAAGCAGCGGCACACGACGCTCAGCGTGCGGCGGCGGATAGGTCTACCACGTGACCAGCAACAGCTCCCGCGGGCACCAACTACACATTCGTTTTGCGCCGTAAATATTGCTCTAAAATTTTTTTTCCTTCTTTGTAAATTTGTTTTATAACATTCTTTCTCCATCTAGGCTGTTTAAAAGAAATGTTTTTTTCCTTTGCATGTGTTCATTTACAGTTCAACTGTAAAAAAATAAATGAAGGACCTCGAGCACAAATAATGTTACAGCGCCTGGAAGGTGGCCGCAAACAGCCTGTTTACAGTGTTAAAAAAACAATCCCTCAATTTCGGCCCGACAACGCAACAGAAGCATTGCATCGTCGCCGGCCATGGAGAAGCGTTTCGGGCACTGCGGTAATGCAGCACACTCGAGCGCCGGCAAGACGAAGGGCCCCCTAACCCCCTCTTGAGGACGACGCAGAGCAGAGGACTGCGAGGCACTCACTCGTAGAAGCCAAGGTGGTAAGCCACGATGTCGGTGATGGCCTGGGTGTCGGCCGAAGACCCCGCCCGGCAGCAGTAGATGCGGTCCGTCACGCGGGTCAGCTTGTCCGAGACCCGGTTGGCCACGTAAGCCCTGAACAAGGAGCAGAGGGACGGTTCATGCAACCGGGTTGCACACCACGCACAAACTGCTTGCTTCGTACATCCAGTAAAATGGGGACTGCACTAAAGGCTCCTTTGCACACAGGCATTTCCTTAGGACCGAGCTCTTCTTTCATGAACATGCCACTGCCATTGTGAGCCCAACCTGGAACTGCATTCCTCTAGAGCGAAAGTTTTGCAGTACTTGCAAGATTGACTGAACATAGAAAAGATTGTTCATAACATTGTCAAAAGTTTTCCCAACAAAAAAACAAAAAATGACGCGCAAACAAAAAGAAAACAACAATATACGGACTCTGAAAGTGTTCCACAGCTACCCAATAGATGCCGTCAATATGTTCTCAGTTTTAAGAGATTTTAGGGGCCTTTAAGGCACACGGTCGTAAGCAGTTGTTAGTGTGTGAGCTAGTCTTAAAGGGGCAGTGCAACGACAACAACGTCAAAAGAATTCGCAGCTTGTATTTTGTATATCGTTCATCTAGGCAGAAGTGAGAAAAAAAATTTGCCACCTTCCCCCCAAAAATTGCCATTTTGCTGTGTAATCAGAAGAGAACAAACTAATTATCTGCAATCTGCAGCCGCGTGTGGCAGTTATGGGAACTATGCTGTCGCGTCGGTGGCGGTACACGGAAGTCAACAAAACCAGTCCCCCTCTGCTGCTACACTCGCTGTCGGCCCCGTGGCGAACCGCCTCTTGTCTCGATCGCTCGCTGCGACCTTCGGCGATGCTAATCCTCGCAAAATGGACTATAGTGGAGGGAGTGGCTGGGGGCTCTGAAGACGGAACCCAGGTGGTCCCTCAGTGAAGTCACTCTAAAAACGGGGTACTTTACTTTCAAGTTGTTTCATTTTATAAAATAAAAACTAGCCCGTGCAAAAAAAAAAGATTTTCTAATCTTTGTGTTACGGATTGTGCAAATTAATTCCCACAGCTAATTGGTCAAAGGCCAGAAATCGTTGCACCACCCCTTTAAGAATGGACTGTGGTGATGGTGAGCTTTTGCGTGGGACTGTTCTGCAGTAATGCAGTACTTGAAGCAATCCTCTATCGACACATTGCCATCTCGGGAGAAACCGTAAGCCTCATCCACTGGGGAAAGTGGAACTATTTATATTTACTAGCTTCATATACACACACTACTGGGTGAGTAATTAATAATGGCGTAAAAAATCAGAACAACCGGGTAAACTAAAAAAAAAGTTTAAAAACGTCAAATAAAAGAGCATTGTTTTTCAAGCTTTCTGTTCTGAAACTGATGCAAAATCACCTCTCAAGGATATCACACCCCATTTGGGGAAGGACAAAAACAAATCACGTTTAAGTTATGTTTTTTGTAGTAATGTATGAAAGAGACTCCTTCAAAAGCTGCCTTTTTGACCGAGCTGAATCCGAAACATTTAATAAAACCATGAATTTAGTCTAGCTTTCTTAATTCTTTTTTTTTACGAACACTAGCAATGTTATCAGACATACATTGATCAAACCAAGCGCTTGTTGGAAACAGACATCTTAATGAGTAAAGCTATACACACAAGCTCATGCACTTCGACCGGAAAGGCTATACATGCCTTGCACGTGACGTCATATGGCACCCGTACCAGCCGCCTGCCATTGCTCCATACCATGCACCTGTTTCTGTACCTTGTGAGACATACATTTCGGACCACTGAATCGGTTTTTTTTTTCGGCAAGCCCTGTTGAGAGGACAAATTCAATGGTGCCAAATGTACGCTGAGGAAGGTACGAAAACAGGAGCATGGTACGGAGAAATGGCAGCTGATGTGACGTCAATGCAAGCCATGTGTATGCAGGACGCAAAACTTGTATAAAACCAATGGTTACGAGTTTCCGAAGCGGTAGCGTAGCTTAGTGGTAAGGTGCCTGCTTCTTATGCAGCAGACCCCGATTCAATCCACAAGGTTGGCCTACTTTTTCTTTTTTCTTCTTAAATATTTTTTTGAGAGTGAGCATTTGAAGATATTTACATTTCTTTTCTTTACAATTTACACTGAAAAAAGCGAATGTTGTCGACGAAACGTCGCTGAATAAATTGGTATGGGACTCTCTTTCCGGAGGTGCAATGGGGGAAAGCGGAAAGGTTGCCGGCTGGATGCCGCGAAGCGGTTTGTGTGTGTGTGTGTGTGTGTGTGGGGGGGGGGCAAGTGGGTTAATAGTTTTGTAATGAGCAGCCGCAGACTGTCACCGCGAAGCACGCTCCCCTGTGATACACGCGCCGTCCGAAAAGGGTGACCAAAATGGCAAAAGCTCTCCGCGTCGAGCTCGTGCGTGTAGCTATACTCAATATTAATACTGACTGCGAAGAATGCAGGTTGAACAACGTACCCGGTAGTCGTACGTGAGTCAGCACCCAGTACAACACCGCCGTCAAACTCCACGGCTATGGTAGACGTCTGGAAATGAAAGAATTCCTTAGATTAGGCATCTACTCCCCAGACGGAGTGGACAGAAAGAGTAATGGGGAAAACTCGCCATAAAGGCAGCGGCATGACGATGAAACGACGCAATCGACAAGCATACACTTCTGTCTCCCGTCGCTTTTGTTACAAAGCGGCACTTCGTATGAGGCACAAAGACATACTTACTCCAGTACTGTGCTCCGCTTTTAAAAAGTCTGGAACAACATCGCTCAAATCGGGGCAATTAAATGCGTTCATATTGAATTGAGAATGACCCAACACATTCGAGTACGCCATCTTTGAAACTAACGTCGATAGCACTGCGGCGCCGCGGCTAAACGCTAAACCGCTAGTGCGGGTTATATTCCTAACAAGCGTGTTGGTAAAGTTTACAAGATAACAAAAAAAAAATAAAACCTAAAGAGATTGAAACACAGACGAGTACATAGTGTACTCGTTTGTGTTTTATCCTCTCTGTGTTTTATTTTTTCGGTTATCTGATATCCAAACTCGTCGCATTTGCGGCAGTCTGATCACCACCTGCGGAATCTGAACATGGACGCTGCCAGCCGCGGGTCGCACTGGTTCTGGTTTTGCAGCTGTGCCGCTGCTGTAATCAAATTAGCGGCTACACCCGATCGCGCTATCTTCGAGGCACTTTTTCGAAGCGAATCGTCGAACGTCGGCTAGCCGCCAAGCCTCCTAAGCGTCCCGGCCGCCGTCAACCACGTATCGACGTGGGGGTCCCTTTCGAGGTCGCAGCAGTCTGCATTCAAGGTAACACGAAACCATTGTTTTTGCGCTTTGTTTTCATTTGGTTTGGAGTTTCTTTTTTTAAACGGCCTCCCTGATGTCAACAGCGGCTTGGCGTGAACTCGCTCTCAAAACGCTTTGTTATCTAACTTCTGTTTGATTATCATCAGAGTGTCCGATATGGAACTGGGAATGCGTTTGTTGTTTTGTCTGCAGGTGTTCGGGGGAGAGGTTCCCGCGCGGAGTCCGGACTGAAGATTCGCGCTCGGTTTTGGACTCGTGCTCGGTTTCGTCGGCGCGGTCATGGACGCGCTGCTCAAAGAGGCGCTCGGAACGACCAAGCTGCGGGCGACGGGCCGCGGAGGCAGCGGCTGCATCAACCAGGGCGAATGTTTCGAGACGGACTCCGGTTACGTTTTCATCAAGCGCAACTCCAAGGATAGGGTGAGAGAGCAGCAAAGGCTCGGTTATTTACTCGTCATTCGGTATATAATCTTCCGCGCGAAGTAATATTCTTGTCGGTTTGTTTTAAGGCGAGGCAAATGTTCGACGGCGAGTTCGCGGCGTTGACGGCAATCCTCAAGACGAACACGGTTCGAGTGCCGGCGCCGATCGCGGTGAGTACCACAGAGTACCTAAAAAAGTAGTGACAATCATGTTTTCTTTTTTTGTTTTGTTTTTTGTGTACAGCCTTAAAAATGGTGTTCTTTTATATCGTATGTGTCTAACACCAGCAACAGTGGGAATGTGACAAAAATTTAAATTATTTATTTTTTTAGGCAAATTTAAATGGGGGTTTCAACGAATTTCTTTCTCTATCTTGTTTATAACTTTTTGCATAGGCTTCCTTTGCCACATTGAAACAAAAACAAAAATCAGCAAAATAAACATGTATATTTTTTGCGTGACGCCAGTCCCCAATTCTCTTTCTGGTGGCCAGAAGCGTTCATTCATTAATACTTTCTTGGCGAGAAAGCCTGCTTTCCTGCATCACTAAAGAAGGCTATACCGTAGACCACAGATTGTGCGTCAACGTTCGGCTGGTACTCGTGTCGAAACATTGCTAGCCGAACGCTGATGCCGTGTGCAGTCTCTGGCCTTCCTTTATTATTGATGCACAAAAGCACTTGGGCTTTCCTGTCTAGGAGGTGTTGGGTTTACGCAGCGGAAGCTACCCCTTCGCGCGCCCTTTACCCAATCATTTCTGACCTAGTTACATCAGTGCAAGCTGTGTTACAGTGTCCCCCCCCGCCCCTTTCCCCTTCCCTCCCCAAAAAAATTCAATGTTCTTTTAATTTTTTTTATTGCGAATATAAACTATGCATTGTTGAACGATCATTCTCCGCCCAAATGTAGCGTCAGCGGTCCGAACCAGACACCGTCCCAGAACGAACCATTATCGCTTAAAAAGAAAAGTGGTTTTCTGAAATTTTTAGTGAAAAAATGGTGGCCGACTGAGCTTTCACATGCATGGATCTGAATTTATTTATTTGAAAATGCTGTTAGCCCTTTTCGTGAGGGCCATTACAGGGGAGCCCGAGTGACCAAAAAATGTGCCAGAATGCAAGAAAAATGCTGTCTTCTACAGACAGGGCTCGTAAAAATTGAAAAGCAGAAACAACACTACATATTAATTTTCTAAAAAAAAAAAAGAAAAAAAGCACGCAGCAACAAAAAACACGGCGAAACAAATTGAAAACAATCTATCATTATATGTATCTTGATTCTCGCCAACTCACCGAACTCACCACTTTGCTGTATCAGATAAAAAGAAGCGGTTTGCGTTTTTGTTCATTTAACGGTGCAGCGATGGAATGCTCGAAGAAGGACATTGTTTCCATATTCACAATCTGATTCGGCAGCAAATTCCGAGTCTCAGTGGTCTTCACAAAAAAGGATTGCCTAGAGGTGTCTATTTGACTTTTGTAAGTTTGGGCTGTTCCGCTGTGATTTAATCGGCCCGATCGTTTTGAGGTTCAGGGTCGATCGCATAACTTTGAATTCAAATTTAGTTTGTCGTTGATCATTGAAAAATGATTTGTCTTAATGGCATCAGTTTCCTGAAAACGGAAAAAACAATCCCCTTTTCCCATTGGAGTTTTCAGAAAGTCACTTATAACTTTTTAATGAGATAACAGTTTGTTCTGAAACTTTGGCATCTGGTCTGAACAGCTACAAATACATTTGGGCGGAGAATGAGCGTTTGGCAATGCATAGTTTAGTTTTGCAATAAACAAAGATACTAGAATTCTTTCTTTTTTTTGGTGGGGTGGGGGGAGGGATACGCTGTATATATATTAAGTGTACACGTGGCAGTCTAGCAGTGGCATAGACACTGGTGTGCTCAATATAAATGTTTTTTTTTCTCAATATTTTCGTCAAAACCGTACAAGTTATATTACTGTGAACATGAGTCATAGTACACTTTGCGTAGCTCCAAGTGTATGATCTGTACTAGGCTTGGTGCAGCGACCAAACAGGAGCAACCACATATTTTATTTTTCATACCGAGACACTTGCCATTATCTGTTGTTGCCCTCTGCCATTATCGTGTCACAGACAAATACAGAAAACCAGAACCTAGGTTTGTTTTATTGCCTGCTGCTTACAACTGAAATGAGTTTGTAGTGGCACGGGCCAAGTACTGATGATTGTAATTAAGTGTTTTGCTCTCGGTCACTGATTGTGCTTGTCGCAACGTGCAAAAGAAGATAACATTCTTGTTGAAAGCTTTCTTCGGTGCTTGTTTTCAAAGCACTATTCAAAAAGAAAAAAGCTGCCCTATAATATTGACAACTATGGGAATATTGTAACTTCAACTTGGATCAAAGTAGAATCGAATAGTGTTGAATAGTGGCCAAAAAGTCAATTGTCAAATTAAATACAACTACCAAAAAAATATTTCCCAGTGTTAACAAGACTAAAAAATAAAATGCTAACATCATAAAAAAAAAAAAAGAAAAAAAGTAATGGGCTTATTTTTCAGCAGGGCACACGGAATGAAGAAAGGCTAGCCAGAATAAAAGCAATGTTAGAAGTCAAAGTTGGGGGTTTTACGTGCAAAACTAAGAACAGGCGTCTGGTACACCGAAGCAGAGGACTGAGGTTCAATTTCGATCACCTGGGGATCTTCTGACGTGCAATTGAAGTCTCGATTAAACGGCGACTTCTCCCGGGAGCGAAGAGTTAGCGGAAGAAATCGGTTCAGTTATCGCCATTATTTGTATTTTGATAAGAATTTTTCATATTATAGACGTAACAAACGAAATAGGATTATTGTGCACTGAGCTGACTGCAGGTGACGTAAGATGCTTGAATTCAAAATGACAACATGCGTGATTTAGAGGTTTTTGTCGGGAGCATCCTTAAGAGGATATCGCAGCTGAATTAGAACAAGTTCTAGAAAGCGTGCTGTTTAGAAAATGCAAAAATCGGGGTAAAAGGCAGTGCGAGGAAGAATGGCCCGAGGCACTTAGCACGATCTCAGAAGCAACAGATCCTCAAGTGTACTCAGGGAGACGCGAGACCCCTGTTCTAATAAAATAAACTTGAGCGCCGAGAATGTCCGCTTCACGCTGACCTGTGTGGACAATATACCAAGGGTATAATTACGCGAAAGTGTACAGTTTTGACTGGTGCTCCATTCGTTTTTCCCAAAATTTCAACACATTCATGGTTCTTCGAGGGCGTACGTGGCTCCTTATCCAGCATTTTGAGCCGTAGCTCCTTATCCAGCATTTTGAGCCATGTCCAATGGGCCTAGCTCATTTGTTAAATGTGGGCGCACCAACCTCAGCTTCTTTTCTTCTTGAGGAACACTTCCAATGAATCTTCTGCTTCCTCTGGGGACCAGGAGATACTGGAATACTTGAACTTTTCTCTTCAGCCGAAATCTCCTAAGAAAATATTTTCGGCTTTATTCTGGTACAAAATATTAAATTATGTTTCGACTATGTTTCCCTTCCGCCTAAAATATTGTTCTTTTGTTTTTTTTCGTCCTGTTCCGATACCCTGCTACAAACATTGCTCACCGCCTCTGCGCTGCCATGCCGGCACTACTCGGATCAAATAGTACGAGCCCTGAGCAACCAAGACAACGGCGACTCAAACACTACAAAAGAAAAAAAAAGACAGACTGAAGCCAGTGGCGTAGCCAGGGAAGGGGCTTATGGGGCTTCAACCACCCCCTTCCTCCTCCGCCTGCTCTCCTCCCCAGCACCCCAAGTCATGGACTCCCCACCCACCTCAGCCCCCCTCGAAAAAATTCTGCCCCCCTCGGAAAAATTCCTTCACCACTGACTCGAGCAGACAATACGCAACATTACACGGAGAAAAATGAAAGACGTTTACAAATCTCTCTAACGCGAAATTAGGGCGCAGCTCTTGAGGAGGAAGAGGGAAGGGTATTCCCCTCCTACCCCTCCTCCTTCTTTCTTCCTCCTCCGTACCTTCCCATCCTCCCTCTCCATGCCCTCCCCTCCTCCCGCAGTTTCCCCACTAAATTTAGCTGAAAAATTGATGTCACTTGACCTCAACAGCAATTCAGTTCCCTGCTAAATTTAGTGGGGAATTGAGTTGCTGTTGAGGTCACGTGACGTCAATTGTCCTTCTAAATCTAGCGGAGAAACTGATTTTGTTTATAGGTGACGTGACACCAAGTCATGTGACGTCATTTTTAGCCGCTAAATTTAGCAGGGAAACTGAATTGGTGTTGAGGTCATGTGACATCAATTTTCCCGCTAAATTTATCGCAGTTACATTGATGCCGCAAAACACAGAAACAAGCACCTAAAAACTGCGCTCTAAAACTAAAAAAAAAAGATTATGACCCTCCACAAAAAAGAAAAGTGTAATCACTTTTACACTTTCATACACAGCGTTTGCAAAAACCAGGGGCTCAAACTGAAAAATATAATGTTTCAGTTACGGTTATGGTTACCGTTTTCTGTTGATATCGGTTTCATTTCAATGTTTTACAATTTTTATGTTTACGGTTTCGGTTACCAATTACACACTCCTAAAAACCTTTTTTTTTTTAGGTTTCTCCAGTAATTTGTTTTATTGAAATGCTAGACAGCCGTTTTATAATAAACAGTTTAAATTAGTCCCAGATATCCAATAACGGGGCATTCGCAATAACAAAAACTCAAAAATGTCTTAGTACTTCTAATTGGTCAAAAGTTGCACACGTATGTAGCTCCAACACTTTTTTATTTATTTATTTATTTATTTATTTTACCCTCAGGGCCAGGAGCATTACAGAGAAGAGTGGTAGAAATAAACAAAAGAAACAACATGGAACAACAGTAGAACAAAACTTAGAGAATGGGGAAAACATGATTACTAACACTTGTATGAAACAGATCACAATGAACAATTGATGCAAGTGATGAAGGTAACTGATTCCATTCTTTTGTGACTCTCGGAATAAATGAGTTAAAATATTTATTTTAGCGGCAAGCTGGAACACCTACTTTGTGTTGGTGATCTGGACGAGCTGAAAGGAATGATGGTGGGGTGAATAGCTGATTTCTGAAAACCGGGTTGTGGTGGAATATTTTGTGAAAAAGACAAATGCTAGTAATTCTGCGGCGATGTGCAAGGCTGGGTAGAAGTAAAATGTCCTGCATTGAAGTCACGCTTGCGGTCCGGTTATAATTAACCGGACCGCTACTACTTGTTCACTACATCTAATTGCATTACTTAGTTTGATACCTAAGCATATATGTTACCCCCCCCCCGCTACTCGGGAATCATTGCATTTTATATAATATAAATGGAAATAAACATTGCTACTTTGTTGTTTGGCAGCGTTTGTAAACAACCCTCAGAAAGTTCCCACTGGGTGCTGGAAGAACCATTCGCACCTTTTCGTCACAATAGCTTGTTGCAACCCAAGATATGGCCTGTGTTGTTCGTTCCTTTCCCTAGTCTCCGTTGTTGTGCGCTGTTACACTTACGTCGTGTTTGCTATTTCCAAGGAAATGCACGTGGTTATAGAAGCGCACGTTTCTCACTGTCCGATTCTGTGACGCTAGACAAATTGTGCATTTATATAGTGACGTCATTTTTCTCCGGGGTTTGGAGGCGGAGCTTCTCTTACAGATATGTTGCAACTAGGGGTGTCACAAACTTTCATAGAGCCGGATTTTTACCATGAACCTCGAGGTTCGACTGGTGCGGCGAATTTTCGAACTTTAAACCTGGTTCTACAAGGTTCGACTTTGTGGGCAGTGTGGTAAGACTTAGAGAAAATGTTTTCGCGGAATAGCTTATTTTATTTTATCCGAAGTTTCAATCAACGGAACATATTTATAATAACCTAAAAGTTAATAATATAATTTATTCTTGCTATATTACCGAAACAACCAAATAGTTCTGCTCACACTAAAAGTAGAATGTTAGACTTGATTGCATTTGGTCATCACCATCCCATCCAAAGCCAACTGAGCCAGCCTGTCGCGCATGGGAATAACAGTCGAACCTTAGTCAAACTTTCTCGACGTTTCCAATAAAAGTTCCAAAAGTCGAACCTGGTCGAACTCGAATCTCAACTGGTTTGCGACATCCCTAGTTGCAGCGCACATATAGCATTAATGGGAAACTCCGCCGAATTTTTTATTGATAGCCTTTGATTTGGCTGGAAATTGGCAGACTGCATCAATAACCACTGCTCAACTGATAGCCAACATTTTTTATGAAAATAAATTTTTCCCTTGAAGTTATTGAATCTTTAAGTTACGCTGGCTGCGAGGGTTCCAGGAGGCAACTACTGGCAGCAATGAAAATTCCCTACTTTTCCCTACCCACGTACGTCACTGGAGGGCAGACGGACGAGTGACCTGGGCAGTTGCAAAGTGGCTTTCCAGGCGCCAGCGATCGAGATTATTTTTTCGCAGCTTCAAGATTGAAAGTTCCTTTGCAATGGGTAGCAATCTGTGCTCCACTATAGATATCAGAAACAGCGCCGAGAAAAAGCTTCTTTTATACCCTTGTTTTCGTGGGAGAAAAACAAAAATGCTCTCCCCGGCAGCAATGGAGACCAGCCACATCAAGGTGCTTTCGCGCAAGCTGTGTGCCGAGAGATTTAGTGTCACTTAAACATGCTCATTTATGCTTGGAATAATTTATAGCCGTGTGCTGCGAGTTGAGTATTCGTCTGCAGCTGGAACCTGCTTCAAGAGCGGCAAGCGCTGACTCAAGCCGGCTGTGACTACTACGACATCCGTCCAAAGAGGAGCACAAATAATATTGAGAAAAATAGTGCACATTCTTGCACTACTACTGTCAACATTTGGCGCAGTCACATTTTTTTTTTTTTATAAACATTACGTTTGTTTTGGACATTGAATTTAGCTTGGGCTACTCTCGTAGTCCAACTCACGTGGCCGATCTGTTGAACACAAGAAGTGAAACACCTAAACACAGTTCAAGTCTCTGTTTAGATATGGCTTTCGACGCATCGCTATTCGTGTCTGGTATTACAGAGGTTTATGAAGCAGGTGTTGGAGCTCCATTAATATCCAATAGAGCCGTTGCCTGGTTTGTCAAATGGTTGGCGTGCAATATTCTCTGGCAGAAGAGGAGGCGAAAACTTCATTATTCTATTATATTACAGGGAAATGTTATACGGGACTGAAAGGTTTTTAAAACCACAAGAATATTAATGTCATTGAGGGGAGGCATGTAAATTTACAGCTGTTGTAAACTGTGCAGAACTAAAACTTAATTTTAAAAAATCTTATATAAAGTTACCTCCTTCCCATGTGCACTCATTAATGTGTGTTTGAACGCGCTTCAATCAATTCTGACAGTCAGTAAAAAAGAAGTATGGGTACAAATTCTTCTTTGAGCAACTTTTGTTAACTTATATTGAATTAAAACTTTTATGATGCATTTCTGTACTTTACGCACTATTGTATCTTCAAGGAAATATTCTTTATTTGAAGGTAAATAGTGTCTTTGGTGTATTTTATATGCCATTCATTGCATCTTGATATTTGGCTGGGTGGTTGTGGAGTTCTTTTAATTGTCATTTTAGCACAATCTTCATAAACAGTAACCTGCCACCTGGCCTACAAGAATGCAGTTCATTCCATTCTATACATTTCATTGTTTGCGAGAGTCACAGCCCAGCACGCTCATGTTCACCGCTTTGGAAGGTAGTATGTGCCACACGCACAAACGCTGAAAATGGCACAGACCAGAAGCACTTTTCTGCAATGGTCTACAGATATTTTGTTAAATAACTTAACCATATGAACATCATTACTGATCAACCTGAATTTTTGCCAACTGTAGTGATTTATATGTAATGTATCGAATAATTCAAACACTCGAATACTGGGAATCCAAAAGTCGAATAAAAGTATTCGGGCAATCACTATTTGATTTCCATTCGAAACTCGAATATTTGCGCACCCCTGGTGACAATAAGTGCTCTAATGCCTTTTGACAGTCATCCTCAATGGATATCTTCTCCCAAACAATTGGTCTACCGTAATATCCTGAAAGATGACCCACCTCCGAGAGGTAACCCACCCCCTGTTTTTGACTTGATTTGTTATTTATTTTTAAACACCAAACAATAACCCACTTTTAGTAGTCGTAATGTTTGGATCAATAATGGCCTCAGCGTAAATGCGGCTAGTTAGCTATGGCAGAATATAAGTAGGCCGTATACTTTCCGGTGTTTATTTATGTAAAAAATCGGCGGATGTTTTTCGGGTTTATTTATTTCCAAAATACCGGTGCATTTCGGTGAATTGCCTCGGGCAGACGCTTAAAACGACTTTTATCGATGGAAAAAATCGGGACTAGAAACAAACAATCAAGATGAGAAATTGTTCAACTTCTATTTACATCTGATACACAATGTTCTTCAGACTTCATTATTGTGATATATGCACACATACATTCTGAGACTCACTACCATGGTATTCGTCATGTTTCTGTATGTGTTCTATCTTCGCTGAACCATTCGCAAACATGAAAAGGCCCAGTGACTTGCACTTTTAGCACTGCTTAATTGATTGGTCCCATTTCCTCGTAGCGTCGACTGCGTCTGGACATAAGGTGAAGCGAAGTATAAAGACCGATCTCATCCCTCGACACGCTTGAACCCAAACAATGTGAAAAACACTTTAAACTGCCAAACTAGGGTCCACAAAGAAGGAGGGCAACCTTCTGCGGGGCAATCTACAAAAGGGCACAATGAGGCCAAGCTTTTGGAGACATAAACTGAAGGTCAAAGTAACCAGCACTGACAGAAAAAACACATCTTGATTACTAAGAGACCTTGGGGGACCTATGCTGACGGAAAACCCAGAGACGAATTTAAAAAAGAAAAAGAGGAAGAACAAGTGTGACAATTGTTTACATCAAACTTTTTTGGTGAAAAAAAAAAAAAAAGAAGAAAAACTGCAGCTAGTACGAAAAGATCCAAAAAGCAGTATTTTTTGGTTTTCATCGATTTTTTTTATTTTCGGCAGTGGCTAACGTTTATTGGTGCTTTTCGGTTAAAACCGGAAAGTATATGGTTTAAAAGTAAGCAAACATTGCTGACTGGGAAGTCATCTTTGATTCATTATCCCTTGTTGCATTAATATGTTTGGCAAGGACACATGACCAAAAAGTGGCTTTTTTTAAAACTTTTCTTGATTGCACATTGAAAGTTATCCCACTCCTTATTTTCACCTGATTTGCTCTCCATTTTTGGTGGGCTATCTCTCTCGATATTACGGTACTCACTTTTCACTAACTTCTTGTATGAATTTTATGTACACCTATTGCTGTAGTCCATAATGGCTGAGTACATCAACAGGAATACTACTGATGGAGTAGAGCATCTCATACTTCTGCCATTGCCTAGTCAAAAAAATTCATAATTTGGTGGTAAAAAGTTTCTAATGCTGCTGTTGTAGATTGGGCTGGGTGCCATATTAAAGTTCTTCGATGTGATTGATTTCCAATCTTCAATTAAAATATTAATCGACTAATCAATTTAATTCATTTCCAGATATACAAAAAAAAACTATAATAAAAGGAGCAAAACCACAAACTTTTTCTTGACTACCTTTTTTGCTGTCATAAATGGCACAATGTACAATCACACCTGAAGCTTGATGTTGTACTACCCAAAGAAATTAAATTGGGGAAACATTCTTTATCCAGCGACTATACGAACCTCCAGGAACTTACGTTACTTACTTTTTTAATGCGGAGAAAACTTAAATGTTTTTTATTACTTATATCTGAATGAAATCATATGAAATGCTATAATAGCTTAGAAAAATAAACAACAGTCCTGCCTCCTAAAATGGACACGCATATGGTAATTAATAAAGTAGGCATTCATACGTTGTCTTTGTTTGCCTACACTTTCTCAGCTCAAAACCCAACTGATTAACCAGTTTAAAAGCTTTTTGTTAGCATTAATCGATTGATTGCTGAGCCATAGGTAAAAGTAAGCATTGCTGTGTATTTGAGATAATGTTCTAACCATTATTTTCTCACTGAAAAAAGAAGTCCACTATGTATCGACAAACACTCAGTTTCCACCTGAATGTATTAGTAAGGCTGTGATCCGATGCTTCCGTTATATAATTTTAGAATTTCTAGCAGTTTTTGGGAATTTTTCACAAGAAAATGCTCCATCAGCCATTGTGTTTGCATTGAAACTTTTGAATTTTCGATAATGCTAACTTGTGAAGTTTTGGCATCTCATCTAGCAGTAATTTCGGGCTGAAAGTGGAGCGTTGCGGTGAGATAAAAAAGCCAGTCTCTCAGACATTTGTATCCTCTCCCAAACACGCTGCAGATTGTGGACAACCCTGAAGGCGGAGCTGCGCTGGCCATGGAATACGTGGAGATGCGGCACCTGAGCAAGCACTCTGCACAGCTCGGAGAGCAGTTGGCCAGGTGCCCGACCCACTCTCCCGAATTAACGCTGCCTCCGGTCACGGGCCGGTCTCCCTAACAAATTGAGGTGCCACTGTGCAAAGTGCCGGATAATTAATTTCAGAGGGGGGGCGGAGGCATGACACAAAGAGAAAACGCTGTTCGCCTCGAAGCACGTTTCGGGGGCACGGGAGCCGGTGTTTTCGTGACTTAAGTTAAATGAGGGACCTTCTTCGAGTAAGGAGCACAATGTGGCGGTTTGTCCACGAACTACAAATGAAGGGCAGCCCATAGGGACTCCGCTCATCAAAGCAGATGGACATTGTGCCATTCTATCGGTTTTCATTGCTTTTTATGCCCCATGCTACCGATACCCCAAAAAAGAATCATCAAAAAAGACAAAATAAGTGGAAAGATAGGCGCTGACAATGTTGGTCGTGCGGGATGCAGTGAAAATGGAGACAGCGGAAAGCATGGCCGGTGGAGAGGGTGTGCGCATGCGCAGAAGCTTACTCGAAAAAGGTCCATTGTCTCGACAAATAAGGTTTTCTCTGAATTTTGTAACTTTTGCGTGCTGGGGCGAGTTAGAGAAAAGCAACTATAAAACCCTTTATATTGGTGGCTTCGATTTTTATGTGAAACGGGCTGGCGTTGAAGCATTTATGGCCCCAGCTGGTGTTTGCAAGCTTCAAGGAGCTCTCTGTTCAATATGTTATTGTGACCACTGGAACAAATTCTTTTTTAACAACTAGCACACACAATCCTGCTAGGTGTAGACAGTTTGGTATAACGAGCGACTAGTCAGTTTCACATAAATTACTGTCCTCAAGTGGCATTGTATGTTGTGCAACCACATCACTACACAATTGTTTGCATTCTCTTTTGCATGTGTGATGTTTTGCACTTAGCTCTCACTTTGCAGTGTGCCGTACAACAAATATATATTGCTGACGGTCTCACCTCTTGACTGTCTCACCAGGGCCGTACCCAGAAAAAAATTTCGGGGGGGGTTTTCGGGGACAACGGCGGCCATTTTGTCTTATTTTCACCTATGAATCATGTGCATCGGTGGCATATAATGGAGAGTCATAGCTAACCGAAGAACCGGTCCCGGTTTGGTACCCGGTAGCCGACCGGTGCCACTGCGCGTGCGCAGAGGTGGAGATTAAAATCGGCTGGCTGCAAGTGCACCGACCAGGGCCGTACCCAGAAAAAAATTTCGGGGGGGGGTCAGAACCCCCTAACCCTTCCCCTGGTTACGGCCCTGTGTCTCACCTTTTGCTATCGAATGGTTTCCCAAAGCCTTTGTTGCACCATGCACCCAGCTGAACTCGTGAAGGTTGTCTTCAAGCTTCCACTTGTCCACCTCTAATAGAAGTTTATATAATTTCATCAATATCTATAAACTGTGACCTCAGAAAGTCCAATGCCTGCATCGGGATGGCAGGTAAGCAACAGATTTGTATCAAAAATTTAAATCTATAGAGATGCCCAGCTGCACCTAATCTAGGAGATTCATAAATCTTGTTGTATACAAATATTCTATCTTCACTCTCGAATTACAGAAGAAAAAAAAAAAAAGGGTAATTATGAATGATGAATGCAGGTTGTCAGGACATCTCTTGCATAAAAACCACAATTTTGCTTTGAAAATTTTACTGCGGTATAGCATCAATATTAACAAAGTTCCCATTTCTTCTTAAATACATCAAGCATGTGCATGCACTATCGCGCTTTTGAAGTGTGTTTTCTCCTAAGCACACGATTGTGCAATATTTGTACTTTTCAAAGTGTTGATCGCTGTTTGTTTAGCCCCGTTGAGCGTGCTTCTTACCGAGCACCGGTGCATTGCGGAGAAGCAACACCCGCAAAAGTGAGCTCCACGTGTGTTTCTTCTCCACAGCGCACCGGCGCTCGATAAGAAGCGCACTCAAGGGGGCTAACTTGCCGCAATCAACACTTGGTTTCGTTTAACTTGCGCAACTTGGAGCGGCGAGTTCCGGGATGTGTAAAGCGAAGGGCGCCGCTTGCAGCATGCACCTGCACAATGAGCGGGTGCGCGAGCGCAGCCATGGTGGCTCGGTCCACAACCAGCAGGAGGACTTTGTGGAGCAGTTTGGTTTCCACACCACCACCTGCTGTGGCTACCTGCCCCTGGACAACAGCTGGAACGGCGACTGGGTGGTGAGTGGGATGGCACCCCGCTGTGGTTTGTGTGTCGTGTACGCTTTCGGTGCCTGGAAAGTGTCTACAAGTGGCGTGTTTTGCATCCTGCACCTCCCGTTCCTCGGAGCATTCTTGAAATGGTAATGAGATATGTCACAGGGGTCTCCGGGTAATGGCATGAGACGTTGCAGTCCTGACGGCTGGCTGTACAAGCAGTGGCGAAGAAGACGGGTGGATGCAAACATTGCTTGTGTCGTGGCGTCCTAACTCATGGAGTTTCTATCTATTGGTTGGTGGACGGCATCAAAAGTGTATGCTGTTCTGTTGCTAGGCTTGCGGCAATTTATCGTATGTTACTTTACTCCCACTAGCCATAACTGGGTCAAGGAGGCACACACCAGTCAAGGATGCATTCCAGACATCGTTAGTTCTCTTGACTTCTGTACCTCAAGTGTTGTCAGCAAAGGAAGCCTGTCTGCTTGTTCATGAATTATGCACCGATTCGAATGGCCTGGAATGAAAAAATTAGACTTTTACAATTCTCTGTAATGCTGAATTGGAGCGCAGCTTGTCAGGACGGGGAGGGGAGGGTATGCCACTTTTCCCCCTCCATACCCTTTCCTCCTCCTCCCCTGCTCCCCACTCATTTAGCGGAAAAGTGTCGCTAAATTTAGCGGGAAAATTTTTTCTTTCATTTTAGCAGGAAAGTTTTTCGTTAAATTTAGCGGTAACATTTCCCCGCTAAATATAGCTAAATTTAGTGTGGAAATTTTGCTGCTAAATTTAGTGGGGAAAATTTCCTGATAAATTTAGCGGAAAAAATTTTCTGCTAAATTTAGTGGAAAAATTTTTCTGCTAAATTTAGCAGGGAAATTTTTCCGCTAAACTTATAAGATAAAGATTTCCGCTAAATTTAGCGGGGAAATTTTTGCGCTAAATAACCGAGGAGCTTTTTCTGCTAAATTTAGCGAGGAATGCTTTCCGCTAAATTTAGCGGGGAAATTTTTACGTAATTCACCGTGCGGTTACCCTCGCTTGCATTATTCCCATAATGCAATGCATGCTGTTACGCCAACGCCATTCAAGCCTGAAAGGAGTGCCTAAGAGCTGCATTTTAAAAATTCCCAGAGTATGAGTGTTTATGTGCAGACCATGTTCGTTCTATCAACCAAATTTTATTTTGCCATAATAGTGACTTATTTAGTTTAGTCACAGCTCTAACAAACGAACATAAAGCCCCACATTAGCCTATGCAGCTTCCGTATTAGCCCCGAGAAGATGGAGTGGCACTACCTGGCAGGTCCTTGTCGAGATGTAGTACCAAGTATCACATGACCGCTTCTGCGCGTCATTGGTAGCACGTAGTTTGAGGCGTATTGCTCACAATTCATGTTTGATTCATTAATTTGAATGAGAGTCTGGGGTTGGGTGTTTTAATTCTTTCGTTGTACTTTTCGTCAAAATTAAGCTTAGCTAACAGTGGCGTCACGACCTTGGAACAGGACCTAGTGACCCAGTTTTCTGTTATCATACTGACCGCGACCGATTTGGTCGTCATTGTGCCATCGGGGTCCTGTCAAGTTTTATTCTTTTCCTTTCTTTTTTTGGCCTGTCGAAAAAGGCAGGCAGAGAAAATAGGAACCAATTGTGACGATGGCCGACCAGGCATTGAACTTGGCATTCCAACTGCCGGTTTTCTTAGCAGTTTGCTTGCTGAGAGTTGTAGTTTTGAGTATGTATAGTCGAACCCAGATATTCGCAACTCCAGCGATCTATGGGGAACGCCACTATCAGGCAAATATGGCGGTCGAATCCAGGTCATGCTGGCCATGTGCCAGCTTCACGCACAATGCTGGGGCACCAGCAAGTAAGCATTGGACTCAAAATTTGTCCCAACGCGTTTTATCTTCCACGTTTCGAACCTGCGGGGATGTGTTGGGGTAAGCGAACTTCCAGAGGCATGACTTTCTTTGAGGAAACGAGGAAAGGACTGCCCACTGTCCCTCTACGGTGCTGATGAACGTTGAGAAACGCAGAATGTCTGTCTCACGCGGTTCCATAGGTCGCGTGCAGAGCAACCTTTCTCACAAGGCGATACTACGGTTACGACAGAGTCACCGGTAGAATTGTTCTGTCGCGCAAACCACTGACAACATGTAAACACGGAAGCCAGAAGAGACGAGCAGAAATCATGAAGAGACCTGTTCCGGCCAGTTCAGTGTGTTCCCGCTAGGTGCCGTTTGTTTTACTGGAGTCGCGAATATTGAATCCAAAGGGGATAGTAAGATAGTTTGATATATCAATAATTTGATGTATAAAAATATGTTAAATTAAGCTCGAGCTGAAATTTCCTGGCTTCTCTGCTAATACCGAAGGTTGCGACAAACGTAAGCTTACCAAATAGAGCATCAGAGAGCCCTTAAATAGAGTAGGCCCTAGTTGGCGGAGACTGCAAACACCGTCGCGCTTATATGCGCACCTGGCCGGGACCTCCACACAGCATAAGCAACAAAACAAAAATAATTTTTAAACAAATTTAAGAAACACGGAAAAGCGAAACACATAAAAAAAATCTTTTGATCCATAGGAAAAAGTTAAGCTAGCAACAAAAAAGAAAGCTCACTAAATTCAAACAACAAAAAAAAGAAAAAGAAAAGAAAAACTGGCAAAGCATAAATGTTAAAAGAAAGAAGTAAACAAAGATAAGACATTCAAAGTGTTATGCTCAATGGTTGTTGTCCACACACCTGACTCCCCAAAGATTTTTTTTTTTTTTGCTTATTTTATTTTGGGACTAGGGAGTCGCGCTGCCAGCCACGCCATGCAACGCAAGCAATGTGTTCGCCCCCGGCGCAATCGGATCACGGGAAAAGCAGCGGGCAGCCGGGCTTTGTTCGCTATGGTTTGCTTTATCGAGTGTCCCCACTATGGGAGTTGGATACAAAAGGACAAGGCTCCTAGGCTATTACATGTGATTTTCAAGGGGATGTTTGGACTGTTTGATATAAACACTAATTTGAAATACCCGAGTGTGATATAACCGGGCTCGAATGTATTTCCTTTTGTTTGCTGCTTGAAGTCGGGAAGTGCGCAAAAAGCACGTAGAAGTATGCTCATTGCTCTCCACGGTGAAGTATCCGGGCGGTGTTGGCGGCCATGAAGCTACCGTAGGTTCATCGTAACTTACACACAACTTCCAATCGTTTCGCTTGCCTTGTTCAGATTTGTTTTTAAATTTCATCCTACGCACATTTTGCATGGTAGCAAAAGCAAGATACACTTTGCGAACAGTTCCTGCTGCTACGTGCTAAATAAAGCACACAACCAGGGCAAACCAAAGCGGAGAAAATACCTGGCCTCGTCACGTGATGCTTGTCACTACGTCACTATCAAGCGATTGCAGCGCTCCAATCGGTCCTGCTCGGGGCTAATACGTGGTAATGAAAGACCTCACCATGTCTTTAAATAATAATAACACATAAGGACAAACAAACTAGTTGACAACTTCACCCTGGGTGGTGCTGTCAGAAATGTTTCACCTTGGTGGCCTGCATCAACAAAAACGAGTTCGTCACAGCACGCCAACACCAGTTGCAAGGACCATGTTGCCCGTAAAGCGTTTTGAATCTTCTCCGCCGAATAACCTGAAAACGAATTTTTTTAAGACTCCGACTGACAGCCAACGTTAAAGAACTAATCCTGTGATCGAAGCATCAGCTGCCACTTCTAGTCCAAAAGCCCTACCAGCTTTGACTACCCTCATGATTTGTTAATTAAGACTGGTGAATAATTTTGTTAATAGGTGCAAAGGAATTGGAACGCAAACAAATGAAATTATGGGAACTTGCGCACTTTCCAGACTGTGATGTACATTCCTTGGGGCCACAGTGGAAGAAGAGAGAGGTGTTAGAACAGGGCCAGAAAGGAGGTCTGAATTCTACTCGGGCTTCGCGCACCTCCCGGCAGGGGCACTGTCGGGTTGGGGCTCCACGCACCTCGCAGCCTTGAAAACGTGTGGGCAAATAAGGACGGTTTTTCGAACTTCAGTCATGCTGAACCATCCCGGAAAGTTTGTCAGAAACGGGAGCAAAGCTTCGACACACTGCCTCCGTGGCGAGGTGGCACCATTCACACACCTCTCTTCTTTCATGTTGCTGTCAGCCCAAGTATCCATTCGGGCCCCTCTCATCAGGTGCCGAAACAAAGGGTTTTCCTTGTCACGAGAGTGACGCCGCCCGCCTGCGTGCCCCCCCGCAGGAGTTCTTTTGCCGGCAGCGCATTGACCACCAGATCCGGGTGGCCCAGGAAAAGTACCGGGACCGGGAGGCGGCCGAACTCTGGACCCAGCTGGTACACAAGGTGCCCGGGCTCTTCCAGGACATCGACGTCGCCCCCTCTCTTGTCCACGGGGACCTGTGGGGTGGAAACGTCGCTGAGCACGCAGGCGGACCCAGTGCGTGCCTCACCGTCCCCTCTGCCGCTTCCCTTTGAGTCCCACACCCGACTGTGCATTCCTTTTGGTTCACTCCCTGCCGCTCCCAACTTAGCCGTAATATTTTTTTATGTGCAGCGGCATGTATGAGTAAGCAATGAAGAAATGTTTTATACTGCAATGTCTCTTTTTGATGGGATTCAATCCTTTTTTTTTTTGTCTAGGCAACTTCTGTTTTGGTATGCTCCTTCGTTGTTACAGTATGATAAATATATGTTGTTCAACCTCGCTCTTCATGGTAAACATTGAGATCTAGAAATTACTCATGAACTTCGTATTCAACGACTGCAAAAACAAGGACCAAGTAAACAAAGGCCGATTAAGGCCGCTCAAAAGAGTGACCTCGAGGTGTGAGGTTCAAGTGCCACTGCATAGTGCTGTTTCTTGAAAAGTACTACAATGCAAAAAATATGTCATAGGTTGGAGGGATGCACAAATAGCGTGTTGTCCATAAAATAGTGTCTTTTTATAAACATATATTGCTCACGAAATGGTTACTAAGGCCAAAATCTGTGCTTAGCATACAAGAAAAATTAACAAAAAAAAAAAAAAAACGGCATCCAAACTGAACATATTTTTGGAATGCCCAGGCTTTACTTTTTTGACATGCCATTTATTGTCTATAACTTCTAATTGGCTATTGAGAAAACGGCAAATTAAGGTGTTTGGGCACCACCATCATTTGCTGTTTTCCAATAGCAACCAACATTCAAATTCTCCCGCGCTTACAATGGGGGGAGTGACATCGTATGTCGTACAAGTCAAGCAGGCAGTCTAGAAACGACGGTATTTTGAGCATGTTCTTTCGTTTCGCTGGCATTAACTTGACCAGAATTTATTTCACACTCTCGAACTTCTTGTAACCTGTTGGGAGCAATCCGTAATGCCCCATTGTACAACATACCTGATGTTTTCAGTGTTGCCAGTAGGGCCTCTCGGACCATATTTTCAACTTGACCTCAATTTGGATCCCTAGTTTGGATGTCTATAATAATCTCTTGAACCAATTTCTAGGCAAATCGGGGACTATCCAGGTTTTGCTGGAGCCTCGCTTGTAGTCAACATTTTCGGCACGTCGGTATCGTGAACAGACCATCCAAGTACAGGAACCTCAATAAGTGGAATTCTGAAGGACAGTGCGTGAGCTGTTCTATATAGTGGATCCCCTTATGAGAAGCCTACTTGGAAGAGACGAGGAAATTTAGCATTTTTGCGCAGTTTTGCTTGACCATGGGGAGTTTCTACCTGATCTTCAAGGTTCCCTTTGCACCAACGGTACCGCTTCCCCGATTCCCGCAGTCATCTACGACCCAGCAGCCTTCTATGGCCATGCGGAATTTGACCTGTCCATTGCCAAGCTGTTTGGGGGCTTTGACGCTGCCTTCTACTCGGCCTACTTCAAGGTCATTCCCAAGGCCCCCGGCTTCGAGAAGCGGCTCGACCTCTACCAGCTGTTCCACTACCTCAACCACTGGTGGGTTGCCAGGACTTGGCAATGTCCATTTAGTCCTGCCTTTACTCTGCCCCACAAATGGTCCCCCCGGGAGTGAAAGAAGTCTATCGGCAAATCACACAAAACGTCTCCTGGCTTTTGGAGCTGCGAAAGGTTATTTCTTGACAGTTTTATAGTCAATTTATAATAGCTACAGTTACTGAAATTGAAATGTAATTAAGCGCATGACTCTGTCTGGTTGCAGTTATGATAGAAAATATGCAGGTGAACTGTACTAATTGAAGGGAACAATTACAGTGATGTGATTGCTGCGCTAATTGCGCCAAACTGCGCCAGGGGGCTGACCCTGTTACATTCTGCAACATTTTGCCAAAATATGGGTAATCTGCGCCAAGTTAGCACCAAAAAAAAACAATTTTGGTCGCCTTTCAAAACCGAAACTAAACTGAGAACCGTAATGGAGCATGCGTGAGCTAGGTGGCGCAAGCGTCCACCCAACACAGCGTACCCTGCATCAATCGTCTATCCGGTCTTGCATGGTTTTTCCCGCCGTCTCGCGTTTCGCGCTCTCGTCGTCTCAAAAATCTCATCTCGCATCTTTTTAAAAAAATTTCGACAATAGATGCGGGCGTGTGCGGACGGTCCGACGTTAGTGTGCCGGGTGCCAGACATGCTGTCATGCTGTGAAACAAAACCATCGAAATGGCATTTTTGCACGGCAAGTTACTTTGTGAGCTGAAGCGCTCGCGCGACGTCTTGTGTTGCCGTCCCCACATCGCTGCAGATATGGCCCTCTCTAAACTGAAATGGATTGACATTCCTGTTGTTGTTTAGATCATACGCTGCTATAAAAATTCCTATTTAACTCAAAGACTGCTTGAAGAAGTAATGATTATTTAGGTTTCTCTCGGTGGGCTTTCTTTTCAGAGGGACCCTGATACGTAAAAAATGTGCCGCAAAAGAAAGTTGGTAAAGAGAAGTGAGCTAAAGCAAAGAAGGCAATGTCTGCACGCTGAACCCGCACAGCGTGCTTGTTTGTCTCGAGTTCGGTCATTGCACAAAGCATTCCAAGGACTTTTTGACCCTGGCTCGCGATGTCATACGTTGATGCGCTCAGGTTCTTTTTTTCTGTGTGTTTAGCCTGTACTTTGCCTGTCGGCCTGGCAAGCATGCGCTGCTGGACTCTTTATTGTCGTGTGCAGGACAGTTACATTTTGCATACTATTTTGGGGACCAGTTGGCGACTGGGAGGAGTGGAGTGGCATGGTTTCGGTTTCGATTGAGCAATGAGCAGCCGTTGTCTGCGCTCGCGCGACGAAGCTCGTGCAACTGCGAGCCTGCCGAAGTTGCCCTCACGTGCATGTGAACATGATTGCACGACAGAGGCGCCAGCCGGGATGCTTGCAATCCATTGTTTTACGTTTGCTTACTTTTTAAAAAATCTGGCACGTCGGGAACCAGTAAAACGGTGGCAAGTGTTTTTTCCAGAATTGCTCGGCAACGCCTACAGCACTGTATACTTGTGGGATGTCTCAGCAGTAAAAACACAAGCAGCGAGTTCTGTCCCAACACGTCACATCACAACACAACACAAAGTGCCCTTAGTTTGTACAGCACTTAAAACAAATCTTTCTTTTTCTAAGAATATCTGCTCCAAAAGCCACTTTTTCTGCACCAAAACACTCTTTTGGCTGCTCCAAAAGCCACTTTTGCTGCCCCAAAGGCCACTTTTGCTGCTCCAGAACACTGTTTTGGCTGCTCCAAAAGGTGCTCCAAAATGGCTTCGGCCAATCACATCACTGCAATTATTACAAAGCCACCAAAAGACAAAAAGACGATGAAAATGCCCAGTTACAGTGATGGTTGCTCTCATGGGAAGGTAGCTAACCACTGGCACATGATGTTTCAATTGTGATCATGCAGAGATGTAAGAAACGAATGTGCCGCTCAAACTCTGTTTTGCTCGAACAGTGTGTGATCGCTCCGATGGCAGATTCCCGGCCTTCGGCACCTGGCGTACGAATTATGTTGATCGTCCCGCTAGTCGTGCTCTTTCACCGTGATTTGGGACGACCGTAATCGAAACATCACGTGCACCATATTTTCACTCACCGAGAGTTACTCCGACGCACTTATTAATTTTGTTTCTCTTGACCACCGCCAGGGTATTATTTCCGGCTTCTGGTTGGCCACATTCGAATTTGTGAAGATGCTTTGGAACACGCCTGGCCCACTTTTGGCCTATGGTGCCTCCTCATTTGCCTCCTATACTTCCCAATGAATGGCCAAACTCTCTCTATACACGGCTCTGACCCGGTGCAGTCAGCAATTTGAAAATATGAATATTGCAGTTCATCTCAGCTAATATTCTAAAGTTTGAATGTTATGAACCTTCAACATCTTTTTGCTTTGTATTGAATTTTCCCAGTGATGCATTTTAGAGCGCAGCTCTTAGGCGCCCGTTTCCGGCTTGATCGGCATCGCCGTCAGCATTGCCGTAGAA
Organism: Ixodes scapularis; assembly: GCF_016920785.2. Classification (NCBI taxonomy): domain Eukaryota; kingdom Metazoa; phylum Arthropoda; class Arachnida; order Ixodida; family Ixodidae; genus Ixodes; species Ixodes scapularis. The sequence continues at coordinate 31,128,251 of NW_024609846.1, read as the reverse complement.
GTAACTGCACGGTGCATTATGGGAAATGTCTTATAATGCAACGCGCAGGACTCGTGACGCCACGAGGGTCCCGCGCGGTGCATCATGGGACATTTCCCATGATGCAATGCGTGGGGAGGAGGAGGAGGAAAGTGAAGAGGAGGGGAGGGTGGAGGAGGAGAGGAGGGAAGACGAGGAGAGGGTATGGGTGAGGAGGAGGGGCATACCCTCCCCTCCTCCTTTTCCTCAAGAGCTGCGCTCTAATTCGGCGTTACAGGAAGTTGTAAACGTCTAATTTTTTTTAGATATTTTTGCCATAGTTTGTTAAAGTAAGTGTAATTGAGCAAAGTTTCAACTTACTTCTGAAGTGTAACTAAGTTCGAGCTAAAGGTACTGGAATTCTATTGTAAGTTATTGGGTATTTAGTTTCTAGAATCTATAACATATAAATACTTTAAAGTCCCGTAAAGCCTGCAGGTGATGTTGGGTAATAATGGCGGCACATTTCATAGGAATGCGCCTGTCCCATCCTCTTTGTTCCTTCCTTCTAGTCTTTGTCGTTCTGCATTGTTTTACCTACATTATGTTTAGCCTACACCAACTAGCCCACCTTTCAACTTTGGTTCATCAATCTTCCGTTTCAAACATCTCTGCCTGCCACCCACTCTGGTCCTTGAACCAATTTCTTTTTGTTTACAAAGGCATTCCTTATATAGTAGCTTTGCCTGTAGAATGACTTATGTCTTCACTGAGTGTCGACCATCTTGAGAATTACTCTGTTAAAACTTTGCATCATATGTTACCTTTAGATTGGGGCCCCATGGCAGACGCCTTAAATGTATGCCTAACATGCCATGTGGCTTTTTTTGTAGATTAGATGAACTTGGGGAGCTGTCATTATTGGATATTCCTTTTGCACATTTGTGAAAAAGGTCTTGTGAAGATAATATTATTAAATGCAGTAACAATAAATACACCAAGTTACACTCGCTTGTTTCGATGGATTATTTTTTTAAATCCTTAAACGAATATGCTCGATATGATGAATCCTGGCTGTATACAGTCAAACCCGTTTATAACGAACAGCAGGAAACGCTATGATCAGTTCGATATAGCAAGCAATTGGACATAGCAAAAACCATTTACATCAAACTTCCACGATGCGTTCATTGTAAGGCGAGAGCTTCTCTTTTTTTCTTATCTCTTCTTTTCCGCCTTGTAATAACGCACTGGAAAGTTTTTTTGTTCTTTTTTTTACATGTCTGCAGGCTTGGTTTTTTTTAGCTTATCTCTCCTTCTGAATCGCTTCTCTTCGTGGGCAACGGTTTTGGGATGAAAAGGTTTTGCTATGACCTTTTTGCACGTGCCTGCAGAGTGTATTTTTTAGCTTTTGTTTTTTTAGCTAAATTTTTTCGCAACTTGAGCTTTTGGAATTTTCTTTTTTTGCCTCTTTTTTGGGGGGGGGGAAGGGACAGGCTAGAAGTCGATTGTTTGCACATTTTTAAAAGCCTTCCCGGGTGGAAAAAGTGCAATATAGCCAGTATGTTGTTCGTTATAAAAAGTACTTTTTACATGCATTTTTATTTAAATTTTCCGTGAGTTCGATATCGACAATGATTCACTGTACATGGGTTCGTTCTAAACGGGTTTCACTGTAAGGTTGATTTTTTATAGGTTCTAGAAATAAGACAAACCTTTTGGAGTGTTTTTCTTTTTTAACTGAGTTAAATGAAAACAAATGTAAGAAAAGTAAAGGGCCTCAACATACAAGCTGAAATATCTTAATTTTTTTATACAAACTGTAAACTTTTGACACCATGTCAGTCTACTTGCAACAACCTACTGTTTCTGCAAATGAGCATTTCCTAGAACAGAGGATAGCCATGTGCCAGCCTCAGAGCGAGATTGTCAATTGTGCAGGAATCACTTTGGAGGCGGCTACCGCAGCTCTTCCATCAGCACCATGAAGAGACTGCTCCGTTCGTGCAGCTAGCTCGACCGGAACTGTCTGTAACAACCACAACGGGAGATGGTCCTTGCTTTCGTCGTTTCCCAAATGTTCTGCAGGCTGCGCGCTCGTTTGAGAAGCGATCTTGTTTGGGTTAAAAGTGTTTGCAGAGGCAACTCTCTCAAGAACGATTCAGGTGATTTACAGAGATTGACAAAGCCCCTACAAGTTTCGGGGGCTCGTAAACGAGATTGCATTGAGATTGTAGACGCGCAAGTGTCGTGCCCCATGATCCAGAACAGGTTGCATTTTCGAATCGAAACGTGATGTCTAGTCTCGTAGTGTGCTGGGCTCCTTTTGTAAGTCCCAGCCATTGAGTTGCAGGAATATGCTTGCGAAAGCAGAAGTGTGGGCTCTATTTTTAAGAATTTAGACCTATTTCCGACTATAAATAGGTTGAGTAGCACATACTGTGCTGGAGGTAGCAACGGGCTTTTGAGATGGTTTGGGGGCTATCATCATTATATACGCAAATATGAGCTTCTTGATTTAGGAGGTTTCAGTTTTGAGTAAAGATGCATTAGTTAGGTGGTGAGCAGATGTTTATGACTCTTCAGTGCCTGGAATCTCATGAACCTTGAGTAGAAAATTAAAGCATTTTCCCATGGATAGGGGTCCTGCTCATTTATTTACTTCGAAGAAAATAAAATCTGTGTTGTCAACTGCTACGGCATTCATTTTGGCAAAACCACATAATTTGGGTTTTGTCAAAATAAGGGTAACAATACCTTTCTTTTCTTTTAGTAAAGGAACTGCTATCAGTGCTTTTTATCTCTTCTTTAAAACTTTGGCATCAAATGTACTGAAATGTTATTGAAAAAAAAAGAGTATTTGTTACTGTTTACAAATATAATTACGCAATTTTAAATTTGTAATTTTTTCAGACATGTGTATCACTACTCAGTTACGACAGAGAGCCTCAAGAAACTTATTTACGGTCCCCAGTAAATAGATATTCACCTTGTAATACTGACTGCAATGTGCGAACGTAGTGCTGCCATACAAGCTAGATTGAGGTGCACTTGCAAAGGCCACTGCACGTGAGGGGACGTACAAAATGTGAGGCGACGTACAAAATGTAAATAAAAAGTGAAATGGCGCTTGCAGAAAGTGTATAGTACTACCATACATTTGGATCTTTCAGCCAAATTTTCGTTTCTTGAGAGCCATTTTATGAACCAGCAAGTTTCCAAATTCTGAATGAGTACAAAAATTTGACCCGAAGTACCACGGTCTAGTCTGTCGTGCCTCAACAGCTGCCGCTCGGTTAGCTTATATACGAGGTCGTGGCCTAGACTAAAGAAGCATTATTTTTTATGATAAACATGTTCACATAATGCCCATCGGCACAGCTTTTTTTTTTTCTACTCGGAAAGGAGTTTTTTTTGTTGGCCATCTCCTCAGAAATGTACATTAGAAGTACTATGTTAGACTATGTGTCAGGTAACTAAGGTTGTCCAGTGGTCCTGCTGTCGGTTAGTGATGGTGTTGTCAAGCCCTCGGCTCTGTAAAACGTCTGGTCGTAGACCCCTTTTCCTGTTGACACAAAGGATCGCTGATGCAAAGCATCAATTTTTTGGGCATGTACTGTAATTCCCGTTTTCATTTAGCAGGTTGGCACATGCACCATCACAACTGACTGCTCCAGCTAAGTTCAATTCTTGCAGTCCTTGCTGCAGCAAAGCCAGGACAAAAAGAAGTTGGTTTGTGTGTGTGTTTATACAGCCTAGAACTTGGTCTGCCTCACAGGGGCGACGAGTCTCCCAGCTGTAGATGAGAAATTTAGCCAGTGCGGTACAGCCGCTAGCCTGGGGTCTTTAACGTGCATCACGCAGTAGTGATACACGACCGCACGCCGGTACGATGCTCATCCAGATCGAAACGGGCAGGGGTGGGGCTCGAACCCAGGATCCCTGGGTTCTGCAGCGCGAGCTTTCGCTCCACGTGCTTTGAGCTGGTGTGCGCTAAACCACTCGGCCACCGATCCCCCTAGGACAAAAAGACAGAAATATGACAGTGCATTATGAAAGCTGTGCTGTTAACCATGATGGTACAGCCATCACCATTACATGCGGTAAGTTTTCTTGGAAGCTAAATATAGCACAAGTCCCACAGGCAGATTGTTTTGGCTCACTGGAAGGCTTTGAACCTTGAAGGCCAAAATAGCAATCATGTTGGTTTCTGATATATAGTTTAACTCAGTCTTTTTCTTGAAGAATGAGCCCAACGATGCAGCCCAGTGCCTGCCAAACAAAATCTGATGCGTTTTTGGGCATTTTTAATGGTTACCATATATACAACTTGAGCATCTTGTAGGTGGCCCTACTGGTTGTGCCGAGCAAATGGTTGGAGCTTCTTGTTTATGGGTGCTACTGACAAGATAGCATTAACACAAACTTCAAAAGCTGCCTCAATTTGTTTTTTTTTAACTTTAGGGGAGAAAAGGGGTCAGTATTGTTGTTCTTTGATCAAGCAGCACATGCAGAACTATTGCAGACATTCTTCTGCTAGGTTTTGCTTGGTCACACAGTTAAAAGTTGGGGGTTGCAGCGCAATGTTGAATCGAGTCAGGAAAAATAAAGCTTAGGGCCCAAAGTTTGTCTTTTGCCAATTTACAGTGCCAAATTTGGGACGAGATGCATCTAGGCATTGGGACACCCTACCAATAATGAGTCCATGCAGTACTCTTATTTTCATGGCATTGTTTCTTGTAACCAGTTGCAATAAGAGGAGTTAAATCTCCAATGTGGTCAGTAAAGAAGAGCACATTTTTTAAGCGTTTCTACGCCATGTTTCATTAGTGCCATGAAATAAGTAGAAATTATTGCCGTTCCTGAAAAACATGCTCTCTGGTTGAATAATTAAATGGACCCTTGCAGGGAATACACCAACATTGCTTTGAATCTGATAACAGGCTTGAGCCACAAAAACCGATTGTCCGAAACCACAGTGCCTTCTTCCACTTTGCAAATTTTCAAATATAAACAGATTAGTTTCCATAGGACATGTTTAAAAACCACTTGTGCGGCAGGGCAGTATCCTGTTCTCCGCTTGTGCCCTTGAGGTTCAAGTTTATGCCTTGCTGGAGGACTGGAATTAGCACAGAGCAAGGCTGGCCACTTCCACGTTTTGCAGGTTCGCAATAACTTCATAGGTCACCTTCTCCACACAACAAAACGGATCTACCCCACTCACTGTTTCTAGAGTGCAAAGAAGGCAGCTGGATGCTACCAACATTGGATGTTGCCTGCCCAACAGTTATGTTGTGCCGAAGAAGTCGCTACTGCCTCAACGCCGATATGGCAAATTAATGGACGAAAGAAGCGCACGACTGGTGACTTCCTTTATTCGTGTAATGCTGGGTTCTAGCTTTCCTAGTGTTCCCTCTTCTGTGGACGGTGGTGGCGCTACAGTTCGTCCTCGTAGCCTTCCGGCAGGGCGTTCACCTTGGGGTTGTGGAACAGGCCATGGTTGCCATCTCCCCAGGGAAATCTCTGCAAGGGAAAGAGCAAACGCCGAGCGTGCAATTAGTCCAGTTCCGTTTCAGCTTGGAGTCAAACGGCAAGGGAGTTACAGAGGCTCACATCATATGAAGGAGGGGAGATTACTCTATCGGCCAAACCTAGGCCAATCTGCATAGCAAAGAGGTAGCTGTTTTGGACGCTTGATGATTGGTCATGACTGAACTGATTGTTGCTGTATGTTTTCTCACTATAAATGTTTAGTTGGGTTAGCACTTGTCGTGTTTGGTTCCTTATTCAACGCCTTGTTCCTTTGCGCACTGTTTGCCCTTTTTAGTTGGGTTTCCCTTGTTCTTTCCCCATGAACCAGACCAACCCAACATATCCCCCTTGCAATAACAGTTTGTGCTCCGGAGGCTGAAACGAACACTGCAGAGACGGTCGGAAGCTGGGAGATGTCTAGACCATTTATCATTACCCGGCCTTGGCTTTCATGCCGCACTAAGACCAAGTCATACCGGAGATGGTGCCATTAACTACAAGCTGAGCCGTACGTGCTGCTTCAAACCATGTCACTCTTGAGGGTTTGTCCAAAAAATAACAAAACTACATTCATAAAAAAAAATGATTGCAGATATACATAAAAAGTGTTAAAATTCCGCAAAATAACATGGATGGACGCTAACGACTGTACCATTTATAATGGGCAATAGCTTGCGCCACCTAGCCTAAAAATTAAGAACCAATATTATGATTTCTTTTTTGCCCATTTGCTTATCCTCTGCAATTTCATAACCTTTGAGGGATCGGGCAAAAACCTAAAAATATATCGCCCTGCCTCTTGCCCCCCGGCGAGGGAGTCGCCAATTTTCCTCTGGTCTAACCTAATCGGGGTTGCCCCGGCACTGGGAGATGGGGTAGAGACTTTGGGCCGGAGCCATGCCGGAGGGAGCCCCAATATTCCTGTCTTGCCTGTCCCCAGCTGTGTCAGTTAGTTGTAAGTCATTCAATTTTCCCTAGATAACTTCCGCCAGTCTTCCAATCTCCTCTTTGTTATTGAAATGCACTTATGCATTCTTCCACTCTCGTCGGCAAACCGCAGCGCTCCAGCTAAATCCATCACCCCCTCCGGGAGGGTGGGAGCAACCTCTGTGCACCTCAGCACCACATGTTCTATTGTTTAGTCTTCCCCGTGGCATACAGCACAGCGCGTATCTATTTCCTCATACCTCATACTTGCATAACATCCCTCTTCATTAACACACTGTTGTCAGTACTTCTGCCGCACATGGTGCGCCCCCAAGAGTCTACAACCGGAACTGCCTTTAGGCACTGCGTCTACGCCGCTTTCACACTTTCCACCGTCCCATAATGGTGTCCTTTCGGGCGCTGTTTCATCCAAGGAAAAAAAAAAAAAAAGAAGTGGCGGGGCCAGGTCTGGAAGGCTGAAGCAGCCTTGCCACGCGCTTCGCCAGAAACTTTCTCGTACGTATCAACATGCAACATGGCGCATTTGGCTAATTTGGCACACACTTTTCTCAGCCGCATATTGGTTGAAATAATTAAATGCAAACTGGATTTCTGTAAATTCAACTTTTGCACAATCATACTCACACTTGCACGTTCAAGTCCAAAAGTTCTTTCACCTTAGCCATATTTCAGCTCGTTGACGGACATCCTGCGCCTTCCTCGTCCTTGATGTCCTTTTTTTTTTCCTTCTTTAAACTTCTCGTGCCACTCGAAAACTCGCGTTTTGGCACGGCATCCTCCACCTAAGCTTCACGGGTTGTGGCAAGAGTCTCGGCACCAGAATCGGTCCAGTTTCTTGTAAAACTTGATTGCATACCGCCGTTCATTCGTGCGCTGCATCGCAATTCCTTGCAACACAACAAAACAACCGCTCACTCCGGGCGGTTGTTGATGACTCCCCTTATATTTTATATTTTTATCTTTGTTTCTTTAAAGGCCCAGAAAACTTTTGACTGTTATAAATGACCTTTTCTCATAGATATATAGTACATACATTTGATCTTGCAAATAATGCAAACCCTTCGCTCTAGTGAAATTCAGTTCCAGGGTCACCTTGAAGATGGTGCCAGACTCTCATTGCAAGAGATCACAATAAATTAGTTGTAAGCAAATGCGAACGTGCAAACGGACTATAGGAAGCATTCACTGGAGGCCACAGCTGTGTGCGCGACTGCTGAGCGCGTGCTGATGGCAAGCTTCCACAGTTCTTTTGCAACATTCATTGCACACCACCAAGATTGCCGGTCTTGGCAGCCTATTAATGTGAGCTCATACTGAGCATGCGCTCTAAACAGCATCCCACAGATGGGGCGTCCAGTGAATACCCCCATAGCGGAGCTTCGTTGCAGAAGGCCACAAGAGGAGGTCCCACCTTGGTCCGGATGTAGAGGTACTCATACTTCTTGAACTCTGGTCGGTGGAAGTGCTTGTGGTGTTCCTTCTCGGCCAGGTAGGCGTTGAGGGCACACAGGCCAATCGCGGGGAAAGCCACGAAGAACGTCAGGTTCCTCCACATCTTCTGGGCCGCTGCAGCCAGATCGTAACAAAGTGATTTGTGTATTTAAATATAGTGCCAGTTCTATCGGTGTCTTTAGTAGGGTTTGATTTTGTTACGAAGCATGCAGTCAGTTGATGGCACAGTGTAGGCAAAAGACGCGAGAGGAAAGAAAAGAGTAGGAGATAAGGTGCTATTGATGCTCACTTTGCTACGGTTCAAAATTGAAGATGTCAGTTTTCGCGAGACATTTGGTGCAAGTTCTGGCCGGTAAAATCAAGTAACATTCTTGGCGATTGCTTGTCCCTTCTTTCCGAACATCCAGTAAACCAAGTTGCCAGACATTTGCAGAGTACCAAAGCCATCTGCTCACTGCCCCTAAGTACAAGTGCTGGGACGGCGTTTCCAATAGGCAAAATGGGCGAGGAATTGATACGAGGGCAAACTTGACGTTGGGAAAAAGGGGCATCCTCACGACAGATATAAGCTCTATTGTCTAAATGTCAACCACGTTCTGGCGACAACACAGAGATGCCAGTTTTATTGTTCAAAAAGGCACCAAAACATTATTTAAAATGAATAAACCAATCACACCTGGTGGATGTTCCCAACGCAACTTCTAATGAACAAGCTGCGCATGTGCGAGCCCTGTTGAACCGGATGTTCCTTCTTTCCCATGCCTATTTACCTCCTACGGGGAGCGGAGAAATGGGGGTTTGAAAAGTAGGTGAATCACTCTTCCGCCTCCACTGGCATCGCCGAACCAGAGATCAGACATCTCAAACAGCCAGGTTGTAGTGCGTAGACGCCATCAAGCGGCGAAGCTCACAGCCACGCCTGCCTTCCTGTAGCATTGCCCCTGAAGTTAAACATGACGTCACGAACGCGCTGGAGGCACCGGGGTTGTTCCAACTCTTACCCGAATAGATTCGAGTTACTCTGGCGGGTCGTGTCATGTGATAACGATAGAGCGACGCTGGACACGGGTGGGTTTTCGAACGCAAAGGTACAAAACCCTTACCCTGGAGTAAGATTGAGTAAATTTTGGAACACGGCCCGGATCTCCCAAGATGCATTACGCGTCTCCAATGACTGCTCTTCGAGGGCTCGCTGGATTCGGCCGTTTGGAATGAAAATGTAAGCCATCCGTTCAAAATACAAACGTAGGATAGTTATTAGCAGATTTTGTTGATAATTTTTAACTTATTTTTGAACATGAGAGGTATGGTTCAATTTTCTATCGGCTATACGCACGACGCGGAGAGCTTGTGCCATTTGCGTCACCCTTTTCGGACGACGTATGTATCACTGAAGTGTGTGTTAACCCAATGCCCCGCCTGCGTTCACGCTGCTTCGCGGCGACAGTCTGCGAAGCAGCGTGAAAGAAACGTCGCAAATATAGCCAAATGCTCAACAAAACAAAAGGTTTGAGGGAAAAAAAAATAAAAAAGAAAGCCCACATTGTGGATCCCACATTGTGGATCGAACCGGGGTCTGCTGCATGTAAAGCAAAAACCTTACCGCTAAGCTACACTACCGCTTCGGAAACTCGTTGTAACAATTTGTTTTATACGAGTTTGGCGTCGTGCGTATAAGCTTTACTCATCCCTTTAATGCGGGGAGAGCGTAGCGAGACTAGAGATAAGATAGTAAGGGTGCAGGCGAGCTGGTGAATGTTAACCATGTTGAATACACCCGAGACTGGGGCAGAAATGAGCATATAAGTCGAAGGAACAGAAAAGGACAGGACGGCGTCTCAAACCCAGTTTGAGACGTCGTCCTGTCCTTTTCTGTTCTTTCGACTGATGTGTTCATTTCTGCCCCAGTCTCAGGTTTATACAACATAGCTGGCGAGACTAGACAGCCTACGGCTAAAAGCGACCACTTTACCAGTTTAGAGGCAGTCTTCATAATCAGGCTGCGATACAATATTCTGGGCAAAAACTACGACTAAATTATTATGTCCCTTTCCTATGCTAATGATGACTGTTTTATCTCATAGAAAGAGTGGTACCGAAGACGAAGCACGTTTTGTGGCCCCAGAGCCATAGGTCCGAACCTTCGCTGAACTCCTAACACTCATTGGTTTCCTTAGATATTGCAAAAATACGAAGAAAAAAAATCCGGGATGAGACAAGTTGTGGGTGTTGCTTCCCTCTTGGTTTCGGGTGGAGGTACGACAGATTCGACGAGACCTACGCCACAAGATTCGTTGAGCCTTGCCGCTTCTCCGGTTACAGCCAAGCGAAGGTGTCGCAGCGAAACGCCACCGCCTTCCTTACCGAGATGGGCGCTTCCTGCTTCCCCGGGCTTCGCATATCGGATAGCAGAGCTCGAGAAATATCGAAGAAACTGGGCAAAATTCATGCTCGCCATGATGTCCTGCTTGTCCTTCTTCCCCACTCGCTGTGGATGCAGTTATGGATGTGGATTCGACTCCACCACTCCGCGCTTTGCCAGTCGTTGCGCTTTGGACGCTTTGGAACGGGGACGTTTTCTTTTCTTCTTTTTTTACATTTTATTTAAATGAATAATGTTTATTTTAAAAATATAAACATTTTAAACGTCTAGATTTCTAAAAAAAAATGTTACTGTGTGTAGGTGGTGTTTGCGCAAGCAAGAAGCACGCCCTTGTTTTTTTTTTCAGGCCAAATTATTCTATTTCAAGTATTTTTTTTACTTCTACAAATAAATAAAGTTTAATATGTAACAAATATTTATATTTGTAGTTTTTAAACGCTAGGCGGCGTAAGCCGCCGCCCAGATAAGTCAACAAAGTCAACTGTTTTTTTGTCTATTCATACATGCTGTAAGAAGCTCGTCGGTTTGTCTACGTACTACTGTACTACACAAACAAACAAAAACATGAACTACAGTGCGTGAACCATGAACAACGTCAAAGGATTATGAAGATGCCCAAGGCGACTGAGGCACCTGGGGTGTGGAAAGTTTGATGGTTTTAAATCGCCTAGAATTCCACATTCAAGGCAGAGTCCAGCGGTGACGTGCACGCTTGACACAACCGGCAGACGCGGTGAGGGGCTACGATGAGCCCGAAGCTGTCCCGCTTGACGTAGCCGCCCGAGCTGCGGCGTTTTATGGGCAACACCGACACGAAACGGAGTCGAACTCAGGAGCACGCAGCAGTGGCGGCGGCGCACCGGCGATGGAGTTCGACGCAGTCGCAGGTAAACAACTTGCGCCTCTCTCGTAGTTGTACGCATTCTTCCACCCGAAGCGTTACGGTGCGTGGATCGGAATGTGCTACGAACGGGAGCAACAGCTGGGGGTTGGCTGCCTCACATATTCCACGGGCGTTCGGGCAACTAGCTCAGCGCTCGCGGCCGTAGCGGCGAAGCTGGGTCGACGGCTGCTGCGGGGTAGACTGCCTCCCTTAATTATCCCGGCGCCTTCAAGGCTGGCGTGCAGACGGAAACACGGCGCGGCGACGCGTCCCCGAACAATAGAAAGGCAGAGGCGATGTCTTCCTGTGCGTAGAGCACCCAGGGCGGAGATCGCGTCGGCATGGGCTGGTTCGAGAAGGTGGGTAGTACCTATACGCCTATACTTGCTATCTACCCTGGTGTCTGTTACTGGTGTTTTTATCTTGGTTTAGAAATCCTTGTGGATCGCAGAGGGTTTCGAGTGTTCTATTGAAATGATGCTAATCTCATTGGTTGTCAAAACCAACAAAAAAAGAAAGGAGGCAGCTGGATCTTTTATTAGAGGTCAGCGTGAAACAAACAAATCATGCTCGCCGGTCCCAGGACAATAACCTGCATCACCCCAACAGTTGAAATGTTGGAGGTCCCTAACGGGCATCCGAGTTGTTCCAGCGCAGGATTCTAAAAACCCTTTGGGCTCTTCATAGCGAGGTTAAGGTCATCATCCGCAAGCTTCATGATCCTTCACCGATGTTCACACCGGCTGCCGAAATTGTAAACTGTTAACTTCACATCGTGAAACCAACGCCTTCTCTATAAAGGAAGCGTTGGTGAAACTCGGCATTTTGCACCAGCCAAGAAGTAGTGGGGAAGTCACCTGCGGCCCTCCATTCTTTTGCACCATGTCATGGTGCAAAACAATGTCAATAGGGAGTTTCCAGTGCATTCCTTTTGTACTGATGATTAGGCAAGTTAAACAAGTGGTCGGGTTGTCCAGTGAATATGTAGATGTTGCTTAGCCTTGGTCAATGTGGGGCGTGCACAGGCGTTTCCAGCAAAACAGCTCTCGGAAGTACCATTGGCGGTGGAACGGAGTCTAAAGGGAATGGGTCACTAAGGGAGGAGAAAATACAAGCCCTTTTCCAGGAAGTGGAAAGAAGGAAATTATCTTTTCTTTCCTCTACTTGATGGAGGTCATTTGATTCGAAGCATTTGAGTTTTAATCTTTTCCTTATGGTACTTCCATGTTGTCCCTTTGGTCTAACATCAAGATTGCCAGAATACCCTAGCAATTCAAACTGACTGACTCCGGAACACTTCCATTTGGGAGGCACCATTGTGAATCTAAAGCTGCTTCCAAAGACTTGTTGCTAAAGTTCACACACACCCATCCCTAACATCCAAAGATGTAGAGGTAGGCAGAAAGAAATGTACCTCTACTTGGGTGTCGTAGATTCGCGTGTTTACCAACAGGTTAAACCTAGCATTGTCGAGGTTTTTTGTTCAGCCTGCAGAAATGGGAAAGTATGGCCAACGATTTCGCCGTGAAATAATCAGAATATCTGGCTTTCTTATATTTTTCTTTCTTTAGCATTTCGGCTCGGTATACATACTGGCCCCTAGCTTTTGAGCGTGCCTGCAGTGCCGCTAGTGAATGGAGAATTGTACAAATACAGATAATGAATAAACACGGTGAGGGTGCAGGTGAGCTAGTGTAAATCACTCGGATGACGTCTCAATTGAGATGTCGTCTGACTGACTTCTTTCCCCGTCTCTTCTACTTTTGGTTGTTTCAAGATCTTCTCAACCAGTGTCTCGGGTGTTTTAACAAAAATATAGTAGGTGTTTCAGACATGCAATGCAAAAATTGTTTTGAGCTCGCAAATATGTCCCGAGATCCTTGTCGAGTGGCTTTGGGCGCTGCCCAAAGCCACCGAACTTCCTCCCTCCTCATTGATTGGTGAAGTTTTAAAGCAGCGGGGGGGGGGATTTGGAAACATTACAGCAGACAGCCTGCAGATTTGTTGGTTGCAGTACAGAGAGATGCAACCACCTTAGGCCCGGGCTGGGTTATCTGGGATGTGTACTTTTTACCACTGGGAAGAGGCGGGTTCCTATGTGTCACTCGCCGCTGCAATGCCTGGATCGCGTCTCCGACGGGTGATATTCCACCAATGCATGACCTCACAAAAGCCGGAGTGCCATACTGGCGGTTGTCGCAATCCTGGCGCTTGGTCGTAGAAGTTCCGGCAAAAAGTATGAGCGAATATGTTGTCGCGGCGTCTCAACCCCCGACGGTCATTGTTTTCGTGGACTGTCAAGCTGGAACCCGACCTGCAGCAGGACAAGCATCCGCCAAAATCGCGGCCGACGACGGCGTGACACTTCTATAACGTCATCAGGTCGGAAATCGAGGGACCACTTCTTTGGACGCAGTAAAGAGACCTGTCGGACATTCGCTCCAGGCACCATGAAGCCACTCTGATGTCCAATTGTCCCTCCCTGCGTCCCAGCTGAGCTGGGCGAGCCAGCAGAGCGTGCAGTCGGTGGCGAGTGCCCAGCGTCCCTGGTCGCGGGCGTGCACGCTGGGGAGGCGCCGTTGGCAGCCCTCGAGGGACCCCTGGGCCGATTGGGGCTCGTCCAAGACCCCCTGGCCCCTGACCCTGGCCGAGTCGCTCTTCCTGCCAGAGTTTCCCGTGCGCAGCCGGGTGCAGGAGACCTCCTTTCAGGTGGGTGGCACCGTCCAAAGCCGCTCTGGGGGGCAGAGCAAAGTCGCAAAATGCCGGCATATTTATTTATGTCGTTACCCTCAGGACCGGAGGTCCTGAGGGTAACGACCTATAGCAAGAAAAACGAAACTTATACAGTGTTAGGGCTCTTCTTAAAAAAAGGTTAGAAATGGCAGTTCGAAGATGTTCACTGTCAGAAATTTCGGTGACAGCTTGGGGAAGGCGATTCCCTATTAATGAAGTGTTGGGAATGAATGACTCATAAAAATTATCTGTGACAGGAAGGGATGCCGACTTTATGACACTGATCTATGCATGGTGAAAAGTAAAAAGGTGTTGTTAGTAGCCCTTCATTAGAATCGAATTGTAATCATATGTCTCGTGACTAGGTTAGGAGGCTAACAGATTAGATCAGATGCCCTGACGGAGACATTTTGTGCGGGAATGTGAGAAACAACGGAAGATTTATCTGTGCCCATTCCCGAGCCACGCCTTCTTTTAACCCATCGTCCAGCATTGCTGCAATCAATGCTCGTTCATGTGCATAGCATGACAGTAATTTACATTCGAGTGGCCCGTGCACAGCACCATTTTGCTGATGGACATCCGCGGGTAATTTTGGCACCAATCGTTTTGAAATGCGATCCTTTACATTTTATATTCAATGTTGAAGATTGCTGGAGGCTGTTTCACTTTGTCACATGACTCTTCAATGAGTAAAACAAAAAGTGCTTCTGTACTTCTAACCTACAACAATCGTCCCACTCTGTAGTATGGCCACAGACATACAAAATCGTTTTGTGTTGGGCGGCGAACCGGTCCACGATTCCCTTATCTCGCTTGACCTATCCTCCCTCGAGTCCAGCATGTCCGGGAGCTAATCCCCACGGAGAGGTAAACACCGGGCCTAGTTTTCTCCTTTCCTGGTCGTATTCTGGGCTAGGGGGGGGGGCCTCAGCACGCAAGTTGTGTTTTGTGCAAAGCATCGTGTTTTGCTGCCAAAACACAAATATATCAATCCTTTGCTCTAGAGCCACACATTTGCTGAGTGAGGCGTAGAGGCAAGAAGCTTTTTTAAATCAACATATTATCTGTGCTTGGATAGCCATATTACACTCAATGTATTCAATATCTCTTTAATGGTGAAGACATGTTCCCGGCAGCAATGTTTCTTAGCTTTTCTAAGTTCTGCATCATCATTGATGATGCAGAGCTTGGTTCTTAACTCCTTGTACTATTGTACTTTTTGTATAAAAAATAAAAAGCCCTGTTTTGAGATGCAAATATTTCCTCTCGATAGTCCGGTCCTTATAATAGGCCAAATTTCTGTAAAAAAACGTAGGCACGCACATGTGCCTTCTGTGAAGTGCTTTAAGCAGACTTTGAACCAACCAGTTGTTACACCTTACTGTTGTTTTCATATTGAACCAGGGACGGGCAGTCTTGCTCCCCCGTCGCTCTGTTGACTTCTTTTGGCTCGTGCTAGTGGCTATGTCTGTCTGTGTGGCTGGCTGCTAAACCGGAGCGGCTTGTTCCTTGCCCAGAAAGTGAAGCTGCTGTCTGCGAGCGGCTTTGGTTCTGTCCACCTGGTCCGGGAGAAGGAGACGGGCAAGTGCTACGCCATGAAGGTGGGCAACACTGCCACTTTAATCGAAGCCGCTGGGGTTCGCATTGAGAAAGTGAAATAATATTGCATCAATCTTTTCTTTCTTTTTTTTTTTTTGCTTTATGATGCTTATGTTTGTATATCTTGAAATTTATGACCATGCTTTAAGGGGTACTAAGGTGGATTTTGATTTCGTCTTTTTAGGGTGATAACTCAATCTATGCATCTAAAGCGCCCTAGAAACCCAAAATTGCAATTGTGTGTGGCCTTTTCCCCAATTGAAAATGTTTCTTAAAGGTGTTAGGCTACATCTCTAATAGGGAAAAGTACAGACACACCCTTAATTTTAGGGTTTTTTTTTCCGACACTTGAGGTCTGTGCTTTGTGTTATCTCATAGAAAAGGCAAACTCAAAATCCACTTTAAAAAAGTGGATTTTGCATGCCTTAAAAAACACACACAAAGTTTCAAACAGCCTGGGTTGAAAAAGAATGTTATAAAACGAATTTATAACAAAGGAAAAAATTTTTAGAACTATTATTTACTGCGCAAAACGAATTTGTAGATGGCGCCCGCGGTAGCTGCCGCGGGTCATGTAATACACCTGTGCGTCGTTGCGCGGCCGTTGCCGCCGCACGCTGGGCGTGGTGCGCCACTGTTTCAACGCATTTCTCCACGCTGCCGCTGCCACCGCCGCACAAGTTTGTCTGCTCCGCGGCACCGTCGCCGTCCTCTGACCGGCACACAGGTCTATCACGTCTGCTTGCGCTTTTTCAGGAACTTCCTTTGGGCTCTAAAAGTTACTTATTAATCTTCGTTTTTTGTTGCACATGAAACAAAGATGAATAAGTCACTTTTAGATACCATAGGAAGCTTCCAAAAGAGTGCAAGTACCACGTGACAAATAGCGACCACTTTTCTACTGCGCCCGCGGGCGCCAACTACAAATTAGTATATCGCCGTAAATATAGCTCTATGATATTTTATTTTTCATTGTAAATTTGTTTTATGACTTCTTTTTCCCAACCAGGCACTTAAAAAAAATTATTTTTCCTTTGCATGTTTCCTTTTAGCGAGTTTGTTTCACGGCACTCGTGCCCACGCGTGCCCACTCGCAGCGTGGAACGGGTTCGTTTCGGCCGGCGCTCCACGAGTGGTTGCACTCTCCGAGTTCGTTTCAGCGCTTACACCCCACGCGTGCATGCACTCGCTGCACCGAGAAAATCGGGAGTGCGCCAAAATGCAATTTCGTCATGCCTCGCTCCGGCGGGGCCGGCGAGGAGCGGGAGCAGATGACGAGGGTTCGTCTGCTACGATGTGTCGCGGAACCGAACGGAAAAAAAATTAGATTTTCTGATAGAAATTGCGTCCCGCGGGAAACGAAATCAAACGCGAGCTTGAATTGTGAGCGTCTGCTATTTCACGGAGGAAGCAATTAACAACCCGTGATTTATTTGCAGGTTTTAAATCGCTCTGTTGCCGTACAAACGCTGTAATTTACCAGTGTGTAAGGAAATGCTCAGAACAAACGCAACAGCGGCCCCCGAGATGTCGATCACCATCCGTGTGCGGGTGAAAAATTTAACATTTGTCGATAAAACTCCCCCAGCAGAAACCTCTGACTGCCCAATAAGCATCAGAGAAAACTAAAGATGGTGACTTTACCCGAGGATTGGGCAACATCATCATGTTTAACATTTACCTACGCAGCTAACTTGCCCCGTCGTTTTTTGTTCGAGAAAGCTCTCCTTCTCGACGCCCTCACCAAGGCTAATATCTAATCCACCTATAATGACGATCCAAATCGAAAGTCTCAGTTTTGCTGGATATTCCAACAGGCTAGTTTTAAGCCGTACCCTTTCAGTGGTTCACGCATAATACCATGCTCAAACGGATCAAGCTTCTGCTCGGACAACATCATCAGTTTTCTTCAGTGTAAACGGTTATAAGGATTGAAAGATCGCAACCAGCTGCTTTCTAGACAGCTGGTTGCGGAAATTTACGCCGTCTGTAACTATCCCTACGGCAGCGGAGCCGCTTGAAGACATCGCAACTATACGGAGGGAAAGCCGTCTGCTCTTTCGCGCAGGCCGGTGGCGTGACGTCACCTCGCCGCGCTCTGATTGGAGGATGGCTCCGGGCGGGAGCTCGGGGGTAAACAAAGCGGTGTCGTCTCTTCTCCGCAGCCATTGCGGAAGGCCTTTTCTGTGGCTCTCAGAAATCCACTGCTACTGCTTGAACGAGGACGCGGCATACGCAAAAAAGAGACCGGAAATACCTCGAAATGTACGTTACTTCGTTTGACGCGAAAGAATTTACCCTGGGAGCATACGAAGCACCAATATGCGTCCCGGTCTTCGGCGGTGAGATGTTGATGTGAGCCCCCCCCAACGTCAGCACGGTGATGTGCGACGCGAGTGAGCCTTTCTACTTTTTGGCGGAGACCCCTTTTCGCCAGCAAGTGTCTCGGTGTTTCCGTGAAGCACCGAAGTGTAGCTACAGCCCTCTTCGGCGAGCTGAACGGGCTGCCGAGCTTTCGAAGGCCGATCTCCCGCAGCGCTGGAACCCGGAGAACCGCGCCATGGCGCTCGCTGAGGTGAGTTACGTCGTTTCTGTACAGTTCGCATCATTCACAAACAGTTGCACGTGAAAGGAGTATAGCAAAGTAAAACGGAATGTTACGAAAAAGCAGCGGATTAGGCGATCGGTGTGGTACGACCGAGCCGAGTGCGCAGTTGTCTGTTCTTAGTCTTTCCCCCCAGCGACAGATTGTATGCCACTTGTCCAAACAGATAGTGTGGTAGGATATCTGTATGTGGGTCATTAACTTCGCAGTCACGACTCGGTGTTCGATGGTAGTCTATTTTAGCAGTGATAGCGCCGTGTCTAAGTGACATCCGATGTCACTTCTTGCCAGTGGCGTAGCCAGGGAGGGGGTGTTCAGTACTTCGCACCCGAAATCCCCCCGGCCCCAAGAAAACCCATGGCTACGCCAATGCTTTACGCGCGCAATAAAGCGCCGTCCTAGGGTGTTAAACTCGAGGCGAACTGTTCTTCTGACGCGTGTTCCATCAGTCGCTCGCTGCTGATTTGTTTCACCATAAAGTGCCAGTGAGGCAAACGCTGCGGGGGCGAGTAGCATGTTTTCGTACCTGCCTACTAGTTTTCCTAGGTCCGTTAACCTGCAAATGCGTGTGTTCCCCCTACCCTATCATTCCAACAGAATCCACCGGCTGCCGGGCTACTGAAAGGGCCCTCTGCTCGGAGGACATGTTGCGGGCCCTGTGTAATGCCCTCGGCGCCTGTGCGACTTCAGGGGGTCTGCGTTTCACGGCCCCGTTACCAGCTGGGAAATTCTCCATGGAGGTAAGATTATGAAAGAAACCACTCTATGCACTCAGAGGTAGCTTTCAGAAGTTGTAGAAGCCAAATACAGATGCTGATGTCTTTAGTAAAAACAAAATCAAATTATTACTTGCTTTATGACTTATGCATCTCTATTTTGCCAGCCATATGTGGCAGGAAAGTGTCACGTGATCTCAACCTGGTTTCTCAAGGCACTGAAAAGCTACCTGTTGCAGACCACTGTACCATTGTCATTTATTATATGTTATTCCCTGGCACTGCGGGATTGGTGGCCGAGGGGGCTTGCACGCACCAGCTCGGAGAATGTGGAGTGAAAGCTCGCGCTGCAGAACCCAGAATCGTGTGTTCAATCCCCACATTTGCCCGTTTCGATCTGGATGAGCACTGTATTGGCGTGCGGTCGTGTATCACTGCTACGTGATGCACGTTAAGGGCCCCAGGCTAGCGGTCATCTACAGCTGGGAGACTCATCACCCGTTGAGGCAGATCAAGTTTGAGACTGTATAAACATACACACAACCCGATTCCTTGGCTCGCTGCTGTTATTGCTGTGCTGATGTTTGGATGTATTTTTCTTGGTCGTTGAAATGACTACTGTGATGCTTGGGTGAAATAACCTGGTCAATTACCTCCTTGGCCATAGAGTGTTGTTCACTTGTTACTCTCTCTTCTCCTCTGGTTAATGTAGCTCAGATAACAGTCATGCAGTTAGCCCGTTTCAAGTTCTCTCGACGCCACATTCTCACATCTCTGGCCGATCGTCCTGCTTTCGCGCAAAACTCACACACCTCGTCTTCTTTGATACTCCCGAATGCGCCTCGGTCGCTCACTCCGCCGCTAATTTCAGTCCCGTGCCCAGTTTTATGACAACCTCCTTGACATGACAAATCTAGCTTCTGTATCCAACCATCAATACGGGTTAGTGTTCAATTTGTAAACTTGATGTTTCAAAGTAACAGTACAAGCTTCCTCCAGCATCTACTAGCAACCAAGCAATGACAAAAACCAAAGCTTTAACTTCCAAGACTAAAAACCCAGGAGTATGAGGACACGCTGGCCAACCCTGCCGAGGACAAGCCAGGAGTGGGACGAGCATGTAATCTCGGTATATGGAGAGGTGTCCTCGAAGTTCCCAGCTTTAAAATTGTGGTAGTGTTTAAGTTGGTTTAAGTTCAAGGAGTCTCAAAAGAGCAAATAATGCAATGTTATTTATTTTGATTTGCATCCCTTGGATGCTGGCAGGTATTCGGTACGAAGGGAATGGGATAGACATGTCCATTTATGCATTCTGCTGCTTAAAAAATAGGGTTTCACTGATTTTCAGTTGGTAATGGCATGGGAGGACAAATACGCTGCTCAAGAGTGTAACCGGATCGTTTGACTACTGGGACGACTCTTTTACAGGGGACGACATCCTGTCCAGCACCAGCTTCACCATCTGGGACCGAGTGCACGAGGGGTCGCACTGCAAGCAGATGAAAGGAGGGCACTGCAACCTTGAGGTCAAGCTTGTACATCTACCATTACAGTCCTGAATGGATGCCAATTCGTACTGATGACCTTATGAAGGTGAAACGTCCCTGGATCTAAAGGGAAAATTTGATTGAAGGCGAGCTGAAGTTGTTTCTGACTTTATCCTCTTATGACTTGAAAGTAATCTGCCTACTTCATGAATATTGAAGATGCAGAATTTGTTTCCGTAACTGTCCCACTTCAACGTAATGTGCACATTGAAACCTGTTCCTTTTCTTTTTCTGCTTTCCGGCGAGAAAAAAAAGCCAACGAATCTCCCTTTTCCTTCTCGCAATGGGGAGGTGTGCAAGACTGATTGCATATTTTATATAAGCAATCAGTTTCATAAGTGAATGAAGATAAAAGCAGAATACATGTTCAGATTATTTGTGAATTCTTAGACTTGCTGAAGTGAGTAGTTCATGTTCGAGTCATGTAATTATGAAGTCAAAACCAGATTTAGTGCATTTTTAAGAAGCCTTTTAGACCGGAGAGTTCTGTTTTGACTCGGCAATATACAACTCACCTTTGTTATTCCTATAGCACAGCCGAAACTATAAACATGAGCATGTTGCCTGACCAATGCTTGAACTGCCGTGAAATCGACGAAGTCCCTATCCTTCGAGAACAAGTGTCAACGGGGAATAGTCGAAAGACCAGGGTCAAGTATGCACACACATACTTGATTTCAAGCTTGCAGATTGAAATAATTGTTTATTGAATCATATCCATTCTTAAACCTGTTTGAGATTGTATTGGTTCATATTCACAGTATTTCTATTTTTCATTTCACCGAAGAATAATTTAGAGACAGTTGTTGGTGTTCAGGCGTGATGCTTTTATTTTTGTCACATGCAAGAGGGCAAAAAATTAGATTCGGCTTTGTAAACTGATTTTTTTATGTATTCTTCCAAACAGCATAGCAAAGAATAATATAAGGGCTACAGCTGCGAGAGTTGCTACACCTGGCATCTCATTTGTTTTATAGCGTGTACAGGTGAGACACTATACTCCGTTTCTCGGTAAATTGGCAAACATTGTGACCCAATAAGAGCATCGGAGCCAGGCACGTGACAACACTCCACGGTCGAGTCCTCGTTATTGCCACAGCAAGAGCGCCATCTGCGACAAAACATAGTTCTAGGCTTTGTTTTTTCTTCTTCTTTTAGTAGTGTTGCCGTCGGATTCTTCGGACCGCAACACTACACGACACTGAAGAAAGACGAAGACACATGTTACTGATTAGCGACACTTAATATAGATCAACACTTTGAGAAAAACATGGCTTGTGATCGAAGTTCAAACAATCGTAGCCGTGAATCGACCACTTCCGCTCAAAACATCGCCCTAGCATTAGCACCCGCCACAGATTCATGGGCAAATTGAGCATGTGGTTGTAAGACGACAGCCGGTTCTGGCGGGTGGTCCTTGCATTTGGCGCGGTGACACAAACGCTCCTGTGACATGCGTCCATGTGCCTCGCTCCGACATTCTTACTGGGTCGCAGAAGCCGTAGCCTCCACAGTTCACCAAGCTATCGTGAAACAGAATGTAGACTAAGTTGCCTGCGTGCTAATGAAAGTAGCCTTGCCAGCATCATGTATTATGTATGAAACACTGTATACTTCGAGAAAACAAATAAAGCCATTCAACCTTTCCACTGATTGTGTTTGTTCATTAGTAAAACTTGGTTCAGTGAACTTTACATTTCAGCATTAGCATGGACACAACAGGTAAGGTCAATCACAAGTGCTTTAGAGCGGTCCGAACAGTTTCCAAGTGGCTCATGCAAAGCAGCTGACATGGTATTACCCCCAGGAAAGAGACGAGACCTCCTCGACGAATCTACTCAAGGCCCACCAAACTGAATATTAACATTTCTAGGAAATTGGAATCAACCAAACAATTCCATGGAAAGCTACACCACAAACAGCATTGGTGTGAGGGTGAGCCCTATCTGCAGCGACAATACTGAAGCCTCGCATGCCACCATTACTAACACATGCAAGTAGTCAATCGGCGCCTGGCATACTTGGGCATTGATGAAACAAGGAAAGATGATCAATGAGTGGACTAGGAATGTGGATCCAAATGGGAATGTCTTCACAATCGCTGTATGACCACCATCTGTTGGTGTGTTTCTGGATGTCAACAGCCCATCTGGGACCTAGAAATGACAAATGATGTTAGAAAGTTTGTCACTTATACACTGGCTTTTGCTTGACCCAGTCTGCTGAGCGAACAAAAATATGTACATGTTAGTCATTGTTTACTCCCGTGTCCATTCCATGGGGCGCTCGTTAGCTAGGCTTGGATAGTGCGCGATCTCCGAATTTTTATCTTGGTGTGGGAACGAAAAAAAAGACAAGCGACACGCAAAAACACGTCAGACACTGACAGCGTCGATGTGGTTCCAAGATACACTGCGCAACACATTTCGCAGAAAGGCGGCATCGGTACTTCGTCGGCAATTCACTCATACTGGCTAATGTGAAACGGCAAATTTGTACTGTCCGAGTTGGTTCACTGTATTACACGTAACAGCCATTCATATTTCATTCCTGAAAGAAAAAACGATCGCGTTTTTGCGGCAAGTTTTGAGCTCTGTGCTTTTCTACAGTGCCATGATTACAACCGTAGGCTGCAACTACTATACCAAATACGATGTATGACTATACTGCGTCTCACCTAAATGCGAACGAAGCGAAAATTACAAACGCGAGAATCTGATCAGCGCTTGTACTGCAAGATCGCACATGCATGGCAGCTATGATCAAAGCTCGGGATTCGCCCATGTAGATTTAACTTCGACCGCATTTAAAATGAAACGGAACATAGCTTATACGGCCTCCGTGCAGCTTCGAGTCGAAATGACGAGTGTGTATATTCCTAAGTATCACCTGCGAAGATAGGCTTCGGAGGATCGCGAAAACGCTACATTCTCGGCCGTTTTTCGATTAATAGCGCCCATCGACTCCGCCACATAAGATTTATAAAGACCTGCTAGAAGGCAAAATCCGTTGTGTTCGTAAAGGAAGAACAAGATAAAAGGCAACTTACCGGTACAATCGGGCGGCGGTCTCGTAGTGACCGGCGCAACCGGCGTTTCAATCGCGAGGCTAGGCAAGCGCCTTCTCTTTGGTGCTCTTCGTCGTCTTCATCTTGGAATCTTCGAAATGCCTCTAGCAGACGACGGAGGAATCGTAAGGGGCACAAAGCTGCTCGATCTTGTGGACTCGGCAAATTTTAACCGGGCTACAATAAATAAAAGACTCGCGATCGCCGCTACAACACGGCCGCCATGGCCGACGCCGATGTTTGTTTACCCCCCGGCCTCCCCCGACATGTGCGAGGGCGGAGCTTAGTCGGAATCGTCATCAACCTCCTCTCCCGCCTTCGCGCCTCCTTTCTCATGCGCAGAAGACGAAAATGAGCCCACTTGCGAGGCGTATTAACTACAGGTTGCAGTTGCCAACGTTTGTGGATAAATGTTCGTAGCGACTGCATTCTCGCATTCCCACGCATCACTCGGAACAGAAAGGCACTAGTTTCGGTTTGAAGTCGGTACCTTTTCTATAACATAGATGGCGACAGCATCAGTCTTCTGCACTCGGTGCGTTTGGCGAGTTCGTTTGAGTCCAGTTTTCCATGCAACACTCAGTGAGTGCGATGCATTCTGGGAGAGAACTCAAACGGTGCCAGTGCGTGTGAGACAAACTCGCTATTTAAGTTCTAAGATATTCCAGGAAGACTGTTTTAAGAAATGGATCTTCTTCAAAACTTGTCATCTGGAGCACAACTGACTCATTTTATTGCAGAGGGGTAAGATGTATGGCTGCAACACATTGTCGCAGCCATACAAAAAGAAAGGAAAAGGAGGGGAAACAACAACCAAAGGAGCCTGACATGACCACACCTTAAAAAAGCACCTCACAAGAGCTTTTTACAGAAAATTAAACTAGAGAAAGAATTCAAAAAGAAATGTTAGGTGGATGAATGCATAAACTATTTTTAAATGTAATATGTTGCTAATTATGAAATTATAAAATAATTGTAACCCAGAGAGTTCACAAGCGTAAACTAGCTTGCAAACTATATGTTTAGGACTTTTTTGATGACATAGACCAATGGTTCTCAACCATCGATGTTTCGCATACCCCTTGTGGATCGGCGGAGATGATGGAGGACCCCGTTCGTGGTGAGTGGAGGAGGAACGTATAAGCTAAATGCAATAATGACATAGTAGATGGATTTAACTAAGGGCTAGTGTGAATTAGACTTCTCTTATTGACATGCACACGATAAAACAAGCCCGAAAATGGAAAAAGTTCCTTCTCGATCTGAAAAAATGCAACTTTTATTGCCAGGCTTGACTGATGAGGCAGGGCTTCGCGGACCCCTAGAATACCTTCGCGGACCCCCATTTGAGAACCACTGATATAGACCATTTTTTTTTTTTGTTGGATTTTATGTTAAGGGAAATTTCTTCGTGAGTTCTTTTTGTTGTAATTTTCTGAGAAGTGTGAACTTTTTTCTAGTGTGATTGCTTTGTGCGATTTATTTATGACTTTCCCGCGATGAGTTCAACATTTTTCATTTTCTATCATCTGTGAAAATGTATGATTTGTATCTCTTTAACTTTTATATTGTGTGCTACCACATAAAAACTGCAAGGTGTTTCTGAAGCAGAAAGAAATTGAAGAATTATTATTATTTTAATTTTAATTAAAGCGTATAGAAAATTTGGAATATTCACACAGGACAGAAGACTAATGATAATGGTAGATCTAATGACAACAGTATGCAATAGTTATGACACAAGACACAATGCATGACATACATGAGAATGCAAAGATATTTTATCATGGTTACACGGAGATGATGTGGGAAACGTGTACAAATAGTAATGCTGGCGATGGCATTGTACAATAAATAATATTGTTGCACGCTTACATAGCCGAATCGGCAGTGCCTGGTCTCAACTCGCAGGCGGCTCGGGTTCGATTCCCGGCACAGCATGTTATCTCTTTTTGTAAGTAGAAGATTCAAGAAGGTTGGAAAATCGTCTAGGTTGTTCATGTTAAAATGTATGCTAGTTTGAGAAGGATCAAGGCAGAATGTTCTAGACTCCCAGGAAAGGCTTAAAAGAAGCTGTGCCGAATCGTGTGGAGGAGTCCTTCGCCTGCGCTTTGTCCTGCCGTTACGCCGCCATCGATTCCTGTTGTCTTCCACTCACTCTATTTTGTTTAAGTGCGGGTTCACCCTATCAAACATTTTGTTTGCTTCAGTGTTTCATCACCTCACGAACTGTCATTTTGTGACAGTATGGCGAGAGATCCCTTGTTTCGACGTTGTTTTTCCTTATTATTTCTGATATCTCAGTTTGCGCTTTTGATTTGCGTTTCAGCACTTTTTTTTTCCTTTTTTTATGCAAACTATTTTTCGCATTTGTAACAGCAGGCCGGGCGTCACTGGAAAGACCACGACCATTTGCGGGGATTTGGAGACTCCTGCAATATGTGCAATAGCAAGCTTGAGAACCTCTTGAATAAGGAGAAAATTTTCTGGGCTTTTGCAGAGTCTGTTGGGTAATGCCCCAGTTACGTTTTCTTGACCTCATTCTTTGTTGCAACGTCGTGTGTGTTTCTATTCTACATATTCTGTCTGTCTGTAGTGAACCGGGTCAACTGTGATTTGATAAGCTTGACCTCGTCTGTTTTGCATTTGCCCGTACCCTTTTTCACTCTCGGGTCTTTGTTACTCAAACTAAACTCTCTCGCAGTATTGCATTGCTTCAAACACCTGTTTGTGTGGACCTTCCATTTCTGCATAAAAACCTCGCTACGCTATCTTTCTTGGCGTCTGACAGTCGCCACTTTGGAAGTGGCGTCTGCTCGGTTTCTCACTCCATCTGCTTTCTCTTGCTGCCAGGTGCTCTCCAAGGCCCAGATTGTGAAGGAGCAGGCCATCCAGCAGTGCAAGGACGAAGTCACAATTCAGGTCGCTGTCTGCTTTCCTCACAAACCCTCCTCCTTTGTGTGTTGTGTGCGTCGCATGTCTGCCTTGTTTGTGACCGCACTGTGTGCAAACAAAACCTGTGCTTACTTCTTCACAGTGTGGGCAGAGACGAGTTGATTTCAGCATTTCATGTTTTATTTTCTCTGCATGACTTACAATAAATTAAAAAGTTTCTTTGTTTTGCAATTAAGCAGTTTCATGATAAAAAAAATGTTCCCCTTTTTTTTTCTTTTCAGTCATCACTATTTGGCATTTCTCAGAATTTTATCAGTTGTTTTTTCT
Source organism: Ixodes scapularis (assembly GCF_016920785.2). Classification (NCBI taxonomy): domain Eukaryota; kingdom Metazoa; phylum Arthropoda; class Arachnida; order Ixodida; family Ixodidae; genus Ixodes; species Ixodes scapularis. Next base: position 31,101,603 of record NW_024609846.1, on the reverse strand, counting down.
ATATAGTAAAACCATGGATTTAGTTGGCCTCGCAGTTTGTCAGTATGCAGGTATATGGACATTCCAGATTGTATCTTGAGACAGACCTAACTCTTCTGACTCCTACTTAGAAAATTTTATTTAGGCTACTAGTAGGTTCAAGTTAGAACAAAAAGAGCACCACTGCTTGTTGTCAGCAGCATTGTGAACTCTTTTTTTTTTTTTTTTGCTTGCGTTTTTTTACAGGCGGTGCTGGGTCGGCACCCCTTTGTGGTTCCCTGCATGCACCACTGGCAGACGCGGAAGCAGCTCTTCATAGGTAAGGCATGCATCTTTTTCTTCGCTCACCGGAAAATGCTCACCTTTCGAACTAAAGTGAAAGACAGAAGAATGTTCCTGACGATACTAAAGCTTCGCTCCACCTTGCAAAAGGTGCCTTTGGAGGTAATTTCAAAATGTATGATATCCTAAAAGCTTTGACGAACTGAAGATCATTCCAGTAAAATATATTGTGATAGTGTAATCCATAACAACATTTCTGATTTGAAAAAAGAACTTCCTGGCTCTGCATTGAAAAACTGTTGTGGTAATATATCGCATTTGTGTCTTGCCGAGAAGCACCGTATGCCGTAGGGCTTTATGTCGAACTGGTTTACCTGCCAATCAATCATAGATGCATTTCTCCTCTGTCTTGATCACTATAACAAATTTTGTCAAAGTGAGTTGTGATGTACCTTCATCTCGTACTTTCATCTCGAGCCTTGTACGGACCTCAAACAGTTCTTGTACTGCGTTCCCAGATTATTTGTATAATTTCACTGTTAGTGTTCTTTTTCATGAAGGTTGTTGCACGTCTTCCTCTTTAGTTCCTCTTGAGCTCTATACTATCATCCTGCGAAATAACGGATAAGCTAGCACAAATTTTACTTGAGTCAGCGACTGATTTGGCCGGATAAGCACCCATGTCCAGATTAATCCAGTTTTCAGTGAAAGTGTGATGGGCCCTCCCCCGGTATTTAACTATAATTGTTATAGGAATCTTGACAGTGAGGCTGTATCTAAACAGTATCCACTACCTAAAGATATGGTTCTTTCCCTGTTTAGTTTGTCTCGTAAAGGCACCTAATTTGTTTTTAACCCAACTTGTGCAAACAAAAAATTATTCCTCTTTAACGCTTCACAAACCTGAGGTGAAACACCTCAGGTTTGTCAACTAGTTATCCATGAGAAACATTGTTTTATGGTCTCTTTAATAACTAGTTCAGTGGCTAATACTTTTAAAATTCATTGAAAGGAAAACAAAAGAAACAGCAGTATTTTTTTTTGTCTCAGTTTCATTTGACTGATGTGAGAGACACCTTTTAAAATTTTCTTGGGAGATTATTGAGTGAGAAAACTCGTTGTGCGTGCCAATGTTCCCGCAGTCACGGAGTACGTCCCCCACGGGGAGCTGCGTCTTGCCTGGAAGGCGCTGGGCGGTTTCTCCGAGAAACTTGTGCGGCTGCTCATCGCGGAGCTGGCTCTAGTATTGGGTGAGTGGTCCCACCCCTCCCCAGTTAGGCATCCTTTTTTCTCACGGCAAAGGACAAAGAGAATACCTGCAAGCATGATATGTCAACATTTTGTTTCCTGACATGTTGGAATACTACATGTGCACATCATGTGCAGGCAAATAGGGCACCTCTAAATTTTCCCCGGCCAATTTGCCTCGTAAACTGTAATTGACGAGGGGTTGAAAACCCCTCGGTGTTAAAAGTCTTCTCAAAGGAAGAAGGTTCTTTTTTGTGTTTTTTTTACTCGCAAAATCAATTGCAACAGTCCAAATATAAAACATTGAAACATTGTTTATTTTCCATCACGAGCAAGCAGGGTACCGAGGGAAAAAGCCTCTTCTATGCAGCTTGTCGAGCCTTCGGTACCCCTACAAGGCAAACGACAACAACCTGAGACTAAAAACTAAAAAAAATATCAACAATCGGAAAGCACATCAAAGTACAGACCTTAAATCGCGCGCGACATACAAGTTTGAGTTAGTTGTGCTTTCCTCAGTTTTTCTTATTGATGGCGTACTACGGTGTCAGAGTGATATCTCTTTTTATTGGCCACTTGTTCCGTGTTGTAGACTTCCTGCACTGCGCCGGAGTCATCTACAGGGACCTCAAGGTGAGACCTCGGTTTCTAACATTTTCTTTCCCAGTGTATTCAAGTTGAATAGAACAAGTGCATTTCTGAAACTAGATAGAGTTGGCAATTGTTCTCAGAGTACCGCACTCAGTATCGTTTGCAGAGAAAGAAAGTAGTTTGCCCATTATTTACTTGTGTCCAAATGGGTGCTGTCATCTCTGCATGGCCACCAGTAAACCTTGCGACCTTGCATTTAGTACCTCGGTCGGGCTTAAAGGTTGCACTTGACAATGTATGTTCAGACGATGAGACATGTAGCTTCGAGAATATTTTAATAATAAGTTTGTGGACTCTCTTAGAGGTTGATCAAGAGGTGCACCCAGGTTACTTAGGAGTTTTTTCACAATATTAATTTTTCCTTTTATTTATCATTATTGCCAACCCATGCTCTGGTTGTTATAAGAGCAACAGTTGTAAAATATGAGTGAACACCAACACGTGACACGATTAGTTGTGCATGCAAACGTTTGCGATTAAAGAAATTTAGTTCCTAAGGTAAAAATTGCAAACTGCCCAACATTGAAGATCTTGGGCGACACAGCCTGCAGAGAATGATTTAAACAATGCACATAGTACTCTATACAAATATAAAACATTGTTGCATAGAGATGCAACAAGTCCAAAAAGCTGCCAAGAACGCAGAGTGAACTGATAAACAAGGAAATTCTAACAACCTAGAACTGGAATCAGTGAAACGATTATAGTTTCATTTCATTCTGGTGTCACTGCTTTTCAGTTGCAGTGCCTCTGCCTTTTCTCTCTGGCTGACTCCACAAATTTATTCTGTTTCAGATGGAAAATGTGCTTCTAGATGAGGATGGTGAGTGGGTTTTGTCCAGTTCAGCATTTCAGTGCACATGCTAGGATTCCTTTTAGTTATCCTTATGAACATTAGTGGGGCTATCACTTGTCCTCGTGGGGATTTCACACTTAAGACGCTACACTCTTACCGTGTGTGTGCCGTGCTTGGCATCTAATAGCAGTGTGCAGAGTGTTTTTCACTCTGTCAGATTTATTAGGAAACTAAAGGCCCGTTCACACTCTTGCGACCAAGTACGGCTGAGAGAGACGAGATCTCTTAAAACTTCTTAAATGTTTTTGGAATGAGGGAACACACTGGTATTGTGGCGCCATCTATGCGGTGACCCTGGAACTGCATTTTACAAGAGCGAAGGTTTTGCAGGGTTTCCGAGGTCAAATGTGCGTAATAAACATAGAAAGGCTCGTTTATAACATTGACAAAAGTTTTTCGAGCCAAAAAAGAAAGGATAATGCGCGAGAAATAAAAAAAAATATGCCGGACCGCCGAGTTTACACCACTCCCAATAGATGGCGCCAGTGTGTTCTCTGGTTTAAGAAGTTTTAAGGAACCTAGGTTTAAGAGGTCGCAAGAGTGTGAACGGGCCTTTAGATAGTTACAGAAGACTGCTGATACAACGGTGGGGGGTGGCTTGCACGACATGGTCTACTGCACACTGCCGTACGGGGTTTGTGCAACTATGGTGCAGTTTACTACCGTATCACTTGCTACAAGTGGCCTTCCCTGTGGCTCTGCTGCAGTGCGAGCAGAAGTTGGATTTGTTTGTTGATGAGCAATTGCTCCCACCGACCAGGGCATGTGCAGCTGATTGACTTTGGGTTGGCTCGCTGGCTCAGCTATTGCGGAAGGGCGCACACCGTCTGCGGGACCATGCAGTTTATGGGTGAGCTCACTCGGTTCACTTCATGCTATTGCATCATTATGTGGTAATGACACTAACGAACTATGTGTTACCAGTCGAGAAATTCATTGTTCATATCTGTAACTACAGTAATACCTCGTTAAAAACCGGGGAAAAATTCGAGATAAGCGAAATTTCGAGATAAGCAAAGTACCGAAATTTTTTACCTCTGATCACGCGATGTTCTAAATAAAACTTTTAACAATCGCGGCAACATCAACTTCTTTGATGGGAGCAACTTTCCTCTCAAGCGTCAGTGATTTGCACTGTTTGGGCTGTGTCTTCTTCTTGGTCAATCGAGCCACGCGCCAACAACGTCAGAGAATTCACAACTGATGACTGAATTGAACGCTTGACCCTTGCTCGTATAGCGCCGCAAAACGACCGAAACACACACAAAAAAAGAAAAAAAATATGGCGGACAAGCAACAAAGAGTAGCGACACTCGAATCGAGACACCTCTTGGAAACATGAAACTGACGACGACCGAGGAGGAAGGGAACGGAAGAACCCAGAGGCAAAGAGAAAATGAAAGGCAGAGAGGAATAAAAGGCTCAAGGAAAAGGGGACACCGAACGCCAAGCATATCGGCTTGCGATTAGCTTGTCCAAATAGAAGTCGTAAAAACAAAAAAAAAACAAAAAATTGAAAAAAAAAATAAGACAACAAACGTTCTTGAGTCGCGTCCGTTCCGCATCCTTTCCGCGCCTCCGTAAACCGCACCCGCGGTTATCTTTCTGTTTTGTTTTCTTGCGCTTGCGCGTTTTCTTTCTTTTTTTTCTTTTTTTGCGCATGTGCGTTTTTTTTTTGCACGCTGTGTTTTTAGCCGTGTTCGAGTTAACGAGGTATTACTGTAGTACCTTGTCCCACGGTGCACGAGTCTGCAATGTTCTTTGTGTTCACCATAATGAGTTGCAGTTTGAGCAACTTGTTGTTTAGCTTAGCACAGGAGCAAGAAAAGCTTTGTTATGATTCCACGGAACAGATATGTGCTCCATGAAAAGGATATGTGAATGCGTGACTTCTCTGCAAAGGCTTGACTTGACCCAATTCTGTGCTTGGCCAGTTCACCAAAAGGACAGTTGTTCATACGTACAGCATTATTTGTGGCTTTTAGGAGAGACCGATGGATGAGGCTTGAAAATATGGTTGAATCTCCGACGAGCGGTGTGTTGTGCCTAGCTCTCATTCCAGACCCAGATAGTGCCACTTGGTGTTACGTCTGAAGAAATGAGAAGGAAGTCAATCTATTTCTTTGTCTCCGTCGCAGCCCCCGAGGTGCTTGGAGCTCAGCCGTATTGCCACGCGGCTGACTGGTGGTCCCTGGGCGTCATGATGTACACCCTGCTTGTGGGACGCGTGCGTCTGCTTCCCTTCCTTGTTGCTTCTGCGGTCATTGCGTGTCTGCGTTACAGCTTCCCAGATCTCTAAAGGTTGCTCCTACAGAGTAATCAAGTTACGGCTGCTCCAGCTAATCTGTAATGAAGTTAGAGACTTAATTACAAGATGTACCTAGTTAAAGTTACAATAGTCCGCCAAAAAGGAACCGCCACATACTATGTTTCAGTCACTTTTAATGTGATGTCGAAGTGTACTAAGATCTCTCTTACCAACAGTTTGATTGCTGACAATGAAAAAAGGTTATTAGCACGGTTTTGTTATGATTCAACACTCTGCTCGATGCGGAGCTTGATGCAACGAGGGTGCATAGCTTTGATGTTAAAGGGGCACTGACACATCAAAATCGTAATTTATTTTATTATCCGAAACGATTGAAAATGATGCCGGGACACCCTCAAAATTCGAAACTTGGGAATTCAGTATTTGTGAATTAAAAAAACAATTTCCAAATGCCGAATTTGAAGTTCCCGCGCGATCCGCGCCAGTGCAGCGAGTCAAATTTTGCGGTCTCCTGCGACTCGACTTCCTTTCGGACCTCCGCACCACGCTGTGAAGCAAAGCGCTGTTGCTACCACGACCCGAAGAGAGGAGGAGGTGAGCAGGCGGGATAGAAGGGAGCCGGCGCGGGGAAAAACCGGTTTCTTCCAGGACTCGGCGATAAGGGCGATGAGCCTCTGCTCGAGCGCCACCAAGGTTTCCGAGGGAGAACACAAATCCAGGAAGCGACATCACACCGAAATCTGATTTTGGTATTTCAAAAAGAAAGGTCGTAGTGCGTTCGTCATTGCGTTAAAAAACATGTTTTACGATTGCCGTTACTAAATGTTACAGAAATGTCGCCTACAAAGCTTCTAAATTTCCTGATTTTTGACGTCACCGATCAAAAGAAGCAAGGAGGTGAGCGCGGGAAATATAAACGCCAAAAATAAAAAGGCACGCGCGCGCGGGGGGAAATTTTTTTTCGCGATGCGTTTTTTTTTGCGTGTCTATGACTACAACTTGCGTCGTTTTAGACAATAAAAAAGAATACGACCTTTGGGGTGTCAGTGCCCCTTTAAGACTACATCAATGTGCATTTTTTAGCATATTAATAATACTGTAGAATACCATGCATCTGCCCATCCTGCTTTAAGCTCCCATCCCCAAAATTTCAGACATCTGAAAAAATATGCACAGCACATATGTATATATAAAATTGATGACCTCACATGCACCCATGCCCTATTTTTTTGCGGTTATCTTCAAATTTGGAGTAGGTGCTTGCTCGGTATTTTACGGTAAGTTACAGTTACAAGATTTCACTGTGACGTGGGAGGTGTTCAGTGAAATTGTAGCCGATTGCAATAACCTAAATGCTTTTAACTACCGTATTTACTCGAGTAATAGCCGCACCGTTTATGAGGAAAACCTGAGGGTTCGCTTTTCTGCGGAGCATACGGCTTGCCAATCACCGCGATCGACAGCATGGTAACGTCTTTGCGCAAAGATACCATCTGTGAAGATTGGAATTGTATGGAGAATCATGTACTCAGTGTAGTTTTTCGCTATGTTATTTATGCTCAACGCGATGATTGGCTGTATATGTGATTTACGGGAAAGCAGATGCAAGGGCCTTGTTCATAAATAGTGCGGCTATTACTCGAGTAAATACGGTAAATAGTTGCTCGGCAGCTCTGGGTAGATGTCAATACCTTTCTAACGATGTGCTTTTCCTGCTTGTGAAACTTGCTTTATTGTCGGTACAGTTGAAAGTTGTTTTTACTAAGCCCAGTTTTACGAAATTCTCGATTTAACGAAAAAAATTCTAATTTCCCTACAGATTCCCATAGGGCTCCATGCATTTATGAACTCAAAGTAACTAAAAACATGAGACCGTCAACTCAATCTACCAAAGCATTCAAGTAAAAAAATAATGCTAAAAGAGGTAATTTCAGGCGTATCGTGTTAAGAATATGCGTGAAAGATTTTTGCTGGCAGGCCGACAAAGATTGCGCCACCCTACATTTGTTCTTACGAAAAAAAAAAAGACTCAATACTTTTAGTCAATTATACCAGGTGGCACCAGCTGTTTCATTCATCATGCTGGATGCTAGATATTTTAAAGAGACGACACTGCCGTGGGTTTGTTCTAGCAGTGACTTCTGCGTCGCCGTGGAATGAAACCCCGAAGAAAAAGAAGCGTACAACCTCAAAGAAAATGCAGAAATCAATGAAAAAAAACTATTTCGCATCTCTCGGGGGTGTATGAACTTCAATGCGAGCCCCGGCTAACCCTCGCAAGGGCACGGAATGTGGCGTCAGATAAAAAATCTTAATTTGTTTCCTCAAGGGCTCTAAGGCTTCCTTCACGCACTAGTGGTACAGGCTTTCTTCACAAACTAAATTCACATGCATGTAAATCACATTTTCAGCATGTGAGCACTGCGGGAATGTGGTATCGCAATAGATCTCTGAATGCCATTACATTAAAAACAAGGTTTATTGAATTACATGCCCGAAAAATGTCATTTTTGATTAACTAAGTAATTTGCAGCTTCTCTCACCTTTGTCAGAATGAGTTTTAACTGTACTACTAGTCTTATTTGTGTTTACAAATAGCTGCAATCTTTCATACGAGGTAATTATGGGAGAAAGTTGAAGTGCATGTTTCAGGTACACTGCTACTTCACTATATTGCATCACTCTGCAGTACCCTGTGGAGCCTTGCAGAGACCATGTGCAGATGAAGCAGCTGGTGGCAGAGACAAGCTACGAGCTCCCCAAGGGCTTCTCCGACCCCGCCAGAAAAGTTGTTCGCAAGGTGCGCTTCCCTCTGCTTTTTTTTTTGCTCGGGATGCCTCGTAGAGAAGCAGCCTGCCTGCGGCTTGTCCTGGAAAGTTTCGGCTGGACGCAATCTCTGGCGGATAGCTGTACGTTATGGTAGCTTCGCCGTGCCAGTAAGGTTACCATGGTGACAAGCACACTTCAACTTTGAGCGCTATTCTGGCGGCAACTGACAAACTTTCTTGTGATGTAGTGCCAAATGGAACAGTCTGAGCAGGGGAAGCCTCGAGGCCAAAATCGCCTCTGGACTAGGTACAATGTAGCAATTTTGCCACCCCCTGGCCTACGCTGCATAGGGACTGCCTTTCAGTCACTAGATGGCTCCTTTGGTTTAGGTGTCAAGCATAAGCGCCAACTACGGGGGGGCAGTGGGGCTCGTGCCCCCCCCGGACGGCTTCACGGGGGGGCAGAGCCCCCCCCGGCCCCGGCCCGGGATTTTTTTTAAAGAGCTTGGCTTGGGTCTGCGCCCATCGACAGTGGACTGTTGGCCGTCCTGACTGGCAGCTATTTCACAGGGGCCTGTTTATTCCCACTTCTTATTTCCTTTCAGGCTTTTAAATGGTGGATCTCGGGACAGTGACAGGTCAGACATTCAGTGGAAAATTCCCCTCAGACGGAGTTAGATGCGCGGAATATGTTGTCTGAATGAACAGCTGAAGTGCCCGCTTCAGCTATGACAGGCTAAAAAAAGTCTTGAAAGCGTCGCGACATCTCTGTCGGTTTTTAGACAACAAAAATGCTTCTGAGAATAGGAAGCATCCCCGACACAGTGAGTCAGTGACTGATTCTGCAGACCTGCTCGCCAAGAAAAAAATTTTAATTTCTTGCGCGTCTACAAATGAATGCCCTTTCGGCCAAGAAAATATTGTACACATTTTTGATTGGTCAGTGAAGGGCTTTACTACCAGTCTTGTCACCGAACAGCGACTCGAATACTCGTCCAGAAAACAACTTTTGGCGGAAAAATTTGTAACCCCAGCTTCGCACAAGGTATAGTTTTTTTTTAATTGTAAGCGTTTTGTAACCGTTGCATTGAGAATTGCTCAACGTGTGCCTCGTGTGTCTGTTCATTATAAATGTACCACACGAAAATAAAAATATTAAAATATTTTGGTTACAGCAGATTCATTTTCTCCTGTTCACCATTTTCAAAATTAACACTTTTGGTGCGCCTGCGTATCCACTCGGGGAGTTTGGTACTATATGGGCATCTCAAAATACACTTTACACACAAAATGGCCCGCAAAATTTAGATCCTTGGTGCAACAAGTAGGAATATTCCTGAAATATGTGTTTTACTGGTCACATTTATGCAACAAAATTTTAGACCCGAACTACCCCTGCAGAAAAAAAAAAGATTCGCTTTTTTGTACTGGTAGTTTAGTCTTGCAATATGTTTGCATAAATGTGGCCAGTAAAACACGTATTCAGAGAAATTTCTACTGGATGCGTCAAACCGCTGAAGTTTCCGGGTCATTCTTTTGCGGAGCGTCTTATTTGGGGACACCAGGTAGTTAGCTGTCACAATGTCCGTGTCAGTTTGTTTATGTCCTTGTCCCTTTTTCTCCAGTCTCGGGTTTACCAAAATGCTCGGTAAAGGCTCCGACTGCTGCAGGTGACCCTTATGGGGAGAACCCACGGAACAAATAAAACAAGGACCTTCTCCTCCTCTCCCCCCCCCCCCCCCCGCAGCCTCCCCCCCCCCCTTTTTTTTTGAGCCACATTCCGGGTCTGCCCCCCCCCGGGAAAATGGAAACTCTACGCCGCTGGCGTCAAGTGCTTATTGATTGAATCATTCAATCAGTGACTGTTTTGACAGTCACCTCGCGTCATCATGCGAAAAAGGTGGCGATAAGTATGAAATGCCCGGCCGGCAGAATTGCTGCAGTATCGACGGTCAAGTTACGATTTTGATCCTGAGCAAGCAGCCTCTTCTGCTCGATCCGTTCCATTGAGCACTGCGTCGTGGAGTAATTCTTGAGCTGCTGCCGGGAGAGCGTCCCTACGAGATAAGACATTGTCCGTCTGTTCCAGACAAGTTTGGTGAGCAGTACACATAAATACGTTTGCTATACATAAGTTTTACTATAAAGAGGACCTACTATAGTTTATTCAGTGGTGTTATATTTTGCCCACGGACATGTGGATGTGAATCGTGCCTCTGGGTGGCATTTCTAATGCTTTTGTTTGGGGGAAGACAACTATTCAATAAGTTTTTCCTGTTGAAGTCGGTCCTCCCCTTCCTCGCTCGATCGCAGCTGCTGTGCAAGCTGCCGCAGAAGCGCCTCCAGTCGCTGCACCAGCTCAAGTGGGAGCCTTTCTTCAGGGAGGTGAACTTCGACGACGTGCTCCACAAAAGGGCAAGTGTCTGCTCTTGCGGGTCTTTCTTTGACAAAGTTCGCAACACATGGGGTCGAGTAATGACTGATGGGATGTTGCATGAATTGAACTTTTTGGAGCGCAGCTCTTAGGCGCCCGTTCCCGGCTTGAGCGGCGTCGCCGTCGGCGTAATTGCGCAGTGCATTATGGGACGCGTGACGTCACTGATGACGTCATCAGTGACAATGCCGATGCCGATGACATCACTGATGGCGTCGTCAGTGACGATGACGTCATAGTGATGATGACAATGACGTCATCAGTGACGATGACGTCATCAGTGATAATGATGTCATTAGTGACGTTACCGCTGATGACGATGACGTCATCGTCGCGTGACCTCACTGGGGTCACATGACGCCACGGGGGTAACGTGACCCCGTGAGGTCTTGGACTCCGGTGACGTCACGTGACCCTCGTGAGGCGACGCCGCTCGGAGGGAGGAGTAGCAGACAGGATGAGGAGGTGAGGAGGAGGGAGGAGGGGTATACCCTCCCCTCAGTACCCTTCCCCCCTCCTCCTCAAGAGCTGTGCTCTAATTCGGCGTTACAGGGAGTAGTAAACGGTTTTCCTTTTTTATTTTATTTTTTTTATAATGGGTGTTTCTAGTTGCAACTTGTCTTAAAGTGTAGTATACATTGGCCTAGCTGCAGGCACTGGGCACGTATTAGGGTGTGGCAGTGACTGACTCTTTGGAAAAACCGTGGGATGCAATATACCGTATATATATTGGTGACTCCAACGAAATCTACATGCAGCAACACGGAGAAGCTCTGAGAGAAGGTTGTTTTTCCTCTGTAAAATGCTGTCGCTGCTTGGTTCTCTAGGCAGCGTAGCTTTATGACTCTTTTATTATTAAGATCAACTAAATCATCGCGGCTCATCGGTGTCGCAACAAAATATGGGATGAACGGGGACGTGAAAACATCCTAGTGGTGTGCAATTTCCCTCATCCGCGGCAAGAAAAACGACACCATCCCGCAGAACGTGTTTTCGCGCAAAACTTGTCCACCCACTCCAGACCCACGGACTGGAGTAGGTTTAAAAAATTAAAATTGCAGTAAAAGTCACCTCAAGAAAACAAAAACATAAATGAATGCTTAGAAATTGTCTGTCTCTGTTCTTTTTTTTTAAATATTTGTTAGTCAAAATGAGTATCAGAATCCTATGCATTTAAAACATCAGCCAATTCAAATGTTATGACATTGTTATCATATTTGATTATGATTTCGTGTTGGTGGATGCAAAAACTCGTTCTCACACCTGCCAGATACTAATTTACGCGAAGACCTTATTTTTGTAAATCATGTAATTTCACTAATTAAAAAGTTAATTAACAAATTTTAATTAATTAGCCGACTTATCGCAAGGACTAGCCACCCACGTGATGTCCCCCTGGCCTTATAACTCACCTGCAAAAACAGCATTAGTGCATTTTTTATGAATGTTTTGTAATAAACCTGTTCTAATTAAAAGGAACACCTGGGAATTCATATATATTTATGTAATATATATTATATGTTGCATAAATAGATAAATAAATATATATTATTTTATATTTAGGATGACCTCAAGGGCTATAGCTTGTTATGTTGGTTCCCGGTTCTTATGACTCCCAAGACGCTCAAGTAAAACTATAAAACATCCTGCCACATCAAATTCAGTTATGAATTGTTGCAGGTGGAAAACCTTTAAACCATTTTGCCAAAGGTGTTTGAATAAGGTTGTAAAGCAAGTAATTCTAATTTTATGTTACGGGTATGGCATGGATGGTCCTTTTTAGAATGGCTCTCATTATACTTCTCCCGCTCTAGCTGAAACTTGCCCTAGTACAGTATATTCTGTTGAAGTAAGGTTCTTGCCATGTGGCAGGTACCTTGTTTTTGTATTTTCTTTAGCTACTGCAGTAAAAGATGCACATATATTGAGTGTGTGGTTTGACAAGCCCTGTTGTGAAACTACATTTCTGAACTAAACTTACTCTGAGCTTTGAGAGCATGCACCCGATACAATGGTTTAAGAATCCGGACCATCGTGTTCAGAACATGTCACTATTCTCTTTCAGATCTCCCCAAAGAAAATACTCGAGTCAGAGCAGAACTCAAGGAAAATGGGCCCGTGAGTCATTTTGTTTGGAGGGGGGTGGGGAGAGTGACTATGAAAAGAGCTGCCATGTCAAGGACGGGGCATACATTCTTCTAGGGGCGAAGCTCCTTAGGGTCTAGCCTTGTCCGTCCGGCGTCCATGCTCACATCGATCTTGGTGGTGCTCGTGCTCATGAGCTGACATGCTCACGTGCTCATGTAGAGCAAAAAAATAAAAAATGTTTGCGCAGTCGACAGGATTCAAACCTGTGTGGGAGACCCCAATGGATTTCTAGTCCATCGCCTTAACCTTTCCCCCTTTCACTTAGGGCAATTCAGTCCTGCGGTTAATGTATTTTATACCAAAACGAGTTGTTGTAGTTTGTGCTCTTGAGGCACCGCTGCCGTACTAGCGTCGCTCCCCTTCCCTCCCAGGACTCAAAAAGGACCAGCCGAGTCTCAAGAGGGACCGGTCCAGGCGGTGAGTCGTTCTGCTTGCAGGATTTGTTGCGGCACGGTCCTCGGATGCCTCTTGTCTGGAAACTTTTCGTCAAGCTATGGGCAAGCCTTCACTAGCAACGAACTTTACCACCAGGGGCATGCTTCCAGCGTTACGTGGCAAACCAACGAAGTCGGATGAGAAGCATGTGATGAGACCTAGAAAGATATCCATATTTGCCCTAAAAGCTCGCATACAAATTGAAAAGACTCCGTGGCTTTGTTTATGTCATTGCAACTAATTTCTTTGTGTGAAGCAGTGTCCTTTGTCACCATGCGTGTTCTTTATTACTGGATCTTGAACTTGAGTCGTTTCTATCATTATGAATGAGTTTTTTGGGAAACGGAAGTGTTTTTATTAATGAGACACGACGCTATAGAGGACTTTTTCTGAAAAAAGTAAGATTCTTTTGAAGTTTTTCTACTTCATACTACAGTCAGTGACAGCTATGCCAGGAAACTTTACTAAGGCAGAAAACAATGGGGTTACTAGACCAGAGGCATCTGAATAAGGAGTATTCACTGGCGGCCATAGCTGTGTGTGCAACTGATGAGCGCATGGTGAGTGAGAGCTTCCGCAGATCTTTTGCAACGTGCATTTTGCACCATCAAGATTCCCAGTCTTAGCGGGCTAATAATGTGAGCTTGTTCTGAGCATGCGCTCTGAACATCGCCCTCAATTATTGCGCCTAGTGAATACCCTCTATACCGTGGTTGTAACGAATGGAACTTGGAGTGATTATAACATTGCCTCGTTGACATTGCAGTTTGCCGGATTTTCGTGCATAGTGGAATCCTGAAGGATCCTCTCGGGGAAAAGGAAAGACAGCGAAAGTTTACAACCGGACTTTTCACTTGTCAAGTGCCGAGAAGAAGCGCTGCTTGTAGGGATTTGGCTCCCTGAAAGTTCAATGCTGGAACACGTGTGCCAAAAACCCAAACAAGACTGCACGAAATTTGGGACTCGTTAAAATTGTTCCAAACTATTTTGGAAACATTTGGTGTTTTAAGGAACAAAACGTGAGGGTGCAAGTGAGCTGGTGTAAGTTTATGATTGTAGAATTACCCAGACTTGAGACTTCTTTTCTTGTTCCTGTCGTTTTTCTGCCGTCACTGCAATCTCGGGTAATTCTACTATTATGGGAGTTTTGCTGCTTGCAAATTGCAAATGTAGTTTTGTTAAAAGCATATTTATGATTTTTGTATATATGGTAAATACTCGAGTGAGGTTGGGTTTTAGAAAATTGATCTAAAACTAGATATGTGCATTTTAAATTTTGTGCGGTTTGGTTGATTTTTTTTTCACGCGTGTTTCCGCTTTTAGAGTGATCATGCGAAACACAACATAGGAATGGCAAGGGTTTTCAGGCACCTACTCCTAAGCTTGGGAAGTATGCACAGCCATCATAGCAACACCACCTAGGAGACAAGGCCTTTCCCCCTTGAATGTCATCACCAGCAGATCCACGCAGTGCAACATGGCTCGATTCGACGACGCCGCTAGTGCATCTCGCAGAGTCTCCCAACGAGCGCGACGCTAGCATGCGGCAACGCCATGGAGAATAGAAGGGTAGGAGAGGGCATGACGTCGGCCGCGTAGCCTCCGCAAGCCATGCTCCCTTGACGCCTCGCCTCTTTCTCATTTTCCTCCTTACGCTCCTCACTTACCTTGCCAACGTGACCACATTACGTGACCGTAGCTCGCCTTCGTCTTGCTATGGGGTACTAGAATACACCACAGTCTAGACTTCGATCTGATAAAACCTACCGGACGGAGCGCGCGCAAGCCTGCGAGGAGTCCTTCTACAATGAACCATCCATCTCACACGTGACATGTCACGCGCACCAATCGCCAGAGAGATCTGCGGTCACGCTGGGCACAAAATCGTTTAAACTTTTTATGACTAGGCTTCACCAATATTGCAACGTGCCCCCTCCTAGTACTTCTAACCTCCTTGGGCAACGCCGACACGGACGGGTCGTCTGCTTTGCGGCAACTCGTCGCGCTTGGGTACGTCTGCCACAATCGAAGCGGGTTGTGGATCCGCTAACGACGACGTTGTGCGCAGGCCTCGTCTTCTAGGCGGTAGTATTGATCATAATTGCATGTGAGCAATTCTGCTCCATTGACTGGGGTGTGAAAGGTGCCCTCGATCATCAGTGGCACCGTTTTGAATCGACTTGCGGGGATATTTACATAAGATCCAAGCGTGTTTGCAGCATCGGCGTAACCGACGGGCGAGACCATCCGTCGGAATTTTATCGAGCGTCCGAGATGCTCAACTCCTCAAACTGTAGTCATATTTTGCTGTTGGGACTTTCTAGTGGAAATGTTGTTACGGCCTTCTTCCGAGAAGCAGTTCTTGTATTCTCGAGTGTCTCCGGTCCGTCCAGCTTTAAAAGTCCGTCCAGGCGTCGATTTACAACCGCGAGTAACCCAACAACTGGAGCTACAGTTATGGATGCCTTTTGTCTTCTGTAGACTGAACAAATTGTGGGCAGTTTTGGGCTCCTAGTAGAACGTGGTCAAGTTAGGCTCTGGCCAGAACTGGGGTTTGACGGACCACCATTCTAGTTTGGTTTCTCTGAACTGTGTCCTTTCTGTACCACTGGCCACCTTGTGCTTTTGCACGAGGGGGCACTCTCGTGGAAAAGTTCCTCCAGAGTCCTTCAAATTGGTCACGAAACTTCGGTCGAAGCTTGGCACACGGTCGATAGCCGCTACTAAAGGCGCCACTGTCTCCGAGGGGGCATTTTTGTTTGGCAGCCCCACTCTTGGTGCGCCACACCAAATTCGTGATTACAAGTAGTTTTTAAAAACAATTTCCCGTAAATCGAAGCTTTGTTACGCCTGAATTCGGTTAGCGTATGCAAGCACCGGTCATTCTTTATTGATCTCTATTGAGAGAACTCACAAAGAAGCTTTTTTTTTTTTTTTCAGTTGTTTTCAAAGAAATCGACGCTTTTGCGAGCAAAAATAATTAGCTAGGCAATTGAGCCTACTGGTTCGCAGTGCCTCTACTAGATGGCGCTAGTCGCAGCACCGAATATTTTTGATGAAATTATTGAAAGGCCATTTTGAGAAAAAGGAGAAAAGAAAGAAAAATTTTAATCAGATTGTTGCAAATATATGAGATTCAGGAGTTGATTGAGTGTACAGAGTGAAGGACGCTTTCATTAACTAGAAACACTGTCAATGCGATGGTACATTATCTTAATTTATAGGTGGCTCGTTCAGAGTGGGTTTGAAATTCTGACACACTTGGGGTTTGCCGAAATCCCAGCAGTGCAGGCTAGTTTGGCGGCGTACGGAGAAGTTCCGTGACCAGTAGCGTATTGAAGGACTCGGTTGCACGTTCTAATCCGTCCCATCTTGCCCAAAGGTCGTCTTGACTCACTTCGATGTGCAGTATTTTTTGTATGTGGTGTCCTCTTACAAGTGTGTGTCTGCATTAGGCAGGAGTGGTGCTTTGACCTGACTGATAATCTCCCCATTGTGTTCTCTGGGACAACTGTATTCTTTGACTGAGAATCTTTGTTACTGTAACTGTGGCGTTAAAACAAGGTGCCTGCCAAGAAAAAGAAATTGCGTTCTTCTCGCTGCAAAAATAAACTATACAGTGAAACCCATTTAGAACGAACCCACATACAGCGAATTAATGTCAATATCGAACTCGCGGAAAATTTTAATAAAAATGGATGTAAAAAGTATGTTTTATAATGAACAACAAATTGGCTATATCGACCTTTTTCCTCCAGGAAAGCTTCCAAAAACGGGCAAACAATCGCCTTCTAGCTTGTCCCTTCCAAAAAAGAAGTAGGAAAGAAAGAAAATTCAAAAAGCTCAAGTTGCGAACAAAGTTCAGCGAAGAAAAGCGATTCAGAAGGGGAGAAAGCTAAAAAAACACACTCTGAACACACGAAAAAAAAAAAAAAATCTTTTTATCCTAAAGCGTTTGCCCACGAAGAGAAGCGAATCAGAAGGAGCGATAAGTTAAAAAAAAAAAAATAAACTCTGCGCACAAACAACAACAACAAAAAACTTTAGCGCGTTGTTACAAGGCGGAAGTCAAGAGATGAGATAGAAAGAGAGGCTCTCGCCTTACAACGAACTCATCATGGAAGTTTGTTATAAATGTTTTTTGCTCTATCGAACTGATCGTAGCGTTTCCTGCTGTCCGTTATAAACGGGTTTGACTGTAGTATTTCTTGAATGTAGTTCCTAGTGGTTGGGCTGAGATGGAAATCCTTTAGGGAATAACATTATCTAATACCAAAATCACAAGCCTATTTTAGAAATTCCATCTTAGCGAGACAAAAGGTGTCAAAAATGAACCCCGTTTTCTTAGTGAAGATTACCGAACGTCGCTCTTAACTTTTTAATCGGATGATGCCAGTTTATGAACTGCCACGTCATCCTAACCACTGTAACTACATTTGGTTTCTTTTCCAGCATTTGGCAATGCATATCAGTTGTTTCTTTTTTTCCCAAAAACTGTTGTTTCATTTTCAAGGCAGACACCCTGAACTTTTGTGCCTGCGTGCACACTCTGACGTTGGTGTGGCATTAATTATTTATCTTTTTATTTGAACCTTATTATGGATCTTGATTTTCAGTTTGAATTTATTATGTTGTCTTCTCTAGTGTTCTGTTTGTTTTAATAGTCAGCATAGTAGAATATTCTGCATTTGAGCTGTGAAAAAATATTTTCCCTCGGTATAGTGTATTTTAACTTTTATGGTCTTTATAACGAGAGCCGAACTTGGGTGGGTTTTTTTAACGAGGATTTCTAAGCATATTAGTATACTCCATAATGTAAGATACGATCAGTAATGGCTCGATTATATTTCAGAAATGCTATGGACAACCATTAAAGCATTTTTAAGTGTTGAGTTTTTCATATGACATTTACAATGAATGTTTACAGTGTTTGTCGCCAGTCATGATTTTATTGGCTGTACTTCTGCTCCCAACCTCGCAGTCTGTGGAAGTCACCCGATGTCCGATAGGCACCTGGGGTACAAGCCCTGCTTGTAAACTACAACTAATCATACTTTACATGCACCCTTCGTAACAATGGAAGGAAATTTAGCCTGGGCAAACAAAGCACTATCTGTGACGTCTCGACCAAAACAGAGCAGAACGACTCTTCACCGTGTCAATGAGTGTGGAGTTTACTGCACCACTCATTGCAGTCTCTGTTCTTCTGATCCGAGGATAGAAAACCCATAAAGGCTGGTTGACACATTTGCGTGCCATCGACTGTGTTGCAATAGCTTGCGCCATTTGTCGGATAGCTCTGGAAACGCTTCTGATCCGCGACTGAAGATTTTGCGAGATCAAATCTACGCGCCAATTTTTATTGTCAGAATGATTTCAAATTTATGACGACACCGTTGTAGAAATAACACGCTACCTCGATCGCGGAAAACGGGGCTCGAAGATTCCCGGGATGAAACAATGTGCACATTAGGCACATTGTTTTTTTTTTTGAAAAGGGGGGGAGGTAGGGGTGGGGGGTTGACCACTACAGCTCAATGGAGATGCGGGATCTAGCTTCCTTTGTTGGGGGAGTGCCCGCGGTCTCTTGAGCACGTGCTCAGGTACTTTTATACCTCCTAACCCGTGATTTCCGAAAATGGTCTATTATGCCTTTTTTTTAAAAATGAGGAAACATGCGCAGATCGCAAAGGTTTCGAGACAACCCGACAGATGGCGTCAGTCTCGTCGTAAGTGGTTGCAAGGCAGTCAACGACAAACGTAAATATGTGGAAGCAGTGCCGTAACCTGCGGGAAAGCTGTTGCTCCACCTCCAGCGTGACCTTCCTGCCATCGATGATTGCGTCTATTAATGGCGTCTCGCGAGGCTCAAGGGCTCAAGCGCGCACACGCATCCAGAGCACCACGGAAGGCACGGTGCTCTGGGCATCTGAAAGACACGGTTCGTGCTCCTCCTGTCAGGGAATGGAATCCAGTGTTTCTACTTTTGTGTTTATTGAAGCGAGCTCATTTTAAAAAAGTCCCATTTGTATTGATCCAACTATCAGCGAAGCTTGTTTTTGCAATGCTGCTAAAATAGGACAAGTTGCTGAGGTGCTAAGGCAAGTGGCGCAATTGTTGCCGTTTGTTTCAGTCATGCATAGTTTGCTCAATGGGTACCTGAAGCATGTTGCACGAAGCTATTTTTGTTTGTTTGTTTTCCATTGAGAGTAGCCTAAATTTGGAAATTGTACGGGCAGTGCAGCTTCATAATTCGTTAAAGGGGTTATGACACGAAAATTAAACGGATAGATTATTCTTGAAATGGAATGCTCATAGGCTACTTAGTATATGCACCAAGTTACGCAATTTTTAGAGCTCTGATAATTGCAATATTCAATTTACGAATTTTTATAATTTTCATCTGGCGACCAGGCAACACTGCTCAAGTTAGTCAAACCATGGTGTCCATAAACCACGTGACCATGAACACTCTCTCATTCTAGGCGCCCCCATGATCGCCCAAGCTCTTCTCGTCGCGGTACGAACAAAACCGCTCAAACAGCTCGGTAAACTGAAAGCTATTCTCGCTCTCGCCCCCCGGCCGGTTGACCTTCCAGCCTGCATGCGCCTGCGAGACATTCCCGGACGACGGTGACCACAGCGAACTCGTCGTCGCTGGAGCTCGTCGCCAGCGGGTCGCAGTCAAAATGAACAGCTTTCAACATCTCTTGATAGCAATCACTCTCATTGCTGCTGCGATCAATGTCGAACACTTCGACAAGGCGATCGATGCCGTACACGTAATCGTCACAGACCGGATGCTGGAAACGTGGAAGGTAAACGAGGAAGCTGAGGCTCGATACGCCAAGAGAGCCAAGTCTGTGAGTGCGTGCAATTAGACACCACGCTGGAGGCTGGCTACGTCATCAGCCTCCAGGTCCGCCCGGATCTGCCCCTCCGAGGGGCCCGCATATAAATCGATTTATCCACGAAACTATCGCGCCTTTTTCAAAACAAATTTAGCAGGATTATAGGAACATACAATGGGTCCTAGCAGTATAGTTATGTAATATTTTATTTTTGGCGTGTCATAACCCCTTTAAAGAATGCTCAGACTCGAGAACGTTCCTCCGTTTGCTTTGCTTTCAGAAAGAGCTACTGTTTCTGAAAGAAGTGCGTTTACTTCTGTTTACAAGGTTTTCAAACGTTGAAATAAAATCCCGAGTGTCGTTTCTTTGTTGCTGCGCTTCACTTGCTTTCGAAAATGCGCCTCGACAACCGTGAACTTTCACCGGAACCTTTCAGTTGCAAAGTGGCTCTGTGGTGAATGCTTCACACTAGGAGGACGCGTCTTTTCTGTGATTTCCGTCGTTCCACTCTCCTCGTTAACCGCAACGTAATAATATATATATATATATATATATATATATATATATATATATATATATATATATATATATATATATATATATATATATATATTAGTGCGATTTTTCGTATACATTATCAGTGATGTGACTGCTGCGCCAAGGGGCTAACCTTGCTACATTTTGCCAAATATAGATAATCTGCGCCTCTTCTCGCCGTCTCCCATTCCGCGCTCTCGTCGTCTCGCGGGTCTCGTCTCGCATATTTTAAAAAAAAGTATTTTGAACGATAAACGCGGGTGTGTGCGGACGCTCTGACGCCAGCGTGCCGGGTACCAGCCATGCCGTCATCCTGTCAAACGAAACCACATTGCTCTGCGGGAGTTACTTTGCGAGCTGAAGCACTCGCTCCTGAAAGCAACGGGCGTGGGAAAACTATTCGCCTCGAGATCGAACCGTGCCGCCACCATGCGGCCGAAATTGGAAACGCGCGAAAGCGGGGATACCGCCGTGCGTCGTCTGCTACGGGCGCACGCTCAGAAGCACGGATCTCGACGACGCAAGCCCGTTTTAGGCTGAGCTTGACATTTTGATTAAATGTTTTGTGTTTTTGTTGCCGTTTCTTCTTACTAAAGGTTGTGTTGTATCGTTTGCCATGCGTAGAAATTCAGCAAAGCGATTATTATTAAGTCGGAGGCTTCCATAATCTTAGTGTATTGTTTTTATACAATCGCTGGTCCCACGTATTTCTGTTATCTCGCACAAACCGCGGCTTTCATAAAGCATTGAATGTTAAGTGGGTCTGTGGTTCTTTAGAAAATTACCCGACTGATCGCTATCCTTCCATAGACTAATCAATCAATAAATCCGTATGTTGATTTTGCCCCGGTCGTATTGCGTGGAAGACGTTAAAACTACACATTTTTTACTGGTTTTACTATGTCATAAATGGCATATTGCATTCCCATTATAAACTTCACGTTGTGAGTCCTACATAAATATGAACACAGGAAGCCTTTTAAAATGAAGTATTTTTTAAGTTATTATTTAAACCGTATAATCACCCTCGGCGAAATGATAAACGGTAAACCACGCTGAAGTGGTTTACCGTGCAAGCCGGTGTCACAAAAGAAGTAAAGACGTCAAAAATATTACAGCAGGCATATTTTACTCCTTGTTGACTTTTTCCAGCACAAGACTCCAATTAACCGGCAAAAAAATTGCAATTAAAGCATTACTCGAATAATCTGAAAGTTAATCGTTGAACTGCCCAGTCCTGATATACCTTAGGTGAGGGCGGAGGGTGATCGGAAAGTCTCGTGAAGGTCGCTAGCCCTCATCAGTAAAAGAGTATCACTGCGGCCGATGTTGTCTGTGTCGTGGTGCGCGTTGTTTGTTTGGGTTGCATAGTCTACCGTGTTTGAATACAAGATTATTTAGCCAGAAATGTATAGTATGAGCCTCTTGACATCCGCGGCCCTCATCAAGAAAATTGAAGCGGGTGAACCCAGCATTTAATAATAGGAACATTGCTGCGTTGCTCGGTTACACTCGTTTATTACAGTCACGGCAGATATATTAGAACAGTTTGTTTCACTTGTTTCAGTTGTCCTGCTAACCGTGCAGTTTGCAGATTTTAACAAGAAGAGACACTCTCTCCTCATCGCAACGCAGTAGATTTGTTAAGACTCCAAAAAAGTTACCCACACTATGGCACAGTAAAAGGGCAGAGGAACTCAATGGCATGGTAATTTCCAATACAGCGCTAACTTATCTTCATTCTAAATATTTATATTACTGCAAAAGCTAGACGTTAAAAAAAAAGCATAGAAACTGCGATTTCACAACCCACAGTACCAGTATTATGTTATCTGGGTTGGAATTTATTTTGTTTTATTCCCACGTTGATGAACCGATACATTTTTTTTTAAAAGAAACAAATATTTAACATAAATATTCCAGTTCAGCCGGAGACAGGCATTAGTCGTGGTGATCCATGCTTTCCAACGTCTGCCTAGAGCAGACGACGCACCCACAGAAGCGATTATATAAATTTGGGCCTCACGCTGGCAACAGGATTCGATCTTCACTGAAGCACCGAACAGTACTGCATCCTTTTCCGCAAGAATTGTTTTCCCACCGATAGTATGCGACAAAATAAACGCAAAAACCTACGCCGTCTCGCGCGCGAACCGTGGAGAGCCTATGGGGCGGCCGTCCTCCTATCCCCGCTTTGATGATGATGATAGCGCGACCGTAGCGCCACCTCTAGGTCGATCTCGAGGCCAATATTTGGTCCCTACCTTCCAGCCACCGTGGTCGCGCGACGTCAGGTGTTGCCATCGTAGTTGCAGATATGGCACTTTGTATCGCCGCATGTTCACCAACATTCCTGTTCTTGTTTAAACCATACGTTATTGCAGAAATCCCTCTTTAACTCAAAGACAGCTGTGTCGACGTATTGATTACCTAGGTTTCTCTCGGTGGGCTTTCGAGAGGTACCCCTGTACGTCAAAAGACTGCCTCAGAAGAAAGATGGTGAAGAGAAGTGAGCTTAAAGGGGCTGTGTAACAATTTTCAGACTTTGGCCAATTAACTGCGGAAATTAATCTGCGTCACCTATGGAACGAAAAACCGAAAGCCGCATTTTCTTGCGAGCGCTAGTCCTTATAAAAATTTAAAAAAAATCGAAGTTCCAAGTGCCTCTCAACTCTCCACGCCGACTTTCGAGTGACGTCTCTGGGGATCACGTGGTTTCCCCTTGGGCCCTCTCTTCAAAGACCCCAGCCGCATCCTCCGCGATTGTCGACTTTCAAAGGATTAGCCTCGTCGAAGGTCGCGGCGAGCGATGGACACAATGGACGGTTCGCCACGGGGCTGACGGCGAGTGTAGCAGCGGAGGGGGACAGGGTTTGTTGACTTCCGGGTATCCCCCAGAGACGCCGTCATTTTAGTTCCCGTAGCCGCCACTGGCGGCTGCCGGTCGGCAAATAATTCGTTTTTTGCCTTGCGATACGCAGCAGAATAGCCGTTTTTTTTTGGAAAGGTGACGCGTTTTTGGTCACTTGAGCTTGTATAAACAATATAAAAAATGCAAACTGGCAATTCTTTCAACATTAAAACCGTTGCACTGCCCCTTTAAAGGGATACTTCAGCGAAATGTGAAGTATTCCCGTCGTGTTCAAAAATAGGTTGAATATGATCCACAATATCCGTAAATGACAATAATAAATAATAATAATAATAAATAATCGCACGTTTGTATTTTGAGCCTGGTGGCTGTATTTTTCGTTATAAACGGCCCACTCTGGCAAGCGCTCGGAGAAGGCCCAGTGGAGACCACGTGACATCTAACGTAATTGTGACGTAGGTCATCTCGGGACGGGCAAAGCTACAGCGAGGCTGACGTCGAGAGGATGGCCTAGTCATTCCAACCACCGAAGCGGCTGCTTTTGTACGAATTTTGAGTGACGGGTTAATCTTCTGTAATCTTGTAGGGGGACAATAGCGACTTCTGCGACACACAAAAGGCATTCTCGGGAGAAAGGGAGTTCCTCCTGCCCCTCTTCTCTCGTCGTGGCCGGAGACGAGACAACCTCCGTCACTAGCTGTCACGGTTCCTAGACGGGCATTACAAACGAGACGTTGGCGACATCCACCAGGTGCTCTTTGCTAATCGTTTAATTCGTTTTAAAATTCCTTTTCGTGTCTTTTTTAACGAAATATTGGTGTATCCGATGTGAAGCTGCTCCTTTGAACACATATAAACCAAAAAATGAGCGCCGAAATTTCGTTGTACTATCCCTTTAACGTCTGGACACTGAGCCCGCACAGCGCGCTTGTTTGTCCCGGGTTCAGTCGTTGCACATAGCGCTCCAAAAACTTTTTGACCCTGGCTCGCTATGCCTTGCATCAATGTGCTCAGGTTCTTTTTAGTGTGTGTCTCTCTCTCTCTCCCTCTTTAGCTTGTACCTTGTTAGCCGGCCTGGCAAGCACGCGCTGCTGGGCTGTTTTTTGTCGTATGCTTGACAGCTATATTTTGCCTACAATTTTGGGATCAGTTGGCGACGGAGCGGAGTTGCACGCTTGCGTCGCGCAAGCGGACACAATAGGGAGTTTTCGTAGATCGTTTCCGCTGTCCCGCAACGCTCTCCGGAACTCTACAGTCAAAACCATCGGCACGCCGGCGCGGTAGCCGCTTCTTCGTTGCGGAGGGCATAGCGGAGGGGGAAACACGGTCTACGAAAACTCGCTAAAAAAGCTGTTGTCTCCGCTTGCGCGACGAAGCACGCGCAACTGCAAGCCTGCCGAAGTTGCCCTTACGTGCATGCGAATATGGTTGCATGAAAGAGGCACCAGTAAAAACACAAGCAGCGAGTTCCGTCACAACACGTCACATCAGAACACAACACAAGGTGCCCTTTGTTTGTACAGCACTTAAAACGAATATGTTTATTTTTCTAAGAATATTTGCTCCAAAAGCCACTTTTGCTGCTCCGAAACACTGCATGTCTTGGCTGCTCCAGAAAACACTTGCTGCTCCAAAACACTGTTTTGGTTGCTCCAAAGGCTCATTTGCTGCTCCAAAACACTGTTCTGGCTGTTCCAAAGGTGCTCCAAAATGGCTTTGGCCAATCACATCACTGCATAATGTTCAGCCTAAACGTAGCGCTAGCGAACTAAACCACATGCAAAAGTCTATCTCAATTTACAAAAAGAAAGTAATTTTTTTGTAAATTTTAATGGGAAAATGGGACATGTCTTTGCCCATTTTCGGTAGCTGGCGCCATTCAGCTCTCCACAGGTCCGTTAGTCACAATTTTCCCAACTAAAATTTAAGAAAATCGCGTATAACCTGAATAAGATAACGGTTAGTTTTTAGGCTTGCATGTGGTTCGGACTGCCAACGCTACATTTGAGAAAAGAATGAGCGCAAAATGCCTAAATTTCCTTTTTTTTTCTTTTTTTTTCTTTTTTTTTTTTTGGGGGGGGGGGGGGGGGGGGACACATTTTGTAACTGGCGTTCCTTGCGGGTCCCTATAATTTCGTCGAAACTCGTTTGTTGGACAACTTTTCATGGGCACAGGTTTTATGGAAACACGATTGTTTCATCGACACTCGTTACGCGAATTGCACGCTGCCGAGACATTTCGTCGAGCGTGTACTGTGTGCTCGTTAACCCACCGGGTGTAGCACGGTTGCCCCGCGTGTAGAACCCCTGTCGCAAAAGCCCCGCGTCATTAGCCCCACGTTTCGGAAATTTCTCGTTCAATTACCCCGTCAGTCAAACTTCCTGGTAGGGGGTTGGAGTCCTGGTCCGGATGGTGCTCGCCCGATAACTTTCCCCAGAAAGTTAATAAAAAAAACAACCCCAAAATTGTTTGATTTTGTTGAACACATTACGGGGTGGTACGTTGGTTGGCTTTACCACGAACTACTCTAATCCTGACCTGCCCACAGAAGAATGTGCCAGCGCGCACCTTGTAGTACATGGCCGCTGCCGCAGCGTAAAGTCTTTTTCATGTCCCATGGAGCGAGCTAGCTGACGTCATCAGTTTGAAGCGCGAAAACGGCACCTAGTTTCCCCGATCCCAAAGGAACGAAGTAAAGCTGGTGGATTTCGCCTTCGGTTCCATTGGCTGGCGCGCGTCGACGGCGCTCCCATTGGCCGCTGCGCTCGTCAGTTTCCACGACCGCTCACCCTATGGCGCTGCGTGTCCATCAGCGCGCCGTTAACACGGAGCGTCCAAGGTCAGCGCGCTGAGGAGAGCGCACGCGCTGACCGCCCCTAAAAGTACGCAGCAGACGAAAAAGGGAGCGAACGAGCGGCTTGCATGCTTTCGGATTCACAACTCATGAGAAGTGCTATGGTGTACCTCGAGCTTTTGTTTCCTATGGTATCCGCATGTCAATCGAAGGCGCGCAAGGCGAGGCTGCCTTATCTAATCCTCCTGACCTGCTCTCCTCGCGGGCCTCGCGGAATAGAGTTTTCAGTCGGTGTTCGTGTGACAGATTCGTCACTAGCGGCGCCGGCTACCAGAACAGTGGCTATTTATGGGTGATCCAAGAGGGCGCCTTATTTCGACGATGGCAAAACAGCAGTTGGGGATAAAAAAAACGCCCTTGCGCTTGCCTGCCTGAGAAACGCGCTGTTTCGATCCAAGCAATCATGAGAGCGACGCACCCTGCTACGTGCTACTCGTACTGCAGCCTGCTGGCGCCACGCTACGGTAGGTGTTTCCGATCAAGAGCTACCACCAGCCGCGCGCCGTGCAGACCGTGCCCTAGACAGGCTGTGAACCGCGTTTGGGTCGCTCGAAAGCCTTTACCGACGCCCCTAATGGCAAAGCGATGCACTCCAACGGCGAAAGCGTCTTCTATAGGTAGCCATTCCGGGGGCAGATCAGTATTTTAGTAGGTCGTGGGCTTTACAGTGGCCAGTGTGGCCACGTTTATTACGAAACAAAACAACATGAACTCGACAGTGCAGGTGAAATCCCAAAATTAAAC
Organism: Ixodes scapularis; assembly: GCF_016920785.2. Classification (NCBI taxonomy): domain Eukaryota; kingdom Metazoa; phylum Arthropoda; class Arachnida; order Ixodida; family Ixodidae; genus Ixodes; species Ixodes scapularis. The sequence goes on along the minus strand of NW_024609846.1, from coordinate 31,074,674 downwards.
CCCATATACTTTTGTCTTCAGTTTCCCAAAATCGAATCGAATCCCCAAGAATCCTCTCGGCACTCCTTTTGTAGACAAGTAGGGGCCTCCTTTCTTTTCAGGGATCGACCAATTCCCCAAGATTCCACCACTCCCAATGGTCGGCGAGCTGTCAGCCTGGCGCTCCAACCGCCAAAACCAGATTCCTCCTAGAGACATTGCCTGCATTGTTCCCAGACTGGCTGGCGCCAACAGCTAAATTATTACATCGGGCAAAAAGCAACAATTTGATACTGAGCAGCGAAACCCACTGTACACTGGCACACTCGGTTAATATAACAATGAGTTCCAAGCGCGGGCTCTCCCGGGGATCTGTCCGTGCAGTCTCCCGAAACGCTCCAGAACACCAACATAAAAAGATAAAAAGATGCCGACGCTATTATAGAAAGATCAACTTTTCTTTAAAAAAGAAACACCTTAATTAATAAACAGGATTTATACATTCTTAACACCGTCCCATATTTCCCCCGTGCCCAAAGCCACGTCCTTACTGCCCCCGTCCTACCCTCTTCGTGCTTCAACCAGCATTGTTCCATGTCTTAGCCTAATCCGTTGAGGGTCTACGAAGGGCATTTCAAGTGAAAGAAACAACGAAATAAGGTTGACGTGACCAATTGACCAATGCGTAAATCTGCATAACCAGCGACGCACTCCGCTGTCATAGAAGTATATACTCGGACGTAAAATTATAGTCTTCATCTACCTAGATAGATACAAATATTTTTAAAACGACGTAAGAATGGAAAATGGTGTTTGGTGCTGCACGTAATAAGTAAAGCGCCACGAGCTGCGCGTCAACAGTTTTGACAGAACCCACTTTGTCCGAACTGTGAAACCGCGCGTGCTTCGGGGTTGGCGAAAGCTTTTGTTAAATTATTCTTCATAAAAAAAAATGTAGCTTTAAATGTTTTGCCAGTGGCCGATATTTTCCGTTTGATCTCACTTCTAACGTCACAAGACGTGAATATGTAAAGCGCGCATTATTACGTCGCAGAAGCCCGCGTGCACACTTTGTCTCTTTGTTGAAAGCAGAAATCTCCGCCCTCACGCTGGGGACCCGGCCACCTGACACGGGGGATTCGCGTCATGGGCTTCTGAATCTGGGGCTTTTAAAAGCGGGGCAAAAATTGCGGGGCGTTTGCCGCGGGGCATTTCACGCGGGGCTTTTGACATCGGGTGCTTTCGTGCACCACTCAGAACCCACCTCGCTCTGCCTGCGTTCACGACGCTTCGTGGCAACAGTCTGCGGCGGCTCATTACAAAAATGTTAAGCCACGTGACCAACCCGTACAAGCCGCTTCGCGGCGACAGTCTCGTGCAACTTATTACAGAAAAAAAAGTAATTAGAGCTGTCGATGAACCGATCTGTCAACGAAACGTCGTTCGGTGATCTGATTGCCACCGGACTTTTGCTGCAAACGTCTGCAGTGTAAACTAAGGCATGGGCGCGTGGCTTTGGAAAGGGCCTCGATTTATATGCACGAGTTCTCGCCCAAACAAAAGTCCGTCTGGTGAGGTAGGCCTTTGTTTGTACTTCAGACGTCCCGTGCCCTGTGGGATTTCCGTAGTGTGTTATGTGAAACTAAGTTACGTTACGAATCCATGTACGTCTGAACAGTGAATAACAACATGGCGGTCATTTGAATTCGAGAACGAGCGGCGACACTTCTGTCGGGGTTTTAGTAGATCCAGTTAATTAGGGCTCGTTTGTGCCCTAACTTTCTATTTTTGAACAGGCGGCTTTCCATATCATAGTCGCGAACTCTCCGCTTGGTGCCGTCAAGTGTATACAGATAGCAAACCGGGTCCCCGGCTTTGAAGTTTTTTTACGGTATTTTGATTTTCGGTGGGGTAAAAACTTATCGAACGTTGCGCGAGAAGTATTTGTAAACCCCCCCCCCCCCCCCCCCCAAACACACACACAGACATACAGAAGCAAGTTCAGATGTCTTAGCTACGTGTAAAGATGTGTTGCCCTCTCAACATCCGTATATCTTTACTAAACGTTAATTGAGAAAGCGACCTATATAATAATTTCCTTCCTTTAAATTTAACTACCTTAAAGGCAATGCTTTTTTTTTTATCGGATTATTTGCGTCGTTTTTTTTTCTCCCTCTTTTGCTCTGGAGCGGTTGAAAGAGCTTCCCGTATACCGATCTCTTAGCTTTGACCCGTGCCACGGCGGCATTTTGCTTCCCGCAGCTTCTTCGTTCTCTGTTTATGTCGTCGATCCATCGCACGAGTGCGGCAGTGACTCAACAAGGTGACGCCACCGTGTCAGACTGCGAGATGTGTTGCCGTCCGGAGTTTGGCGGTGTCGGCACTTGCCGCGACACGTCCCAGACCCCAATCCATGCGGATATCCTTCAGTCGGTCTGGCGAAGCCGCACGGACGCAATGCCGCGGGCGCCGTGCCTCGCACGCTGCTTACCGCCGCCCACAGCGGAGCCTTTCGGTTCGCCGAACGTACCCGATGACTCCGTCGGACGCAGCGGTGAGTCTGCTGGGATTCGGCATTGTATCTAGAGTCTCGTTTACATGAAGGCGACTTCGGCGCATCGACTCCACTCGTTCTTCGAGTGAAGCCGACGCGGCAACGTTTACATGGAGCTCGAACTTATGCAGTTCCGGCACCAGTCGTAACACGTTTTCCGGTGCATCGCACGTGGAGGCCTTTCCACGCGTTCAGTGACCGTAAAGATCGTGCCCGCTGTCTTCGGTGCTGTGGAAGAAGTTACGAGACGGAAGAACATCAAAACCCAAGCGTTTAGGGCTCCAGGCCGGGCCGCCGGGTCACTCTGGACCAGAGGCGACGTGTGTGCGCACGCTTTGAGGACGCCTCCGCGCTTCGCCGCGCCAGACCTCGCCGATCGCGACCGGACCCCGAGTCCGAAAGGCTCCTGCGCAGCCAGGAACGGCACCGAGGTAGGAGCTGCTCGTTCTGCGCTACCATGCAGTGCTCTACAGTGCTCGGAGCTCTCGGTGTCGTTCGTGCTTGCGCCGAAGCCTTTGGGACCCCTTCGGACGCACAAGTCGTACTTCGCAAAGGTTTGGACGGGGGCCGCCCTTGCCGAGGGGAGGAGGACTGACCGTGACGCCCCAAGCGGTTAACTTTAGAGCTACACGGATGGGGGCAACAAATACAATGACTCAGCGCTCGGCCGACATAACCGAACGCGGCGTCAGCATTCGGCTGGAGTTCGTGTTCTCCGGTGAAGGGGAGGAGGGGCTCTTTGGTTACCACCCCGGCTTGCATGAACAATGCAGCATTCAGGGTGCCCAGCTCAGCACAAAAGCCGAAGTGGGTCAAGCTCGCATTCTCTGACGTAGACGTAATAGAGCGCGGGCACAGTACACTGTGCCCGCGCTCTATTATAATTTATAGAAGATGGGATGGACATGCCCATAAGGCCTGTCGGCATGTGCACAGGCCTTATTTTGAGTAAACACCGAAGTGTGGGTAAACAAAAATTGCGGACGAACATACGGGACCGCTCTCCGCGCCGCCGACGAGGTTGGCCGCCGCCATGTTCTCAGCTGTTCACTCGCTCCCGCAGCGAGCGCCTTCCCATAATCCTCCCCGTTCCAAAATGCGATGCGACCTCCGTTTGCATGGGCTGAGTTAATGCGCACTCGCCATCTCGATCCACCTCTGCCTAGCGACTTGAATGCGATGCGCTTCTTTGCGCATTATGCCGTTTACATGACCGCATTGAATGCGACAACTGGATTTGATGCGACTAAGTCGCATTCATGTAAACGCTGCTAGGATGCCTGGTGCCACTGTTGCGACCGTGGAGAATAGAAGGGTAGGAGAGGGCATGACATCAGCCGCGTAGCCTCCACAACCCATGCTCCCTTGACGCCTCGCCTCTTTCTCATTTTCCTCTTTACTCCTCACTTATCAGTCCAACATGGCCACATCACGTGACCGTCGCTAGCCTTCGTCTAGGCTTCGATATGATAAAACCCACCGGACGGAGCGTGCGCAAGCCTGCAAAAAATCCTGCAATCAACCATCCATTTCGCACGTGACATGTCACGCGCACCAATCGCCAGAGAGATCTGTGGTCACGCTGGGCACAATATCGTTTAAACTTTTTATGATTAGGCTTCACCAATATTGCAACGTGCCCCTCCAAGTACTTCTAACCTCCTTGGTTGCGACGAAGTGTTTGGGGGCATCAGAATAGCGGCAGTTTTAACGTTCGCTCCGCTAGTGTAGAGGGCTTTGCGGGAGAAGCTGTCTTTCTTGACCTGTCAACACGTTCTGAGCATGCGCAGTAGCCTCCCTCGCCGGGATATCGGGCGCAACAGCCAGGTGACTTGGCAATTTTTGCCCGGGTGGTAAGTGCTGGGAGAGAAAAAAAAAAAAAAAAGGTGTATGAATGTAGAAAATGCCCAAGGAGCAGCGCTAAAAGTCGCCTCATTCGCCGCTGCAAATTTATTTATTTACGTCGTCCTGTCCTTTTCTGTTCCTTCGACTTATATGTTCATTTCTGCCCCAGTCTCAGGTTTATTCAACATGTTTAACAAAGCGAATGCTTGTTTGCGAGCCGCCGCGGAGAACACGATGTTTGCCCTGCTCGCTCGGCATGCGTTCAAGGTGGCCGCGGGCTCGCTGGTAACACATCGTAGTCCGCAGACACGGTCTCGCGCGTTCCTTATACTACGGTCAGACAAACTGCCTGCAGACATGTTGGTTGCATATGAAGCTTCGAACGTGCTTGAGCGTGCTTGCAGCTAGAACACCGTGTTTGTGTACGAGCAGTGGGATCTGCGGTTCGAAGGAACATGGGCATTCAGACGGAATGCGCAGTGCCCAACTCTGCCGACACACCGCTTTGGTGGCGCTGCTGTCGGCGCGGCGCTAGAGCGCCTCAATGTTGTTGGCCGCTGCGTCTTAGCGGCCAACAACATTGAGGCACTCTACGTGGCGCGTGCGCACCCACTTCACCTCGCGCAAACATTTTTTTTTGCTTGCTGTGTTTTTGTTTTGTATCCGCAAACGCATGCTTGGTGAAATGGTCCGCGTTTTAGTAGAGGGAAGGTCATCGCTGTTACATTGTGTATTGTCATGTAATGAGAGCAACACCTCTTGACGGTGTACTTACTGATTTAGCGAGGAGTGCGGGCGATGGTTGGAGTCCCGGTCGCCGCGGGCTCTCAACCCTGGTTGTCCATTGGCTAAATTGTCAGCGTCTTCAAAAGACAGCCGAGCTCTCGCGGTACAAATGATTATGGCTTAATTTTACTGTAGTTTAGCTGCAAAATCCTAACCCCTTTGGGCCCATCCGCGAGGGGGCCTGTTTCATTTGAACCCTGGATCATCGGGAGCTGTCTCGGAGACGTGCTTACGCCGAGACGAATTTACGAACCGGTGTGACGTTTTCCTGCTTCGAAGGAGAGGATTATGTCGACGAGACCTCGGAGCTCGTCGAGGCGAGGGAGCGATGCAAATGTCCGGGGAATGAATGCGGATGCGGTCTGCGACAGCGGCATGCGTTGGAGGTCGGCATAATAAAATTTGATCACTGCGGCCGGTTCTTGTTCGAAAAGCTATGACGCGAGGGTCACTGACAACTCCAGCATTAATATATTCTTTTTTTTTCCCCTTTTTCTTTCAAATTTCTCGAAATGGTCCATAAAGATCGCCCTAGAGGTAAAGTAAAGTAAGGGACGCAGTATTTGCAGGGAGGAGCGATCGATGTTTTCAAAAAAGCCAGATGAAATGGATAACTTCAAACCGGAAGTGTCGCTTAACTTTCACTCTTTCCCTCTAATCGATGACGGCAATCATCAATCATGGGTGCTCGCGTCTGCCAACGGACCAGTCGCACGCACAATTCCTGTGCACTTGCCAGTGTTCATCCTCAGCGTGCAGAAAACGCGTCACTTTTCCGTTAGAGTTCCTTTTTTTTTAGCTCTGTTTTTTTATTGATTAGCTAAAATTTCATGACCACTTACCTAATACCGTGTTAATCCACCGTTGGCACGCAAAGCAGTTGAAAGGGTCGCTTTCTGCGTAGTCTTATATCCAAAAAAGTCCGTTAAACTAAGTGCTCAGAAACACTTATAACCTTTTTAAATGCAAATACTGCTGATCCCTTCCAGGGATCGTAGCAGGGTGGAAGGTAACATAAAACGAAGCGATAAGTACCAAAGAGTTACTCATTGCGAACACAAAGCTGAAACAAATGCACTTACGGAGTCTTGGTTAATAATTCGGTAAGGAAGTCTATTCCATTCTACAATCGTTCGAGGAAAAAAGGAGAGTTTGAATGGGGTTTTTCCTCGGGTGGCGTGACCATTAGAGAAAGTGATATATTCATCAACGTTAATTTTGTACTGCCCCTTAATTAAATGAAATAAAAAAAAAAACGAAGTCAGCATACACGGTTTCGTTCTTGAACCGGGACAAACCCAAGCTCAAGGAGTTTGCAGACACAACAAGTTAATGAGATATAGGTCTAGAGTTAGAAATAAGCTCTTTGTTTACGGTTTTATGTAGCAATTTAACTCTGGCCATCTTTCAATCGATCGGCACGCCGCCTTCATTTAGTGACCTGTTGAATATAATGGCAAAAAATTTCGACACAAGCTCTGCATATCGTTTTAGAAACGCGTTTGGCAAGGCCCAGTCACCCGCACATTCTCGAGGGCTGGTAAGTGGTCAAACTTGATAAAAGGGGTCACGAAGCCATCATCGCGTGTGAACTCAGATTTAAACTATGCGTTGAAATGATCAGTTATCTTTCTGGAGTCTTTTTCAAGAACGCCATCAATTATACACGCATTTCTGTGTGTAGTGCTTGGTAAGATTTTATTCCAAAACTCTCTAGGCGACGATTTTATAAGGTTGGGAAGAGAGATGTTAAAAAAAGTGAAAGCCGTTTACAACTCCCTGTATCGCCGAATTAAGCGCAGCTCTTGAGGAGGGGGAGGAGGGAAGGGGACTGAGGGGAAGGTATACCCCTCCTCCCTCCTCCTCACCTCCTTATTCTCCTCCTCCCCTCATTCTTGAATCTCCTCGGGGGGGGGGGGGGGGGGGGGTCACGTGACCCCTGGAGAGGGGGGGGGGGGGGCTCGCGCGGTGCATCATGGAACATTTCCCATAATGCACCGCGCGGTTACACCGACGGCGACGGCGACGCCGCTCAAGCCGGGAACGGGCCCCTAAAAGCTGCGCTCTAAAAAACAATCTTGTGCTTATCTGCCCTCATTCGTTCTTTTAACTTGTCGGAAAGATCTTTAACGTTGTCTTTTAGAAACTGATTTGAATGGGTTTTAATTTTCACTTTTAAACGTATTAGTCGACGTTTTAAAATGGATTGTCGTGAGATCCATGGAGTGTTACGGCTTCGCTTTATAGTTCGTACTGGCACATACATTTCAATACAATGGTTCACAGTGTTCTTAAACCTAAGCCACAATTTGGGTCCGGACATTTCGTCGAACGCCGTTTCATCGAACGTCGTTTCATCAAAACCGTTTCATCGAACACCGTTTCATCGAATGCCGTTTCATCGAAGCCGTTTCATCGAACGCTTTTTCATCGAACGCCGTCGCAGCCTGTGATATTTTTGTAATTTATTTTAATTTTTATACACAACGCCATCTAATTTTCCGTTTTTCTATATCACAGGGTGCAGTGTCGAGATAAGTTCAATCGTGAACATATCCTGCTTCGAGGAGAAAGCCTTCATGAAACAGTGACCCTTCTCCATGTTACATGAACGAATTAAAAATAAGACAAAAAAACTGAAAGCCTTCATGTGCGCTTTGCTAGGGTGATGCCCTTCTTTGTAATACCACTCGCCGACAGACCAGCAGCCATCTTGGTTCTCGGCGATGATCCGTGGGGCTTATACACCAACTTATCTTTACAAACAAACCGGAGCGCCCCTAGGGGACGCCACCGGCGCCGCGCATGCGCGATTGGGGTGTGGGCAAGAAGCTCGCCGTCGCCCGTAACCAAACCATCGAAATGCGATGTTGTCGGCGTCGGTATGAGCCCCCTGCCCTTTTTCGCATTCAATGTCTGACTACTTGAGCGGCCTCAGCGAAATTACCGAGGCCTCGTTACACTGCAAAACTCCGCGTGAATAATGTGAGATGTGGCGGTCCATTCCATGTGGACGCCGCACTATGTACGCTAGAGCCTGATTCGCACGATGAGATTTCCCTCGGAATTTTCAGTCGCGACGTCGCTCGGGCTGCAAAAGCGTGAACCGTAGCTGAGATGATCCGTGTGGATACTGAAAATCGCAAGCAGAATCGGACCAAGTAAATCAGGCATCGCAATTCGGTGATGGCCACTTGTAACAATGATCAACATCTTGTATATATACTGTTTACATCGAGCCTACTTACCAAGACTTTTGAGGCCCGCACTTACTTCTTATCGCAAGTACCGGACCCAAGTTTGGTCTACGGACCGGTGTCGTCTGAAAGAGCAGACGACAAGCAGAAAAGTTTGAAAGAGCAGACGACAAGCAGAAAAGTTTGAAAGAGCAGACGACAAGCAGAAAAGTTTGAAAGACCAGACGACAGTTCGAACGATCAGGCGGTCGTTTGAACTTGAAGACGCACTGAACGTAGTCCGCAGGTGGTCCGTACAACTTGACGGTTTTCCGGCGTTCATGTTGTAACAAAAAAAAAAAAAAAAATCTGATGGCCACAAGTATCCGTGAATTCAACCCAAAGTGCTTCCCGACCAAGCAATCGTGGTCCGACGTCGTCTGCTTTTCCCTTTTCACGGCACATATTTACGTTCTCGGACGAACCGAGCACACGAAAACTGACCTTCGAACCTTTCTCGACTCTTTCGGTACAGCCCCAATCGCGGCTTTTTAACGAGAAGGCAGGGTTTTGTCTGATTCCTTTCATAACAACGCAGGAATACACGTCTCGCATTGGGACTTCTGCCCACGGCCCCAGACCGGAAGTGCGCCCGACGCGCCACCACCGCGCCGTGACGTAACAGAGATGGGAAACAAGCACCTTATCTCACAAGTTCGGAGCAGCGTTGTGCAACCCTCGGAGGGAGGGTTAGCGTTTTCCCCCTCGGGTTGGGAGGACCGGTGGACACAAAGGCCACTTTCCAACGCACGGCGAAACAATGGAAGCGCACATGAAGGCACCCTAGTGTTTTATTAGGGAGTTTTCGTAGACCGCGCTGCCCCCTCCGCTAAGCGTTCCGCAACGAAGAAGTTTCTACTGCGCCTGCGCGCCGATAGCCTTGACTGTGGAGTTCCCGCTATCGTAGCGGGTTGCGGAGGGCTTTGCGGGACAGCGAAACCGATCTACGAAAACTCCCTAATAGGGAGTTTTCGTTTACGTTTACGTTAGCGTTTACGTGTAATTTTGGGTTATGTGAGGATCCGGAAGGGATCAGTCCTCTTGGATGACAGAGTACACCCAGGGCTTCACTGTTGTCTTGTGCGGGTTCGCCTTCCTAAGAAAGCGTCCTGAAGATCATTCATAGACAAAAGGGTCGGTGATAAAGATGACAGTAAAGGGGAGGTGGTTCCATCCGGGTGTAGCCCGAAACAATGTTGGCAGATCCTTTGTGTAACTTTTGTCTCTATAAAGTTTTTAAAAAAAGCAGATAAGTTTAATCTGAGCATAAAGTTGATAATCAGAGTATCGTTATATTCTATTTTGCGTGCCCTCCTGTCAGAGTATCGTTATGTTATGAGCGTGCTGTCCTGACAGTTAAATGCTTTTCGTGAATGAACCTTGAACTAAGCGTAAGGGTGCAAACGAGCTGGTGTGAATTGAACATTACTGAAACCCCCAGACAGCAGGTAGAAAACGACACAGAGACAGACACTTAAAAGTGTTTTATGTGTCGGTCCGTTACCTTTAGTGTCATGGTTTCGGTCATGTAAATGAGTAAAGCTTTTCAGTAAGTCGCATACCCAGTTGTTTTTATTTCTTTTTACACCAATTGTTTTTATTTCTAGTAATTTGATACCACCTTCAAAACAATTTTACAAGTGACTACCTTAGTCTTAACAAATGCAAAATATAAAACATCTACAAAGCACTGTTATGCCCCAAAACTCGGTACACTGAAATTCGATGAAACGGCCCTTAGCGGATTCGATGAAACGGCGTTCGATGAAATGGTGTTCGATGAAATGTCCATTCATTCGATGAAACGGCGTTCGATAAAATGTCCGCTAGCCGCCACAATTGGTTAACATCAGAACAGGACTCGGATGAAAGTAAGAAAAACCCCATCAAACTGCAAATCAATCGCATCTAAGATTGATGTATCATCAACTTGAGCGAAGTCCAGCACATTGGTGACCTTAGTGTTATCTTTGACAACCTTGTTCGAGAGCGATAGGGTCGGAAATTCCCTCAACCACTTCGCAAGAAGATAACTTTGCTACGGAATGTCCAATAAAAACAAGATCTAAGATAGACTGCGAGTTCCCGTGCACTCTCGTGAAATATTTCACTTCTTGCGATAAGTCTTTTGTAAAAGCTAGGTCCAGCAATTCTTCGTTATGTTCAAAGTCAACACTGCCTGAAAAATAATTCAGCCAATCTATCTAAGGTAAGTTGAAGTCTCCGCACAAGATAACTCTGGTAGCCTTTAGAGTTTGAAGAACAGAAATGGGCGAATTCGGAGGCCTCTATACACGACTCCAAGGAGATGTACCATTGTACCATTTATCGTCGCTTTACTGAGTACGCCCTCGACACCGGAGATATCATCTAGTTTCCCGATTGCTAATGTTTTCCTGTACTGCTGTCAGCTAAGTCACAGGAAGCCGTCTCTGTTGCTCCACCGAGCGGGAACGCCTCTGACATTCTGGGATGAGGCTTGGGCGTATTATAACGCATCGGCCATCGCGCCATCACAGTCTGCCCTTTGTCAAAGTCGTATAAACCAGCAACCTTTCCTGGGTCCGGACATTTCATCGAACGCCGCTTCATCGAACGCAGTTTTATCGAACGCCGTTTCATCGAACTCCAATTCATCGAAGCCGTTTCGTCGAACGCCGCCTACTTGAGCAGTAGAAATACTTTTATTTTTAGTGCCGGGAGGATAGCAGTGTTTTAATATTTATTATAACTTATAAACTTTTAAAGAAAGAACCTTTTTTGCCACCTTCTATTTTTTTTTTTTAGTAAATGATGACCTGTGTTAATGTGGCCAATAAGAAACGGGAACACTGACGATACTTTTTAAAGTTGTAATCATCAGGTGCAGTGGTGTACGCACGTCCCTTACAAGGGCGTATGGGTCTGGGACTTTTCGGTGTAGGGCGTTTCGGTGTCGGATCTTTCGGTGCGGACTTTTCGGTGCACGGGCTTTTCGGTGCATGGACTTTTCGGTGTGGAACTTTTCGGTGCGCGGACATGTCGGTGCACGGACTTTTCGGTGCACGGACATTTCGGTGCATGGCCAATCATAATCACGGGTCTTTTTTAGTTTGCTCTAAACGTGACAAGCACTTTTTAGCTAGAATTTTAGTTTTTAGCACTTTTTAATATTCTAGACTTGGACATCCATTTAGACCACTTACTGATACACCACCTAGGTGACTTTGTTAGGCGCAGTACCATCCTGCGTGAGGATTGAAGACGTTGGACGTTATGGTTCGTTTGTTGGTGTCCCTTTTCCAACGTACGCACTAGTCGCATCACATGTCTCGGGTAATTTTCAACAATCTCCAGCTTCTTGCTGTTGGGGCCTTTCCTACACAGATTACCAATAATAAAGCCCATAGCTTTACAGAAAGCACCGAGAACGGCTGTATCGACCCAACGCGTAAACACGATGTGATGCGTCTTGTGCGTACGTTGGAAAAGATACACCGGCAAATCACACATAACGTCCAGCGTATCCAGTCCTCCGGCAGAATGGTGCTGCGCCTAACAAAGCCACTTAGGTCGTATATGAGTAAGTGCCCGTAAATGAATGACCAAGTCTACAAATTTACAAAGTGCGAACAAAATCACTTCTACCTAAAATAGTGCTTATTACTTTAAAAAAAATCTTGCGATTTTGAATTATCGTGCACCGAAATGTCCGTGCACCAAAATGTCCGCGCATTGAAAAGACCGCACCGAAACGCCCTACACCGAAACGTCCTACACCGAAATTTAGGATCCCCCCCCCCCCAAAAAAAACAACAACAACAACAACAAAAAAACGTGTTTTTGTTAATTTATAGTAACCGACAGAACCATGGAGATGGTTCCGTCGGTTGACAGGTCCTCGGTTCTGCCGGTTGCAATAAATTGACGAAGAGGGGAGACGCGTCTTTTTTAAGAACATACATGTTCTCAAAAAGAAAGCCGCCTACCTCGACAGAAAAGAATAAGTTACGTATCCACTCAAGTTTTGATATGATAGCTATACCTTCTATGATTCAATAGCCAACGTTTAGGTGGACAAAAATTGACTGGGTAGTAATTCTATTTCTGGTGAATTTAGAGCGACGTCAAAACTATTAAAAAAAAGATAGTAAATTATGTAAAAAAAGTATTGTATGACTCCAAAATTCAGTAAAGGGAAATTCGATGAGACGGCGTCAAGTGATTCGATGAAACGGCATTCGATGAAATGTCCACTTATTCGATGAAACGGCGTTCGATGAAATGTCCGGGCCCGGAGATTTCGTCGAACGCCGTTTCATCGAACACCGTTTTATCGAATAACTGGACATTTCATCGAACGCCGATTCATTGAGCGCCGTTTCATCGAATTTTCCTTTACTGACTTTTGGAGTATATACTTTTTACATAATTTAATATCGATCTTGAAATACGCCGCCCTCGAGCCACCAGAAATAGAATTACTACCCCGGTGAATTGTTTTTCATCCATATCTTGGTTAGTGAATTATAGAAGGTGGCTATCATATCAAAACGTGGGTAGGTACGCGATTTAATCTTTCCTGGCGAGGTAAGCGCCTATTCTCCATGACACACTTTTTCCCACTTCATCTCCCTATTTGTTCACGCGTGAAGAACACTCTCTGAAAAGGAAATGAGCTAATCTCCGCAGTACATATTTTATCCTTTATTTGTCTGTTTATCTTTGTTTTCGATGTCGAAAATCCGGCAGGTCCACGGATCTGTCGGTTACAATAAATTAACAAGAAAGGGAAACGGTCTTTTTTTTTTTTTTTTCTTTTTTTTCTATCATGCGACATGAAGACAGACCATCGCTTCAAGAACGCGTCTTCGTCTTGAAGCAGAATGTACGTCTCTTCAACGGCGAAGATACGCCCTTGTGCGGACGCGCGTTCATCACTGCACCCGTTGTTCAGAGGTTTGAAAAGTGTCATCAGTGTTCCCGTTTTTTATTGGCCACATTAACAACAAAAGTCATCATTTACAAAAAAAAAAAAGAATAGAAAGAGGAGGAAAAAGAAAGTAAAGTATCTTTGATTTATAGATTGGGGCTATCGTCCCGGTGCTGCAAGAAAACTGTTTTCTAGGTGTAAAATTCTTTCTGCTCAAGTAAGCGGTGTTCGATGGAACGGCTTCGATGAAATTGTGTTCGTTGAAACGGCGTTCGGTGAAATGGCTTCGATGAAACGGGGTTCGGTGAAATGGCCGGACCGATCTCTGTACGAACTAAAGCCGCAACCGTCAATGTACAAACACAACCACAGGGAAAGGATATGAGCGCAGTGACGTTGCACTTTTTACGCTGTTTAATTGGCTCGTCGGCTCGTTGCCCGGGCTCCGGCGTTGGCTATCTGATGTAATGACTTGCACGTTTCACGATGCGAGTTGTTCCCCCTTTGTGCATTAGTTCCGAACTTCTAACAATCGGCACGTGACTTTCGCAAGGGGTCTATTTTCACTACAAGTCCGATTCTTACCAGAGCGGATCCTACGAGCCATCGGAACCAATCCAATGCCGTGTGAGTTTTACGTGACCTGGGAGCGGGGCCGCAGTGACGCTCTGAGAGCGTGTCACGGGCTAACATCACTGTAGGGTTGCAGGGGTTTTCCCACGAATTGAAATAAGGGGGGGGGGGGGGGGGGGCATTGAGAATAGAGCAGAAAATACCCCCCCTAGGGTGTGTGTGTAGGGAAATCACCGGCCGGGATGGCTCGTTGCCCGTTTGCGTAAGCAACCCGTTCGTAATCATGTCTTATTCCTCCCTAAGTCTGCTACGGTTGTCTTCCGAATTAATAATATCTTTATTCTGTGCCCTAAAGAAAAAAAAAAAAAAAGAATTGCCTCTAAACAAAATAAGTATGTATAAAGTAAGCAAAGCAGCGTTTTCTGACTAAGGCTTTAATCAATCTTTTTTTCTGGCCAACATGAAGAGCCAGTGACCTACGGTTTCAATTTTTTTTTATTACCTCGTGCGTGTTTTTTTTTGAAGGAACGAGAGACAGGCAGACGGAAGTGTGGAGGTGGTCCTTTGTCTGGTGACCCGATGCCGGATTTTCCCTCAAGTTTCCTTCTGCTCAAACACCTTTATCCCCCAGACTCCTGGACAGCAGGATGTAGAACCACTTAGGCAACCGAGGAATCGATACAAAAAAAAAAAAAAAAAGAATGAATGCTCGAGAATGCGAGTTTTTCTTTGTGCCGGCAAAGAGGGACACGTCACGCGGTCCTTCCCCTGTCTGCCCATTGTTGCGAAGTGCGTCCGAGCAGAGGGCTCTCTCTATGCTCCGTTCGCCCCTAAGCTCACAGTGAGGTGGGAGCTGCGGGTTCGTTGGACTGGTCCGTGTTTGACCACGTGACCAGCTACCCACCCGTACGCACGCGCAGAGAGCGAGGCGGTCCATTGGTTTGGCGACCGCGTGGCTTCCAACGCGCTGTCAGCTTAGGTGGGAACGCAGTACAGTTGAACCTGACCCCACTCCAAAGAATGACCCCACCGATAGGGACGCGAGGAACCTATCCCCTTTCGCCTCCTCCTTTCCTCCCCGCGCGCACAGAAGGGTTCCTTCGTCGTCGAGTTCGCGCAGGGGACGGTAGTCGTGGCAAAGCTTTCCATCGTCGGTGATCAGTCATGCCCGGACCACGCTGCTCAGTTCTTCGGCTGGCCGTGAGTAGCGTTCTTGTTACATCATCCCACTAAGGCGGCAAACGATGATCCTAGAAATCGCACCTTCGTTGGCGACTTTTTGTGTGTTTTCCGCTTGAGCGTTGGGTCAGTGTTCGTCGCGGAAGACTGACGACTACCGCGGAATGATGGTATGCTTCCCGTATCCACCTGGGCTCGGGAAGGTAGGCATAGTTGCATTCGAAGGTGATTGAAGGGTGTAACCATCGTATTATTTTTGATCAGGCAAACGGTGACTTTGGCAGTTCACCGCAATCTCGGCGCGCCTGTGCTTCGAGACCACCGCAAATTGCGGGAATAGAAAGTAGGTAATCTTGCACAAGATTTCTTTTCCAGCTGCCGTTTTGATAATTTTATTTTTCCGGTGTAGTTTAGCAGTGTTTAATGAAGTCATCTGCCTACTATCTGGATAGATTGTGAGATATTACGAGGTGTTCAGTACGCTCACGGTGCTGATATAATATCTCCTTTGAAACCTTCGACGCAACCAACTGCCCATAAGTGCGAACTCACTGTTTAGGCGGAAACAAAACTTCTCGATAGTGCACAACACCTTTGACACGTAAGGACAATCGACGGTGCATGATAAGGCGCACTATACGGAGGAACACTGCGTCTTTCGGCTAATTAGAAAAATCTCCGAGTCTTATAAGTAACGGCAAGGAAGGCGCCCGACACATTTTGTGCAACGTCATGCGTACACCGTCATTGGCTTCCTACGCTTCATCGCCAAGGATTTGCCACTACTTGTTAGCTCGTTGTTTTGCGCAACAGCTGGAACAGGAAATAGCAAAGCACTGTGACAACTCGCAAGAAACCCGAGGAAAGTTTCATGCACCCAGGATTACGGAAACTATACGTATATATGCCTCTGGTGTCTCGTCTGTAAGCTGCGCATTCCGACTTCCTTGTCAGTTTTTCTTGGGGATATCCCCGCAACAACAGAGTTCACTGCGATCCTAAGGTGCGTCATTGCAGTCTGCTCGCTGCTGCATTTGTGCCTGCCGCTTTCGCCGCGTATCGCCTCTCCCTGGTCGGTTAGTTTTTGGCCGCGCATTTTGCATTGCTCTGTCCGTATAGAGGTTATCCGGTCAGCTTGAAGATGTATCGGGTGCTTCTGGGAATATTTTCTATAATTTTTAAAATTAAAATGACTGACTTTTTTTTCTTGGGAATAATTTTTTAGCTAACGGCGGACGTCGGGGATTGGCGAAAACGTATTTAAATTGACCAATTATATTAATTAGTGAGTATGAACGCATGGTTGCAATTAAAGAAAGGGCTGGACGTCTTCAAAAATTCCGAAATCAGTCAATTTTAGGTCGATTTGACCTGATAGTGGCAAGCGCGGAAGTGCACTAAAGTAACCATTTGTGCAGCACGCGCAAGGCCGGCCATGCTAAAACGCGAGGGATAAAAATATCATCTGCGATTTCGCATCGCTGGCCTGCAAGTTCATTAGTCAGTCTCAGTGAAATATTTTGCTAATTAGTATTTTTTTTTTTCAATCCCTAACATGCGGTCAATTCTGAAATTCGCAAGTGTTGTGTATGGTTAGCTGTCGGCTATCTTACAGAGCGATTTTTGACATGGTTTACATCCTGTGGGTTTTGGAGAACTGGGTTTGCTTAGAGCTAGCGCTTATTTGCTGCCGACCTGAGGAAACGACTTTCTGACCGATGACCCGTGCGTTCCTCTCAAGACATAAATAACTCACAAATTTGGGGTTAAAGCAGGAGGACGATGCCTACATTTTGCAATGTGCAGGCATTGCAAAACGTAATCCTTTAATCGGGCACAAGCTTTCGGCTAAATGCGTATTCCGGGTTTAGAATAAAGGCCTGTTCACCCATACAGCGGAGCACTACGTGAGCGCTCCAAGGAGCGCTCATGTGGCGCTTTCTAGTGCGTGACTTAGTTCTAACATAGCGCGCGATTAGCGCTTCTGTAGCGCCTTCTTAGCGCTCCAGTAGCGACGTGTTAGCGCTTCTTGTACCACGATGCTGCGGATTGGCCCGTGCACTGCGGTTCAGGGTTCCTGTGGTTGGGTGTGCGTCAGCAGCTCCATGGCGGACATGTGGGATGCTGAAATAGAAATGCGACAAATGCTCTTACATACGCGATTAGTGCATATATGTGTGGACGGCTTAACGCTGCAGAAGAGCCTTCTGGGTGCGCGAAATCTTTCGCCGCCGAGATACCGACGGGTACTCGGCGAACCTTGTTCCCACGCTGAGGGACCGAGACACAGAGGTCTTTCGAAGGCGATTATTTTTAAGTGCGTGTCTTTGAAACCAGGGTCACGCATATCGAATAGAAAGCGATGAGGTCGTACCCAATCAATTAGTCGCTCAGAGTCCTTGACTCTGGATCGCCTGCCCGACCCTTTGCTTGGAGAGCGGCTGTTTTACTTCCTCTTCTTTCAATGCCAAAAGAAGAACAACAAAGGAATCGCCGTGCACGCGCTGTTCCGCAGCAGCAAGCATGGCACAAGGAGCGTGAGAGAGCTAACAAAGCACTTCTGTAGCGCTAACAAAGCGCTTCTGAAGTGCTAACAGAGCGCTGCTGAAGCGCTGGGAAAGCGCCACATGAGCGCTCCTTCGAGCGTTCACGTAGTGCTAACTTTGCGCTTCGCTGTATGTGTGAAACCGGCCTTTGAATGGTCATAAGTGGATTTTTCGACAAAGTATTTTCCAATCTTTTAGTGAACTGTTGCTCCAGAAATTAGTCTAACGCTCTTTAATGCGTGACTTATTGCAATTATATTTTTTAGGCAACGAGTACTATTAGCGGCGAGATGTTTCGGTGGCGCCCTCGTTTGCTTACCTTTCGTGACGTCATTACCTTGTAAACAACAAGTTCAATGGTGTTTGTAATGAGCAGGTGGAAGCCTCAAATCTGATCGCTCTCAAAGCAACACTGCCAACACCGTCAAAATTGAACTTCTTACATTCCTCTTATTTACGTCGATGAGTCATCATTTGCTGACGTCATAGTCAGCATTCGGCCAATTGGGCTGGGCTGACCACAGCGACGCTTTCGATCGCTCACGTCGCCAATAGTGCCTTCTTCTTCAATGAGTCTCTACGCTAAAAATGAATATAAGCGATCTCGATGCTCAGGACATTAGGTGCATTTTTTTTATGTGTTAATGTTCGGAACAATAATAAAATGCTCGGAATAGATGCTCCAGGCAACCGCTTTCCCAGTGGACACCAAGCTTCAATTCACTGGGCAAGCATGTTAACTTCATTCTCTCGATTATATCAGCGATCTCACGATCCAAAGGAGAAAATTGGCTCAGAAAGGTGGGAGGAATCAAATTATAGTGCAACTAGATGCACAAAAACTGTCGAGTGTGCCGTGTCTCTCGCAGTCTTCAACTTGGGTCCTCGAGGCTTTGAGAAAGTTCTTTTGGGGATGAGCTTTGACCCAGGGAGCCACCAGACATCACAGGCCGTGAAGGTCACTCGGATGAAGGTTGCAAAGGCCCAATGCACTCGAGTCCTTCGAGGCATCGCGCAAGAGGCAAAAGATAAAAGCTGTGGCCAAAGCACAGAAGGGCAATAGAGACAGACTGACGTACGCTCCTGGAGCATTTTAGGTCAGGTGGAGGGGGATCGGTGGCCGAGTTGGTTAGCGCACACCAGCTCGGAGCACGTGGAGCGAAAGCTCGCCCTGCAGAACCCAGGGATCCTGGGCTCAATCCCCACCCCTGCCCGTTTCGAACTGGATGAGCATCGTACCGGCGTGCGGTCGTGTATCGCTATTGCGTGGTGCCCCCAGGCTAGCGGTTGTCCGGCTCAATTGCTCATCTACAGCTGGGAGATTCGTCGCCCGTCGAGGCAGACCAAGTTCTAGACTGTATTAGCAGAAACACAACCCAATTAGGTCAAGTGGCAAGTGCCATCTAAAGTGGAACACAATATGGATTTTCAAACGTGTTTTCCTCAGCTTCATGCTTTGACCATTCTTTAATTTCTCAAAAACTATCGATCGATGACTGAAGTACCTTTCTAACTGCTGTGCGGTTTTTCTGGGGGGAAATGTACCGGAGAACTCGACTATGCGCTCACTTTTTCAAGATTGTTATTTCTTTAGGGAGAAAGTGTCGACTTTTGTAACAGTAAAAAAAAAAAGAGTGAAATCAACCCCTTTTTTGAAGTTTACTTTCACGCTAAATATGGCACTTAAAATTATTTGAAATCCACTGCCGATTAGTCTAGTCACTCGTTCTTACATCCAAGCGAACAAATTGTGACATTTTGGTACTGTTTTTAAACGAGTTTTTTTTTTCCCCTTGGCACTACTAGTTGTACAATATATTTGACATATGAGGCTGTAACTTGGCACGAAATTGACCTTTTCAGCTGAAAGTTGGTGTAGCCTCCCAAGTTTGCGTGCCTAGTATACTCTGTCAATTTCATTGAAATAGCATCAGTACTTAAAAAGTAGACCCTTCAAGGGCCAGCCGCAGAGAGTTGGACACTGGTAATGCATCATGCAAAAGACACTGCGGACATGTTCGAAGCACACAAACACATAAAGCAAACATGATTTTAACATGTATGAAGCGCAGACAATTATGTCATCGTGTCTCCAGCGAACATCGCGTCTTTTGGATCATGTACGAGCTGCGTATTTACAGTCTGCCGCAGCGTAAGAACTGCTGGAGATGCTCCGCCCCCAAAACCCAAGAGAGTCACCCGGTACGAACGCGGCAGTTTTACGACGTCACAGAAAGGGGTATCCAACAGCGCCCTCTGATTGTCGCGAGATTTCTTTCCTGTGGGCGAAGCCTCTCCTGCACTTCTTTCGTCGCAACATACTATACGTATGTTGCGACGATCCCACTTCATCCCACTTTGTTTCATTTAGGCCTAATCTGACTAAAAAATATTTTCAACTTGAGTAAAAAAAAAGATATTACTAGTGCATTCAGGTGCATGATGTATATGTATGTACATTTTAATGTATGTATGATTTGAATATTGCTGCTCGGTCTGTTGTAACGTCAGGCAGCTCCGGCAATCTTTCGCTCCTTCCCTCCCCGACATTTTTGGATGTCAAATAAACTTCATTCGTTCATTCAAAGCAACCGAATCAATGAGCGATGCCCCACACATTCCTCCGCAGAGGGTTGAAGCCCTACCCTCTGCGCTCGGGCGGCCTAGACATACGCCACGGAGGCGGTCCATGGCGGCTGTGAAAGAACCTTTTGGCGATCCACCAACGCCTAGAAGTTGACAGAGTGTCGCTATTTGTCATGTCCAAGCTTGAATGTTCGGCTAGGCGGGTGCATTCCCAATCGAGTTAGTGGAGCATTAGTCCAGAGTGACGCGGTGTACTTGACAAGTTGTTGGTGAGTGCTGTGCCCCTAAGCTCTCTCTCCTCTCGCTTCTGTTTAGAAGAGCTTCGGCACGTGCCAACGCACCCACAAGGATTTGGATGAAGAGCGCGAGGACAGCAAGGTGAGCGAGATGGATCTGCGTCTTTCTTGGGGCCACTCCTTCATCTCTTCACTGACTCGCGTAGGTGTCGCTGAGGTGACACGAACAGACCTACGTAAAAAAATATATATATGCAGTTTTCGACGCTATTTCTGGATGTTTCACTTCATGTGTCGTATACACTGATGCTTGCTTTTAATGACCACCCCCCCCCCCCCCAAAAAAAAAAAAAAAAAAAAGGAGAAGAGAAGGAAGTTTTTGCATATATTTGTCACTTTGAATGGATAACTCATTCCACCCTTGTGGCCGCCTGCGTTTGTTTGATAGGTATTTTATGTATAATTTACGTGGCTCGCACGTGACGTGGTCGCAGCATGATGTTTTTCACTCCTACTTGCTTTTGCCGATAACAAATTCGGTAGTGCGAAATGTATGCTGCGGAACATAAATTGGGAGTTCGAGTATAACCGTGCTACAGCGAGGGAAAACTTTCATATCACAAAAGCAGCGTGTAGCGCGTGATTCGAATATTCCATGATCGGCCGAAAGGGGGACACTTAGGGTGGCTACATGTCTGTCTTTCTGAGGATGAACACATCCATTGCTGCCCTGAATGTGCCAGCGCGTGACGCTCTCGCGCACTCCGTGCGTGACTTGGGCGGTAAAATGGCGTTTATGCATTAGCCAAAGTACAGTGTTGCCAAAGCTCGCGCTCGAGCTGATTGACACCCGATTGCACGCGCTTCAAAATGCAGAAAAAAAAAACGATTTGTCGGAAGAATGGTTGATATGTCGCCACTTAAGCAAAAGCGCGCGTGTGTATGAAGGCACTTTTGAGAGACTCTGAGGTGGGTGCAACCTGTCGGCTTTATCGATGTCCGCTTTTCATGATTTCTCAGGAGGAAGAGGGGCGGAAGCTGAGCATCAAACGTCGGCTGCGTGGAACGTTCGTCAAAAGGTACCGCAAGCTGTTCCCTGATCCTCGATCATTTTGGAAAATTTAAGCTTTCTGTGGTTTGGGTATTTCTGAAAGCGTCACCTCGTTTCCAGAATTCGAACTTCATCTGCGTACATGAAGCTATGTGGCAGAGCTGACTGCTTAATCTAACGCAGGTGTAAGGAACATGTAAGAAAAAACGAGTGAATAGGTTGTCAAGTCATGGGATTTTGCTCCCGTGGAACACACTCCACAACTGGACACGTGTATTTTCTAGGAAGTCCAAGAGCTGCCTACTATCGCTCGAGGATAATCCGAGTCATCTAGTGTGCGAGAAAACTTGCATAAAACTCTGGTTACCATCACGCGTTTTTCACATACACTGGAGAAGTGGGCACTGGGTAGGTCCAGAGCTTTAAATAGCGTAATCTAGTTCGCGTTTCGCTGATCCATGACGCACCCCTTGTGTCCGATCGTTCAGTGGTAGGTGGTTGCAAGTATACTGCTGCTGCCCCTCTAATTTTTAAAGCAATAGTTATTCGGGACTGCTTTTATTTATTCTTATCGCACCTTTCCCATAAATGCCGCGGGGCAAGCGATGAGCTCGTGCTAGTTTAAAATTAAGGAAGACACGTTTTATTCGTTCATTATGGGGGTTCCTCCACGCACCTTTCTCGCTCCTGTTGGTCTTACCGAAGGATGTCACAATACCACGCGACATCACTGTGTCACGTGCCGTCACAGCGTCATGTGACGTAATGCCAGAATTTCACCGCTAGCGGATAAAAAATTATTCACTAAATTCTGATAGGAAGTGCGCTGCTCGTTAAAAACCCCATCAAGCGCTATCGCGCCTCAGCACGCTTGACGGAGAGTTCAAAACAGGTCATCCATTTGGCTTCCGGATCCAGCCGTTCTGTCAGGTAGCCGAATGTGGCGTCTCCTCTTCACTGCGCTGGGCCCGTATTGGCGTCTTGTGGGCACCAACACTGCTGTATGTGGAGAGCGAGTCGTCTGCTTCTTGCGGAGGCTTTGATTGAAAGCATAGGAAGTAGACATTAATGTTAAATGCCTCGAGGTCTACCCACTTTCCTTTCTTTTTTTTTCTCAAATCAGTCAATGTAAGAGCTTTGCCTTCTGACATCATGGCAACCCCCGTGCAAGAAGCAGACGAACTTGCGCTCCGTGCCTTTTGGAGTCCTGACAAACCTGAATGTACCGTTTCAGCCCCCCTCTGTCCCAGTCGGTGATGGTACTGTCGCCCGGGATGGACTTGTCCGACAGTTCCAGCAGCGGGGAGCGTCCCCTGGATATGTGCGAGGAGGCCACGGAGGAGCTGGAGCAGCGGGACGCCGCCGGGAGCTCGTCCAAGCTCTGGGAGACGCCGCGCTGGATCCTCTCCCTGCGCCAAGACCTGTCCGAGAGGAGCAGCCTGGAACTCGAGGAGCGGAGGACACCGTCGGCAGACGACGCCTTCTCCATCGCCTAGTGAGTCGACGTCACTCTTGTGCGCCTAAAGCTAGCAGCCGTTGGTTCCACTGCACTCGTCGAACGCGTAGAAAATCCGGAACGCGGGGGTCTGGCCTTTGGATCTCGCATTCGAACGCGCAGTCGAGCTGATAAACAGTAACGATAAAAAAAGGCATCTTTTCCTGCTTTTTCACTTATTATGGTATTCTTTGGGTGTTTCTGTTCTGCTATAGACCCTTTCCGGAATTCAGTGCCATCTGAAGGCTCAAATGGCAGTTTAACTTTTACCGTACTAATGGCGGGAATGATCTTGTGGTCTGCAGTATTTTATCGGGGACCGTCACTTTCGCAAGTTAACGGTAAACGAGAATGTGCGCTTCACTGTTCAGTTCTTTTTCAATCTCTCAGTTTCGATGGCGAAAAAGATGCAACCAGTCAGAACGAAGCGCCAACCCACATAGACGCCTTGATAAAGTGCTGTACATCAATGGACTTTGAAGCCGGGTGTATTCTCTAACAGTTTGACTGGGCCCGAGTTAAAAATGAACGCTTACGCAACTCTTGCATTTAATTTCTGCTCCACGTCGCTTTAACGTCAAGAATGTATAGGCCTCGAATCATCTGCTTAGAAGCATCTTCAACTTCTTTCTTCATCAGTAAGCAAAAGGCCGCCATTAGTATAGCACATGTGACATTTTCCAGATGATGATACGGATCAAAGTTGCCAGACTGAATTTCGGAAAGTATTGTGCGGTGCTTCGCGGCGATGTTGCACGGAGGAACTTGATGCGCTCTTTTTGTTTCGACGGCACGAGCGTTTTCGTGAATAGTGGCGTCTCCGAAAGAAAGCACTGCGAAAGGTGCCTGTCCTTTCCACTTCTTCGTCTGTCCTCGTCCTAGCGCTATTTGTAATTTAGTATGTATAACCAACTAGCCCTGCAGAATATTTTAATTCAGGAGATCGGGCTCCGCTAATTCGTTTAATGCGACATTGGGGGACATTATTAGTATTCTTTTAGAGCGCCGCCCTTAGGCGCCCGTTTCCGGGTTGACCGGCGTCGGTGTAACCGCGCGTTGCCTTATGGGACGTTTCATTTAGCGCAAAAATTTTCCGCCGCTTACTTTAGCGGGGAATTTTTCGCTAAATTTAGGGAAAATTTCTTGCTAAATCGGAGGAGAGCAGAAGTGGAGGGGGGGGGGGGAGGGTATGGAGGAAGACGGGCATACCCTGTACTCCGCACCCTCCCTCCTCCTCCTCGAGAACTGCGCTCTAAATCGGCAATACAGAGAATTGTAAACGTTTTTCATTTTTTTAGTTTACCCAAAATTATATTTTTTCTTCAAAACTTGTCCATATTTAACACTTTTTTTTTGTTTCTTTTCTTTTTTCGACAGCGTGAGGGAAACGTTATTCAAGTTCGGTGAGTACCAAATGGGATTTTCAGCCAATTTTTCTGCAAACTATACTTCGTTTCAGCTTCGGTCCAGACGCAGCCGATGCTTCAAGCGCGAGCATGTGGCCCAGAACAGTTCTTGCACTGCACGAGCGCGCGTGCTTGGCAGGGATGCTGAAAGCCCGGAGCTCGGGCTTGTAGCTTTTGCTGCGTCTGGACCGAAGCTGAAACGAAGTATAAGACCTTTATTCACCGAGACACCGGAACGATCTTGGCCGCATGCAAACGTGTGCGATCTGTCGTTTCTACAGAGCGCGTCGACGACTGTCTGAAGGACGGCCACCACGAGTACCTCAAGCTGGTCCGCTGGAAGCACCCTGTTCGCTCCATGCTCTTCTTCCTGGTACGCACGTCTTCGTTGAGGCCTGGGACTGCTCGACGAAGACAGGGCGAAGACCTGTGTTCGGTTTCGTCTCGTTTGCGCTTTAGAAACGATGCTTCATTTCAACTCGTTCAACCTAATATCGTCTACATTTAGCACCCTTCTGGAGTCGAGATTGTAAAAGTGTCAAGGAGTAAAACCAAAACAAACCACAGACATTTTTTTTTTTTTTTTATAATTAAGTTACAGTTTAGGTTTATTTCCAACGGTGCCGTCTTGAGTAACCCAGTTTATCGTTAAAAACCACGCAAAAATTAAAAATAAATATATATTAGAAATTGAAGAGAAGATGCAAGCGAGCTGGTGAACTTTCAACATTGTAAAACCCGAGACTTAGACAAAAAAAAGTCTCGGGTTTCAAAATGCTGAATATATACGTATATTCTTATATATACAGCCGCATGTATGACACACGGGAGAACTAGACTTTTTATAACAACGTGTAAACTCTTCTCATGATTTTACGGATATATTTTTAGTTTTGGTTTTGTGTATGTGTGTTTACAGCATTCCATTTTGTTATGAGATGGATGAAAGTCAAACTTTATTTCCATAATTAACTATCAATAAAAGGTTAATACCACCACGGATGCTATACCACTGAAGCTTGCTAGACAAAGCCCCAATGACAACGTGTCTTTCAGACTATACTTAAAAGCCGACGTACACCCCCGGTTTTCTCCAGGGAAGATAATCCTCTTAGCACTGCAATTTCTAAAAACTTGTACTGGAGCAAAGTTGGGGCAAGGTCAAAAGTAGAGAAGACAGTGCGCAAATGTGGAATGCGCGAAGTGGACGTCGGCCTTTAGCGAATTTGGTTGATTTAATAGGTTGCCTAAAGGTTGCGTAAGCGCCACACAAGAAGCATTCTACCACAGAGCTTTTTTTTTTTAACCGCGAAACGGACATCTCCGTGCACGCTACCAGGGCCCGTAGCGTGCACAAAGATTTAATGGTGTGCACATGTATATTTTTTTTGTTCATCTCATACCTCGTAACTCAAATTTCATCTGGTATCTTGTAACTATAGAATGCTTTAGATGTGTTCGAGTAACACCTCGCTGCCTGTACCCTAATCGTGTCCGTTTCCTGCGAAGGTGACGCTGCACTCTCTCTGGAGCGACTACCTGCTCCCGCTGTTGCTTCTTTCGGCCATCGGCTGTCTCGTCCAGAGCTTCTTCATGCACAGGTAGGCTCTTGGCGATCACATCCGCTAACGTTGCGGTGCCTGGAGGGTGTTTTCTACTGCTTAGCCGAAACCAGCCAGAAGACGAGGCCTTATCCCCCCAAACGTCATCGCTAGTGAGTCCAGGCAGCGCCGCCAATCCGTCTTGCATCGTCTCGCAACGAGCGCGAAGCCGAGACAGACTCGTGAACCCCTTTAAGGCCACTCCGGTCGAGCTCGGGGCGTGCGCGTCGGGAAGCCACTAAGGATGACGTCACGGTTTCTAGGTGCGAGGCTGCTCAAGTTTTGTGCAACGCCTCTCGCGTGCAGAATCGAATATTTTCCCCGTTTTGATCGTCCGTCATTACGCTTTTTCACGTTGGTAGCTGACAAAATTTGATCGGTTGGTGTAAATTTACGAAAGAAAATAAGAACAAAAAAAAAAGCTGGAAAGTAAAGATTTTTTTTTTTATCGCTTCGATAGGACACTGGAAGAGCAAGCTGAATTTGTTTGTTTAGTTGAACCTTTTTTTTATACTTTGTTTTAGCTTAAGTAACCAACGCTACGAGCTAAGGGGACCAATCGAGCATCGTCAACAGCGCAAGTTGCGGGGATCTTTTCTGTTTTGTTTATGACTGGTTCAGTGATGTCATAGAACACGTACGGAACCATAAGGAACACGATGGTGGTGCCCTTTGGACGCTGTCTGATTGTTAGCATGAGCTCGCAGCGTCGCCTCCGTCTTGACTTCAGGTGAAACCATGTACTGCAGTTTCTCCGGACGTTTTGTTATCGCGCGTAGACAGATGCTGACACACGCTTATAAACGACCGCCGTGGCTCGTGCATGATCGAACACTGCAGTGCCGCTCTATGTGCTCCATACACGTTTTGCGTGGTCGCGACCTACGAATGCGCTCGCGCCCCCTGGCCGAGGGCGACAGGCCTATGCGCAGCGCAAGTTCGTCTGCTTCTTTTGCAGGGGTTGTGGTGACGTCAGAACGCCGAGATTTGATTGGCTGTGATTGGAAGGATAGTGGGTAAACCTCGAGGCAGCTTACTTTGAGGTCTACCCACTATCCTTCACTCATAACCAATCGGGGGTAGACGTTCTGACGTCACCACAACCCCCACAAAAGAAGCAGACGAACTTGCGCTCCGTACTGGTTTGGCGTCCTATAGACGATTTACACATGCGCCAAATTCAGCCGCCATTGCCGACCTTCTCCTGTCTTACCGAGATACCAAGCCACTGAAGAGGGCTTTGGCGAGCCTCTACAAAGGCAAACGCTGGGGAGAAGGGCACAGTCGAATCTGGAATGGCAATAACCTGCCCTGCTGTGGTAGGGATGGAGGCAAGTGATAAAAATAAGAGGAAACAAAAACTGAAGGTCGGTTATGGTGGCGCCCATGCACAGCTGCTGTAAAGCATCTATATCGGCCATGCATCGAAGGTGCTTCCGAAGTGGCTACAGATGACGTCACAGGAGCCAGCGTGCAATGCTGTCTGACTTCTTGAGCCTGGCGGTTGGTCGTAGGGAATTCTGAGCGATCGAGAACCACCCTGAGGGTACATAGGACACCGGTTGTTGAACCGACCAGAGAGTCGGTTGAAGCCGGTGACCCGCGGAAAATAACCCGTTAGAACCTATAGCCAACCTTGCCCGCAATAAGGTCAGATGTTGCTCCGTTCAGTTGTGACTTAAACGCCCGTAACATGCAAAGATTTGAAGTTTAAACAAATAATAGTCATTTATATGAATTGCGCGTCTCACAGTGAAATACTGCTCTAACCGGAAGTTTTGTTTCTATTCCAGCTCAGCCTACGCGGGGAACACGACCGAGGTAGGTCTACTATCCTCCAGAATTGAAGATGTTACTTTGATATCGAAATCACGCCGATGCGGTGTTTTCTGCAGCAATGATGGCGATGCGTTTGCTGCAGTTTCCTTCATAGCTGGCAAAGTGACGCTGGCGCGAGTACGTGGCCTTCGAGAGTTGCCAACCCAGTGGTTTCAGCCACGCTTGACTTTTCCTTTCTGCGCTGAATTCAGCACGAAGTCGGCGACAGCTGATCAAGTCAGGAGTAGCGAAAAAAATTTAACAGCCGCTGAAAAGTCGATAACGGTTGAGCTTTGTTCTCTTAGGTAGCGCTGCAGCCCCCCTAAGCCACGAGCTCCCCTTTGCTTTTCCATACGCGACTGCATGCTGTACGCTCCTTGCCCCCGGGCTGTGTATTGCTTAGTCATCCAGTGTGTTTGCTTCCATGGGATAAAAAAAAAAAAAACTTTTATCCTTTCCGCTTTGGTGAAGAAGGAAGACCGGCGAAGCTGTACTATGGTGGGAATGAAGTAAAGGCCGGCCGCTAGTCGGCAAGCCAAAGTGGAAAGGCTCGAAAGGTTGCCGGCATCTAGGAACGACGGCAGCAACAAGACAACAGGCTAGCCGGTTGTCTGGTTACCGCAGTCGCTCATAGATGGCGGTAGCTGTGCAGAGTTCTGTGTCATCATTTGTTTGCTGACGGACATGATCCTGGGGGAACTAGCCCTTAACAGCTCCGCTGTAAAGAAAAAAAAACAAAAAAACACCGGAGAAATTATTTGAACAGTGCCTCCAATTCTCAAAGGAGACTTAGAAATTTACAATGCTGCGCTTTTTTTCTTCGTTCGCGCAGAATGACGAAGGCAAACTGACGATCGTCGACAGTGTTTCCAAGATGTTGAAGCTGGACATGCGCGTGTCGGTGAGTCTTCCATTAGAACGCACATCGGTTTGTTTTTAAACTGGAGATGACGAGGACACTCGCGTCGTCCTTGCTGCCCGTTTAAGCGCGAAACACATGTACGACGAAACCGTCCGATCCGACGTCCGACCGCTCAATACGACGGTCGGAGGCGAGGGTTTTCAACGCTTTCCGATGCTACGAAAACCCTCTCCCCCCAAGGTCATTCCGGCAGTCCGCACGTCGGATCGGAAGTTTTCGTCGTACATGTGTTTCGCGCTTTACCCTAACGGTGCTGGCGGTTGCGTGTCGTTGGATGCGGTGGCAGAGGCCCAAGCAATCGGCAGGGTTTCTGGCATCGCGTAGATGCGTATGCGATCGAAAGCACTAATCACACCGGCCTTGACGCGTTTACGGGAGGTTCTGTACCATGCATGGCTAGCCTGTACGTAACGCTGCTGAGGAGCACGTTAAAGAACCTCAGTTTACACACCTGGCTGTGCTGGTCAAATTCCTCTCGACTTGAGCGACAGCAAACGCTTTCTTTTTGGTGGACTTTCTTCCGTGCAGCAAATATG
The DNA here is from genome assembly GCF_016920785.2 of Ixodes scapularis. NCBI lineage: Eukaryota > Metazoa > Arthropoda > Arachnida > Ixodida > Ixodidae > Ixodes > Ixodes scapularis. The sequence goes on along the minus strand of NW_024609846.1, from coordinate 31,045,413 downwards.
ACTGGGCCTTTGCGTGTATGCTGATGACATTTAAAATGTTAAACAGCTTTTTTTTTCTTTTCACAGAAAAGTTTTCAGGAAGCATCTGACGTATTCGACAAGATCGTCAGGTAAGTTTGTTTGCCACTTTTCTATCTTTGCTGAGATTCCACCTTATGTGTTGTTTTAATTTTTTTTCTGCGGCCTTTTTAAACGACGTTATACTACGTTTTACCGTACGAGAGTTTCCGAAATAATATTGTTGCTAATGTACAGTCCTCAATTGATATCCACGATGTCGTATGACTTTCATTCCATTGTTTTTTCTTCGCGCATTTAATTCCCAGGTGACCGCACTTTTATTTACAATTTCGCCTTGGGCACTGATTTTTAGGTGTCACTGTTCTTGCATTTCTTGAATGGAGTGCCAATATTAAAGGGGTACTCAAGTGGATTTTGAGATCGTCTAATAATGATGATAACTCAATCTACTGGCTCTAAGCATACTAATATCCCGAAATGCACTCATAGGCGGCCGATTTCACTATTAAAAATTGCATTAAAGACCGCGATACGCCCCTTTTTCTGCGCCTTGGAACAGACACCAGAGGGCGCCGTCGGACGTCTTTTCAATCAATAATTGCTGTATTACAGCAATTATTGCCGTTTTTCTGAAACTAGAATGCACGTACCTAAAAAGAGCCATGTAACGTTCGGAATCTCCACGCAATTGACTATTATCATTGGTCAAATTTTATGGAGGTGGTGGGGTAGCCGAAAATGTCCCCCCCCCCCTTTTAAAAGAAAATAGTACCCGTGTATTTTTATTGCTGTGAGTTTAGCAATTTTCCCATCTAGAACTGGTCATTTCTATTGACCAGTTCTAAGCCATCAAAAACAAGCGTCTAAAAAAAGCGTTTGAGTGCCCCAAGAATAAATACATTAAGAAAACAGTAACTTAGTTACAATTTTACAGTGATTTTAACGTAATTCATTCAGTCCCCCCCAAATGATATTTAATGTTTAGCCACCGTGGTATACCTACTATCTGTTACGTTCCGGACACTATCACAATCTCTGCCATAAATCAATATGTTGTAAAACAAAAAAAAAACAAAAAACGGACACGTGGAAGGCAGGTGTGAACAAGACACTACGTTCGACATGTTTTATCTTTTTATTTTACTAGCTTTTTTTTTACGAATTTCGAATAAATGTTTTTATATTTTCTAGAGTATGAAAAAAAACCTTTGATCAGTAATCGCAGCACACCTCGACTTCGTGGCACATCGGAAAAAGTAATTGCTATGCGACTTATTTTTATTTTTGTGAGTACCTGTAACCTTACCCTGTTGCAAGTTAAGAAAAGCAGCGCAAGCTCCTGCCGCGAAGCCCTCCACTCGGCAGAGCGAAGGCTGGAGAGGAAACGAAAGGAAGCGAGAAGGGACCCCTCTCCAGCGTTCGCTCGGCGAAGTGGAAAGAGGGAATAGCTCTGCGTATGCTGCTTCCCTTAGCCTGTAACAAGGCATATAGACATCTAAAAGTACTGCTGGGTTTGCGAATGAATTTGAAATATATGTATGGAATGGACTTGTTCCCTCTTGCAGTCTGGCGACTTGGCGGAATCCCAAGATCACGCTGTGCCTGCTGGCCTTCCTTCTCGCCACGTTCTTCGTCGCCGAAGTCGTGGGCTCTGCTGGTGCCTTCCGCATTTTAGGTGAGTCCACCTTGCCGTGCGCCGTGAAGAAAAAGTTGATTTCCCGAAAACACTTCGTTCCTCGGCTCATGGAAGCGTCCACCAAGTTTCGACCCGAGGCTCACGCTTCTTCTGGATTCGCGACGCTTAAGGCCTTAGAAGTTGCTTCGTTTCTAACAAAACCATTTTAAAAGGATAAATGTCTTTAAGGTAAGGATCTGCATTTCGTTATATATACGACAAGCTCTCAAAAATTACTGGCGTTTAACATTAACACCCCCCCCCCTTTTTTTCCCACGTGATTTAGTTATGGTGTTAGAAGACTACTTAAGGGGAGACACTGCCCAGAAAAAAAAAATTCTGCAAAAAAAGTTGATTTTGAAAATGACATCTTTACATCCACCAACATCTAGAGAGTATTCCCAAAAAGTTTCATTAATTTTCACTGTATAGTTAATTTTTTATAAATTATTTTCTGTCCACCAAAGCTATAGAAAAGGTAGGGTTTGGAGCATTTTGAACACATTTTTCTCCGTTCCACTTTTTGGTATAAATTCCATTTTAGTCAATCTATTGTTTGATAATGGCAAAACAGGGAAGGCTCATTCTTCCTTTTTCCTGACTGAAATTTAATAAGGAGTGCGGCTATGGAACTTTTTTGTCACTTTAAGGATGTCTTTTGTAAAAAATGTTGACATTTTGTCGAAGGCACAGAAGACCAAAAAGTTGACCAATTTTGCAGAAGAGAAAATTTATAGAAATGAATTACTTTTTAGAAAAAATGTTCCATAGCCGCACCCTCTAGGCATTCTGTTACATATCTAGCAAATAAAAATCTTTAATATCGCAATAGTTTTCTGACGATAGATTAACTAAACAACGTAGGCGTGTTGCTGATAGAAGCTACTCTTATTTCCTTCTCATTTAACCGACAGACTTGAAATTTTGTCATACACCCTCTAGCATGACCACCAGCCTACCCTGTAAATTTCATTAATTTTAAAACAAGGGTTCAAAAGTTGACCCCCCTAGGGAGTGTGCCCCCTTAATCAATATTTTGCTACAAAGTCGCGTATATTCTTAAAAGTGAAAAAACGGAACTGCTCGAAAACGAAACCAAAACACGTGCAAGGAGGTTCAAAGGAGAGGGTTGCCAGAAGTCACGTGGCTACTACTCCCTTCTCTTCCGAAAAAACAGGAAATCTAACTGGATTTCAGGTTTCCAACAAGAAATCCGGTTAGATTTCCTATTCCCTAATCCCGTTAGCGAAAAGTAATCCCTTTTTTTTTCCTTTTTTTTTCGTTCCTCTGCTTCTTGGGCGTATGAAGCAGACGGCGACAACGAAGACGTTGCTTGAACCGTTTTCCGTGCGATTATTTCGCAATTATATGCCTTCCCCTCGCTGTTTTGTGCACGAAGATCGATTGGCCGGTACCACGAACCACAGTTTCAAAGTAGCGGTCCCACGTCCGTCGCAAGGTTGCTGCGTCGTGAGCCGCCATCGCTTGGTCCAGCCCGCGGTGCGTCGCCTAATCCACGATTTGCAAAAAAGCACATGCGCATGCGCCAGCAGAGCGTGTTGCTTGCGCCCCCTGTTTGGTTGGAAAACAAATAAGCGTGCAGTCTATTCCTAGGCTACGACAGAGGTGCGGAAGCGAGGACGAAGAGAGCTCGCGAGTCGCCTTGTTTGTCGCCATGCCGGCGCAATCTGTTGCGTATACGGTTGCGCGAATTACTTTTACGGTAAAGAGAACGCCAAGTTACTCTATCTTGCGGAGAGAGAGGCTTGGATAGCTGCCGTAAGGAGAAAGAAGACAATCGGCTCACCATGGCAGCTGAACGAGCACAGCCGGATCTGTAGCGCAAATTTTGTCACGGGTACGTCGATTTTGTACGTTCCTGGGGAATTTTCCGCACTATTCAATCTGGGTCTCGAGGCAACGCTGGGAACAGACTGCGTGCACAAACTTTACGCCCCACATGTATCAAGCCAAACCATGCATCGCAAAGCCTAGTTGTATTCCAACCACTTTCCAGCCTCGCACCCAAAATGTTGAAGTTTCTGGCGTTGCGCGATAGGCGGCGCGCACTATTTTACAAATCGTGGATTGAGAATGACGCGTACACGTACTTTCTGTGATCCGTGCAACATTTCTCTTTTTTTTTTTTTGATCAACGTATGTGCAGCTTTTTTTGAATCCACAAGAAATGGGGTTCATATTCTTTTCTATTCTGAATATTGAATGTGTGCCTATAGTCAGTTACAGCTCAAGAAGGTAGCGGCAAATGCTTCTCAAAGGGAATCGGATATCCCTCCGCCACCTCCTCATCCAATAGCGTCCCACCGTTTCCGTGACGTCGCGGCCAACGCGCGAGGAGGGTCTTGCCTTTCTGTACATAATTGCTTTATCTTTCGACTTTGACTTAGCCTTGTGGAAGCCACGAGAGGGAAATTAGAGTTCTCCCCCACCGACGGAAACAAATACGACTTTTGGGAATTAGCTTCCCCCCCCCTACGGATACAAAGGCTTCTCTCAGGGGCTCGGTTTCCTCTCCGATGAATACGAAGGTCGCTTTCTTAAAAAGTGGGATCGGAGACAAGTTGGAATCCATTGAAGCGGAACAAGAAGCGTTTCCAGTGAACTCTTCTTTCGACTGCGGAGAGATTTGAAACGGGCGCATCACACTTGTGGTAGGAGCTTCTCCTACCTTCTTGACTTGTAACCGACTACAGATGACCCACGACCGAACATATTTGGTATGCAACAGTTCGGACGGCACGTGACCACGGTAAAGAGAGCGAGCACGCCTGAAACCGGCCAATCTACCTCTTTCGAAATCATAACTCCAGAGTCTCTGGCATGAAAAGACATGTTCGCGTTCCATGGATTCACGAGCAACCATGGCATGCTTTTCAAGAGAAATCTCGTGTGAGCTCTCGTGGTGTGCACGCGCGTTCTTTGCCCAAAAATATCGAGCCCGTGATTTCCTAAAAGGGCGGATTCTCGACCGGCGGCTTTCAGGCGTAAGGAATACGAATTTAGAGCCGCAAATTGGGTTCTGGATAGTTGGGCTCTCATAGGTCATGTTAAAAAAAACAACATCGGCATGATTAGTACCCTGTCACAAAAAAAAAAAAAGCCAACACAAGGACACAGACGAAGGGAAACAGGACAAGGCGCACTTTTAACTAAAGTTTATTGAAACTTCACACGTTATATAGCCACAAAAACCCTAATAACCCTATCTGCTGAGCCCGCGTTTCAAAAGTTCAAACTCATTTATACAAATGAGTTTGAATTTGAAGAAAACAAGGGCCTTCTTAACAGGGACATTGAAAAAGGCCCTTAATTGAGAACCCCTTTCAAATGTTTATGGCATCTAGCAGCTTCAATCTTAATTATTCGAGGCCATTTTGGGCAAGCACTCTTGGGCGTAAGTGCAACGTCGTTAGTTATATATTTCGCTAAACACTTTTAATTGGTGAAAATAAACATATGGTTGCAATAACAAACTTGTTAATTATCTTCGAAAACCACTACATTCACTCATTTTAGAACAACAAAAAAATATATGAGGCCAAGGCAACGTTTCACGGCGTTCCAAAAGCAAACAAACAAACAAAAAAAAAAAGGTCAATTTGGACGCGCTGTTAGGTTTAGGTTTCTTACCGGAGCGAATCCGTGCCATCGGTCCTGCTCCTCGGTGACCGAGGAGCAGGACCGCTGGCACGGATTTCGATTATCGTGACCTTCACATGTACAGACCGTGTTATTCTGCCTTTCGCCGCTTTTTTTAAGAACGGATCTTTTTGCATTAAAATCAAACGCCCTGTGTATAAAACGGATAAAGCGTTCAAAGCGCGAAGCTGTTTTTTTTTTTTTTTTTTTTTTGTTACATGAGCTCTATGCTCGAATAAGAGGGCGTCGACTCTGCGCAAAACACATGCGATGGTGGGTTTGTCATTCATTTGTTGCGTGCTCGGCACCTTAAACTGGAACAGGTACCGCGAGTGGCGACCAACAGAGCCCGTACCAGAGAGAAGTTGCAGATCGATGAAAACACGTGCACCTCGCACATGGCGACGTTCTTTACGCCACCGGCTGACGTGACGGTGCACGTTGTAAGCGAAACATGGCTACTTGTAACTAGCAGAAATATCCTGGAAGAGACCATGGTTCTTCTTGCTACGTCAGGCGTGTTGATAGTCGTTACCTGTATAAACGTCGACCTCCTCTCCAGCGTTCGCTCTGCTAAAGTGAATAGAGGGAGGTCTTTGCGGGATTAGCTTCCCCTGAGCTATTTACCGGAGTAGGTAAGTGGCACCATCATTCTGGTGACGGCGATAGAAGGCGAGCGCGTTTAGAGAACGCGAGGAAGCGTTGCTGCGATTACGACCAGAGTGTCGAACCGGAACTGAACCGAAAACCGAAGCGTTATTTTTAGCTGAACTGCCGCAACCGAGCCGTACCGAGAAACAATTTCAGTTTGGCCTTCCTGTTTGGACTCGGATGATTCACCCTGGCCGATTTCCCTCAGGGTCCGTTCCTCAAAACACACGTTTCGTGACCGGTGTTTCTTCGCGAGCCTTTGTCGGCACTAAGTGCGCTCCGTTGAATCCCCTGCTTCTGCCTCCCATAACTCACGCTCGTTAAAAAAACAAAACAAAAAACGAGGTGGGTATGGGAGGGAACTGATCAGCTTGCCTTGACAGCGCTGTTTTGTTAGAGGTAGCCACGCCAACCAAAACACTCCTTTAACTCGACCGAAATTATTGGCTACCAAAATAAGGCGGTGCGTTCTTTTCTTTTTTTCTTTTTTTTCACGGGTCTGCGTACTCGGTGCCAAGAGGTAATTAAAAATATAACCGCGCGTCAAACTTCAAGATTGCAAAAAAAAAAAAAAAAATGGTTGATGATTGTTTTTAGGGATTTAAGCGTGTACCGTAAGTAGCTGGACTACGTCCTACTATGTTGCGAGGGGCTAACTTTGAGATTCGACTGCAAGCACTGGCATCATCAGCTTCAAAGCTGATGACGTCGGCTCGCTCCATGGAACAGTTAATGCTTTCGAATCAAATCTAGTTGCCGTGGGCGCCATCACCCACGCCCCTGCTATGACGGCAAGACGGTGGTTTGTTTAGGCTCCGTTCACCCTTAAGCTCCGTTTAATCACCTGACTCTGCGCATGGGTATTGGAAAGGGCGCGATCACATGACGAAAGGTAGTACCTGGTCCAACGACCATTTGCTTCCACCGCATTGTCAGCTTGGGGGTAAAGAGAGTTCTGCGTAGGGATCTATGGGTGTAGCCCGGCTGGCAAGGGCAGTTATAATCCGTGGTCACACGTTCTAATAATCACGCAAAAGACAGTCTGGAGACACTGACTGAGGCAGGTTTCTTCTTTGTTTGGCGGCCGCATTGGTCATACGAGAACTGTCTTCAGACATGTTCGGGGCACAGCATCGTGGCGTAGATATCTCCGCAAGTCACCGACTCTTCTGTGGTCTGCCTCCACCTGTGCGCAGGCACGCTGCTGCTGGTCAAGGCCTTCCTGGTGGACCACGCGTTCAGCCGATTCCCGCGCCTGGCCGCCAAGTACGACCTGCTGAGCGACGCCTGGGCCGCGCTGCCCGTCCGCCCCGGCACGTCTGCCAAGTGCCGGGGCAAGGAGCGCCTCGCGCAGATCTCCCGCTGAGCCGTCGCCGGGAGGACCTCGTCGGCTGGCTCCTTGACGGCACCACCGAGGCCGACGCCCCAGCGGAAAGCAGCACGCGAGAGTTTTCGTCCCACTTCAAGTCCATCAGCCCGCCACAGACCGAAGATCGTTGAGTCCTCCGGGACCACCGAGGCCATAGACCGTTGAGATTAACGTGACATAAGGCATCTTCTATAGCCGCCTAGAAGACAAGGCCCGCTCATGACGCCATCGTGCGTCCTGACCCGCCTCAAGCGGCAAACACGCTGAAGCTCGACGAAAACCGTCCGTCTTAGCGTCGACGCGTGCTAACGTCGTTGTGAGATGCTGCAAGACGCTCTATCGATGGTGCTGACGCAAGCTAGGCGGCGTTGAGTGGTGGACCACTACTGATGTCGTTGTGTGTGTGGGGGAAGGCCTTGTCTTCTAGGTGGTACTGCTTACAGTCACTGAGGAGGTGAGACAGGGAGGGACTTGAGTAGCCCGCCCCCAGCGCGAGCTCCCTGCCATCGGTGGAGACGTCTCCAGCACCTGGAGCGCGCGCTGGCGCGTCCGAAGCCCGGCACAAGGCATGGAGCGCGAGCTGGAGGCCGGGCTTTCCAAAGACACGCCTCCAGGAGTTGTTTGTTTGCTCGTGTACGCTAAGTCATTTGCTTCACCGAGGCAAATCGATCCGCTCAAAAACGGTTCCCTCTCAGTCTCGCTGTATTCATTAAAGCTGTCGGCCGTCACTCCACAGCGCCACGTCCGACCACGCTGTTCGAACGTGCGGGCGCGTCAAAGGCGTGGTCGGCAGCGAATGGTCGAAGGGCCGCTTACGTAGAATCATCGGGCTAATGTTGGTGCCATACAGATATATAAAAATATATATAAATATTTTTGCGGGTGGCAATTTGGGGGTTCTACCATCTGACGCAACGAGTCTTCCAGAGTCGCTTATATATGTTATTTTTGTCGCGCTGCATCCTGCATGGTGTACATTCGAGAGTGTAATATGTGAACAAGCTTTGACATGTATTGGAATATTTTTAAAATGCAATTTTCTCAAAAATATTAAACATTTTGTTCTGGCAACTATGTCTTGCTTCTCATTTACATTACTACACCCTTCAGCTAACAAGGTGACGTCAGTGGAGCGTGCGGCTGGACGAGGGAATGCGTACACTCTTCGAATCGCGAGGCGGCTTGCGCGACTTACCCAGTCTTTTTGATTTTGACAGCTTGTAAGACTTCGACAACACGGGTTCAAACGCGCGTCACGAATTCACTTTCGTATGGGCAGTCTGTCAGTACCAATGTTGCTAGATTACCTCAGTTGTGGAACTCCCGCGGAAGGGGGTACCCCCCGGACTCACTTCAATCCGCCAACCGTCGTTTGAAGCGCCGTCTGGATATTCGTTTCATAACTGCGTGTTCCATAGAGTACGGTGGAACGTCATCTAAACGGCTGTGCTTCGAAGCGTACGTATTGCATAGAATACACGGCAGTTTCCATAGAGACCGTCCGGCGCGTCGAATGACGGGAGGCAAGCCGTGGCGAGGGAGGCTCATAGACGCTTCTCGTACAAGCAGCGTCCGTGAGCGGTTCCTTGACTGAGCTAATCTATACTCCGCGTCACTAGTTGTGGCGCGGCCAATAACTTCTTTAGCTCCATAATTAAGCAGCGAGAAACATTCTGAGTTATGAAAGAATCCGAAATTAACACCTATGCCGAGGAATTAAATCCAAAATTGAGGTTAGTTTTGGTTTTGTTTTCGCTAAACACCGTTTCTATTTTCAGGATAGCATCTCCGACACTCACTATAACCGCCATTTTGGAAAACGAGTGGCGCCACCTATAATGAATTGGAGTCACGCTCGTGAAGGTAGGGCGAGGGAAAGGAAGGCCGGGGAGGAGGAAGCAGACGGAACGCTGGAGAGGAGAGGGGGAAACCTCTTTCTCTCTTTAGCCAACTTTAGCGTTCTGTCTACTTCCTCCTCCCCGGCCTTCCTTTCCCTCGCCCTAGTTTCTTGAGTACTGACGTCACTTCAGCCGCCACTGTGTTAGCCTTGCATGCTGAGCGCGTACGTTCGCACCACCGAATTGTTTTTTCTCGGCAAGGACAAGTAGAAATGATCACCAGCACGGTGTGACGACGTCACGACCTACTCTGTATTCGCACCAGCCCTGTTTATGCGAGTAGCTATTTAGACGGCCTGAGCTTCTGTCCCGCTTTTTCATCTACTGTGAGACTAACGATAACACAAAACGGCTTCGTGGCTTCTGAGCAGATGACACACAAGCAGTGCTGGGGTCCTTTGATTGTTACATTGCATCATTGTCAGACTCCCGAGCTGTTTCTATATTCAGAATATGCACAGCCCAGCGTGCGACATCCAGCCCAGCTGGCGCGTGTGCCTTGCTCTGTAACGCGAGCAAATCGCGCGTCATACGCCCAAACACTCAAGATGGAACCGGCCTATTCTTTGCGAGTCTCCGGGGACTCGCAAAGAATAGCCAAGAACAACGTCCGGTTGTTTTTCCTGGTATGTGCATGTGCATCGCCTTCAACGTGTGCATGTGTCTGTACGTCGGTGTGTGTGGGCGCGCGCGTGTATGTGTGCCCTTTAAGGGTGATCTTCATTTCTTTATTTATTTTGTGACGCCAGTGCTTATGAGAGTTTGTTCCCACTTCAAGCTTACCTGCCGTGCATCCCCCTCTTATCCTCATTAGACCAAAATGAAAATCACCAGCCGACAGATGGCGCAAAGTGTCTCCCCCCCATCTGCGAGCTCGCCGCTTGTACATCCAGTTTTAGCATCCCGCTGCACGTGGTTATCTTTTTATTTTGATCTTAATGGTTGCAGAACGGAGGGGAAAGGAGGGAGAGATTTACTATTTCCGAAAGTCAGTCGTCGCGCGGGCCTCGGAATTCGGGCTACAGTGGTGAAGAGCGGGAGGACATTTTTGGGCGCGCCTGCACTGCCGTCATTGCGCCTCGGGCTGGCAGACCGCCCGGTGCACCGGGGCAGTGGTGCGGGAGTCTCTTCTGCCCTTCCCTTCTCTCTCTCTCTCCCTTCTTCCTCCTCCCCCTGATAGGGCCTGCCTAATTACTCGTGGCACCGTCTTTTGCCAACATACCTGCGCGGACTGAGCACCGGCCCAGTTTAAAATTCCTTTTTTTTTTTTTTCGAAACAGACAGAGTCATGTCCGTGACGGACATGACTCTGTCCGATGAAGGACTAGTTTCTGAGAACCCCTTAAAAGCACTCTGCTTCACGAGCGATAAAACAGGGTTTTTTTTGTTTTTGTTTTTGTTTCTTACGATTAGGTTAGAAAGTTGTAGTGATCAAGGTTATTCACTGGACGCCATTAGAGCCACTAAATGAGCTGCGCTTAGAGTATCGGCACTCCCTTCTCCGGCATTGTTGTGGGCGCCGCAATTTTGGCGCATATGCAGAGACGACGCAACTGCCGATCGTCATGATTCAAAAGTGCGACTTCCTCAGCCTTAGATTCGATGTTAGGAAGCTCATGTAATATTGCTTTGCTCTGTCGCGAACTTTTGAAACATCTGTGGAGGGCGGAAAAGCGTTTCCTAAGATCTAGTGCCACTGCATAAGCTACGCTTCAGAGTAACGACACTTGGCCATATGGTGTCTTAAAATCATGGTTACCAGTTATCTGAATCTTTATCTGAAATGTTAGGAAACGATTTTCCGTCCTCCACAAATGTTTAAACAGTTCGCGACAGGGCAAAGCAATATTGCATGACCTTCCTAACAGCGAATCTAAGGCTGAGGAAGTCGCACTTTCGAATCATGACGATCGGCAGTTGCGCCTGCTCTGCATACGAGCCAAAATGGCGGCGCCCACAACAATGTCGGGAACGGAGTGCCCATACTCAGGCGCAGCTCATATAATGGCTCTAGGGGTGGGAATTGAACCGAGTGCCACTAAATAAGCTACGCTCATTTAGTGGCTATGAGCGCCGAGTTGTTTCGGTGTCGCCTTCTTATGGTTTCCCTCCGTGACGTCACGACTGGGATTTGCCTCGCCGTGACGTCACCAGTTGTTATTCTGGCCACTTACCATCGGGTGCGACGACGAGTTCGATGGTGCGCTTAAAAAGCACAGTGGAAGCTAGGAGCCATCGCAATCCGAAACTAACACCGTCAAAGTTGACAATCTGACAGTGCTCATATCCGATGGTTTGGCCAATGGTGGAAAGCTGACCACAGCGACGCTTTTGGCCGCGCACATCGCTAATAATTGAACCTAGCATCCCTGGGTTCTGCAGTGCGAGCTTTCGCTTCACGTGCTCCGAACTGGTGTGCGCTAGCCCACTCGGTTACCGATTCCCCTCATTCCCCGTACCTAATGACTGAAGCAACAACTTAGGCGTGGTGTTGAAAAAAAAAGAAGAAGGTAAAAAATGAAATACAAATGATGTTCAACAGTTCACTGTCAGTTCCGGTAGCGTGGGGTCTTGAGCCCTCTTTAAGCTCTGGCAGGGTATTGACTGGCTGTCTCTTGACGGTCGTCTTGTCCAGTCGTTCCGATGTTTTATCCTGCTTGCTCTGGGGTGTCTTCAGTTGGAGGAGGGAGATCGTCATCGTCATCGTCCTCTTTCTCGTTCCACTTGAGATCAGCGTGTATCTTTTTAAAGAAACTTGCGTTTCGAGTGATGTCTCTTTCTCGCCGTCTCGCAGTGATCTTCGATCCTTGAACCTTTGTCACCACGTACGGGTTTGGGTCGAAGTATGGAGTTAGTTTGTTCTGCTTTTTTTGTTTGCACAATACTATATCCTCGTGTTTCAATGAGTGTTGTCGAGTATGTCTTGGCTCGTCAATGTATTGCTTAAATTTCCTTTTTTTGCGGCCTTGTCATATTGACGCACATTGAAGTCCTGGTTCACTCCATTGCTTGGGGATCGTGGTAGCATCGTTTGCATCTACCTGCCGAAGAGAAGTTCGTACGGAGATATATTAGATGGTGGCATGTGGGGTTGCTCGGTAGCACATCAAGAAGTCCATCCATGCCCAGCAACCAACCTCTTCCCTGGATAAGCAGAGCCTTAATGGCCTTGGTTAGTATTTGAACAAACCGCTATGCCTCACTGTTGGCTTCGGGCCAAAGTGGTGTCACCCTGTGATGCTTAAATTCCACTTCGGCTGCAAACTCCTTGAACTCGCTTGAGTTGAAAGGCGGACCATTGTCGCACTTAACTTGTTTAGGGATGCCCAATTCACCGAATGTTTGTCTCAGGAATATCAGAGGTAAAATCGCGTTTGTCGAGGCTAATTGTCCCACCAATGGGAAGCGCGAGTACTGGTACTTTCCATTCTGAAACGATCCTGCGAAGTCGATACACAGGTTTTCCCATGGCCCATAAGGGAAATGCGTTGGCTCCACAGGATCACGATGCAGTGTGGGTGTTGAGGCCTGGCATGGAATACAGTTGTGCACAGCTTGTTCGACCAACATGTTTATCATAAAAAACCACACCGAGGTGCGGAGGAGTTGCTTGGTCTTTACGATGCCCATGTGACCTTTGTGCGCGAGCTCAACGGCACGTTGCTGGATGCCTGCTGGCAGCACGATCATTGTGCCTCGAAGAATGATTCCCTCGGGCGTCACGGCAAGCTCTCTCTCAAGGTGTCTGTAGAGTTTGAGTGTGGTAGCGCTCAACGGGAGATGTCTCTCTGCACCCTTGGTTTGAATGGCTTGTCGTAGCTGGCAGTATGCTGAGTCTTTTGTGGCTGCGTCGATTACTTGTTTTGTCGTCACCGCCTTTGGTATCGCTGCCTGTGACAGGAACAGGATACTCATCAGGAACCTTATCCGTCCTGTAACGGTTCCGAATAAACTTCAGCGGGTGGCATGACATGTAGTTAGATAGATTCTCTGTGCCCTTCCCCTCCGACTGTGACATGGGTGTCTAAGTACGCCCCAACAACAGTCGGCTTCCCAACCCCCCTCCCCAAAACGCATACTACTACTACTCTGTGCCCTTTTGATGATGTACTGCGAAGTTGTAGAGCTGAATCCTCAGGCAGAGACGCTCGATTCTTGCAGATGGCCGTGCAGATGGTTTGGTCAGAATGCTTATCAGGGGCTTGTGATCAGTGTGAAGGTTGAACTGAGTACCATACAAATACACATTGAAGTCTTCGATTGCCCACACGACAGCCAGGGTTTCTTTGTGAATCTGGGAGTAGTTGCGCTCCGGATCCGTCAGACTACGGCTTGCGTAGGTGATCCCTTGGAGTTTGTTACCATCTCCCTGTGCTAGTATGGCTCCTATACTCCGTTTCACCTTATGTTGTACCGCAGCGAAGGCTAGAAGCGCGAACTCATAGCGCTGGCAGCTGCCCTTGGTGCACGAGAGCTTGTGCCGCCGAGATGTGCCCTAGAGCAAGGAGCTCGCGCTTGTAGCCTTCCATGCGGTACAACACATGGTGAAACAGAGTATAGACCTTGCGGACTTGCATTCACGGTTAGGTGGGTGGTCTTCTTGTTGTCGAAGTAGGCCAGGGCGTGGCTGCTTGTGAGAGTGCCCTTAAGCTGGTCTAGCGCTGCTTAATGTTCCATGTTTCACTGCCAGTCAACAACTTACCTTGTGAGGTTACGGAAAGGTCTGCCAGGTTGGGGATGAATCTTCCCGGGTAGGCGATCATGTCCAGAAGACTCCTCCCTTCTGCTGGACTGTTTGGTGGGGCAATGTCAAAAAACGCTTGAACTTTTGCCGAATCGGGTTGCTTTCCTTTCGCTGAGATGTGCCCGAAGGATGTCAATTCCCGTTGGGAAAAAGAGCGCTTGTTCGGGTTGAGTATGAGTCCACAATCCCTGAGGCGTCGTAGCACAGCTTCCAGTGAGTCATTATGCTCTTAGTCTGTTCCTCCATACACTACCCGCTCATTCACACTGGAAGCGGATCCGCGTTCGCAAAGCGGTTGCAAACGCTGTTGAATAAAGATCCAGTACAATTGCACGCGCACTTGATGTCATCGAGTGCGCGTGCATTTGTACTGGTCCTTTATTGAGGAGTTTCAGCGACGGTGTCACCCCCCTGGCGGCTGGTCGCCGAAAGAGAAAGAGGGGGATAGGTTCGCTGGGCGTTGGCTTTGTGTAAATGCGTTGGCCGCGAACGTAGAATTATAAACTTCGGCAGAAAGAATATTACGCGGCTCTAGTGCCGGTTCGAGCAACAGAGGTGATACGATCTGCCACGACTAGCTACGACCACCCGCCGCAGCGATGCAGGCCGTGCAGGCGTCGAAGGAGCGCAACCTGTGTACTACGCAGTCAGTCGCCGTCGCCCGACGCAGATCGTTTGGCATTCAGGGCTTTCCGCCGCGGGTTCTTTGTGCTTGGAACCGCGTATTATTTACTGTGCTTGTGTATGTGCTCAGTCTGGTACGACTAGCTACGACCACCCGACGCAGCGATGCAGGCGTCGAAGGAGCGCAACTTGTGTACTACGCAGTCACTCGCCGTCGCCCGACGCAGATCGTTTGGCATTCAGGGCTTTCCGGCCCGGGTTCTTCGACTGTACTTGGAACCGCGTATTATTTCCTGTGCTTGTGTATGTGCTCAGTGGCTGGATATGGACCTCATAGAGCGGTTCCTCAGACTCGACAGCGACTCAAAGTTGACGGCGGAGGGGCTGGCAGCAACGCTTTCGGTTGGTGCACGGGTGTGACGACTACTCGGATAAATTTTAAGATCGCTGTTAGCAAGGTAGGCCATAGTCGCTTTATATTGACACGATTTTATGTGTAAGTACTCCGTGCAAAGGCGAATCTATCGCGTTTCTAATCCACCTCTGTTTTTGTTGTTTTTATCACGCACGACCGACTACTAAGCAAATGCTTCTGTACCGATCACGGAGTGAATGTCTTCGGCCTTACATTGCGGAACACGCAATAAAACGTCATGTTCGTTCAGTGAGAAGACTTCCCTTTCAAGTGACCTTCTTTGATTGATAAGTTCTCCCGTATCTAGGTGCTTTAATCAACACGATCGATTAGGTTTGCTTCCCTAGTTAAGACATTTTGCTGCCACATGCGGCACTAATGCTTGGCACGATGTATGCCGTTGATGGTATTGTGAATTGGTTTACTTGCAAAGCTAAAAGTGTAACAGGTGGGACCATTCAGTTTGCTAAAAATGTGATGATATGGACATTCCGTTGCATAACTAGCGTTTTACGTTTAAGATCGATAAGAAACATGCTCATGTGATGATGCATGTCTACAGCATAAGCTTTGCAGATCCAGAATGGGTGTGCTATAGGCTACAGCCTCAAGGTTTTTAATGGACCAAATTGGTGATTACACGGCAATAAATATTGTGGTGGAAAACTGCCCATTGACTCTGTGAGTTTTGATCGTGACCATTGGTGTGCTGTTGGCAAATTAGGTAATGGCACACCTTTTCCCTGGCCATCTGGCTTCAAGAGACATTGCATCTAGATGTGCTTAGATATGTTTATTTCAAGTTCAGTTTACCCCTCTGCATCATTACAGGAAGGCAGTCTCAAGCCACAACAAACAGCAGTGAATAGACAATGCTTAATAACAGGCACCAGTGTCCAGGCGTATAGTCAGCAGAAACTAATTTGAGCCTAAAAATGTTTTTCTTTTGTTGAGATAGTTTCAATTTGGTGTATAATCCGCAGGGCCTGATTTCCGCGCCCAGTGCATAGACCGCCAAGCTGGTGCATTGTGTCTTCGTGTTCTTCGTGCCCTTTTTTTCCTGGGTGGCATTTTCTTCAGAAGTTCTTCGGCGAACGCTGTTGAGCCTGAAGAACTGCTCTTGAGGCCCATATCCAGCCACTGAGCACACACACAAGCACAGAAAATAACACTCGGTGCCAAGTACAAACGAAACGGGCGGAAAGCCGTGAAGCCAAACGAGCAGCGTCGGGGTGACGGCGACTGACTGCGTTGCGCCCCTTCGATGCCTGCATCGCTGCGGTGGGTGATCGTAGCTAGTCGTAGCGAGATGATCTTCACTTCAAGCAAGAAATCTTGCCATACCATAGTCGAGATATGTGTGCAAGTGTTCGACGACGTGGGCTCTCTCACGTTGGTGCAGTTGTCATCAAGAAAGCTACATATCAACAATGTTTGCACGTTTGAGGCTGAAACTATGGCACATACTTTATCTAAACCTAAATTTATCAATCTGCGGCTACAAACATTTTCGTTGACGTTGCTTAGATGATGTAACCATTCAGGCCTCGCATTAAATGGTGTTGCGAACTCTTTGGTTGTGTATGAAAACCTATTCTTGCCCTAATAAAAGGCATTGCCAAATGGACAGATGTCTTCTGCTGATACATATCTTCCAATTTACAATGCAGAGGCAAAATGAAAATCAACTGTGTACATCTACCACTTAGCATAAGCACCTTTTGCCATTCATTCTTAAAGGGGTACTCCACCGGCTTTTTCATTGTCTCCGATTTGCTTGAAATTTTGCTAAACTAACCAACAAACATTGCTAAAATAGTATCCCAAGTATTAGGTCAAAATATTGTTTTTTTGCAAAGTTACTGAATTTACAGTTTTGGTCTTCACCATGTTTTTTCAAACTGAAAGTCTCTACTCGCAACAACAACAAAGTGACGTCAGTGGAAGGCAGGGGTTAACTTTTTAAACTACAGAAGTTGTTCCCAACGGATTTGAAGGAGTTTCTTAGTGTCAAATGAGTGCTTTGGAAGCTCGCTCCCATATCCGCGCTCCAGCACGGAACAAATGATTGGTATATTCTATTTTTAGACTACTTGCTCGACTGGCAAGCCTGCCTGCCACTGACGTCACGGCACTGAAAAGTGCGCGAATATTTGAATATTAGTTTTTGCACCATTTTCATTTGCCGATTTCACAATACCCATTAGGAATTTCGCGATGCTGAATAGCATACCGGAAAGGCTAAAGGCCGGGGAGTCAGAAAATATAGTTAGTTGAGGTAGCTCAAAAAATCGGTGGAGTACCCCTTTAAGCACACTCAGATATCAGCTTAGGTTGCTCTGTTTTAGAAGCCTTGTCCTGTTTTGTAAAAAGAAAAAAGTTAAAAAAGCTTTACCTCTGTTCTCCTTCTGGCATTTAATACAGACTTGTTTGTCAGCAGATCACACACAGCAGATATCTCCGTGGCACATACTACTCGAACGACCGATGAGACTATTGCTATTACAATAAAGCTTTCCACAAGAGCCAGAAGGAGGCTTGTAGGGGTGCACAAGTACATTGAAATGAGATTGGTGCTTCCGGGGCTTGTTTACATTATGCGTAAAAACAGGACGATCGGCGACCAGCTGATCGCAATATAACACCAAGGATACCGATGTTTCCATACACAGAACGCAGGATAAAGACCTCAATCGTCCCTTTTATGCAGTCGCTGTCATACTTTCCATACAACCGCTTTTTAGCACAATTAACTAGAACAACCGAAGAGTTCGCAATACCGTTTAATGCGAGGCCTGAATCACTACATCATATAAGCAACGTCAACAAAAATGTTTGTAGCCGCAGACCGATAATTTTAGTTTTAGATAAAGTACGCGTCATAGTTTCAACGCGCGAACATTGTTGATAAGTACCTTCTTTGGACCGGCGTACATTCGGTTCAACTTGATGACAGCTGCACCAGCGTGAGAGTTCACGTCGAACACTTGCACACATATCTTGACTATGGCAAGATTTCTTGCCTTCGACCGGCTTGAACCCTTCATTTGTAGCATCCCGGTAAGTCTTGGTTGACGCGATGATCGTCTCGCACACGGCAACAAACAGATAACGACACGCTTTGTTTAATTTATACGCTACCGGTCTACGGGCGTCACAAATCTATCCCCTTCTTGTCCGCCATGTTGGATCGATAGGAGCGCCCCCTATATTCGCTGAAACTCCTCAATACAACCGCGTTCGCAACCGCTTGGCGAACGCGGATCCGCTTCCAGTGTGAATGAGCGGTTATAAGGTGTCGTCGCTGATGTTAGTGACTCCTGGGATGCCAGCGAGCACATGTCGGACCGTGTTCTGAAACAGCTCTGCGGCAGAATTGATTCCAAAGTTTAAACGCTTGTATCGGTAGGGTTTGATATGAGTTGCAAACGTTGTGATGTGTCTGGAGTCTTCGTGCAATACTAGCTGGTGGTATTGTAGTGATCTGCGTTGAGTGATGTTTCCATCAGATGGCGCAACGTGTGTATTGTCTATCGGGTTTATTTTTTATCTTGTTGTATCTGTTATGTATCTATCATGTCACTCGGGCAGTTGTTAACAATAGAGCCGCCGTCCGTCAGTGACGTCAGAGAACTGCGGGACACCCACCAGGCAACATGTCTCTGTGTCATTCTTCGTGAGCCCCGAACGAGCGGGGCCGCGGCTTCCTACTCGGCCACATCATGCGAGTGCTGTAGGCGTCCTCCCCTTCCATATCGTCATGTAGAAGAGATTACTACAAATTTTGGCGACGAGGATGGGTCTCGTGAAGCTGCCTCTTCCAAAGCGTCATTCGACTGATAAACCTGTAAAGGCCGCTCCTGCTCCGTTTCAGCCCATCAAGTTCCCCGACCAGCCGTGGGAAAACCTTGCTGTCGATATCGTAGGCCCTATCGACAGAGCGCCACAGAGTCAAAGGTTTTTCATCGTCTTGATAGACTATCATTCGAAGTGGCCTGAAGTGCCGCGACAGCAACGTCTTCAACTGTAATTTCCTTTTTGAAAGCTGTGTTCGCTTATGAAGGACTGCCCTGCGAGCTTGTTACACACAACGGGGTACAGTCCATGTCCAAAGAATTTCAAGACTTTCTTCGTGAAAATGGCATCAAATATTTGAAAAAGTCCTTGTATCATCCACAATGTAACGGCCAGGTGGAGAGATTTAACCGTGTTCTCAAGGCGTGCCTTCAGACAGCTGTAGTTCAAAGCCGTCCTCTTATGGACGCCGTTCTAGACCTTCTTGAAGCTTACCGCCGTACGGTACATCCAGCGACGGGGTTTGCCCGTTCACTTTTATTGCATGGCCGGATCCACCGGCTCAAACTAAACCTCCAAGGGATGCCTACAACTAAGGCAGGTTCCCGATTCCGTTCTACAACAACGTGCTCGTCTTCCCGAGAGGGTTCAAAATTATCAACAAAACATGAAGTCATATTGGGATCACCGGAAGGCTGTCAAACGGCCACAGTTTTACGCCGGTCAAGCCGTGCGCGTGTTCAAGCCCACGCATCGTGGCAAACTTCAGTCAAGGCATACACAGCCAAAAAGGGTTGAAGCTTAGCTGGGATCAGCCATTTACAGGCTCGATGATGGAAGGACCTGGAATGCCAGTAAATTGACGAAGGCGTCTGCACGGCCTCGTGAGGGAGATTCCGATATCTACTCAGACGAAGAAGATTTTACTCAACTGTCCAATAGTATTCCTTCACCTCCATGTCCAAATGTCCTGACACCATATACAGATCAAAATGATAGTACCCCACACAGTACACCTGAAAGTCATACAGTACCTGATCCGGGGCCACTGCTCGTCCCCGGTGCTTCTGACCCTGGGCCTCCTCAATCTCCACTGCCTGGCGAGTCTGGGCCAACACCTGGGCAACCTGGTTGTTCCTGGTGGGCCGACACCGAGCCTCCGGCTGGCCTCGGAGATTCCGTGCAGCCTGCTTCCCCAGAGGAACCAAGTCCTGGCGAACCAAGTGGGGTTCCCAAACAAGTAGTGGTACCATGTGACCCAGTGGTTGTGCAGTGCTACCCTTCAAGCCGTGATTTTTTTTTTCGTATCCCAGCCGTCAGTGACTTCGGCCATCCCATTGGCTACTAGTACCCCCCTACGACCACAACGAAAGGAACGTCTCCCAGCAAAGTTCAAAGACTATGTCATGTCTTCCATTTTTTCAGATGACTCACATTTGGAAAGTGAACCGAATTCATTTATAGACATTGTTTAACGCATAGTTGTAGTTTTGAAGGCTGTTTTGAGTTCCCGTGTGGAGTGTAGGCTTCATGTCCAAGAGTCTC
This sequence comes from Ixodes scapularis, assembly GCF_016920785.2. NCBI lineage: Eukaryota > Metazoa > Arthropoda > Arachnida > Ixodida > Ixodidae > Ixodes > Ixodes scapularis. The sequence goes on along the minus strand of NW_024609846.1, from coordinate 31,025,016 downwards.
CAATGAATCTGTGTTTTACATCGTTAGATAGCACTATTTCATAGCATGTTATAATGAAAATGCTTTAGATATAAAAAAAAATCCTTGGCCAAGGTAAAAAGATGCCCATGACAAACACCAACTCTTGACAACACCTAACTAACCACTAACAATTACTAACATATACTACACCTGTGTCATGAACACCAAAACAGAAAAACAAATGCAAACAAACTTTAGTCCACAACTGTAGCAACTCGAGGTAGGCTATGGGAAATCGGAGAGTGTGTTTATGGCTGATGTAGACACTCGGTTCCACGTTACATTCTTTTACGGACAAGGGAAGAGAGAGAAAAAGAATATCGTTTTTTAAGCGTTGCCTTTATTGTGGTGATCTGCGAATTGTATTTGTTGTCTATTGCCCTCGTTTTCTTTTCCAAACTTTTAAGGAGGGAAGAGTGTAGTGATCTGCGTTGAGTGATTTTGCCACCAGATGGCGCAACATGTGTGCTGTCTATCGGGTTTGTTTTACATCTTGTTGTATTTGTTATGTATCTATCATGTCACGCGGGCAGTTGTTAATAAAAGAGCCGCCGTCCGTCAGTGACGTCAGGGAACTGCGGGACATTCACCAGGCAACATGTCTCTGTGTCATTGTTTGTGAGCCCCGAACGCGCGGGGCCGCGGCTTCCTACTCGGCCACATCATGTGAGTGCTGCATGCGTCCTCCCCTTCCGTACCGTCATGTAGAAGAGATTACTACAGGTATCCATCGTTGAGATCTAGTTTCAAAAAGACAGAGGCACCATTGAGGTTTGTGACGAGATCATCCAGCGTTGGGGATGCATATCACCCTTTTTTGATGGCTTGGTTTGCTCGGCGCATGTCTACACACATCCGAACTGTGTCCGATGCATGTGGCTTTGGCACAGCAACGATGGGAGAGACCCATATAGTGGGGCCCGAGGCTTTCTCGATCATATCGAGCTCCTCCAGTCAGCGTATTTGTTTTGTGACCAGCTCACGTATGTTGAACGGTATGTTGAACGGATAGCTTCAGTGCCACTGGTGGAATTGAGTGATCAATGTGCAGTTTCGCTCCAATTCCTTTGAGCTTCCCTATAAATCGGGGTACGTCTCTTAAATGCTCTGCGAGGAAGAAACCTTGTACACGATTGAGACAAGTCCGAGAGCTTTACCTGACTTGAAGCACAACAGTGGCTCACTTGGCGTCCTTGTCACCAATATGGTATGTCGCAACTTGGGGTATGTCGCAACTTGGTATCCTTGTAGCAGAGTTCAGCAGAAGACATGTCCATGAAAAAAAGTTCTGTTCTTGAGCCGCACGCAAACGCTTTTGGTACTGGGCCACTCAGGGTCGGTTTGTCTGGGATCTTGCTGTATGTGTCATGGCTGATGACGTTCACTGAAACTCCTGTGTCCACGATAAAGTCACAGTCACGGTCACCGATGGTCGACGTAACTTTTGGAGCCTTTGAGTTGTTGCGCTGTAGCGTGAAAGCTTGGTCGTCCGAATCAGAGTCCCAACTGTGCTCAACCAGCCTGTGAGCCATGTTGGGTCCACCTTGTTGGCCCTTTCCCCTGCATACGTCTGCGAAGTGTCTGCGCTTTTTGCTGGCTTTGCACGTTTTGTTCCGTGCTGGACAGAAGAACTTTCCTTGCTCGTGGGGCCACAGGCCACCGGAGTTAAAAAATTTCCTTCCAGTTGTTGTAGTCTGTTGCTGCTTTGACGTGTGAGTGTATCTATGCTTCCAAGACTTCTCTTTGCGCATCAAGTGATTCAACTGCTCTGTCGCGGATGTTTCCATTTATCTTAGCTGTCGCGAGGTGACTTCGTACGTCCACTTTTTTTTTTTTTTTGTTAGAATCTTCTCGGGCGTCTCGTCAGTCTAGAGCGCGAAATTTCGTAGTTTCGTGGATGACGTACCGAGCACGATTTGCGACTTTTATCTCTGCTTCCGCGCCCGCAAACGAACATTGCGTTGCCATCACACGGAGGTGCTTGTAGAATGCATCGATGGTCTCGCCATCTTGTTCGGTCGTTATGCGGAAGTTGAAGATTTCGTAGTCTCGGTTAATCATTGGCGTGAAGTGGTCGTGGAGCAGCTGCTTTTGCTTTTTCGTATAGTCGCCTGGTGACCCAGAAGTACTTTCCGCATCGCTTTGGCCGGTCTGTCCCGTATTGGTAACTGCCGTGGTTACACTGGGTGGCGTTGCCGTCAGCGGTGCTAGTGACGCGTACACGTCGTAGCCTTCCTTGTCGATGTAGTAGAGCAGCAGAGCCTCCTTTTGTTTTGCGTCCATGACCTTGAGCACCGTCAACAGATTTTCGAATCTGCCGATCGCCGAGCGTTGCTGGAGACGAACTGACATCGAAAGGCGGGAAAACCGGCAAAGACTGAGCAAGCGCCATCTTTCTTTTGAACCCACGCTGCTTGAACTTTTCTTAGCGTCGAGAGCCCGTGAACTGACCTTCCTTGCTCGTTCGGTGGCCCAATGAGGAGGCACGGTGTTATCTTGTCATGTTGGACGCATCGCTCGTCGCCAATGCTTTGTGTCTGGTGGTTTAAACCAGAAAGAGGAAGCCGGTTATGCAAACTAATAACCGTCTTTATTCATGGTTTCCGACTGGATTCCCTTGGGTTCGCTTGCCTTCCTTCGGCTCACCGAACAGCTTGCTAAAGTCACATCGAAACTGAAATCGAAACACAAGAGTAGCGTCGTCGTCGTTGACGATGTCGTCGACGTCGTGAAGTTATCAGGACGTCGGCGTGACGTCGACTTGCGTCATGTTGACAATGATGTCGACAACCTAATGCCAAGCGTATTTATGACGTCGCGTGAACGACAAGGACGTCGTCGTCGTCGTCGTCGTCAACGTCAACGTTAACATCGACGTCATTGTCAACACAATATGACATTAAAGAACGTATTCTTGATGTAGTGTAACGCGCGTTGTCAACTTCAATGACGACTTTGACGTCAAGGCGTCGTCGTGATGTCACATGGTGTTGTGACGATACGTCAGGTCGTGGTCACGTTATGTATTGACGTGACGTCTGACGTCTAGGTTGTATAAAGCATATAGCCCGGGGCTCTATTGTTTCTATGATCTTGACCAGTGTGTCAGTCAAGCTTGGCGTTAGAACGCAACACCTTTTTTATATAAAACGGCTAATCCAAGCCACTTCGCTCGTAGCGCCCTCTAATATTTTCTCCACATGCAGAGCTTCAGAAATAGCACTCTGGTGGCTTCGCCCACTCAGTCGTTTCTAGTACACTCTAACTCGTCCAGCGATCCTCTAATGCAGTGTACTAGAATATAGTGCTGGCCCACTCAATGAGTGTTGGCACCGGAGCGGCACGCGTGAGGCATGTGGTGTAGATCGCGATAGGTGTCGACACAAGCGCATTGGCAGTAGGTTCAGTACAGAGCCGTGTGTAGAGAGAGTTTGGTCAATGGGAGGCGCGGGCAGAGCCAGGGCGTGCACCAGACGCAGAAAGAGGGCTTCACATGCTCTCTTGGCCAATTAGAAGCCGAAAAGAACCCCCTAGTGGTGGCATTGAGAAACAGATTTAATCACTTTAATAAGCGTGTAAGAGTTAAATGTAGTAACCCTTTATGGTTGAAAATAGGGTGCACGTGATCTTTCCATTATGATCATGCAGAAAGATGTAAGAAACGAACGTATCTTTCAACTCTGTTTTGCTCGGACAGCGTGTGACCGCTCGGACGGTAGATTCTCGGCCCTCGGCGCCTGGCATACGGATTATGTCGATCGTTCCGCTAGTCTTACTCTTCCTCCATGATTTTGGATGACCGTGATTGAAACATCACGTGCACCATATTTTCAGTCACCGAGAGTTACTCCGACGAACTTATTAAGTTTATTTTTCGCGACCACCGCCAGGGTATTATTTCCGGTTTCTGGTTGGCCTCGAAGACGTCCTGTAACACGCCCAGCCCGCTTTCGGCCAATGGCGCCTCCTCATTTGTCTCCTATACTTCCCAACGAATGGCCAAACTCTGTACATATACGACTGTGGTTCAGTATTGTGGAGGTTGTGCGCGTGCACCGCGTGCACGCGCACTTGCGGCGGCACGTGCGGACTGCAACGATCGACTGTCTGCTATTCTGTCGACTGACGCGCAGCCTAACAAGTTCCCATTGTCGAGTCGCGCCGGTCCAAACACTATACCCGTATTCTAGTACACTTTCGGTGTTGGGAATTTCATATAATATATTGCTTTGCTTTACCGCGAACTGTTTAAACATTTGTGGAGGACGGAAAAGCGTTTTCTGTGATTTCAAATAAAGCTTCCGATAACTGACAACCATATGATTTTAAGCACCAAGATTGGTAAGTGTAATTACTCTGAAGCGTAGCTTATTTAGTGGCTCTAGTTTAGCCCGACCACGCGGAGAGAAAGAAAACGAACGCACTTGGCGCTGCTTCAGTGAAATCATCAGCCCGTAGCGTTGGTTGCGCTCTGAACTAAGGTAAAGCGAAACAAACATTCAGATCTTAGGTTTTGACAAGCCAAACCAACGAAAGTAATCTGGCACTTCCCAGAAAAAAAAAAAGAATGGCGTTTTTATATTGACCAACTAGAGATCTTTTGACGTGCAACCGAAATCTCAGATTGGCCTCCTTCAGATTGCGGGCATCTCGTTCGGTATTCAAACCCGACAAATAAGGATTCATAGGCCAGCGCGTTGACTCAAAGCCACTGAGACGTTTTAATGTTTTCTGTTTTGTTTTAATATTATGGCCAGTTAAAAGGTTCGCAGTGCCACGCGCGTCGCCGAGCGAGCGCGTGCGTGACGGAATGGTTACCGTGCTTGGCCTTCGCGCGAAGGCCCCAGGTTCGATTCCCTGTAAGAGGACGCTTCTTTTATTTATTCTTTCAATTTAGCGTTCTCCTAAGTTCTGGAGCCTTGTCGTCTGATCGAGGTTCGAATGTTCTACGCGCCGAACGTTCTACGCCGAATGTTTCAGAAACTCACGCGGGGACATAAGGGGCTCCGCGTGTCGAGTCGGTGCCAGTCTCGCCCGCAGCGCTCGATCCTGCTGTTCCGCCGACACCAACACCTGCGACGCAAGCCTGCAACGATTGCCCATTGCACTATACCATATTATTGACGAAAGAAAAGTAATTGCACTGTACCGAAACTTTTTGTATATTATGAAAGACTAGTGGGACATTACTCCCCACGTCGCAAGCTGCCGTCAACGCAGCAGCTTGCGCAACAGTAATCTTAAGGGTCACTTTAAGGGTGAACAGAGATGGCGGTAACCGGGGGTGCGATCTTGGAAGGTGATCCGCCTCGAAATTGTAATGAAGCTCAGAGCTTCCGAGCTCACCCGTATTGCGTGTGTTGGGTTATTCTGTGGCGTTTCAGAAGTGAAATGTGCATGTGCAGAGCTTTGATCGGCGCCCAAGTTGCGCGAACCACGTCTCTGCTCGAGTGAGCGAACATGTGACATTGAAAACCTGACAAAAAAAGACACCTCCACGCGCGTGTTGCAAAAACAATGGGAAGGTGGGCACCACGCATGCGCAATAAATTGTGTTTTTGTTCTAAGTTTTATTTGTTATCTGCGCATGCGTATTTTCACAGCCGGCGCCATCACCTTGGCGCGACGTCGGAAGCACGGGTTGGTGCGTGAAACGCGCAGGTGCAAGGTCGTCTGCTCGCCTAAAGATGGCGGCGGGCTGTCCCTAGTCTGCCGTGGTCGAAGGAACACCGGGGTGCGGAGGGTCTCTGGAGTCGCTGTCGTCGTGTGCACGTCAAAGCCCTGCCCTCCGGGCGGCCGCGCGGCGGGTTGTGCCGCTTGGCTCGAGCGAGGCTACCTGCTCGATGCCGAAATAGCCCGGAAGAGCCCAAGGACTCTGTGTTTGTGCCAAGATGGTGGCAGGCGGGAAGGGAAGGTCGCCAGTCAACTCTTGCAGAGCGATTTGCTTGAATCTAGGCCAAGGTGCCTTCGTCTGTTTCAGTTGCCGCGCGTCGCAGCCTCGGCACACCATGGAACGTCTTGACATCTCCGCATTCCCCAGTCAGGACCACGATTTCGCGACAGAAAGAGCGTTTCCTTGAGCGTCGCTAATACAACATACAAAAGACTGTCTGGAGACACTGTCTGAGGTCTTCCTTATAGCATTACGGTCACATTGGTCATACGAAACAGTTTCCTGCAGCCATGTTCGAAACATTCACGAGGCCAACATGCTCTCGAGGCGTGTGCGCACATAATTTTGTCGTCATGTTTACAGTGAACCCCGAGTCTTTTGAATGACGTACGATCAGTGTGAGCGGATTTGGCCGGTGGGATGTCATCGAAAAGAGCCGAAAAGCCGCCGGGCGTTGTAAGTGCCGCTCGTCAGTTCCCGCAGAATATTAAACTCGAAAACAAAACTCCCGACCGCCATTTCACTTCCAATACGAGACGCGTGGCTGGACGGATGCATGATCGTCCGTCATTTGCTTTTCTTGGAAATGATCGCCGATTAATGCAAAAGGAATAAGTCAGTAAAAGGAAAACGCTAAAAATATTCGAAATGACGACCATAACGTCGGAGAAGGAAAGAAGAAAGTCAAGAATTTGTACTAGTATGATACAAGTTAAGAATTCCGCGGAAACCCCACCTCCAGTACGCGCTCGTCACCTTTCGACGCTCTTTGACTGGGCGTGCTCACGAAATTCCCAAGTGTTATTTAAAGCGGTAACTTCGAGGTCTCGTGTAATTGGACTGCAGTCACCACTGAGCATGGAGAACTTTGTTTGTCACTGGAGTTGGAGAACACTAAATAAAACAGTTATTACAATTATAATAGAGGTATGTTAACAGTGATGATGACGAAGAGCGTGAACCGGGGTGTACTAGCCATCCGCGGTCGGTAACTCTGGTCTAAGCAGTAACTCTGGGTTACCCCAGGGAATGTAGAACTGCTTAAAGTAACTCTGGGTTACTGGAAGCAGTTCTACGTTCCCTGGGGTGTCTGCGTGCATACCGTTCCGAAGTGTTCTGCCAATACCAATCACTGATCTTTATTTTCTGGCTCTAGTAAGCGAGAAAGCCGACAAGTATCCCGCTTTTATTGTCAGGCAGTTTCTGGGGCAAACGGAGCTGGACACTGTACTGTTCCGTGGGAAGCGTATCCCGCTAAGAAAGGACGACCGTCTCGTACGGTCTCTGGTGACCGGTTGCTTTAATATGGTTTAGTAAAATAAATAGGAAAGGGAAGACTGCCGAGAATCGACTTAGGCTGAACTGCAGTGTACTAGAATACGGGGTAGTGTTTGGACCGGCGCGACTCGACAATGGGAACTTCTGAGGCTGCACATATATCGACAACAATCGCGGCGCTGCGGTCGACAGCAGAAAGTCGCTGCAGTCCGCACGTACTGCCGCACGTGACACCTCATGTGCGCGTGCACGTAGTGCAGGCGCACAACCACCACCATATTGAACCTAGGACATTGACACTGTAACATTGAGGCACACTAATTGATCCTACTGCCGATGCGTCGGTGTCGACACCTATTGCGATCAGCACCACACGGATCACGCGAGCCGCTCCGGTCCCAACACTACCCCGTATTCTAATACACTGTAGGTGGACTAGAGCGCTTTCATGTGCGCTTTGCTTAGCGCCATGACACCTTACAATCTCGCTGCCGACGCATTTGTTTCTTTTTCATTACTGGGCGCGACCAGGCGCGTCTCCCGCCGGGTGTTCTGCCGTACGTACAGACCCTTTCACATAGGATCAAGCCAGTGGCTGAAAACTGTGACGTACCTTTTGAGTTTTCAGTCCCTTCGAAGTTGTTCCGTCTTTGTGCCGCAGGTATTCGTCTCGGGTTTTCTAGCTCTCGGTGTGTGGTTAGCCACCGCACCCGATATATGTTGCGTGCGCGACGGGCGTCGTGTATCTGATCCTTCTGTCTTGTGGTAGGGTGTATGTAGCTCAGACTGGGACGTCTGTTAATGGTAGGGCCAGGGAGCATTTTCTTTCCCTCCGTTCTTCACCATCGGGACACCTTGCAGTTCACTGTGGTAGGTGTATGTTCTTTCCGGCTTTCACAGAAATTAAAATTCTGGCTCGTCATCACAACAAACTGACAAGAAAAATTGACGAGGCGTTTTACAGCGGAGCTGTTAAGGGCTGGTTTCCCCAGTTTCGTGTCCGTGGACAAATAAATATCGACACAACCCTCTAGACAGCTACCGCCGTCTATGAGTGACTGGGGCAACCAGACAACCGGCTTGCCAGTTGTTTGGTTTCCGTCGTAGTTCATAGATGGCGGCACATAGTACAGCTCCGCTGTCCTTCCTTCTTCACCAGAGTGGAAAGGCTGAAAGGTTTTTTTTTAATTTTTTTTATTGTTATTTGCGGAGCGGACTAAAGCCCTAAAGCCCCTCTATCCTAGGAAAAGTGGCGCCATTCATTGTTGTAGTAATGCTCAAGGCACGTGCCGCGCGCCACTTCTGGGAACAACATAGCGTCTGAAATCTAGCTCAGTGCTGCGATGTGCCGCCATGATCTTTCCAAGGGCTGCACGTTGCACGTGCCTCGCGCATCGACGCACCTTGCGCTACTTTTGAGCGGAACCGTGTGTGAGCGCCCCGTCCATGGCTTTGGCGAATGACGAAGTTGCTTTTATCAAGAAATTTGGCAAAATAATTTAAATGTTTGCAGGCGTACCTCTAGGGGGTTTATCATCTTTTATATATCTTGCTTCTTTTATGTATTCCTTTCTGTTCCTTGAATGAATAAACTTCAGTTGCCAGTCAGCGTTGTGTTCGTTTACTTCTCGTTCTTGTCATTCGTGTATTTTGCGCTGTTCTCAAGTTTTTATGATGCACCAACACGCCCAACTTCATGCCTTGTTGTATAAATACAATGTTGTTCGACCGTTATCAATGTCCTCCGGGAAACAGAACTTCGCGCGCCCATTTCAGCTGCGTAAAACTTTACCTCGTCTTCCATTTCTTTCCCTACAATATAGATAACCTTATCACTAGCTCATTAAAGTCACAAGAATTCTGTTCAAAACTTGAATACGCCAGTATCATATATGGCATTCACATCAAAACTATCTTGGTGCTAAATTAGAGTCCGTGCAAAATAAAGCAGCCCGCCTCATATGAAACGATTTTTCACCTGATAGCAGTGTCTCCGCCTTAAAATCAAACCTTGACCTGCCTTCATTAAGAATTCTGGGCGCCAAACTAACCGGGTGAGTTTTTTCATGGCATTTGCTATATTTCCTCATACTTCAGAAACGCGAATTGCCAATCAGCTCATTACATTTTTTTCTCGAACATAACTCTCGCACAAACTTCGGCAATATCGGTCGCATAATAACTACGTTTTCTCCCCTTTCAGCATTACTGAATGGAACAACTTGCCTGACCAAATTGTGATCAACATAAATCGTCTAGTGTTTAAAGAACTTTGTGAGCATTTGTATTATGACTAATGTGTGTACGAATTTGTGCAATTTTGAGTACTTTGCTTTTATAGCTATTTTATGTCATTTTGTAAACTTGTATAATGTTCATCATGTATTTCCTTTTGCCGATGATACTCCCTCACGAAATGCGTCTGAAAAGACGCCTTTGAGGTAGATCAATGAAATAAAAGAAAGAAAAAAATGAAATCAACTCTTGATTTGTGTTTTCAAAATGATAAAATGCTTTCAAGCCAATGTAGTGTTCATATATGTGACGGTATTTCTGACCATATTATGGTACTTGTGTCAATGACTGAAAATCGGAACTAGGCCAGCAATTTTATTTGTTCTGGATTTTCATAATGCTGACAACGTTGGTGTTATAGATTTTCTGACTTTGTCCTTTGACTCGTTTCAGCTATTGTCAACTGAATCTGATTCGGACATCAATGCGCCGTGGTATAGCTTTAACAACATTGTTAGTAAGTGTATATCGAAATATGTTTCGTACCGTAAGAATAAGTCTATAATTCATAATATTTTTATTAATAGAGATATTTAGCATTTAAAACGAAGAATTGTCGAGTGAGAAAGAAATCTAGATGTATTAAGACAAAATCAAGCCGTCAGGTGCTATCCGAACTGAACACCCGACTTAAACAAAAATATTTAATATTACGCTTTGTTCTTACATAAGAAATTCGCCACAAATGTTCTGGCGTCACATCTCTCCAAGGGCAAATTCGGTTGGACAAAGTAACTGCCAATGAGTTTAATTATTTCTTTAAGTCAGTCTTTACTGATTACGACGGTGATGTCCCAGGCCCTCCTGATAACGATGTGGTTGGTATTAGTGATATTTGTTTAACTCGGAGGGGGATCTTTAACTTACTGTTAAACAAACTGGATGCTAAAAAAGTTTATTGCCAGATGTGATTCCTAACACTTTCATAAAACATTAATTCCTAACACTTTCATAAAACATTATGCGGAATGGTCATCATACTATCTGCCAGGGATGGGCAAAATACATGCAAATATGTATTGAAATACAAATACAAAATACTTCGTCCAAAATGTATTTAATTACAAATCTAATTACATTTCTAAAAAAACATTTAAATACAACATACAAATACAACCAAATGTATTTGGTCTCCTCCAAATACTTTTCCAAATACATTCCTCGAAATTTGTGTCAGCGACTTCAGGGCACCTGCAACGGGTTTCTGGGTATCTCATTTTAATTTTGCATCACAAACTCGGGAGTTAGTGTGCGAGCCTCTAGTAACGTAATAGAAATATAATCACAAAAAAAAATGTAATCAGCTTGGACGTAATAGGTGAAAAAAGTACAGAGCTTCAAGAAGCTTTTTTTTGTCGATTACATTTCGGTATAGACCAACAAAGAACCGCGACGACCAAGACGCGCAGCACTAGCTAGAGATTTTTTTATTTTTGCAACTCGCACCAGTTACGAAAATCTGGACGACCCCCGCATTTAGAATGTTCCAGGCAAAAGTATGAATGGAAATCAGGCTGGAAAGCATCACAAGTTGTCACAGGCACTTATTTAGCCAGTCTGCCCGTGAACGTCGATTTCGTCACTATTCTTGCCCTGGACTAGCACTGTAATCACAAAGTCACTAAACGCTTGTGCTTGATTGAGAGACACTGCATTCGGTGCAGAACGTAGTTTTCTTCCTGCTCTGGACAGTGACAATAAATTTAAGGAATGTATTTTCGCCCACAAAATTGTATTTAATTACAATTGTATTTGAAATGCCCACGTTTTAGTATTTAAATACACACGTCAAATACATTACCCAATTTGTAATTAAATAGCAATGCAAAATACACAAAGTATTTGAAATACGTATTTCAACTACTTGTATTTGAAATACTGCCCATCCCTGCTATCTGCATATTTTATTTGAAGCCTCTCCCCCCGAACTCTTCCATTTTGCCCGGACCTCCTCTCCCCCCTCCCGCTCATGCAGCATTGTGTCATGGGCGAGCCTCCCCCCCGAAACAAAATCCTGGCTACGTGCCTGGCAACTTTGCCTGTATTAAGAAGAAAGCTGAAATTGCGGATTCGGACACTAAACTTATCGCATACAAGAGTTTTCTGAGACCATAGAGTTATTATAATGTACGCTAGAGGTTCAACTGGCGCTAGTGTGCTGCGGCAACTTTAAGCAGACAGCAAACAGTCGGAAACTGACTTCCGGTATAATGCATTTCTATGAGAAAAAGCAAGTGCATTTTCTCCCTGCGATCGATTAAAAAATCAAACATCACGAATAATTCGTACGCGTTACGCGAGAGAAATGTCCATTCTCTCATTGGCTGAGCAAAACGGCTCCAAGATAGCCATTGGCGGCCACTTCACAAGAGCGCGCGCTCGGCCGCCGTTCTCATGTAAACTGCATTTGGGGGGGGGGGGGGGGGGGGGGGCGAGTCGCTACCCGGCTTGGGGAAGGGGGAGTAGCCGTAGGTGGCTAAAAGAGATAGTGTGGAAATTTGGAAACCAGTCCAATAATGTGATGGGGGTTTGGCACAAGTGTGGGTTTCAATTTAACAACCTTGCTGTTTGCGGTGTCTGGTATTTGATCAAAGACGGTCTGCCAAACCAGTCTCACTCTAAAAGTCCAAGAGGTCTTTGTAAGCCCTCTGGACAAGCCGACGTGGGGCTTCTGGGATGAGGAGTTCCCGAGTGTTGGAGGAAGGAAGTCCATCCGGGTTAGTGACGTCAAGTTGTGCAGCGTCTATAAAGGAGGATCCTCAAGACTTCTTCACCAGTGGGCACGGCGAGGCCATCAACAGCATGTGGCTTACCATGATTTTCGTACAGGCACTGCCTTGCCTGTTGGGAGCAGCGCCAACAATCAACGTTGCCGAAATCCCGGCCTTCCAGGTTCCGGCATCTGACAGTCATCGCTCGGATTACGGAAGTCATCGGCTGCAACCAAGTGTTATCGTCTTCACAACGCCCCCTGCTTCATCCGGGTTAGTGACGTCAAGTTGTGCAGCGTCTATAAAGGAGGATCCTCAAGACTTCTTCACCAGTGGGCACGGCGAGGCCATCAACAGCATGTGGCTTACCATGATTTTCGTACAGGTTAGTCACCCTGTATCATGCTTTAAGAGCGATTTTGTTTCTCTAATTGTTGTGCCGTGCCCACGGTCACTATGTGAAATTGCAGTTGATTGCTTCGAAATATGTAAGCTGTTATTATGCGGTGATGTTGAAACTAACCCGGGACCGACAACTGAAGAGATGTTTCATTCGATAATGGAGGGTCAAGCCGAAATTAAAAAGGAAGTTTCCCATTTAGTTATAAAACAATCCGGTACCGACAAATCGATTGCCGAAGTCTTATCGAAAATTGCAGGTGTTGACAAAGTATTACTTGAGTTACGAGCTAAATCCCTTGAGGTCGACGCTCTTAAACAAACTGTCAGCGCACTCGAGCTGACAATAGCAAAACAAACTTCTCGGTTGGCCAATTTGGAAGATCGGAGTCGACGTTCAAATCTTGTCATCTTTGGAATTCCAGACGAATCAGAGGAGACCGAGCGAGATTTGAGGGGAAAAGTAATTGATAATATTTTCTTAAGGCGGCTGGACGTTACTTGCACTTCTGTAGCGAGGATTCATCGCCTTGGCAAACACGTAGGAAGGCGGCCGATCATTCTTTATCTTCAGGACTACAATGAAAAGTTAGAAATCCTGCGAAATACAAAGAAACTTAAAGGCACAAACATTTACATTCAAAACGATTATTCCCAAGAAACCCTTAACAAAAGACGGCTACTATGGAACAGTTCAAGCGAAGATAGAAAGAACAAACTAAAGGTTTTCCTTGTGAATGACAAACTTCGAGTTGCCAATGATCTGTATGAATGGAATGAATCTACAAACGAGCGCGTCAAGTTATCCCCTTCCAATGAACAGCCTGTAAATGTTTGACAAGAATTACCTCCTGTAAACAAACAGTTTCGTCTACTAAACATGAACGCACAAAGCATTGTCAATAAAACTGACTGGTTCGAATTAGTTCTTTTGAATCATGACCCCCATGTCACGGTCATTACAGAAACGTGGCTGAATAAAAATGTGTCAGATAATGAAATTTTTCCTGATTCCCACCAAGTTTTTCGTCGGGACCGCCCCTCTCGTGGTGGCGGAATTGCAGTCGTAATCAAGTCATCCATTTGTGTAACAACATTAGAACAGATTAGTAATTATGAAAGTTTAATTTTACGTCTCGATATATGGGGTCGAAAAGTTCTCCTTTGTGCTGTGTATAGGCCTCCTTCTGCTAGTTCAGATTATTTAAATCGACTTTATGATTGTTTAATAAAATACAAGGGTGAATCGATTCTTCTTGTTGGAGACTTCAATCTCCCCCATATCGACTGGTTGCGATTATCTAGCCCATGTGATGACGAGATTATTTTTGAAATAATGTTCGCATGTGATATTTCCCAGGTTGTTAAGGAATTTACACGTGAGCAGGGCTCGAGCCGCTCAATTCTTGACCTTATATTTGTTAGTAGTGCATTCGCTGATTATAGCGTAAGACTTGAGGAAAGCAAGTCTGATCACAAACTTGTACTATTTGATTGCTATCTTAACCGACCTTCGCCAAAGAAAAAAGTAGTTACTATGGTAAAGGATTTTTCGAAGTCTAATGACGAGAGTGTTTTGGATTATCTCGACTACTGTTTCAGCGACTTCGTTGAAGATGATGTGATTTTGCTATGGGACAAGTTCGTTTCTATATGTAACTATTGCTTGGAGAACTTTATTCCTAGTCGACGTAAATGCACGGGACGAAGAAATCCTTGGATTAACCGAAATATAATTCATCTTTCACGCAAAATAAAAAGGTATAAAAAGAACAGTTCCAACAAGGGAGTTGCACATCCCCTACAAGCTGAACTGGCTAGTCAAGTCAAAGAAGCAAGAGATAAATATTTTTCGTGCACCCTTTTAAACTTCATAAAACATGATCCTGCAAAGTTTTGGAACTATCTTTCAAAAAAAGCTAAACCGGTCGACCACCTAAAAGTTAACAATATCACAATCAGTGACAAAAAACAAATCGCCGAAGAATTTAACCTATATTTTCAATCTGTGTTCTCATGTACAGATATGTACACTCCAGTTGCCACCGCTGTAGCTACACTGAACGCCGATTTTATCTCCTTTCGTGGTGTCTTTGTCATGTTATTAAATCTGAATACAAAATCGAGCAGTGGGCCTGATAAGATACCGAACGCCTTCCTCCGTAGATATGCCGAATCTATTTCACGCTTTTTAACAGTCATTTTTCGTGCTTCTTTTCGTTCAAGTGTGCTTCCGAATGACTGGCGAACAGCGCGTGTAGTGCCAATTCATAAGAAGGATGATCATTCTGTTGTAAGCAATTTTCGTCCTATTTCTATCACCAGCAACTCATGCAAACTTATGGAACATATGGTTAGTAGTTATATTCGAAATTTCTTGGAAGAGAGGAGTTTGCTGACTTCTTTTCAACATGGTTTCCGGAGGGGGTACTCCACAATTACGCAACTAGTTACCACAGTGACAGTCCATGACTTTGCTGCTACCCTAGACAAGTCTGGACAGGTTGATATTATTTTTTTAGATTTTTGTAAAGCATTCGATAAGGTCCCTCATGGTAAACTTATTTTTAAACTAGAGCGTCTTGGGCTACCACCAGAGATAGTTAACTGGATAGGATCCTATTTGTTCAATCGTAGCCAGTTTGTTGAAGTTGGTGGCCATTTTTCCGGTACCCTCGATGTTTCTTCTGGTGTTCCCCAGGGTAGTGTAATAGGTCCCCTGCTATTTCTGGTCTATATAAATGACATTGTATCAACTGTGAGTACTAACGTTAATATCCGCTTATTTGCAGATGATTGTGTTTTGTTTAAAACCATATCCTCTGTTGGTGACCAAAAAACGCTTAATTCTTCTCTTTCTCTAGTCGACGATTGGTGTAACGAATGGGAAATGCAACTGAATTCCGCGAAGACTGTTCACTTACGCATGACGAGGAAAATTAAACCTTTGAAATTCACATATCAAGTAAATAATGTTGCAGTAACCGAAGTAAGTGAATACAAATATCTTGGAGTAACCCTAACAAGCGATCTACGATGGTCAAAGCATATCCAAAACATCAGTTCCTCGGCTTTTCGAAAATTAGGTTTCCTACGACGCAAGTTAAAAAATGCTCCAACCTCCGTTAAACTCCAAGCTTATAACTCCTTGGTAAGGTCAAAAATAGAATATGCTAATATAATCTGGGATCCAAACACGAAAAAAGATGCATCAAAACTTGAGATGGTCCAAAGGAGAGCAGTTCGTTTTATTTATGGAATGTACAAGAGACTTGACTCCCCATCCTCCTTAATAGAGGCAAACAATATCACGTCCCTGGAACAGCGTAGGAAAATTGCAAGACTGAAGTTCTTGTATTTACTTTATAACAACAAGCTGTGCGTCGACTCAAGTTTATATATGACCTCCTTATCTTCCAGAGCCACTAGGAACCACCATCAGTTTTCTCTTCAACCAATATTTGCTCGAACCAACATTTTTAAGTTTTCATATTTTCCACGCACCATATCAGATTGGAACGCCCTCCCTTACAATATATTCATAGCCCCTAATTTTAATAAAGCACTTGATGATCATCCTTTTTAGGTATTGCGATTGTGCTCTTGTGTTGTGAACCTTTTTGAACATATGTACAAACTTTTTTCCCCGTTGATTGTTAGTTATGAGAGTGTTAGTTACTAAACATTATGAAAGCCATGTGTAATGATGGTTTACAAGTCTTTTGTACCCCACACCTGCAAGGGCCTATCAAAAGGCCTGCAGTATGTAATAAATAAAAAAAAATAAAAAAAAATTGAGAGTGTAGCGTTGAAACAAGGTTTTACGCTCTTCTTCGTATTCTGTGCATACTAGTAGCACGTGTTCAATGTCCTCTAGGGCTCCACAGTGTAGGCAATCAGGACTATTGACTCGTTTAAGTTTGTGCAGAGTTGACCTTGTGTTTGCGCAGTTTGCCCTCAGCCGATGTAACATTGACGCTTGTTCTCTTGACAGCTTGCGGGGGATTGCTGGAGGGGGCCGTCCTTCAGCCGTCTCTCGGTGTGGGTGGCGCTTCTGGTAGAAATTTCGTATAAATCGCCATGCTTCGTTGTACCGGCGAAGGGAAATAATTGGGGTCTCAAGTCCATGGGCTTCAGTAGCGAGGGCATCCGCCTTCTCATTTCCCGCAATTCCAGTGTGCGCAGGACACCGCTGAAAAGCAAGTTGCCAACCCTCTCTTTCAGCCGACCTGGCAGATGCTACAGTTGTTGCAGTTAATGGAGTGCCAGTCTCAGGGTTCCGGAGAAGATGAAGAGCAGATTTCGAATCTGTGAGGATGACTGCTCTCCCTGGCGTTCCACTTCGCACTAGGAGCTCCAAAGCCCGCCAAATAGCCACCAGCTCCACAGTAGTAGAGGTTGGGGCGAAGTTTAGTCTGTCTGCGATGCAGACGTTGTGAGTTGGGATGAAGGCTGCTGTCGTGGTAGTTCCTGTCGCCGGACTAGTGGAGCCGTCGGTGTATACTTGCAGCCATCCAATATACTCTGTGTAGAGTAGTTCCTGGGTCAAAAGGCGAGAAATTGTCCCAGAAACACTCGCCTTGCTATGCATGTAAGGGAGAGTTTCACTTATCGTCAGTGGTACTTCTAGATGGGGCTGCGGGGGTGGAGGGATATGTCCGGGCGGTCCTATAAGATCTTCGAACTGTCTAGCCAAATAGCCAAAGCGGGAGTTGGGGCGGTCAAGGACGTGTGAGAGCAGTGAACTCCCAGAGGACACACCATGAATTCTTGCAAGGTGACGGCAGGCGCGCTCATCAGCCCGGAGAAAAACAGGCCATTCTTCGGCAGCAACGAGTGTGGCAACGTTTCCCGCGTATCGCGGCAGTCCGACGCACATCCTTAGTGCCACACGGTGAAATGTTTCAACATCACGTTGTTGTGCTGGTCCGATGTTGAGAAGTGGCAAAGTATAATGTAGGCGGGAAAGGATTAAACCTTTATAAAACTGAAGGAGGGCGCGTTGTGGTGTTCCCCAGGCATGGCCGCGGAGGCACCCGTACAGGAGGCCAACATCTCTCCCGGCTTTCCCTTTCCTTCTCTGGACCTCACAACAAGAAGAAGAAGAAGAAGAAGGGGGGGGGGGGGAGGGAGGGGTTTTGCAGGCTGTGGCCGTTTCACCAGAGGGCGCGCTCGGCAACCTCGGCGGTAGCGAAACCTGGCCGTCCATGCCAGTACACCTCACACAAACCAAGGAAGTGGAAGAACGACATTCATGCTTTCGCATTCGCAACTCATAAGAAGTGCTTAGGTGTCCTCGGAATGTTTCTGGCATGTCAGTGACCTGATCGTGACTCACACTACGTTCTGGAGCAGATATTCGGTATGGTCTGCCTCAGAGTAGAGGGGAGTCGCTAGTATCAATGTGATGCTCGACAAGCGTAATATAGGTTAACACTTGGCTTCCGAGATCGAAAACATCTCTGTGAACTCGCCCAACAATCAGCACTTGACTAATGTCCTCGTAAATTCACATTTTCAGTTATGTGTTTTCACAGTGTCACGTCGTGGTGTAACGTAATGTTAGGTGATTTCACTCTACCTGGTCATGTGGCCACATGGCCCATGTAGATACCGACATTTACCTGCTCAGAAATGTATTCTACTTGCGATGATTTTCTCTGGTATGACCAACCTATGCAGGCAGTTCTCATGTGGAATCAACTTTTTATTTATAAACAATGTTTTCTTTTTGTAACGTGATAGAGTTAGAATAAGACCCAATTAACAGTTTTGTATTATTATGGCATAGAATAAACACAACCTCTGGCGGGTGTCTCATGTTAGTGAACGTTTAAAAAATAAAAATCTCTGTCAAAAAAAAAAAAGTGCTGTCAAATACATTGAACCTTTGAGGGATCCAAACCGAATCGTGCTTATTCTGATGGTCAGAGAGCGTCTTCAGAGGCTGTGCGCTATAAAGGGGGGGGGGGGGGGGGGGCACTAAAAATACTAAGGTACGAACGAAAAGGGGTTAGGGGCAGAGACCTCAAGCCCACCCGCGCCTAGGCGGCGACACGTCTGGTTTGGGATGACGTAAAAGTTCAGTGTCCCAGGTGCTCAACTTGTCTGCCTAGACCCGAGAGTGTTTCCAGCTGCTCGATCCGGGGGGGGGGGGGGGGGGGGGGGGTCACTAGGGTTTAACATCCTCGCAACGCCTCAACGCGCTCTTGCGCACACGCACCACCCAATCTGCGCCTCTCCAGCGTTTGAGCAAAAATACTTTATTTAAGTTGCTCGCTGTCACAACTTTAAGCTCTCTAGCGCCGAGCGCCGAACGAATGAAAGGTACGCGCTTGAACACCGAATATAGAGGGCTGTCGTCTGCCTCGAAGCTGCCAACCCTGTCAATGTGTCTTTCTCGTACAAAGATTCGGAAATCGGGCATTGCGCACGCTCAAGAGCTCCCGATTTTTGTAATCAGTTTTGCCAATGAGAAGGGTTCTCGTCGTCACCCCCCCCCCCCCCCCCCCCCCCTGAATGGTTATGGAGCATCGAAGCATAATGCCGCTCGCGCTTCTGATTGGCCAGACTTACTGAATGTAAACCAATGATTGGTGCTTAGCGTGGTGCAGTTTGCGCTCAAGGAACTTTAGAGTGCGCACAGTCGACTTTGAACTCGAAAGGCCACTAAAAGAGGCCAAAATTACGTTAGTACGAATATTGGCAGGTGGTCGCTTTCAAGAAGTCTTGAAAAGCTATTTGTGCCCACGAGCCTTGACATAATTCGTTCTTGAAACCTGCCTTTGGTGAATCTCTAATAAGTGTGTTCCAGTTTAATTCGAACATATTTACTACAAAGCATCTGTAAAAGATGCACTAATATAGTTTTTGCAGGTGAGTTATACGGCCAAGAGGACATTAGATGGGTGGCTAATCGCGATAAATCGAATAATTAATTAAAAATTGTTAATTAAATTTTTAATTGGTGAAATAGGCATATGGTTTTAATTAGAAACATGCTGAGCATAATCGAAAATCACTATATCAGTCAACTTTAAAACGACTTAAAGCTCGCGGGAAACTCGGGGGCGCACCAAACTTACCACTCGTGCTGCAGGCGCAAAGCTAGCAGTGGCAAAACGTGGATGATTAGATTATCGATCATCCGCGTTTTGCCGCTGCTAGCCTTGCGCCTGCTGCGCGAGTGATCACTTTGGTGCGCCCCCGAGTTTCCCACGAGCTTGAAGTCGTTCTTAAAAAAGTTAATTTAGTGGTTTTCGATTACGCTCAGTAAGTTTTTGATTGAAACCATGTGTCTAATTTCACTAATTCAAAAGTTTATTAACTAATTTTAATTAATCACCCGACTTATCCCAAAGATTAGCCACCCACATGATGTCCCCCTGGCCGTAAAACTCACCTGCACAAACCGTATGACTGCATATTTTACGAATGTTTTGTAATAAATCTGTTCGAATTAAAATGGAACACCCGGTGTTAGTGCACGCTTTGTGTATGTTTAATTAATATCTTATTTACACTGTCAGCATTTTTAATGTGTTTCTTTTTTTTTTTCGCTTTTTCTTTGCGAGGATGGAAAGACATAACATAAAAAAAACATGACGCCGCGGTGTTTTCATCACTGTTTTGTGACTTTTTAGCCGGTATACTTTTTCCTGATGTAGGTTAGTCCTTTGAGCACAAGCTGTGGTGGTGCTTATCCAAAATCCCGCACAGCTTTCTAAATTGGTCATCTGTCCTGCACTTGTCCAAAAAGCCCAACTCCTGTTTCTTCAAAATATTTTAACAATTCGCAACTCAGTGGTTTGTATATTACAGTTTTGCTTCAGTTTCCCTTACACGTCACCCAGAGATAATGCTCGATTTCAAATACATTTACGACGCACAACGACGGAAAGAATTAAATTTGCTTAGCCATTCACTTTAAATATTACCCTGAACCCAAAGAAAACCCATGCATTAGTAATAACGAGACAATGTGCCTAACCTTTATGTACGCGTTTAGCGTTACATAAGTACAATGAAAAAGCGAGGACACCGAATGGTCACTTCGCTTCTTCGGTCACTCTTCGGGTTTAAAAACTTCGGTTCACGAAGTTTCTTGGGCGTGGCACAAAAGTGCTCCGGCATATCTTGAGTCAAGCAAGATTAGCTTCACTCAGTTTCGGTGACTTAAATTTTGGTCCCAAATCGTTGCTTCTCTGCCTGTTATGGCTTATCTGTCGACACTTTTGCATGCGAGGGGTACCAGTTCTCCTAAAAATGGTGCAATGTCCATCGCGTCCGCACTTTCTCCGAGCCCGTATTTTGCACGGGTGGCCAAAAAACTGAGGTGAGTTTTTGTCCGGGTTTGTGAAAAAACGGGTGAGCTTCTGTCCGGTGAGCTTTTGTCCGGTGAGCTTTTGTCCGGTTACCGGGATTGAATCCAGGATTCACGAGTTCTACAGCGTGACCTCACGTCCGAACCAATGAGTCATGCAGTATCACGATCCAATAGCCATGTACGCGGAGTGACTAAAACGCTGAAAGTCTTTTGCAAGTGTGACTGCATAATCAATGGAAGGCGATATTGCACGCGCCTAATATACACCACAGAGCAGGAACTTCCAAGAAAGAACCGGTACTGCACGAGCATTAGAACGCGACACCAGTCGTCTTTTGCCCCTCTCTGACTGTACTGGTTAAAAAAAGACCAGTAGCTGCGTTCGGCTTAGTGTAGGGCGGTGTACTTCTGGTATGTGTAATGAGATACGACTGAAAGTATTAGCCCTACACCTTTTTGCATCGATGCAGGAGGTGCAGGTAAATCGAACCAAGCTAGAGATTAGTGCTCCATAAGAGAGTGCCCCAGCTGAGAGTGCCCCAACTGCAAGTGCTCCAACTGCGAGCGTCGTCGGCCGCTTCAATATACCCATGGCAGCGCAAGACCAGTCTCGCACAGGCAGGGTTAAAATAGCGGCCGGGTTCCGAGTCAATTGTGAGCCGCAATGAGAGCAGCCATTGGCACAGCGCTCCTCCGGAGTCCCTCGCCAGGTGTCCTCAGCACCTTCAGCGCGCGCCAGACAACTGCCCTTGGCCCGTGCCGCCCCTGTCCCGAATTGGCCCGGTGTCGGACCCTGGCAAAGTTTGCGGTCGTCCCCGAACCGACTTCCAGGCAGGATTCGCATCGGCTAACGGCTACAGCCGAGCAAGAAGGAACGGGGGGACACCTGCGTTTTGTGCTGGCGTTTTCATTGTTTAGGCTTAGCTGGGAAGACTCGGCACGTATTGTGTTCGTCTGCGGGGAGTGTTTGGTTCAACGCAGCAACGCCGTCTCGTCGACGTTTTGGTTGTCTTTTTATTTTTGCCGTCATTGACGCCAGCGCATTCGCGTTTCCGGGTGAGTGGTAGCTCACTGGAGCGTTTTCTGCCTGTTCTTGCTTTTCTTCTTTTTTTTTTTTTTTTGTGGTGGAGGGGGTGGGTATGGGGTAGTGTGTGGAAAGCATTTTTGAAATGGGATTAGGAGGGGGTAGGGGGTACGGACTTACAGGTGCAATTCAATCTGCGCTTCCTTTTTTTTTTTTTTTTTTTTTTCAGTGATGAGAAAGGAGTGCAGTGTTCTTCCTCATTGTTTCATTTACATCATAAATGCGGCATCGGACCATCTAGTCTTTCGATTCGAGTTTTCTCTCAGGCAACTTTGACCTTTCAATATTCATTTATTTATTTCGAGTGGCCCACAAACAGCATGACGTCTTTTTAGTGGTGCACTTTCCAGATTAGTTTGTAACAGCAGAGCACAAACATGAATAGGAAGAGGAACTTTAGAACAACAAAATATAATCAACAGAAATTCTAAATTTACGCGTGTCATATCAAGACTACTATTCGCAGAAATTTGTTCACAATGATTATACGTTAATTGCTGCCGTGTAATGGCTTCTGTTTTATACAAATCAGAAGGATAAAACATTGAATGCGATCTGCAAGAAATCCGAAGAACGCGTAAGTAAGTGCAACTAAGTAATACAGATGTATCAATTATGCGATTCGCTACCTTGTGCAGAAACTTCAAATCATGTCTCATTCTTCTGTTATGCAATGTATCCAGTTTCATCAGTCTGCATATTCTATCATAACTGCAGTAAGAGTCTAAATAAAAGTAGCGATCATAAAGCACATGCATTTTTTTTCTTGATGATTTCTTCTTTTTCTTTCCATGTTAAAAAAAGACATATAAACGAAATATAATATTAGTTTTTATCGAAAATACCGTGCGTAGTACGACTAATTATTTTTGTTTCTACGCTAACGACAAACTGGACGCTTGGTCAATAAAACCTTGGCCCAAATTTCCTATGCAATGCATCTCTGTCATGGAAGCTATTGAAGCAATTGTTATTGGGTGGTATATATTTTTAATTAAAGTGTAATGCCAGAATTTTAGACAAATAAGATTAATAGATTAATTAATTTGGTGTTTGGTGACTCAGAGCAAGACTGGCAATATTTTTCTCTAAAAACGCCACGCGTTGCTGTTATCGGCGCGAATAGGACAAACTTGTCTTTCGGCTCTAAGAATATACGCTTTATTATGCCGATTTACTTACATATATAACTCGACCTTCTCGACATAATGTGTGTTAGCATCAATTCTTCAGTTTCTTCAATACTAAAAATATGCAAAAAGATGTGTGTCTAAGTTTTTTTCTGGGCTCAAAATATTTTAAAGGAGTAAACAACAGCAATGAAAAATCACATTTCGTGTGTGTGTGTGTTTCTTATATGCTTTAATGGTAAGCACCTTCAACTAGAATACGCTGAAAAATAAAAAAAAGTGCAATGTTTAGAAAAAAAAATTAAACACGGGAAGTCTCACAGTTAATAGCCGCAGTTACTCTTCCGTCAATATATAGGAAAACAAAAATATGGCAACTATATACAAGTAACAATAAGCTCGTTCCCAGGTAAGGCAAACAAACTCAAGAAAGAAAATATTATATATTTATGCTTTTATATATTGGCGAGCAAAATAAAAGTATCTTGTGAACTACCAGCATGCTGTTCGGGGCGTCGTGGTTTTATTATTTATTTGGCAATACTATCAGTCCTCTCAACGGGGACCATGATAGGGGTGAGCAACAAAAGTGAACATAAAATAGCCAAGCAGAACGTGGTGTACAACATAACATTACCATCGTACTTTACGGTTATATTGTCAAACACAATGAAAACACACTCACAAAAATGAAATACACAAATCTCAGTGAGCAACAGATTTAGATACAAAAATTTTACAATAACTTTTGCAGACCTCTCATGAATTCAGAGACGGTGTTGGCTGGAACAGTGCTTTCTTGCAGCGCATTCCACTTCTTTACCGTTCGGGGAAAATATGATTTTTCAAAGCAATTTTTGGCGTAACGATATTCTTCAAGTGTTCTAGTGTGTTTGTTTTGGGTAATTTTGGGTAATTCGACCTCAAATGGTCAACCAGCTGCCTGTCCGATTTTACAGTGGGATCACAATTCAACTCCACAAAGTGCAAAGGGTCCTTTAATATCGTGTAAATTTTCTCGTGATACTCTTTCCGAACCAATAACACACTTACCTTTGCCCTTTACAGGCAGAAAGATAACAATAGAGTTGTCTGATTTTAAACCATTCATTGCCGGTTGTTCACCACCACAAAATTTCGTACGAGTGCCTATGGGATTTGAAAAAAATGCTAACGATTCGGATCCGGGACAGGTTGACACCAGTTACACCATGCATATCACGCAATGTCTTCTCAGTCTCTAGGATAATAGGGAGTTGTAGTAGGGTGATTCCACGTCAATTCATGCAATGATGGTCCGGAACATAATTTAGATATTTTTGTTAAAAATATATATGAAAGCCATGTTTCTGGGAGGAACATTCAGCTAGATATGAACGCCGTAACAGTTTTTTTCGCTGAGATATAAAATAGAGAAGCTTGAGGCGTGGAAATTGAGAAGATTTCACAATGCTACTTTGCACAGTCGTCATTTCCTTATCGAACCTTTCACGGCACCATAACTTTTTTAATAGGTTTTACAAAGGTTATACAACACATACATAAAAAATTAAAAATGTCAATAAAATATTTCTATGCAAACAAAAATATCAAACATGGCATAAAAACGCGTTTTAGAGACATATTCACAAATTTTTTGCAAATAAACCATCTTTCATAACACTTCACAAAACATATCACAATACGGGTATTTAAATATTCTTTACGGATATGTGAAAATTATATTCCCACCCTTAATTGTCTTCTTGTTATTAACGCGGAAATGCGGCTGATTTCTCAAAATGTGGCAAAGATTGGGCGTCGATATTTAAAAAACTCCATCTTTTATTTTTTTTTAACTCCCCGTGGCACTTTACAGTGACTTTAACTAACCTGTGATGGCAAAAGATTGAGTAACATATGACCTCCAAGCGGGAAAAGCTACGACAGACCTTCACTCGGAGCGAGCCGACGTCTTCGTCAAGGCTTCTTTGCCGCACAGCACCAAACGTTTTGAGCGTTAGTTATGGCATGTGTTTTATATTATTAAAATTCTTTTTTTCATAAGGGCTGAGTATTAGTGACGCGAAAATGGACTTTGAGCTGGAATACCATTAATTAGCTTACAATTCACAGGAACAAAACGGCCCTACTGTGCGAATTCGCTAACTACGCATAGATAAGCTTAAAACTCTCAGTTATGCGAGTGGCCATGTATACATCCGGCCTCTCGGCATATGATGACTTCCACAGATGAGAAGCCTGGATTCCTCTCACAGGTTTTATGGTGGTCCACTCTGCTTGCTTTACCGCACGAAACTCTCAAACCCGTTCCACAGACAGGTGGAACATGCAGACATTTGTTACTTTTTTACGTAGCACTTCCACAAAGTCTTTAGCGGTGGCAATCGTTGAGTTGAGCGAAGATCTCAACTTGGTGAGCGTTGGTTCTTCCACCTACTTCATCACAAGCGCATTCTCCGTGGCCAGTGGCTGAAAAGATCCATCTTGCCGAAGAGTGCGGCTTCCGAGACAATTCGTGGAAGTGGAAGCGATTCTTGAAATGCGGCGCCGCTCCGTCTGATACAAAAATTATTTAAAAAAAGACTGGGAAATGAACATTAACATACTCTTTTATGGCCTATGTGGCTAGAAGAGCGTGAGCTGTGTCATGTGTTGTGTACCATCGGTGACAACGGCAAAGCTTTGCGTGCCTTGCGTGGACGTAACCACACTTGTGGAGAGAGACACTTGAGATTTTTTTCAATGAAAACTCTGCACTTCGATTGGAAAGAGTACTGTCCATTTTTCCGCAAAATCAAAGTGGAACATTACTGCCTTGGGTGGTAAGGCGGTTCTTGTGTCATGTATCAGGCTTCGTTCAAGGTCAAGGATGTAAGAATGCCTCATATATTTTTCGCTCTCCTATTGCCGCAGGAAGGCAAAAGTGTCCATAACCTTTTTGACGAGTTCGCCAGCGTCCCATAACGCGAAACAGATCTCTTCGTCTTCGTCGAGATGAAGCGACTGCAGCGAGATGCTCTGCGTTTTTGGGCACTTTTCGCAACGGCGCAGAAAGCAATCGTTCTGTGAAGCGCAGCAGAGCTAGGTGCGCTTGAGGTCGTCTTCAGTAAATGTCTTCTTTGGGGCATTTGTTATTGCCGTTAAAAGCAACTGAAAATTGGCGCAATTTATGCATGCGCACACCTCGTGCTCGGGACTTTTTTTTTTACCCATTTTGGTCGTAGGGAATAAAATTTGGAGATGCCTAGTTCGGGATAGGGATGGTCCTTCCTAAACAGCTGGTAAGCTTCCTTAATAGAGCGGGTCATAAACCTTTTTACGACTTTGAACATGTCGTTGATCATGGCTTTGACGACGTCCTTTTGTTGGGGCTTTGAACAGAGCATGCGAGGTCGTCGCGTGTGTAGTACTCAATTGCAACCCTCACGTCTTCGGCATTCGCCTTTTTCCCCATGTAGGGATCAGGGGTTGCCCAAACACCACCTTTGCGCTTCAGTTTTCATGTTTGATCAATCATGTAGGCAGTCGCTTCCGACACCAGACGCCATATTTTTTCTTCAGGATGATTGGTGGCAGAAGCACGTACAATCGCTTGCGTTCCTGGTGGGAACTACATGCCTTCAGCACTTCGCAAAACGCGTCAAACCACTCTGCGCAGTGCTCACAACTGTCTTCGAGTTAGAGAGTTTCGTGCGGTGAAGCAAGCAAAGTGGACCACCGTAAAACCTGTCAAAGGAATCCAGGCAACTCATCTGTGAAAGTCATCATATGCCGAGAGGCCAGATGTATACATGGCCATTCGCGCAACTGAGAGTTTTAAGCTTATGTATGATGCATAGGTAGCGAATTTGCAGGGTGGGGCCGTTTTATTCCTGTGAATTGTAAGCTAATTATTGGTATTCCAGCTCAAAGTTCATTTTCACGTCACTAATACTCACCGCTTATAAAAAAAATAATTTTAATAATATCAAATACATGCCATAACTAACGCTCAAAACGTTTGGTGCTGTGCGGCAAAGCTGCTATGACGAAGACGTCGGCTCGCTCCGAGTGAAGGTTTGTCGTAGCTTTTCCCGCTTGGAGGTCATATGTTACTCAATCTTTTGCCATCACAGGTTAGTTCAAGTCACTGCAAAGTGCCAAGGGGAGTTTAAAGAAAATAAAAGATGGAGTTTTTTTTAATATCGACGCCCGATCTTGCTACATGTTGAGAAATCAGCCGCATTTCCGCGTTGATAACAAAAATATATTTAAGGGTGGGCATATAATCTTTATATATTCGTAAAGAATATTTAAATACGCGCATTTTGATATGTCTTGTGAAGTATTATGAAAGATGGTTTATTTACAAGAAAATTGTGAATGTCTCTAAAACGCGTTTTTGTGCCATGTTTGATATTTTTGTTTGCATTGAAATATTTTATGGATATTTTTAATTGTTTGTGTGTGTGTTGTATAAATTTTGTAAAACCTATTAAAAAGTTATGGTGCCGTGAAAGGTTCGATAAGGAAATGACGACTGTGCAAAGTAGCATTGTGAAATCTTCTCAATTTCCACGCCTCGAGCTTCTCTATTTTATATCTCAGCAAAAAACATTGTTGCGGCGTTCATATATAGCTGAATGTTCCTCCCAAGAACATGGCTTTCATATATATTTTTAACAAAAATATCTAAATTATGACCCGGACCATCATTG
This sequence comes from Ixodes scapularis, assembly GCF_016920785.2. NCBI lineage: Eukaryota > Metazoa > Arthropoda > Arachnida > Ixodida > Ixodidae > Ixodes > Ixodes scapularis. The sequence continues at coordinate 30,997,179 of NW_024609846.1, read as the reverse complement.
CATGAACTGACGTGGAATCACCCAGTAGATCGTTTTTCTCCTCCGCTACGGTATCCCAGAAGAAAACGCCGCAGCTGCGCATGCGTACCGCCAGCCTTCTCTGCATAGTTCAAGGTCTTGTGGCAGATTACGGAGCGCTATCCGGGTGCTTAGCGGGCTGCGAAAACGCTCTACTACAATTCCCTACTAGAGAGTTTTAGTAGATCGTTCCCATGACTCTGATAACGATACCCGATACTCCGCCACCGCCGCCTTTGCGCATGCATAGTATCGTTATCGCGGCTATCGGAGGTATCGGAACGATCTACTAAAACTCTCTACTATCACGTTTAGGGACTCTGCGTAGCCGCGAAATTCAGTCCCCTCGACAGCAAACTCACTTAATTGGCCCTTCGATAGACGTTTACAAGAAATGCTGTGCACAGCTGCCACGCTGTCACGCCGCGGCTGAGGAAGCATTCCGGATGGACCACGGTGCAGTTATCCCTTTCCAGTTCTTTAGCTTGCATGTGTGCCCTGATAACGTTATGAAAGTCATTGGAACGAATCTTCACTCGAAGGCAGGTTTCAGCGGCATACACATGACACCTCGCTTGCTGAATGTTCTGCTTGTTGTCCTGGATGCGGGCTTTCAAACCGTTGCGACTGGAGTTATGTGCGAACTTGAGGACATAGGGGGTGTCTACGAGAGTCTTGCAGTGGAGACTTCTGGGCACCACGTTGTTGTTGAGACAGGAAATCATCGTTGAAACGCTGATGACATTCCAGATGCGCGATTTTTGTAGACTGGTTTGACATATTCTCTCACCGGCACTATGATACAGTACGTCATGTGTACAATGACATTGACGATGTCCCTTTAAAGATGTTTACAAGAACACTGACTATAAGTAGCGGCTGGTGGACTCTCGACTCATTCGTGTTAGTTCTTACTGAAGATGCCACCTGCATAGGTGGCGAAATGTCTATCTTTTTGTTATATCCTTGTCCAGTTACGTCGCAGTAAACTCTTTACCTATGTATTCTCCCGGTTTTTGGAACTTTTTTTACGTGCGTTATCAGAGCGCAAAAAGCGATCTTCTAAAACTCCCTGTTACCTGCGTGGGCTTAAGTACGAGGGGCACCGGGAACAAAAACGTTATCGATAATGAGCATCCCATTGTCAGAGCCTGTGGTATACACTTCGTACTCTTTCTTCGACGCCGCGGGTGCGGCCTTTTTGTAGCCCAGTATGTTACAATAGGCATCGGCAACTTGGGCGGTCGGCTCCTCTGCGTCAGGACGCCTGCTCCGGGGTCGCACTCGGAATAGTCTGCATCTAATCAAAACAATGTCACACAGGCGGAAATGACTTCATCGTTAATGTATTCTCAATCTTCCCCAAACGGCAAACACGCTGCAGCTCGACGAGAATACGCAGCAAAAGCTATGCAGGCTATGCGGAGAGCAAGTCGTCTGCTTCTTGCGCAAGCGTTTCGGTGACGTCAGAATGACGTGAGCTCTAGCTGATTGTCTTTGAAGGAAATGATAGCGGGTAGACCTCAATGCTAGATGCCCTGAGGTCTACTCAATAATCTTTTTCTATCAGCCAATAAGAGCTCGGCGTTCTGACATGATCGCAACCTCTGTATAAGACTAAGAAGCAGACGAACTTACGTTCCGCATAGCAAAGCGACAGACGCGTGTGTCTTGTCGTCGCTTCGCGCTATAGGGACGCGCTGGAGGCGATGCGGAGGCAAGGCAGACGGCAGAACCGTTAAAAATCGGTTGACAATCTGCCTGTACCTAGAACTTCGGACACTCACTGCCGAATTGTCGGGGGCAGTCACCTTTATGACTTAACACCTGGTGCCTTTTCGTGGCGTGTGCGTATTTGGTGGCTTCGTTGCACTGTCAGCCCACCCTAAGGACAGAAGCGGCGGAACCAGTGGAACGTTGGATGCACATTGCCTGCAGCGGAAAGCGATTCTACGGTGGTTTTTACGGTAAACATAATACAAAGTTTTCGTGGACCGTTTTCTCTCCTCCGCTACGCTCTCCGGAACGAAGATGTCACTATTGCGCGTGCGCGGCGGAGAACGTTGCGGGACAGCGGTGACGATCTACAAAAACACCCTAATGTTTTCGCAAAAGTTTGCGGGAAAAGAGCGTTGTTCGAAAAAGGCCCTTCTCTGTTGTCCGTGGCGGCGTTGCCGCTGGTGGCACAATACACCAACATATAGTAAATCACAAAATAAAGTTGCACTAGCCGACACCAGACGTACATTATTCCAACGTAGGGGATTGAAATATAGTAAGGGGGCGAAACTCCGGGGGTTCGGTTTCCGACTGTTTCAAAAGATTTCGAAACTTTTTGGACGAAATTTCGGTTGTTCTGAAGGGTTGGCAGTTATGTCGCTATCTAGCCAACATGGCGTTGTTCCTTTTTTGTTTTTGTGGGCGGTGTGAGTGTTTCAAGAGCCTAAACCTTGACACAGACCAAAATTTGATAAGTTTTTGGTTTATTTTCTGCTTTATAGCAATGATGCCAGATTGGCCGCGGTATGTGGGGGCCTTCGTAGATCCTACTCCCATGTCGAGGCTTGCGGACGCGTCGACCCATCGAGCGCGTTCTTGATCTGTGCTCGAAGTGACGGCGAAACTGAAGGCAGGAGCTCAAAAAGCAAAGCTCTGGGGTAAAGCTTTATTGTAGCTTGTGCATGTTCAATTGTCAGAGCTCTGGATGCAGTGTGAAGGCCTCCCTAACATTTCGGTCACAAATCACGGTTGACTAACCAGTGATTTTCTTTCCACTCTGTAAACACGCTGCCAGTGGTCTGCATTGCAGCATCTTGTGTGAAAGGCACTGTGATGCACGAGCGACCGAAATTAATTCCTGGAGAAGGGGAACAAGGGGGTCAAAGGACAAACACAAAACTCCAAACACAGCTAGGTGACTGGTGCGCGACCGAAAAACTTCACCTGGTCCGGGTATCAAACCAGGGATCTCTCCCTTTTCAGTGGAGCGCTCTACCAACTGAGCTAACCTGGAGTTAGACGTCAGTCGAGCAAACAGGTTTTATCAGCTGCCACCAGTCTAACACCAACAAGGGTAAAAGGCTTGCATTTTAAGGTTATTGTTATAATACAATTAAATGAAAAGGTGCAAGCGAGAGGGACAAGAATGATGAAAATAATCCCTGGAGAAGGGGAACAAGAGGGACAAGGGACAAACATAAATCTCCAAACACAGCCAGGCGACTGGTGCGCGACCGAAAAAATCCGCCTGGTCCGGGTATCGAACCCGAGACCTCTCCACTTCCAGTGGAGCGTTCTACCAACTGAGCTAACCAGGGGTTAGATGTCAGGGATTATTTTCGTCATTCTTGTCCAGCTCGCTTGCACCTGCGTTTAATTGAATTATAACTATAACCTTAAAATGGCAAGCCTTTCACCCTTGTTGGTGTTAGTCTGGTGGCGGCTGATAAAACCTGCTTGCTCTACTGACGTCTAACCCGTGGTTAGCTCAGTTAGTAGAGCGCTCCACTGGAAATAGAGAGGTCCCGGGTCCGATACCCGGACCAGGCAGATTTTTTCGGTCGCGAACCAGTATAGCTGTGTGTGAAGATTTGTGTTTGTCCTTTGTTCCTCTTGTTCCCCTTCTCCGGGGATTATTTTAGTCCTTCTTGTCCAACTCACTTGTCCCTTTGGATTTAATTGCATTATAATAATTTGGGTAAGCAATGGAGTAATATATTTCTGAAGAACTAGGAATAAGTTACATAGCCACTGCAGCAGATAGTGACGGAATATGAAGCAAACCTCATTAATTCGTACTGTGCAAATAGCTTTAGCTTCGCGAAGGTTTGTCACAGCGTCATTTGTTTGCACTTATAAAGTTCTTTGGAACCGACCGTACCTAGATCCACGGTGCTTATTTCTTATAATCACGATACACTTAGACAGTACTAGAGGTTTTGTGTAGCACGTGCGTATGTTCACGATTCCATAGCACCGATGTCGGAGATCTTCCGACACAGCCACCTCCACATGTCACTCGTGCTGTGTCAACGTAAACGGCAACTTTCCCGGCGCCTGGAACGAACACAACAGACGTCGTCGAGCCATTGACAAGGTATATGTACATTGCCATTGCTGCGATGAAAACGAGCGTTGCAATTTGTGATAATCGATATAGCTGCCTTCTTTGTTATGGTCACGTGACGCCGTGACTATGAAAGCTGTGAAATCGAAACCATTTTGACCACCCACACAAAGTTTCAACATTTTGTGTCATGTTGTCCGTTATTTTATTTCTCCGTATAGGGGGGGGGGGGGGGGGGGGGGGGATCAGATTTTACCTGAACAAGCCTATTTTGTTAAATTAAGTAATTATATTGATAATTTTATTTATTTGAAATGGTTTATAAGATTTTTGGTTAAAAAAAAAAAAGTTGCGACTCTTAAACATGTAGTTTGGCCACTCTGGCAACGCTCCGAAACTATCCGAATTTATCCGAAACACACCGAGGTTCGGCCGTTCTTCCGAAACTTTCCTAAGCCCTTGTTTCGGGTTCGAAACCTGTTTCGAAAAAAGTTTCGCCCCATCACAAAATTTGACGATCGAGAATAAGGAAATTGTAGACGAAATTTAATAGGCATGGAGCCCATTAAGCTATTTGAGAATGAGGAATGTTGACACACAGTGATGAAAACTAACTAAGAAATGGACAGTGTTGTCCTGTCCTCTTTCTCCACTGTACAGGGTCCAAAACGTAAGTTCTCAGCCAGCTCGCCTGCATTGCTGCATCAACTCCAGTAACATATTTGTGCAACAGTAGGGGAGTATATAAGAAACTTTGAAAGAAGGTTACTGCAACAAAGGAACACATGGGAAGATTCATATTAGTAAAGCAGCTTTGATGACGTATAATTTGTTGCAAGCAGATATTACTAGAAAAAGTATATAATTATGGAGCTAAGTTGTTTATCAGTGTCGGGACTGCTGTGTTGCCAACCAAGATGTAGCACTTTATACATCTAGACATACATACAGTGTGCGGAGTCTGTGGAAAGGTGGATAAAATGGCTGAGCATGTAAGGAAATTCACCCCGTAGTTACCAAAGGAGTGAGTGCATAATTAAAAAAAAATAATGCACTAGAATTGAAGGGTGGCGAGGTAAAAAGGAAATCTGGCATTAAGATAGTGTAGATTAGAGATCTGCACGGGCCGATATTTAGGAGCCTGGCCCGGCCCGACGCGCTGTCTCTTGGGCCCGGGCCTGCCCGCGGCCCGCTATCTATTTTCTACAGCCGGCCCGGCCCTGTCCGGCCCGAGGCTAACTTTCAGGGGCCCTCTGAGGCCCTCTCTATTTTCGCCCAGTATGAATATCTCACAAATTGCGCGGCATGGCATCTCACTTGCCACTGCTACACATGCTGACTACGGTACCCTATGGTCATTAAAGTAAGCATCTTTTCTACTTTTTTGCTGCTATTATTAGTCGGACCAATCTGCGGGCCTAGGCAGCTCTTGAAAAAATCCCCCCCTTTTCCTTTTTGTGAACAAGCATGCCTGTATCGAAAAAGACTGGTAAAAAAAATTGCATGCAACACAGAACAAAACCATGTGCCAAAGTTGCAAAGGAAGGGAAACGCCGCGACGGGTTCGGACAAAAGAGGGGTAAAGTCGTAGAGTGTCCACTCCCGACGCGTACAACCGAAAAAAAGAAAAAAAAAAAAAAATACCGCCGTTTCTCGAGATGGCCCGTGAGAACTTGCTTATGAAAAGTAGCCCCTGAGGGGAACCTCTTCACCCATATTGTGGATGCACGCACTCGTCCGTACAGATTACAGATAGTGTATACGCATACAGTCGCATAAGCGACTTGCGGCGGCTCCGCGGGCAACGAAAATGAAAGCCGCGGCGATGGTGCTCTGGAAAAGTATTCGGTGCACACACACCGAACCGTACAATTACACATACACACACACACACACATGCACTTGGCATTTGGTTCTTCCCCACTGCGGTCCCTCCCCAAATCCCCAAAGCAAACCCCCCAAAAAAAGGAAAAAAATGCTGCTAAAAAAATAGTAATAACTGCCGACTTGGCCCGTTTCGGGTCGCCTTGTAACTTGAATTCAAGGCCCGTGCCCGGCCCGTGGGCTCTTCATGGATGTAGCCGTCAAGAACAAGCCCGGCCCGTGGCCCGCGGGCTGCCTCTCCTAAGACCGACACACGATCAATCCAGAGACAAAGTTGTACGTCCCAGAGACAACGTGGTGGTGCCAACGTTGGAGCGCCGCACACGTCGCCGCTTTTAGCTCGTCCCGTGCTTCGCGCTCCGTCAGTTCCCGTCCCCCGTTCGGTTGGCAGCACGGCAGCAGCGCAGGGTCTGCCTTGGCCACTGCCCAGGTCGGGCGCGATGCGGGGCACATCTGCCGCTGTCGCGCGGGGCATTGCTGCACCACTGGTATGCCTCGCTCGCGTTTGCCTTTGGCCAAAGATGGCCGAACCATAGGCTTCAGTGGCGTACGCTTTTTCTTGGGGGGCTCGTGAGTTGTTCCGAAAGAGATGCAATGTCGAGATATAAGGACACGCACATATGTCATGTCAAGGAGACAGGTTACGTCAAAAACAGATGTAAGGGACAGATGTAGCGTCACTCACAGATATAACCTCGCTGGCAGGTGTACCCTCCCGTATAGACGTAGCATCGTGGACACATGTTACATCAAAGAACATCATGGACAGATGTGACGTCATGGGACAGATGTAACGTCATATATATTCTTGTCTCGCTAAATATAGCGGAACACTTACTACGTCACGTGAGTCGCTAGCACTCATTAGCAAGAAAGTACGCCGCGCCCAATACTTCGTGGTGCGGGTCATTTGTTAAAGTCGCAAAGAGTCTACCATGTTTCGAAAGAAAAGGATTTAGCCAGAGATTCAAAATCTTAGCCTTTTGACACTTGTAGTCCTCCCCTTAGAACACCGAAGCGGGTGAATCCACACTGCCGAGCATCTAATAACACGCAGGCTGCTGCGCTTCTCGCTTGCAACAATTTAATCCATCGCGACAGATTTATTAGTACAGTTTGTTTCACTTGCCTCGGTTGTCGAGCCAACAAATAGTTTGCGGATCGTAACCAAAATAGACACTCCTTCCCCATCGCGACGTTGTAGAATTGTTGTGACTCAATTAAACTCACCCACACCTCGACACACAAAAAAAAGGAAATATCGCCTGCAGCGGCCATAACCTTCTTACACCTTAAGGCTCGATAGCATGATAATTTCTAGTAACCATCAAAAATATCTTCTTTTAATGCACAACGTTTACATTTCCGTAAGTACCTGCAGTTTGACATCCCATAGTAACAATATAATGTGGGTATCCGGCCTTTTTTTCCCCATAGAAACGTATACTTAAAGTGAATTGTGCATTTGACCCAGAAACAGCCATCCGTCGTGGTGTTCTATGATTCCCAATGTGTGTCTAGAGCAGGCGACGCATCCACACAATCGATTGTTTAAGTTTCGGCCGTACACTCGTGAAACGACTCTTTCTTATTTGAAGCTCCGAAGAGTACCTCACTATTTTCTGTTAAAATTGTTTCTCCAACGATAAAACGGGGCAAAACAAACGCAAAAATCTACAGCGCTGTGCGCGCGCAAGCGTGGAGAGCTTATGAAACGGCCATACTCCTATTCACACTATGATGATGATGATAGTCTGACAGTGGTACCACCTCTGAGTCAATCTCCAGGCCATTCGTATATATTGACAACGAGGTAGAGGGGCTTAGAGCGATAAACCGGGGTTCCGGTCTGCACTCGAAAATGACCCCCATAAGGCGGCTGCCATTGTACGCAAATTTGACCACACGTCACATGACCAAACCAAATACGTGACGTCACAGGAAAGATGGCAGCGCCCATGCAACGGCTGGCCCCAGCTGGGCCGGAGCTTGTCGGATGCTTTGTTAGTTGTCGTTCGTCTCGGCGAGTTGATTTCAGACGCGGAAGCCGTCATATGAGGCCGGTCGAAAGCGAGTTCAGAGTTCAGCGTGGTGTTTGACGTAGGTATAACGTGAAAATACGGAGGAACGGTGTGCATTTCGCTGGTGACCGTGTGCATTTCGCTGGTGACCGACCGGGATATTGCCACGCAAGAGACAATCTGACCTACGTTGCTCGGACCTCGGATTGATTCGGATACCGCTAGGATAAAATTTAAGGCGACGTTTCTGTGCTCTCGTTGACCACCGGAATCTTCGAGGTTTGCAGTGAAGCGTATTTGGATACACAGTTTAGCGACGGAAATTGCGTGAGTAGTGCTTGGCGGTGTGCAATCGCGGTGCAGCTTCGATCAAATGACCGAGGGCTCACTTCGGTTGCGCGGCGCACCGGAAGGCTGCCTTGAAGCTGGTAGTTCCCGTGCCGTGCTGAATGATGCTGTGCTGCTTACAAATTGTTCCAGCGTAGAAGTGCACTTTCACGGAGCACAGGTGTGCGGCGCACCGAAGAGCTGCCTTCAAGCTGGTAGTTCCTGTGCCATGCTTTAGGTGATGCTGTGCTGCTTCCGAAATGGTTCCGGCGTAGACGTGCACTTTCACGGAGCACAGGTGTTGCAGTTGGTATTAATCCCGCTGGTCTGTCGCACGTTTCGCAAACACAAACGTTTCATCCACACTCGTTACGTGAATTGCAAGCTGTCCGGACATTTCATCGAGCGTGTTACGTACCCAGCTCACGCCGCTTTGTGGCAACAGTCTGCAATGGCTCATTACCAGAAAAGTGGTCCCACGTCCATTTAAGTTCAGTTCGTCCACGGCAGTCGCCAAACCCCGAAGGAGAGGATTTATTCGGACAGAATGCCACTAAAGCAATGCAGCTTCTTCAGTGGTCAGGATAGATTCTCTCCTGCGAGTTTTGTTATACTGTCACGGATCCTTGTTCCAGTCCTATCTTCTATCAATATTCACTATTCTGGGACACTGCAGGTCACGCTCAGCTGTAATCGTATGTTCTGGTGGAGGTGCTGGGCACTTTACCCATAGCCCTTCACTCTGTGTGAACCCGGCGGCTCTTCAGCCGAGTTACCCGATAATGGGACACGGCTGGCGGACTATCCTGCGTCTTATACCCCAGTCGAGCCGTAAGCAAAGTCCTGACCCGAGCCTGGCAGAACAACCGCAAGACGACCGAGTACCACAAGGAGTAACCTCGGAAATACACCACGAAGCACCTGAAATCCGAGCCAGTTGCTGCTACCACGAAAAACCACCGGAATTCGGTCTCCTGTCAGAAAATCCGAAGCTGACTAAGCCGACAATGACAAACCTGTAGCAGCAAACCGTGTCCCCTCCCACCATTGCTTGCATGCCCGTCGCAAATCACACTCCGACGCTTTTTCACGCAAGCTGTATAAAGACGTCAAGGACTGGATTGAACAATATGACAGTGTCGCCCGCCACATTGGGTGGACAGACAACCAGCTCCTGCAGAACCTATACTTCTCGTGGAAGAAACTGCCGGCGCTGGTCTAAAAACCATGGATCCTCCTTAACGTCATGGGAAGTTTGCAAGATCGAGCTGAAGCGCGCATTCGTCAGCCAACATCAACGAGAGAGAGCCGCATTCTTGATTCTGTCCAGGACACTGCCCCAACGAGAGCGCCACCGCACTCGTGGAGGATGTTTTGCGCTTGATCGAGCGCCCACGCCCACGCCCACGCCCACGCCCACGCCCACGCCGACCTTGATGCTACAGAAAACAAGAATTTAAGAATCCCATGCCCCTCACGTGAGGGACAACACCTTCGGCAGCCTTGTCCACAACCCCCCAACAACAGTCGAAGTGTTCATATCACTGAGGCTTCGAACATGGAATGTGCACTGCATGCCCGAGCCTGCCACTATGAACAACCTCCCGGCGTCTCGACACTCGAGTTGCCCAGCTACTACTTCGACGCCAGCCTCCCAGGCATCCACGACATCATCCACGACGTTGTCTGGGAGGAGATCAGGAAGCTACTTCCTGCCATCAGTTGCCCGGCTTTTATTTTGATTGCCGAGATTGTTTCGGAACAAGTTTGACAGGTATTTCAACCGAGGCTTCTGCGAGCGAAGCGGCATCTGACAAACCAAGGGCAACTTACGCCACAGTGGCACGATGACCGCCACCGGCTGCCCCTTAGTATTCAATGCCAATTCAATGAGACACTCTAACGCCGAAGCATTCCCGACATCGTGTGTAGGTCTGTGCTCAACAAAGTACACCAAGGAAAACGTAGGTGATGCGAATGTGCGACCGAAAACCACTTTGCTACCACTGCATGAAGCCGACCATGTCTACCAAAGCAGCCCGTACCAATGAATTGGTGGGCGAGAGTTCGTGCCAAACGACCCTCGATTACGTCTCGAGGAGCGACCGCGGGAGATTAAGGATTACCTTCGGCGACCTTTGTCCCTGATGCCGAAGGTGCTGAATCGAAGATTTTGAATCCCTGATTACCCCGAAGCTCCTCATGTCCATCACCTCAACAAGAGGTAAGCACGACAAAGCAGGTGAGAGGCGATGCAGTGATAGTTGATTTGGTGTCGGTTGTCGTCCAAGGACAATACCTAAAAATTTGCTGACACCAATTTTCTGTGTCCACTCCACGAAGCACACAATTTCCAACTTTGAGGGAGAATGCCCCTGAGTGACTTGAAGGAATAGAATGGTTGGTTGCTCTCAAAAGTGAACTGCAAGCATCACCAGACTTGGATAGCAAACAAAAATTGTTGCCAGCTATCAAGTCAACGGTACAGCAAAAGGCACAGCCACGTAAGCAATACATGCCCGAGCTTGCTACATTGATGCCGAAAACTACCAGGAAAATTTTCGGATTAGAAGCCAGCCCTGCAGCTTCAGTGCATCAGACGTCAGTGGCCGCACATGACATATGATTACAAGACAGCATCGGTCGGTCAAAGTTGCCACTCGACCAAACTGAACACCGACGTTCCAGGAGCATCATCCGACAACAAGGTCCACAGGTACTACGACTGAACGCCTGACACGAGACTGTCGCAGAAAGAACTCGTTATGGAACCATTTACTAAGAATTAATAATTATGTAATCAAGTGGAAATAAACATATTTGATACACTAACCAGATAAACATATTTCCGCTTGCCTTCATGCCTTGAGAGTCTACACACCGAGAATTGTGTTCACTGCACGCTCTGGACCTTAAGAGGACACTCGCTTCTCTGACCCTTCAATATTAATTAAGGGGTCATACCAGACTGGCAGACTTCATCATACCAGACTGGCAGACCTGAACATCTGGTGCATCCGAAAACACAACTCCAGTGATGTGAAAATGTTATTTATTAATTTATTCCTTCCAGGGGCCTTCGTAGGCATTGCAGAGAGGATACTTAAAACTACACATGATAATAGCATTAAAGCACACTGCTCTAACTTGTTAATTGAAAAAACAAACACACTTCTGAGCATATAGTTTAATAGTATGTGTTGATGCATTGTTATATAGCATGACACTTCCTATATGTATGACACAATAGACCCTTTGCAGAACCTTATCAAGCAACACAACTGTCACCATTTTTCGGCGTAAAGAACACGAATGGGCCCCAGTTCACGTCGAAGGCTAATGCAGCATTCGAGTCCAATAGGTGCTGAGCCGAATTCACAGGGATGGCGGACATAACATTCTTGTCGAACAAATGCCCAAAGTATGAAAGCCTGTGGTAATTACAGTAGTAGCTACTGTAATTTGTTTCATCAGAATTTGGCAGACGGCAAAGGCTACAGTCTCGGTGAATCATTACACACATTGGAGAGAGGGACATGACAGCATATCACCAGAGTGCTCGTCTGCACAGATTTGTCACACACCTTCGCTCCGTCTCTCTGATTGGCTCGAGGGTGCTGTGGCGGTTGGCCTTTTCCAAGTTACGGTGATGCGAAGTATAGACAGCCCATACTTTTAAAAAGAGTCTATTGAAGAAACCGAAAGGAATGGTAGTCAACATTTTTCAACAAGACTGCTCTCCAGGCAAGGGATGAACACAAATATGAATCATCTTATCCAGGTAATTAGAACAATTAAATAATTGACCGACTAATACAATGCACTCTTGATGGAAAAGAGTATAGCTGCAATAAATGTTACAAAACAGGAAAAATGCGCAGTTAATCTATGCATGCACCAAAACAGTTGTTCTTATAGCAAGTCGAATAGCTTTGAAGCAGGTGCCTGCAACGATTTATTCTTCCCCATACTCAATAAAACGCCATCCTCGTAGCTGAAAATAAGGGTGCACTTCGCACTCACACACAAAGAAAGGAAGAAAAGCGATCGAATGTAGAATCGTGGATTAGCACAAAAGGTTAAAATCGCAGGAGCTTCCTCGCTAAAAGTTGCTATGGTTGTTCGGTGACGGAGGGCTGAAACAACTTCCCTTAGGCCCTAACGCGACGTATATATTTCGCGTAGATTCTCAGATATTTCAAAGTTCAAACAAAGCTAAGAGAATGCGAAAATTTCATGTTAAAAGCACTCAAAGTTCTATCGATCCTCGGACACATCCCGAAATCCGAGCACCGGTACGGCGATGCAGAACTGATGCTGTCTCACAGGCGTTAATATCCAGATGATCCCGAGCGATCTTGCGCAAAAACAGTATAAGGTCTCATTCCTTCATATTTTCACATTATATATGCGTCAGCGAGCACGAAGAAGCCCGAAGTCGTCGGAAAGCAGCTGCACATCACGGCTACCGCGCACCGAACAAACTCGCATCCGCCAGCTCTGGGCGCTGCCATCTTACCTGTAACGTCACGGCTCTTGTTAGGTCACGTGACTAGTGGTCACATTTACGTAAAATATGGCGGCAACCGGGGGGGTACCACTTCCGAACTTCCGGTTTATCACTCTAAGCCCCTCTACCTCGTTGATATATTGACGAGATATAAAGGGGCCTAGAGCGATAAACTTGTAGCTGAAAGTGACCCCCCCCCCCCCTCCCCCGGCCGCCGCCATGTTGCACATTTTTGACCACTAGACATATGACCTTATAGATTTACATCTAGATTTTAACGAAATACCGCGCACAGATCATTGATTATTGATCTTTAATAACAGTACCGACCAGATACGTTATATTTCGTTTGTTTTAATTACAAAATGTGCTTTTACGACAAAAACTCGGACAGCTGGCAATGGCGCCGCTAGATGCCGTCGGCCACGGTGCTGTATTTTGGGTTTTACCGGAGCTAGACACTGATCTCTGGGGCTACCAGTTTCGAAAAATGTAGTTTACGATGTTTTTACAGCAATCGCGACACACATTTGGGCTCAGTTTTGTGTAAAAGACTCGGGATTTGATGCGGTCACGTTTCTAGTGGCCAAAATTGTACAACATGGCGGCAGCCAAGTGGGGGTCACTTTTGCTTGGTGAACGAAATGCTAGTTTTTCCCTCTACCTCCTTGGTTTATATACTCTAGCTAGATTGCATTGTATGGCAGAGTGCGACACAACGTGAACAAGCGAGCTCCCGTTGTTTCGGCTTGTGTGAAAGTCCATCTTGGACTGCACCCTGCAGGTTTGGTGTTTTTACACACTCAGCCAAAGGAAAAGTAAATAAAAACATCAAAAGTCGCGAGTTCGCGCATAAGTCGGACTTCGTTATTGCTAATCAGGCAGTAACTTTTATTTTATTATTTTGTACAGGCTATTCCCAAGCAATCAATTACTCTGGGTGTCCCATCATGCATGTGACGTCACCACAAGGCTGTCGACGAGATTCTGACGTTTTCTTTTTATCACAACCTTAGCTTAGAAAAAAAGAAAGAAAGGAGATCGTTCTAGAAATGCATGACAGAATACCTTAGCTCAGTAAGCCTCTTCGCAATCAAAAACACATTACTTAAAAAATTGTCTGGAGTGTTTTTTTTTTTTTTAAGTTAGCATGAAGTATAATTTAAATATTTCGGTTATTATCGCGAACGTGCACTATGCAGATCAATGCGGCCTACAAAGTGCTTGCACCAAAGGCCTGTTCACACATACAGCGGAGCGCTACAAGCGTAGCGCTGACCTCACGCTAAGCGCGTGCTGACGGGAGCATTCACCAGCTCTGTATCGCACCGTCAAAAATGTTGCTCATGCTGACGATAAGTAGCTGACGACACGTGAGCAGCGCTACATCAGCGCTTCGCTGCATGTGAGAACCGACCTTTAAGCTCATAATTATTATAATAATATGCTAATTTCCAATCATATTCATGTCGATATTTGTTATGATAAAATTTGCATGTCTTTCTTCGTGGGGACAACCTTGACGTCAGCACAGGGGTCGTTAATTCGTATTTGTTGCCAGGACTCAAAATAGAACGGAACGCGTTCGACCATACAAATGTGCCTCATTTCAGGCTCCTAGGATTCACAGTCAGCCTTGAAGAACTTTCCGTTTGGTTGAGCTCACAGAGACGCTCGTTAGGCCTGCCGAACAACAAACCCGCCTTGTTATGACGCCGACGAATTCGACTGTCATGTTGTGGAACTTCAGACAACCCTGCGTACTCTCTACGCTTGTTCGCAAGGTGTAATGTTATCATTTGAGATGGGAGCGCAAAGAGTTCATAAAATGTTTTCCGTGACTTATCGAGATATTGTTTATGCGTATTTTTGTTTATTTTTAGATCCAAAACTCGTATTCAGAGCAAGCCGTCAGTATAAGGTGTTCTAGAGTCACTAAGTTCATTTAGTGGCACTAAAGTGTTCGATGGCTCGTTCGTGGTGCTTAGAATATCGTCACTCTGTTCCCCGAAATTGTTGTGGGCGCCGCTATTTTGGTGCCTGTGCAGAGCAGACGCAACTGCCGATCAACATGATTCAAAAGTGCGACTTCATCAGTATTAGATTCGGTGTTAGGAAGCTCATGTAATATTGCTTTGCTTTGTTGCGAACTGTTTAAACATTTGTGGAGGATGGAAAAGCGCTTCCTGTGATTTCAAATAAAACTGCAGATACTGGCAACCATGACTTTAAGACACGATATGGGCAAGCGTCGTTACTCTGAAGCGTAGCTTATTTAGTGGCACTATACTCTGTTTCACCTTATGTTGTACCGCAGGAAAGGCTACAAGCGCGAGCTCCTTGCTCTAGGGCACATTTTGGCGGCACAAGTTTTCGTGCACCAAAGCCAGCTGCCAACGCTATGAGCTCGCGCTTCTAGCCTTCGCTGCGGTACAACGTAAGGTGAAACGGAGTATAGTGGCGCTCATTTTAACCGTAGGCACGAGCCTATGGAAGCAATGCTCGGAGCACGTGCTGTGCTTTGCCGAATTTACCGAACACGAGCCGAACGGGGACGTAGAGCTCTCGTGTCCAATCCGTGAGCTGCATTCTGCCAAGACGGGCCCGGCAGCGTATTTGGAAAGGCTTGTTGAGTAAGTCTTTAATTCCGGTACTTTCATTGGCGCGTTTTCATAAACATCACTACTTCTTTTTGGACGTCAAATCGTCTGGTTCACAAAGGGGGGGGGGGGGGGGGGGGGGGGGGGGGGGAGAGAGAGGCTTAGGTGAACACGCCTAGCCGGCTTTCAGATTTGTTTACCCGAGAGACCGTAAGCAATTCTGGGAGACATAATGAGAACCAAAACAGCGCGAAGGCGAGGACAAAGTAGAAGGTAGCCGACAGGACACAACGCTAACTCTCAACTGAAGTTTGTTTGTGTTGGCATATAGTAAAAATAGCACATCTGTCACTTAAATAAACCGAGAAAAAAAAAGACGAAAACGAGAAACCTGCATATTACGTTTTCATTGCACCACCGTCTCGGGTATGCCGTGCTCGCTTCAATAATTGCCCCTCTTCATCGGAAAGGAAAATCGAGGGCTAACGGCAGTCTGGCCCCAGTCTCGCAATATCGCGTGCTTCACTGATTTCACGAGTGACTCAGTTTTTATTTTTATACACCACTTGGCATTGGTCGAAATCAGTGATGCAACCGCAGTCCCTGCTGTGCACCTCGGGTTTTGTTCTTATTTTGTCTGTATACGAGCTAGGCCAAACTTCGACGTCGATTCTTGGAGTCGACTAAAGGCGATTGCGTGAATCAGAGGCGTGTTTACCTAAGACTTGTCCACCTCCCCTCTCTCTCCCCCTTTCTCTTGCCCCGTAAAGCAGCCGATGGGAACGTGCTAACCAGAACGCCGGAATTTGCCTTGTGACTTACTCCACAAAGTTTTTAAATAAGGCGTGCACGTTTGTTCGTTTTTTTATTTTTCTTTCCTTGTTTTTTTTTTGTTTTTTTGTACGCTGTTTTGTTTACTATGCCCACCATCATTTTCACCACGGCGGATCGTAGATTGAAATTCAATTAAAAATAAAACTTTAAAGAAATCAAATTTACTTTTAAATTTTAACAGCCGAAGTTCTATTTCTGGCTCTTTTAATTTTTATGTTTCTACTACTTCACGCGTAGTTAGTAAAACTCAAACGCAATATTATTTATAGCCCTCGTCATAACGTCGCATGAATTTGTACTGTCAGTCAGGATAATTGTTGCCCTAAAACACATCTCGGCTGTACAAATATTCGTGTTGCGGGAGCGCGTTGCAAATCCCGATATTCGCTCGCGCTGCTTCCGCGCTTGTAGCGTTTAGCTAAGGTCCATGCTAAGGGGAGACGTCCATGCTAAGGTGAGACGAAGTATTGCCAATTTTTGTCATGTATTTCGAACCAACTTTCACGGTTTCTTCTTTAGACCACCAGGCGCTGCGATTATCTGATCCGCTCGAGAAGGCTAGCCAGTGAACCTGACGGACAGTTTTCTGTTCTAGCCGCCATGTGCCGTCGATTTCGCTGGGATCACCAACGGGCTGTGTAGACCAAAGCCCCTCGATACAATGAACACTCACTAGAAGCACTTCGTGTTTCAGTTGCGGAGCTCGCCAATGCGATAGGGCCCGCGCCGAAAAATCTCTGGCGCACAGCCCAATAGGCGTCGCAAGCGCCACGCGTGGCTGGCAGGGCACTGAGAGCGCCGCGGGCGCCTCTGGTTTTTTCAGATCCGCGTTTCATCCTGGTGCATGTTCTAGGACTGTAGCAGCGGCGACCTTGACCCGAGCGTAAAAGCAAACAGAAAAAGCCGTATTTTTTTTTTTAATTTCCGCATTATTTATGGAACGAGCTCCCATCTTCCTCGCTGTAACTCCACAATGGCATTGCCTCTTTTGTGTTTGTGAACTGTCCGAACATTCCCGCTGTTTAAAGTGAAGATCACACATATGGTAACTTGCCGAGAGGGGCTTGGTTGTGCACAGTATTCGCGACTCCAGCGACCTATAGGGGTTGCGCTGGTCAGGCAAAATGGCGGACGAAAGGAGGTCGTTTTTGCGGTTCAGCACTCGGACCACCATAAATTTCTTGCACTGAAGCGTAAAATCGGTGTTACATATGAAAGATGTAGAGGAAAACCCGGGTCCGCTAACTGAGGAGCCGTTAAAGGCGATTCTTGACGGCCAAAAAGCCCTGAACAGTAGTATGAACTCGATCAGAGAGAGGCTAGAACTCCACATTAAAGAAACTAATGAGAGGCTGTCATCTATTGAAACAAAAGTTGAAAAAATCGAAACTCAAGTTAAAGCTATCTCAGATTCAGTTCCCAAACTTGAAGCGTGTGAGAGGGTCGTTCAGCACCTCAGTAACCAAGTCTTGACAATAGGTGACAGGATCGCTGGACTGGAAAACTACAATAGACAAAATAACTTAATAGTGTATGGACTCGAAGAGGACACGTCAGAAACACACGATCTGTTAAAGGAAAAAGTGATAGTGGATATTTTTTTTAAACAAACTTGGGGTGAAAGTTTCTTCCACAGAAAAAAACAACAAAAAAACAACAACATCGGCTTGGGAAACGACACGAAACGAAAATTGGGCAAGTTATGATAATATTTTCTTCACGCAATGTAAAAGCTGAGGTCATGAGAAAACGCACACAAGCTAAAGGGTTCTGTCTTATCGTTATCTGATGACTACACTTTTAAAGTAAGGGAAAAGCAACGTCATCTCTGCGCATACGCGAAGGCTCAAAAGAGTGATCCAAGCAATAAGGTCAGATTAACCTATGATTAACTTATAATATACGGTCAAATGTTTACTTGGAATGCTGAAATAGACAAAGTCGTTGCCGTGAAGCGTACACGACGTCCAAAAGCTGTTAGGAAAATTGATCGAAGGAATGTTATAGTGTTGCTGGTAAATTGTAGAAGTCTTAAATATAAAGTGGAAGACTCTTATGAATTGATTAGCTCTGTAAAAGCCGATATAGTCCTGGGAACAAAGTCTTGGTTAGATAGCTCTATATCAGATCACGAGGTATTTCCTAGCCCATTTAACGCTTATAGAAAAGATTGGTCATCACATGAGGGAAACGTCTTTATACTGGTTCATAGTTCTTTAAAAAGCTGCCAACTAGACATGCCAGGCAATACTGTAGAATCAGTGTGGTGTAGTTTTGGGCTGCCTAATAACAAGAAATTCACTGATGGAGGGTTCTACAAACCCCCTAACTCTGACCCAGCTGTCACAGAGGTACTTCACAACCTAGTATCCAGTGTTTTAAATGACTGCGTAGTGCTTGGAGGTGATTTTAATCTATCGGATATGATATGGGGCGAGGAACTTTGTGCATGTAGAACCATGAGTCAGTTGAATCTTGATCTCAAATGCATGGTAGACAGCTTAGCACTTAAGCAGCATGTTCTTGTACCTACACGGAATCAAAACACACTTGACTTGTTTCTCTGCAACTGCCCTACCGCTTTTAAACAAAGTGATGTCATACCCGTTATCAGTGACCACAGTGCTGTTGTCTCAACTCTTGACTTTCGGGTTTCGCGCAAAAAGTGAGTGCGGGTAGAAAGGTGCTTTATATGAAAAAGGTGACTATGAAGGTATCAGTTCTGAACTTTCGAACCATTTCCTTTCTTTCGAATGCCTTGCTGAGAAGATGAGTGTTCATGACATGTGGGTAGTCTTTACACAGAGAATTATCAGTTTAACTGAAAAATACGTTCCAAGCATAGACTCGTTGAAGTTAAAAAAGATTTTAAAAAACCATGGATTACCGGTAGCCTACTGCGGCTGATAAAGAGGCGCAAGCGTGTGTATGCACTGTATAAAAAGAAGAGTTCGATGCGAAATCTAAATAAGCTAAAAGAACTTACGCCATTGTATAAAATAAAGGTTAAGGAAGCCAAAGAAAATTATCTGCACTGGCTGGAGGACGGGATGAAAGCAAACAACAAACAGTTCTGGAAGTACATGAGGCGCTGTGGTAATGATCAGATTGGGATTGGAGACGTGATGGTCAATAACGAAATAATTACCGATGACTGGTAAAAAGCCGAAGTCTTCAATAAATATTTTCAATCAGGTTTTGTTTTTGCCTCCTGAAAACATCGACTACGATAGATGCCAGGGCACGGTCAGTGTAATGCCACCAGTTGAGCTTGCTATAGCTAGGAGGTGTGCAAGGAAGCGAATGACTCGGCAAATACGCAGCGCACAAGCCGGTGCGCTGTTGTTCTGTTTTCTTTCTCTTGCCAATCTTTTCCCTCTCCCTCTGCCCATAAAAAGACCTCCCAATTACGAATAAACGTTCTTTGGCTGGACCCATGCGTCTTCACTACACTGGCGACGAGGATGGGAGTATTGGAAGTTCTGAAACATATGGATGAAGCTAAGGCAGTAGGCCCAGATGGGGTCTCTCCGAGAATTTTAAAACGTTGTGCAGATGCGATCGCTCCATACCTTTTTGTAATATATAACAAATTGTTGAATGATGGTTCATTTCCAGATGACTGAAAAGTGGCACACGTGGTGCCTGTGCTCTAAAAAGTGTCCAAAAAAAGAAATTACGAATTATAGACCGATTTCACTGACATCTATATGTTGTAAATTATTGGAACATGTTTTATATTGTCACATCATCAAGCATTTAAAGTGTCATTATCTTTTCTTTGACTCGCAACATGGGTTTTGAAAGGCGTAGTCATGTACTACACAACTAACTGAGCTTTATCATGATTTGATGACGGGGGTTGACGGAGGCGGACAGATTGATTGTGTTTTATTAGATGATAAAAAAGCGTTCGATACGGTGTCCCACAAACTATTATTATACAAATTAAAGCGCTTGAATTTTGAGACGACTATTCTTAATTGGATAAAAGCATATTTGTCATCGCGTCTTCAGCGTGTTGTTTAACTGGTAAAACTTCAAATACTGTTATGGTAACGTCTGGTGTACGGCAAGGATCTATTTTGGGTCCATTGTTGTTTCTAATATTTGTTCATGATATTAATGGCGGTGTAAATTCTCAGGTATGATTGTTTTCCGACGATTGTGTTGTTCATACATGCATAACAGACGAGGGGAGTTCCACGCGGCTGCAGTGATCTGAATCGAATAGAGCAATATTGTAAAAAGTGGAAGATGGAGATAAACGTTAAAAAATGTGTCCATGTTAGTTTTACCCGCAAAACCAAAAGAAAAGTTGAAACATGTTACCAACTGAATAATGAAGCCGTAACAAAAAGGAACAGTTAAATATCTTGGCGTCACTCTGTCAACTGACTGCACCTGGAACGCACACATTAACGACGTTGTTATGAGGGCCGGCAGAGCACTTGGATTTTTAAAACGAAATTTAAGGAAATCAACTAAAGCTATCAAAGAGCTCGCCTATTTGTCTTGTGTACGCCCAGTGCTAGAGTACGCCTGCACCGTTTGGGATCCTTCTCAGCAAAACCACATTGTTGCTTTAGAAAGAATGCAGAGTTGTGCCACTCATTTCATTTTGGTACGGTACGGCCGTTTTGAGAGTGTAACTGATTTCATCAAAGAACTCGGATGGTCTACATTGGCATTAAGATGAAGAAATTTGCGCTTAAAGTTTTTATACAACATCTATGACAATATAACTGGCATTAATAGCTCATTTTACTTATTACTACCAAGTTATATCTCAAAAAGAAAAGACCACATTCATAAGATTAAATAATACCGCACCAGGACGGAATGGGGCAAAAAAATTATGTTTTTGTTAAAACAATTAAGGAGTGGAATGCCTTGCCCAGTGCGATTGTGAGTGCCGCGAATTCAGAGATTTTTTTTTTTTTTTTCAAGTTTATTTGCCCCCTGCGATAATGCCTGATGGCGCTGCAGGACAGTGATGAATAAAGAATAAAAAGCAAAGCGATTTTTCGACGGTAGGAACCTTTTTCCAGCCAGTTCGTAGGAATGACACAGCAACAATGGGTGCCGATACGCCCATCAACGCCTTCGTCAAAGGACTTTAGCGTCCCGCAGAGCCGTATATGTAGATAGTTTGGCCATTCATTGGAAAGTATAGGAGACAAATGCTCGAAGAGCTAACCACGGCTAAAGTTAGCCGCAGTACCTAGGAGAGGGATTTTCAAATCACGTGACTGGCTCGGTAGGGATGCGGGGAAACATGGCGGTGCCCCGGTGAGTGAGCGCCGCTCGCTTTGGAACTAATATGTCGTTGTAGCTGCAATACCGGGCGAGTGAATCAGCAAAGAATGGTGCAGGAGGCTTTCGCTTTGTCTTACCTCACTTAAATCGCAAAGCATCAGCACTGACCTCGCCGCATTTTTTAGATAGTCTTTCGATTTTGGCCATTTCTAAGCTTAAATGAACGCGAATATTGTCGGCATGGCAACGTCTTTGGAAAGTAGATTTCCTTGACTCACCCGGCCGGGTATAGATAGCACACAAAAGCAGACAGCGTCCCAATAGACCTTTCTCTGAATTTCCCAAGCACCGAGGTGCATCCTACGAGTGTAGTTACACGCGTTGCACGTGCTGGCGTCTGCAATAGTAATTATTCTAAAGCAAAAAGTATAAAACAAATTATGCCTTGCACGCGCGTTCGTCAAAGCCTTATTATGATTATTTACTTCGAATCTTTTATAAGAGGAAGGTCAGCGCGTGCATACCGTAGAATTACACTTCCAGCGTTCTCCTCGATGCTTGAGCTATCAATTCCCGGCCGATTGAAAGGCAATCCGCTTTGCAAAGACGTTGCCATGCCGACAATTATCGCGTTCATTTAGGCTTAGTAATGGCGCGAATCGAAAGACTATCTCAAAAATGCGGCAAGGCCATGGCTCATGCTTTGCGATTTAAGTGAGGTAAGGCAAAGCGAAAGCCTCCTACACTATTCGTTGCTGACTAACGCGCCCGATATTGCAGCTACAACGGCACATTTGTAGTAAGCGGCGCTCACTCACCGGGGCACCGCCATGTTTCCCCGCATCCCTACCGAGCCAGTCACGTGATTTCAAAATCTCTCTTCTAGGTACTGCGGCTAACTTTAGCCGCGGTTAGCGCTTCGAGCAAACGGGCCCTGGCGGCGGTCGCGAGAAACAAACTTGATAAGTGCGTCGGAGTAACTGTCGATGACTGAAAATATTGTGCACGTGATGTTTCCATCACGGTCATCCAAAATCATGGTGGAAGAGTGTGACTAGCGGAACGATCGACATAATCCGTACGCCAGGCGCCGAGGGCCGGGAATCTGCCGTCCGAGCGGTCACACCCTGCCCGAGCGAAGCAGAGTTTGAGCGGCACATTCGTCCCTTACCTCTTTCCGCATGGTTATGATCGAAAAATCACGTGCACTTTCAATCATAAAGGTTTACTACATTTAACTCTTACGCGCTTATTAAAAACATATATCTGTGATTAAAACTTCTTCCCGCTACCACCTCTAGGGGATTTTTTTTCGGCTTCTGGTTGGCCAAGAGAGCATGTCCAGCCCTCTTTCTGCGTCTGATGCACGCCCTGGCTCTACCCTCCCGTTGACCAAACTCTCTGTATACACGGCTCTGGCGGCCCGTTGTTTGAAGCTCCATCTAGACTTTCGTTTCAAAACTGTGTGTTCCATAGAGTACGGTGGAACGCCACCTAGAAGCTGCGCTTCGAAACGTACGTATTGCATAGAATACACAGCAGTTACCATATCAGCCGTCCGGCGCGTCGAACAACGGGAGGCGAGTCGTGATGAGAGGACGCTGACGCTGATGCTCGTGCTACAGCGTCTATAAGCAGTTCCGAAACTGAGCTGACCTAATACCGTTGGTCTCAACTTAAGGGAGAGCGGAGTATAGTGACGTTGCCGCCAACCATTCTTCTGCGGACGTGCAAGACACGCGCCACAAGCGAGTGCTCCACCGCCATTTACTTTGGCAGCGTTACAGCGGCGTACATCAGTGCTGCGCCGTCACTTGCTTCCAATGGTGGCAAAAGGCCTCATGCATCGGCGCATTTGTCGATGCTAAATTACTCAGACATCAAGGAGAACTCTGGGAATGTAGTATAGTCTACGCGCCGCGCACGCTCGCCTTCCCCGTGTAAAAGATTCGGAGTAAATAACCAAATGAAGGCGTTGACGAACGCGCGTGCAAGATGCCATTTGTTTTAGGCTTTTGCTTTCGGACACCTATTGCTGCGGACACCAGGACGTGCGCTGCGTAGACCTACCTTGATGATTGAGTAATCTACCAAGAGGTCTGCTGTGAGATAAACATATGAAGGGACATTAGAAAAAAAAACAACGCTGAGACGGATTATGGTAGAAGGAGCGAATATGGAACCAGCCAGGCATTTTCAGTTACAGCCGGGATATTTTCAAGGTAGATGTTGGCACCGACCCGAGGGCACTGAGCGTGCAAACGGCCGAGCTCATCCGACGAAAGCAGACGACCTTCTCCGACTCCCCTCGAAACCCCGAAGCCCTGTGCCCGAAGGACGCGCCCCTAATTGTGAGCTCAATTTAACTCCCAACACCCGGCCGTTTTCTTTATGCCCCGATCCATCAGCGCGCCTATCTTCAGCGGAGAGGGCACCGACGAAAGTTGTATAGTCCCAACAGAAAAGCAGGGTTGCGAATTGTGGTTCACGTGTCACTGTCCTCCTGCGGTCACCCCAAAGATCGCCGGGTTTCGCGCTTCATTTTTATCGTCACCTGCGCCAGGACATAGAATGACTTTCCTAATAGATCTCCAAGTATGCCTCTATCTCTCCACTCAGCGTTTGAGTCGCACTGCTGACGTCACTCGCGGATCGGTCACGTGGGTTGCAGAGCCGGCGCTGGGGGCAGCGACCGAAGTAACGAACACTTTTCGCCGACTCAGAATCGGTACGGAGTCATGTACAAAGATTAAATTTCGCACCCATAGACGCCGACTATGTTTAATAAAAAAAAAATCACGTTACGGCCTGACTATATTGATGTCGAGCGTAAATTCATCAATTCATTATGGGCCGCAAAATTAAAATGTGAAAGTGTAGTTAAAAGTTAATCATCTAACTAATGAACCAATTTTACCTCTTCCCTAGTGACCCCCGTAGCTTACAAAAATTCGCACGCAAATTTTTCTTTCCCTAAATTCTGGTCGATCCGGCTCCCATTGACCCTTCCAAAATAGGGTTCCTGGTCGGTTCTATTTTTAGTGTTCGTGCGTGTGGCGCGTGATTTGCTCGCTTTTGGAAGCCACAAACATACGCGTGCTGGGCTGAAGAAATTGCACGCTGGGCTGAGGATTGAAAATAGTGTGCTTGGTAAGTTTTACGAAAGAAAAACAGCCACCGAGCCTGAAGCGCCAATAACACTTTTGGATAAGCAGTATATGGATTACGGTATTTCGACATCCATCTATGCTAGGGATGACCGGAGAGGCATGTTCCAAGAGCCATAAAAAGGAACCATTTTAAGTAAAGAGCCGCAATGAAAACGGGGTGCGCCACCTTCTATGTTTTATTCTTATTCGCAGTTCGTGGCCACGGCGAATTCCATTTATAAAACGATTGCTTAGTACGTGTCTTTATTTTGTGTCCCGGCATTCGTAAAACAAGAACCTTGTCCAATGTGTGTATGATGGTACGAAGCTGACAAAATGCGCGCTGCTCTTTGTTTTATATGAATTTTATTTTGATCTTGGGAATGGGAAAGGGAGAGGTTTATCAGGGAGCTGCGAGCCGTACTTAGGCCCCCAAAGATCCGCATGAGGCTCGCGAGCCACGCTTTGGCCACACATGATCTATGCCGTAACATTCAAACAAACACTGCATTTTTAGCGCAGTGGCGGACGATAATTGCCAGGTTGCAGCAGACAGTCGGCAGACCATTTGCCGCATGCAGCCGACGACCGTTGCGTAGCAGACGACATACATTTCCGGTCAACCACGGCCGTCCCGTGGCAGACGGCTGCGTTCGCCATGACGTCTGCCCTCTCGGCCCGGCGTGCGGGCGGTCCCGGAGTTCCGATGGGTGGGCCCTGGGCCCGAGCTTCAGCCCGGGCCCGCGGAACCCCTGGGAAGTCGTCCAACGGCAGGAAAAGCTCAGTGCCGCTTTTTTTGGCCCCGGGGGTCGGAGAGAGGGGGAGGCCGAAATAGCCCGGGCTACCTGGAAGGCCCTTCTCGTGTGACACGGCCGCCATCTTGGGAATGGCTTTTGTCTTCGTCACCCCTCCTCTCCCTTTATCTGTGCGGCTGATAATGGCTCGTTTGTTCTTGTCAAATGGAGTTGCAAGCGAGGCTCTGTTCTTGGAGGCGGAACGCTGCATCGCATAGCGTTCTCAAATGGTGCTCATGCACGGGCGGCTCTTTCAACTGGTTGTGAAGGTCGTAAAGCCGGGGTCGCACTGGTCATACATCAAAGAAAAGACAGTCTTCAATCAAGAGTCACTGCAATATCCGTGGTTCGAATGCCGCGTGCCAAGTGTCTCCTTGGACTCGGCGTTCGGCATTTGAAGCACGGATATCACGGTGACTCGCGTTTGAATCTGATTGCAGACTGTCTTTAGTATGATGATATGCAGTGCGACCCCGGCATTCTCGAGATTCCAGAAAATATATAAGTTATTTGTGCCACCGTCGGTCTTGCAACTATATTTTCAACTATATGATAGCACTACTTACCCGCCAGATACGTGTAAAACTATTGTTTTATTGGACGAGATTTGGAACAAAAAAAATGAAGGTCGAACTTTATAAAAAGCGCGGTTCGCACCTTTGAATTAGGCTTTTTGTGTGCTTGTTTAGCGTGGCTCCGTTCCACTTGTCAAGTCTGAAGTCTTGAACCCAACCTATTTTTTCCCAACGTTTCAAAGAGAACGAACCCAAATCGCAACCCTGGCAGGGCAATGACTCACACACGAGCATTTGTGTTTCTTCAAGGAGTATGGATGGCCTTGCCCCGTCTGATGCAAGCTCTCCAGCGCCGCACTCTTGTCACAAAACGGGACCGCTCAATATATATATTTAGCTCAGCCTGTCTCGAAGAAATAGACGTCATTCGTAGACGAGGACGCAACTTTGAGTTTAGTGTCAAGCTCCCTTGTTTACTGCTGTAACTTCCCACAACACGTGAGCCTATTGTCTGAGAAGACCTCACTTCGTAATAAATAAAACGTTCAACCAAGGCGGTTGGAATGAAGGTGCGCTAAGAGCCAGCGTCTATGAAAATCCAACCATGTATTTGTCGCACATCGCAGCATCACTCTTAGCTTCAACCAGAATCTAGCGCTAGTGGCTGGTAAGTTAATTGATAGCCATTTCACAGCGTTGTCCGATTGACAGGTTGAAGCAATTTTTTTGGAGCATTTTATGGCGTCTAATCGACCCTTTTTCTTGAACAAAAAAAGTACTGCAAAACGCTATTTTATTCGATAAATACAGAAATCAATTTTATTTGTTAACATCGTGTAATGTTAAAGATACTTTGAAGTAAATTTTTAGTTGAAATAGGATGTATCATTCTAGAAACGCGAATACATATATGGGTTTGAAATTGGCCTCAGCAAGCCAGAAGGCTATAAAGCAGCAAACATCTTTGAAAGCACATTGATAAAAAAAAGTCACTCGTCTATAAGATAGAAAAAAAAAATCCTCGAACATTGCTTCTTAAATTTTTTTTTTATAGACATTGTTTCTTTTCGAGGCGCCGCTTACGCTGATAAAAAGGTCAAATGGTAATGAACATCACTTTTCTTTTTTCACCGAGCTTGATTGATGATAGTTTATGAGGGCCTCTAGGTTTTTAATCAAATAAACTAGGAGTCGTAATGGTTTTGTGACCTTGTCAAACTTTAACCGAAAAAAAAGTGCTTATTGCTTTTGAAGTAATTATTCATGTACTTTTATTTACATATTACTGGAAGTAATTTGATTATATGTGTTTTAGTAGAAACAATTCTAACGGAAGTCATTATAAATGTTTGTTGACTCGCGAAAAGACCTGTTTCCATAGAGGCATGCTTCAAAACGGATGGAAAAAATTAATTTTGGTGCTGCATTTAAATAAAAGATACAAACCCTTAAAACTGTTATTTTAGTGACATAGTAAACGGTAAAATTTGGCGGAGAATGAGCGTTCAGAAATGCATTGTTTATTTTTGCAATAACAAAAAACTACAATTTTACTTGGGGGAAAAGGGGGGGAGGGGGGGGGGGGCACGTTGTAGTTAAAAGAAGAAGAAAATTGGGGTTTATACAGCCTAGAACTTGGTCTGCCTCAACGGGCGACGAGTCTCCCAGCTGTAGATAAGAAATTAAGCCAGTGAAGTACAACCGCTAGCCTGGGGGCCTTTAATGTGCACCACGCAGTAGTGATACACGACCGCACGCCGGTACGATGGTTACAGTTCCCGCTTTTGAAAACGATGTCCGTTGTTTCCGCCTGTAAAGCGTGCTCTGCCTGTAAAGCTTTCTACTCAAGCAGCAGAGCCAACTTTACGAAATTGTGATGACGTAACTTTTGTTTTTAATTTTTACCTACACGCAGTTTTTCTGGTGAAACGTTTTATGAAGACGTTCTTTCTTCCGGGTTTGTAAAAGAAACTCCAGTGTTTGGCACAAACTGACTGTCCTCGAGGCAGTAAAAAAACAACTGATAAACTCGGCGCCACATTCAAGTTGTTTGGCAACATTGTTCTTCATTCACGTTGCATAACCCGTGTTTTCGTTAAAACAAGTCGAGCATTCACACAGAGCCAAGTAAAGAATTAGCAAACAAAGTTACAAAATTTTACCTATTTTTTTTTTTCTCGGGGGTTGATTTAAAATAAATTGCCAGCGAATACAATCAACCTGATAATGTTTGAGGTTACACTATTTTTACTGGAGTGTCGCTAGAGAAGATGGAAACAGTAAAATCGCATTAAAACTAAGTTCAGCGAGGTTGTAAAAGTAACAACTTCTAGAATACGTTTAACGTATATCGTGTCCGAACTCCTGGTATGTGGACATGTCCCCGAACATGTGGTATGGTGATCGGTTTACTGTTTGGGAAGTACAACTTGTTCTCGAGTAATTACAAGACGTTTGT
This sequence comes from Ixodes scapularis, assembly GCF_016920785.2. Lineage (NCBI taxonomy): Eukaryota > Metazoa > Arthropoda > Arachnida > Ixodida > Ixodidae > Ixodes > Ixodes scapularis. The sequence continues at coordinate 30,968,744 of NW_024609846.1, read as the reverse complement.
TGGTGGCGTGAAATGAAAGCCGCCGGAGCTCACTTGAGCACTTGCTCAGCAGCATGGGAGAAGTTCGCTAGATCCCCTCTGGTCTAGACTCGCGCCTGCCAGTGACGTCTTGCCCCTGAAAAACGCGGGAAAATTTGAACGTTGGTTATGGCATCGCCTTCGTTCGCCATTTTCTCGATACATACTCGCAATTTAGATATATACTACGCAGCACGCCGGAAAGAGTGAAATCCGTGTATTAAGAAAATGAAGTAAGTTTGACTTTCGAGTCTTCTTTTCATTTATCGAAAGTTTTTCAACACGAATTGTCACGTTTTGTTGTTCTAACTGTAATTTAGAATGGGCACATTCTCGGGATTTTTTTAATGAAAAGTGTTCGTCACGCGAACAGTTCACTCTTTTTCTTCTTTAACGTGCCTTCAATTCAAATAATGATCTAGAAAAAATCTAAGTTTCCTGGTTTTCTATTTAGACGTCAAGCAAACATCTGTTATACACCACTTTCATTCAGAAAAAAAAAAAAGAAATATGAAGAGAAAAGCACCGTAAGCACCATCGGCGTTCTTCTCGCAGCCGTTCATCGATCTCCGCCGATCCCGCTCACACCTACCGGAGAAAAACTACGCGGCGGTTTCTTTCTTTCCAAACCCCAGACCGCGGCCATCAATAAACGAGCAGCCGCCAATAGCCAAAATAACGCCGCTAGTAATAGCGGTAACGAACAACGATGATCCAAGGCCAGATATGGCTCCGCCGCTCGATACGCCATGGGCTCACAAATGGAGTTGGGCGAAGAAGGAGCGTTCGAAGGAACATACTTTATTTTGCTTTATTGATAGAGCCCTACTATCTGGAGTCCGGGTTCGACCGAATGCTGTCGCTAGAGTCTAGACTAATCGACTGTTTTTCTGGGTCGGCATCCGCGCGCTCTGACGGCCAACTTGACCGAGAACCGCGAAAACCATCCGAAACAGAAGCCGTTTCCTGCTTTATTGCTTTCTTTCGAGTTGAAAAGAAAAGTACGAGAAACCTTTCAGTGCGGTTAGTTTCGCAATAACTGTTTTAGGTCGACGCATGTATCTATTGAGAATTTGTGTGACTACTGGCAATGCAGAATTTCTTGTTCTTTCTAATAGAAGAATTTGGCTATACGTTCCCGTTTTATCCCGTGGTGCCCTATTTATTTATTTTGGTAAGTCCCGTCTTTAGGCCGTTAGAGGGAGGACTATGATAGAACCTAAATTTACAGTTCATACCTCCATAGATTCACTTAGGGTGAAAACAATCGAGGTTGAATGGAAAATACAACGTGCCCATTGTATATTAGGTTGGGATAAAATATTCTACGTTAGTCTAGGTTAGATTATCTTGTATTAATTTGAGTTAGCTAGGGTTAGGTTAGGTTAGGTTACGTCAAAATGGAAATCGATGTCCCTGGACAGTTGTCTGCTTTTCAAACAGACGAGTCCCGTGAGATTATTCGTATCGACCGCGTCCCTAATGATATGCTACTGCGACTATACGCAAAGTCACTTTAAACGAAAAGTTAAATAAAAAAAATCAATCACAGTGTTTAACATTGAATTCGTGGCATTGAAAAACGAAACGAAAACACAAAGATCTAGAAATGAAATGGTCGAACCTTGAAGGCCAGTTTAAAGCGGCCCGTCTCTTTTCCGTTTTGCCGTTTTTACTGGTTATGTAGAAACGCCTCAGAGTTCTTTTATATATAGAAATTGAAGTAAAAAAAAAAAAAGAAAGAACGATCTTTTTTTTTTTTTTCTCGAAGACCGCATGGATCGGAGAGCGAGCTACAATGTCTTTGTGCCCCGTTGTCCCCGTGACTTCCAAGTTTGCATTCCTTGGATTCGAGCCAGGTTGCTCGGGAAAGTTGGGACTGCCAGGACCAATCTTCCTCCCCTCCTCTTTTGCCTCCGTTTCCTTTTTTTTATCTGCGGGCCTCGGGGACGTCTTGAGAATATTTCGCCCTTTCTCTCTCTCTCTTTCACTCACTTTCAATCTATTTCGGCCTCACTGCAACCGCTTCTGCGTGATTTGCTTTAACATTCTATATCTGATTCTTCCGGAGAATGGCTGCAGGCCGGTTCCACTATCAACGTTCGTGCGTATGGCGCGTGCTTTGCTCGATTTCCGAAGCCACAAGCTCGCGCGTGCTAGGCTATGGAGATCACGTACGCTGGGCTGTGGATTTTTAAACATTGGAAAGGTGTGTATACCCCACAGCTCCCGGTACAGACGTTTTCCGTTTCCTGTCGTCCTCAGTCACTTGGGTTCCGCATCTGGTATGCAGGAGGAAAAAATAGTAAAACATGTGAACCTGGAATATGCGAAAAAATATATTAAAACTGCGAGTTGGTGGTAAATGCGCCTAAAAAACACGGACACGGACACTTGGCTGTACATTGTGATAGGTGTGAGTGTCCAGGCCGAGTTTAATAGTACGAAGATTATGGAAAAATTAAAAACGAAATTGGAACGCAAGATACATGAGGCATTCATGATAAGGGCCCATGGCACAAATGTCTGTATTAGTGCTCCTTCTGTTGCTTTATCCGATAAGGAGCAGGCTTTTATCGGTCCCTCAACAGTGACGGCAGGCTTTTCAGGTGGTTAATGAGAGCCCGTCAATTTTGCGCACGTGCGGTTTTATTCTTCTTTTTATGTGTTTCCTTCAGTAAAGTTCAGTTGCAAGTTACGCCTCGTCCTGTGTGCTTCTTTCTTTGTCCGCGTTTTTTAGACGTATTTACCACCATGCGAGAAAATATAGGCGAGACAAAACAAGAATGTGCGACAATCACGAATTTTTCGTAAACATCTTCCAGCGGCGGGGAGAGATCAAAACGATGTTTTACCGCATACCGGAAGTGACAACATTCAAGATGGCTGCACCCTTGTGGAAAAAGTACATCTTTGCAAGTACGCCATCTGAGAGCCGCCATCTTGCCACTGGCCCGTGTAGATCACCTGATGATCGAGCCTCGCAAACAGTGCGCCCACGGTTCAGACTTGTTTCTTAATAATGCGTTTTGTACCCACAATCTCCGGAGTAGGTTGCCAAGCGTGACTGCATTTCCGGTAAAGACGAGCAGCCACGCTCATCCTGAGAAAAAAGCAGCGTTCTTCCGTCTATTTCTAGTCACTTGTTACTGCTCTCTTTGTGCCCCTCTTTTTCTCTTTCTATCTCTCGTGTTGTTTCAGCTTTTCCTTTTTATATTTCTCGCTCATCAATTTTTTTTTTTTTTTGTTTATGCCACAGTTTCATATTCCCGGACCCGACGTGCGCTACAGTTTTCTGGCCGCGGGACGAACGAAGTGTTTCTGTCTCGTCCAATTTATTCTGGCTAGAGTCATTTGTGCCCCCCCCCCCCCCCCCCCCAACCCCACAGACACATATACAAGACCGACAGTATTTCGAAAGGACTACCGGAGTTGGCTTAGAAAAACGTATTGCGCTCAGCCCCTCTTTTAAACCTGTCACTCCGTCACTGCCAAAAAAAAAAGGAAAGAATAAAGTTGTAGCTCGGTTAGTGTGGAGTAATCTTTGTGTGTTTATGTGAGTGTGTATGTGTGCGTGTTGTTTGTCGTGTTCCTTTGTATTCGAAGGAGACAAAAAGGAAAGCCCCATCTTTTGGTGACCACATAACTTGGAGGCTTTCTTTTTCGTACCCTCAAGGTTTCTTTTTCCTTTCTTTTTTTGCGTTGTGTCCTTCTTTATTTCTGGTTGTTTACGTAGAACTAGGAAAACAAAGGAGAAGTAGGGATTTCGAAACACCAGAATTTAAATTTGTCCAAGTCCCCCTATTCTTTTGTAAGCACAAAAATAAACTGTGCGTTGCCAAATGTTTCGTTTCTGCTCAAACGTAGCGTTAGTAGACGGCACAATATGTCAATACTTCAGAGCTTGTCGTTATCTAATGAAAGGTTATAGGCGATTTTCAAAATTTTTTCAATACGCAAATGGCGGCTCGCTGCGCCCCCCAATGCGTGGAGATCAAAGGCGCCGACTGCCGCGGGCACCATTTTCTCATTTGGGGTTTCCGAAAATCGCACTTAAGTTATAATTTTTGAATCATAGTTTCGGCGAGCTCTGATATTTTGGCATCCGGCTGAACGTACGGCAATGAGGAAAACCCCCTTGTAAGTTTCGGGGACATTTTGTACGTTATGTGCGGAAGTTGGCGTTTATAAACAAAGAACGCGGAACTCGAAACATTTGTTTTTATAGAGAAAGCCTTTTTTAGGACCAAACACCACAAAACAAGTTGTAAAAAGAAAAAAAAAAAACGCGGGAAGAGAGTTGGCACAGAGCGAAACAACAAGAAAAAAAATAACCTTCAAGCTTGTGTCTCAGAAAAAAAAAAAAGTTAAAAAGAAACAGGTCTCATTAGTGCAAAAAATATAAGCGAAACGAACGTTTTAGTGCCGCTTTCATTTTGTTCGCTTTTACCTTGATTTTTTCTTTATTCTTTCGAAAACAACACTATCCCAGTGGACAAAAAACAATGTTTTGGTTAACATGTGCTCGCATCCCTTTCTCGCAGTGTAGCCTTATAGGCGCTTCGAAGTAATATCAATCAATAAATAAGTAAATTCAGTTTAAACAAATTAAAAAAAAAACTTTTCTAGTCTGAAGTGGCGAAGGAACGTTCGCGTAGATATAGAGTGGACACAGATAGTGTTTTTTTTACGCCACAAACTTAAGAGCTCCGATTTTGTGTTTGCACTGTAATGTATGCGAGGCTTTCATTCTAACTGCATATAAAGCGTTTCCCCACCCCCGAAAATGTACACTTTTTTTCCTTCTTTTTTTTTTTGTCACCTCAAAGTAATAGTATCGTAAGATCCCTATAGATAGCCCACCAAACATGAAAAGAAAATCGAGTGAAAGCATGGAGTGGGCTAACTTTCGGTGTACGATCAAGAACTTTTTTTTTTAATTGCTATTTTTAGGTCATGTCTCTTCCAAGCTTGCTATGATGTCGAGGGGCAACAAGGCAAAGATGACTGTACTTCACAGTAAGCAACGTTCGCTTATATCCTGCCATAGCAAACTATAACCGCATTTAAGCCGATGCCATCGTTGATCCGAACGCTATACTATTAAAGGGAATGGGCTATCTTTCGGTGTTTAAAAATAAATATAGCAAATCAAGCCGGAAATGGGGGGCGGGCTATCTTTCGGGGATGGGGCGTCTCTCGGGATTTTACGGTACGCATTTTGAAGCAACCCGAGACTGGGGAATGACGCTTTACACACGCGTCAGGTCGCAGCCGCCATTGCTGAACTTCTCTTCTCTTACCAAGATACCACGCCGCTGAAGCGGTCTTTGACGAGCCTCCAGGAAGGTCGATACAGGGGAGAAGGATACAAAAATCCTCTACCAGAAATGTAGCGCTAGCAATCCGAACGAGATGCTGAAGATTCGCAACTAATTAACTGTTATCTCATTCAAAAAATAAAATTGATTACATGAAATTTTCAATGGAAGAATGGGGTTGCTTCTCTGCAACTGACGTCATTCAGCTCCACGTACTCGACAGCTCCGTAGAGTACCAATTTATCATTAAAATTTTATAATATCACATTTTATTTTTTTAATGAGACAGTAGTAAGTTTTGGAACTTTGGCATCTACATGGTTCGAACCCTTAGGGCAAACTTTGGGCGCAGAATGAGCGTTCGACGATGCGCAATTTATCTTTGCGAAAAAAATTTTTTTTTTCTTTTTAACTGCATAAAAAAAGGAGGCTTCAATGGAAAGAACGCCATTCTGTCAAACGATGTTTTGCCAAAAGGCGGTCGCTTCGTCGAATGTTCGTTCCGTCGATGTAAGTTTTAGCTACCCAGTTTTTGCGCTGCAAGTTGAATCAGTGTAGTGTAGTGTCCGACAAGCCAACGAAGGAAAGTCAGGGCGCGATAGGTTCCAAGCAACTCGCAGCCAGGAATCCCGAGATCCGAGATCTTCGAAGAGACTTTCCAGAAAGGATTAGTCTTGTCCGCAACATTACCGACAGTATGTCGACAGACTTGGCCGTGCATACCTCGCCCGTTCTACACTTAAGTGACATAAACAAGGACAGAAATACAGCAACAAACTGATCTAGTTCGGGCGGATGAGGAAAGCGTAAACTTTCTTAGGGCTGTGGTATGAACAAATCAAAGAGAACCGTCGGCGCTCATCGGTTCCGTCACAATTCAAAATTGCAACGGAGGTCTCGTGAACTCTCAACAACACTCGCGCGTCATTATTCTTTCTTGTCTGCGCAGACTAAACAGCAACGAAGACGTGAAAGGCTTCGTATCCTCCGCTTCTCGGTTCCGATCGTTTATTTTCGGAATACGCCCGCTTTTACGGTCGTTTACCCTTTTTTCTTTCCTTCTTCCCCCCCCCTTGTGTTACAGATCTTGTCGAAAGGAAGGCGCCACGCTGTTTAGGAAGTTGCAGCGGTCGTGTCTAAATGGGCAAGGTCGCTCTTGCGAAACGTTCCGAGGTTGCCGCTGACCGATGAACAACCGTTGTGTAACGGACAGCGGCAGAGCCTTTCCGAAATCATGGCTATCCACATCGATCACGGTCATCAATCTGAACGCATTGCTAGAGTGTACTGTCGCATCCGCGCAATCCGGGGCCCTCTGACGGTTGACGAGGGAACAACCAGGTTTTTGAATCCGAACAACCGTTGGATAACAAACCCAAATTTTATGCAGATTTTTTTTTCTTTGTGTGTGTGTGTGGGGGGGGGGGGGGGGGGCGGGGAGAAAGATTTCATTTGGTTATAAAACTACTTGTTTCGTTAAAGGTTTACTCGGACTAGTGCTTCGAACGATCTGGTTCTTTCTTTGAGAAAGATTGTTACGGTAAAATCAATTCCTGATTGACGTTGGTGTACGATAGGGACAGCCCGATGAAATGGGGAATTTTCCTTGCCACCATTACACTATGGTGCCTGGAACGCGTCTCCGACTGGTGTGTTTACCGCGTCCAAAAAATTGGTCCCTCGATTTCCGCCTCATGACGTCATAGAAGTGTCGCCGATCGCGATCCTGGCGGCGTCCCAACAGCTGTGGTGTATGTGGCAGAAGCCTGTTCTGCTGCACGTCGCTTTCCACTGTGACAGTCCTCGGAGGATGCAGCAGCCGGAAGTTGGGACGCCTGGGACGCCGTGACGACAGCGACACTCGCGTTCGCTCGTGCTTTTCGCCAGCATTTCTACGGCCAACCGTCAGGATCGCGACAGGCAACAGCATGAAGGGCCACCCACACTAGCGAGAAAACGCGCCCGGCACGCCGATAAATCGGTTAAGCGGGAAGATAAAGGGCGTGTCTCTGCACGCGCTCGTGGCGCTGACTGTGCTTCGGCGACATTTTGTTACTTGCCGCGATCGGCGTGCCACGCGCGTTTTCTCGCTAGTGTGGGTGGCCCTTGACACTCCGGCTTCTGTGACGTCATTTGTTGCCACTTGGGGACCATTTTTGATATATGGGCGGGATAGAACGCTAAACACACCAGCCAGCCGGAGACGCGATCCAAGCACCATAATTATACGTGGCTTGCATTGGCGTCAAATCAGCTGTCAGTGTGGCGGAATCGTTGCTCGGCAGGTGGAAGCGAATACCATATGCATAATATTTCGCACCACCGAACTTGTCCTTCTCGGCAAGACAACGTGAACGATATCGTGCTCTTTGAGCGTGCATCCAAAATATCCTTAAAGGGGCTATGCAACGATAATAGAGAGTTTTAGTAGATCGTTCCGATACCTCCGATAGCCCCGATAACGATACTATGCATGCGCAAGGGAGGCGGTGGCGAAGTATCGGGATTTCGTTATCGGAGTCATGGGAACGATCTACTAAAACTCTCCATTGGCATGAAACGTTTCTCGCTTTACACCAGTTTACCAGCCCTAGTGGGACCCAAGAATACTTAAACGCGATGCCACTGACCAAGAATCGTCTTCGTCGCGGGTGAATTCCAAGAATACAAGGGGATCTTATCTTTCAGTCTCTCCTTCGCAAAACTTGATGACGGAGCTTTGGGGACAATGACAACGATGCGATCTCCAGAAGTGCGTCATCAAGTTATGCGCTTCCTGCTATGACAATATTTAAATGCTGCTACACGAAGACTGCGTGGGCATTTCATTTTGGCTCGTGACAATCAAAGCCTCGACATGCATTCGAATATAGACCCGTTGCTCTCGGGCAGCGGGCGCAGCGCGTCCGCAAGACGCGACTATTTTATGCCGGCAGCACCATCGAGGTGGCGCTGTAACATTCGATTTTGCACGTGCCACGTTCGAATGCAAGCATCTGTCAGCATCTGTAGACGCGTGGTAACAAAATTAAAAAAAAAAAACTAAAATAAAAAAGAATTATGCAGCTCGCGGCCTCAGCGTCCCTTAAACATTCCTTCCAGCTTTATTATTTTATTGCTTTCTTTCATAGCTTCTGTGAGCCCGTATGTTGCGCGTTATGTGATAGCGAAGCTGAAGCTACTTGCAAAAGCATGTTTTCCTGAACGATGCTCGCGCTGTACGAGCGCGCGTGCTTGGCAGGGACACTAAACATTCGGAGCTCGCTCTTGTAGCCTCGGCTACGCTGGCACTTACAATGGAACGGCGTATAAAAAAAACTGTAGTGGGGAAGCGTTATGACGCGTGTTCGAAACGCGAGCAAAATATTATTTTGCCCGCCTATAGCGCTGCTCAAAACTTGAGAGCTACGGGCCTATAAGGAGTTCACTGGACGCCATATTCGTGGCTGCTGTTTAGAGCGCATGCATGCTCAGAACGAGCTCACATCAATAGGCTGCTAAGACCGGCACTCTTGATGGTGCGGAATGCACGTTGCAAAAGAACTGTGGAAGCTCGCCATCTGCATGCACTCGGCATTCGCGCACACGGCCATAGCCGCCTGTGAATACTCCCTATAGTGGCTCGTGCCAAATCGGCATGTAATCGGCTCCATGTCACGGGGTCGCATTTCTGACTGCGAGTGGAAGGGGGTAAACGGTGTTCGTTTTTCTCGGATATTTTCTGCGACTACAATTGACTCCGTAAGTGTGACGTCATGGGTCCAAACAAACCGTTGCTAGGGTCGTTGTTATGGACAAATACATGTGGCTAGGTTTCGCTACGAAAACCCGACCGTTCAAAAATCGGGCGTTCAAAAATCGGGCGTAGGATTTAAACTTCTAAAAATCACAGATATAGAAAGCTTGAATGTCTTATATGTTGCGACAGAAGTGTGCCGGTAATCGCTTGTTTCTGAAATATTTACGACTGCAACTTCCGGTCCTCAAGATGCCTGCAGCAGACGACGAATGCAAGAAGAATGCCGTCTGCCACATGCCCGCCGGCCAAGCCGGCGCCGGCGTCTGTATCGGGTGAATAAAGACGATATTCTGATATTGCATTTGTTTGAAATATAATCAGTTTCAGACACTTATAAGAATTCATAGTGGGGTGCGATGCAAAATATGGTTTATCGAAAGTCCGGGCGTCGATCGAGATGAGCGTCTGCTAAAAGATCGCAATGCACCCGTGAGAAAAGCACTTCAGGCGATCGGTAGAGATCCCAAATTTTGTTTGCGAACTCGCGCAATGGGAGGGTGCTTCGTACCTGGGTAACCATCGCGTGGAGAAAGATGCTTGCAGTTTCCTTAGATTTCCGAAAAACCCCAAAACGCGAAAAAACTGGATAAAAAACATAAGGCGAGTTTAAATCAGATTGTACTCTGATCTCGGGTTCGGTGGAGATCTTTACCGAAAGGGCACATCCACTAAATTTAATGTATACAAAAAAAAAAAAAGCGAAATTGCGATAGACATGCAATATTTTATTAACCTGACAACCTCAATAATAATAATAACAAACGACTTACCTCTACGGCGTACGATTTGTTTCTCATGCTGGCCTGCACTACGCCGATAATGCACTTCAGGTCGTCGTCGTAACTGATCTGCATGACGTGGTTTGATTTTACGGAATTTTCGCCCTTCTGAACTAAGCTGGGTTCTTCACAGAAAAAAACGCACATTGCGGAGGCCCCTGCGGCCATGGCGATGCACTTGTTTGTGTTGCTCGTTTCCCGACGCAATTCAATGAAGACGCCCGCTGCAACAGAGGCCAGCAAGTCTATCGTATCGTCTGCTATCAAAGCAAAGCGGAGTGGAATACTTCAGAAATGGCTTTCATCGTTGCAATTCGACGCTGAGATGACAATAACATCTTCATAATTAGATATCAAGAAGTTAGGTTGCTTACAAAAAATTATTTACTTCCTTATAAGCGGAAATCTAGCCTCGTGTGGAGTCTCCATGCATTAGTCCATAGCAACGCCCCTACCAACGGTTTGTTTGGACCCAGACGCCATGTTGTGACGTCATCACTTACGGAGTCAATAGACCCTTTCCGAAATTCAGTCTGGCCACTTTGATCACTATCATCATCTGTGGAACGGCATGTGTGCCATACCAATGGCGGCCTTCTAGTGACTGATAAAGGAAGACGTTGAAAATGCTCCTAAGCGGATGATGCGAGGCCTGTACATTCGGGGGGTCAGTACGACGCGACGTAGGAATGGAACACAAGACCTACGTAAGCGTTTATTTCTAATAACTGAGCAATCTGTGGGAGGCACACAATCGGATTTGAGGCACTTTGGTGTATGGCATTTTCTCGAGGCATCTGAGTGGGTTTGAGCTTTGTTCTGAATGCAGGTTCTTGGTCACCATCGAACTGAAAGTGATCGAGAAAGAACTCACACTGAACAATTCCTTGCTTGCCGTTGACTTGCGAAAGTGACGGTGTCGATACATGTTCATTTCCGCCATTGATATGGCAAAACCTGAACTGCTTTACGAGCCACCAGATGGCACTGAATTTCGGAAAGGGTCTATTGCGTAGGAAAAAAAAAAGAAAAAAGCAACGTGTGTTTCGTAGGTCACAAATATCAAGGAATAATTCTAAGCTGTATTCATTGAAAGTAGAAGAATTGCTGCACCGCCCCTCTAAGCTGAGCCTGCAGCCAAAGACACAAGCGCGAGCTAGCCCGCACTCCCTGCTTTCAGACATGCCTTTCTGGGGCGAACGCTCGTTCCGCGGAAGAATGTTTCGAAGCCTCGTGTTCTCGTGGTTGTTTCCTTCGTTGCAGTCTCAGCGTGAACGCCGACCATGCTCCGACTTGCGTGTTTAGCGTCCTATTATAGGAGCGCGAGTTGGTCTGCTCCGTGCCCAGGAGTTGCGGGGACGTCGGAACGATACCAAGCTCCGATTGGCTTTCATCGAAAAGATAGTTTGTAGACCTCAATGCTAGATGCTTTCGGGTCTACCCACTATATTTTTCGAGCGGCCAATAAGAGCTCGGCGTTCTGACATCGTCGCAACTTTGCGTAAGGAGCAAACCAACTTGCGCTTCGCATTTTGCCCGTTCATCGAAAGTGGTCCCCGAAATGGCAACGAATGACGTCACAGAAGTCGGAGTGTCACGCTGTCGGATGTCGCGATCCTGGCGGTTGGTAGTAGAAATGCTGGCGAAAAGCACGAGCGAACGTGAGTGTCGCTGTTGTCGCCGCGTCCCAAGTCCTGGCTGCGAAAGCTTCCGCGGACTGTCACACTGGAGAGCGACCCGCAGCAGAAAAAGTGTCGGTCACATCCACCACCGCTGCTGCGATGAGACGCCGCCAGTATCGCAGCAGGCGACAGCGCTGCGCTTTCCTGACGTCATCAAACAAAAATCGACGGACCATTTCTTTTTTTTTTTTTTTACACGGTAAACACATTAGTTGCAGACGCGTTCCGGGCACCATAGAAGCACGACGGAAGACAAAAAGCGAGCGCTATACTTCGTTTCATACATACACAGCGCTGTGAAGCAATGGCACGAGCGAGTGACTACATTTTTCTCATTTTTTTTCTCGTTCTCACGTGGGAAAAACACGCCACTGATAACGCCTCGCGCTCGCGCAGTCACTTTGGCAGTGACGTTCATTACGAATGATAAAAAGTATAGATATCGATTCGGCTACAAGGAGAATGAGCTCTAGCTATTTGTGAATTTCATTTTGACGGAATTGCGTTGGTATCACGCTCTTCGACGCTTTTGTTTCCGAGCCTATTTTGATGAGAGCGCGCGTTTTGACCTACAGACATCGCGAACATTTGATATGCTCAGGTATTGGCCGAGCCATACCACCTGCCCCGACAGCGCCGTGCATGCAGAACCTAAAAAACTGCCGTTTATTTCACGGATGTCGCCAATACGCTCGGACTCTTAAGCTGAAATTGTGCTTAATGTTGCCTCAAAGTCGCGCTATCGGATTCGCATTTTGCTCTGGCTCTGAATCACCTCTGGTAGCTCAGACCGCTTTTTTTTTTTTTTATATTTGGAAGGTTTTGAGGATTAGTTTACCGCAACAATAAACAACTACACTGTGCTCACCGTAACTCACTTTTCTCGCATTGTAAAACACAATATACAGGGTGTTTTCCTTTTTAAGCTTAACAAATTTGTTTTAAAAAAACCGTAAAAGTACACTACCGCGGATTGTGGAAGTCAGCTCTACGGCCAAGGGGACATAGTATGAAGGGTCAATCGTCACGATCAGTCAAATAATGAACTAAACTTCGTGAATTATTTTTTCAGTACTAAAAAAAGACAAATTAAATGAGCGTCATTAAAAACTACGAACTCGGTAAATACTATACTTCATTTCAGCTTCGGTCCAGACGCAGCCAAAGCTACAAGCGCGAGCTCCGGGCTTTCAGCATCCCTGCCTGTTCTGGGCCACATGCTCGCGCTTGTAGCATCGGCTGCGTCTGGACCGAAGCTGAAACGAAGTATAGAAAGAATTTGAGCACGTGGGAAGCGCAGTAGTGCGATAATGTTACCACACGTGCATCAGGCACAAGGCTGAGAAAACGCGGGTGAAAAGAAGCGGGAAAATCGCGCGTTCGCCTTATCGCACCCGTAGCCTTGCTCCCTCTGCAAGGGTAAGAACTTCAGCGCTTCACCGTGCTCCTTGCGTGCTCCAATTCTTTCTATTGACCGATTTAGTAGTTTCCAATGACACTCAGCAAGTTTATAGTTAGAACACTATGCTCATCTTCAATAATATAAACATTAATTAACATGTTCTAGTTATGTTGCGTTATGCTCCACCTTCAGCGCGAGTTCGCTGGCTTCCACGGTGCTTTGGTTACGCGTGCCTGCGCGTTCCCTCTTGAGTTGCCAGGGGCAGAAAGCTCGCGCTGAGGGCGGAGCTTCTAGTCTCAGCTTAAGGGTGAGCGGAGTGTAATTATCCAGCTGATCGTTATGGTTAGTCCCCGGTACTATGTCCCTCTAGCCGTATAACTCGCCTGCACAAATCGCATTAGCGCAGCTTTCATGTCATTTCTTTTAAGCAAATATGTTAAGCTCCAAAAGAAACACCCTGTATATTTCAACCACTCGCTTCGCGCCACCTTTTTGTAATGAAAGCGCAAGCCCTTAATTTTGTCACACAACCGATTAAAATCATTTTTGTCAATCATTCGTAACTATAAAAAACGTGCTTTCGACATTCACACTCGAAGCTGCTGATGGGCCATGTTTAGCACCGCGCTTAATAATGACCGGGAGGCCACGTGATACTTCACGAGAAAGATTGCACCCATTGCCTGTACTAGAACATACGGAACGTACCCACACCTACTCAGGAAACACGTTTTCGTTTATCTGCTTATCGCAATAAATAATAAACTCGTCTCAATCATTCTGATAGTCCCGGGGAGCACAGCTTGTGTCGAGGATGTGTTACGCGCGTGCAACTACTTGCTACGCTGGAGAGGAGAAGGTTTCCTCATCTCCTCTCCGGCGTTCTGTCTGCTTCCTCCTCCGCCGCCTTCCTTTTTCTCGCCCTACCTCTTTGAGTTGCAGCGGACTATAAAAAAAAAACGCATAATCGTCGTTGGAGTGCATTTCGCTAGTGTTGTGTCATTTATTTGTCTGTACACCGAATTTCGCGGCGTGGCTCCTTTGTCCAATCAAGTGTGACTTGGACGCCATCATTGAATCTCCTATTTTGACGTCGTTTCATTTCGTAAGAACTGGCTTAAAAACAAAATCCGAGTTAGGAACGAATTTGTGTAGCTTTTTCTTTTTTTTTTTTACCGTTAATGCAGTTATCGCACAATTTAAGCAGAAGTGTAAACCGCATTCATTTTGAAAAAATACTTGCAGTGATTGGCGCAGGGCATGCAGCGAGCCTTTCTGCCGTCTGTTATCTGTGCAACGCAGTGGCGTAGCCAGGGGAGAGGGGGCGTCTCAGTCACCTAAACTTCCCCCCCCCCCCCAAAAAAAAAAAAAAACTCTGGTTACGTTACTGATTTAAAGCGTCGTGACGTCATCGTCGACCTCTCCTGGCGAGCGAGGGTCATCTGACGTCAATTTTGCCCGATTTTCCCTCGGCTGTCGCGCTCGGCGCACCGCAACGAGCGGGGCTACGACGAGATTTTATTTGTAGATTACTAAAACTTAGGACTCATAACTTTTAAGGTGTTCACTTTTTTTCTTTAATTCAAAGTTTTTTTTTTAATTCTTTAAGACGAGTTACGAGAGGGAGCTTGTGCAACAGCTGAGTCCAGGTTGCTACACGATGCTGGTGAGCATCAACCCCAGAGTGCCCTTGGATCCCCGGACAGAAAAAAAAAAAAGAAAGCCACTGGACTATGATGTGCCTTTTCCTGGCACGGCGGGGTTCCCGAATGGTGAAGCACTCCGGATACAAGTTGTTCCCGCCACTCGAGATTGGCCGCTTCTGGCGGTCCATCGGTTCGCGGCGGCGGCGGCGGCGGCGGCGGGACAGCCCCTGGCCGGGGCGATTGCGGAATCGTCGAGGTACCCCCGCGCGTCACGGCCTAGCTGTGCCGTCTATGTATAGACGGGAGCGGGCAGAGCGCGGCCAGGGCACACCACATGCCACCGGTAAAGTTCGGGAGGGCGAAGAGACCCCCCCTTATTGTTTTATTTTCTTGGCCCGAGCGCTTTTGTGCGGCCGAAATCTGCGCTTCGAATCTCACTCGCCACCTTCTTAAAATAAAACCGCCGCCCGGGTTTTAGCGGCATTTATCAGGGGGGGGGGGGGGGGGGGGGTTGCTTTAAAATAAAACTACACAGGCAAGGCAGCGGATCTCTAATCCCTCGAATACAATCCTTGTCCATAGAGGGCACCACTAGTTCTTCGCCCCCTTTAGACACAATTGCCCCTCCAGGGACTCTAAGCACTTTTAATTACTCGGGGCAAATAGATCGCGGTATATTTAGAAAACCCGAAAGAAAACAGCGAGTGATAATGAAAGAGACGACAAATTTTAATTGTTACTTTGTTGCGCTGGCACCGCTTCGCGGGCTGCGGAAAAAACGCCGGGACTTTGAACGACGTCGTCTGCCAGCGCGTCGCCCGATTAGCCTGCGGAGCGCGCACCTAGATGGCGCCACCAGAGCCTTTATATACGGCTGGATCCGCAGCGGGAGTCCCGCTGTGACCTCCCGCTTCTAGGACCGAAGGACCAGGGGACATTCGCAGGATCCCTGGACATGTCCCGAGTGTCCTCTCTACGATTTATTTAGTTGTGCTTTTTTTTTTCTACACTTTCAGTTTACTCGGTTGTGTGTGTTTATTTTATTTTTCTACGAACAGTTTTCACTGAACGCGAGCGAGCAAAGCACCGGTTCGTCGTCGACGGAGTGGTTACCTTTTATTTTACGTTTTCCGTGCGTGGTGGGTACGCCGTCCCTGGATCGGATACGGGATTCAAGAGCGTCGTCTGCTAGAACGGTGAGCTCTCTAATCTGTTGCCCCTTACGCGTTCCACGCACGCAGAAATATTTATTCTAACTTTTTGCATCGATTCTATATGGTGCGAATGTTGTGCTGCAGATCGCAGATGGGAAGTTCACACCTCCCATATAACTATCACAGAAACCACTGCCGTGTATACGTCCTTCTCGCGATCGCATCGTCCACGAAGTGTGGGAGGCGGGAACGTGGAAAACAACAGAACCACCCGCTTTTCCGATCAGAAGCTCTCGAGACCGATAAGACTCCTCGAACGCCTACGACCGCCCTGACGTTTGCCACCCCGTTAGCCCATAGAAAACTTATCGCAAGCGTTCAAAACTAGTGCAAACATTTTGCGTAAATCTTCAATCCAAATCCCATTCATTCCTTCTACTTTCACTAGAGGATTCCTGGACGTAGCTTTTTACCTGAACGTGGGGGCGTTTGCATCGTATTCAAGGTTATATTGACTTTTTGTTTGTTATTTACGCTACGTTTTCAGCTTAAAAAATAACTTTAGCATTAGACGAGCCGGTGAATTAAGTTTCGGTATTCGAAAGCGAAGAGGGGTTGGTGCTTTGTCATCACTTAGTGCACTTGCCGATCGGTGCACTAAACCTTCGTCAATGCATCATTCATTCGCAGTTTATCTGTGAACAGAACTTGGAATAAAGTTCTAAAACCATCCAGCGGGTCACCCTGAAAGCCGCGGCAGCAGCCGGAGCAGACGACGGAATCAGAGGTGCGCTAGCCGCCAGTGCGCAGGCGCGAGCGCTCCGGGCGCATGCGCGATGGAGTCCAGCCCAATAAAGCGCGCTTCTGCCCGCCCGGGACGCGCACCTGCTAAATTTAGCAGACGACAGTCGGGAACGATGAAGGCCTTCTTATTTTTAAAACCGCGGGGACCGTTGCGCGAAACGTCCAATGAGGATTGTGAACAGCGTTCATAAAGACAGATCCGTTTATGAGCGCTGCTTGTTTATTGAAGCCGAGCTGTTTGTTGGTGGAAAACGGAGCGTGTTACATCCGCCATCTTCCACCTTTCATCTCCTTTCCGTTGGAACGACGGGGCTTGGGAGCCATTTTAGGAACGTCGTCTGCCTGGGTTGAGTTGCAGTGGTGCTTCTTTTTAGCTGCAGTGCGAGAGCCGCGCAACATTTATGTGCGTTGGAGTTTCATTGTACCAGTTGAAAGCACACTAGGCATTTCTTGTCGTGTTGTGGAATGAATAATCAAAACATTGTGTCATAAAATCCGTCATATTTGTAGCGTGAGGTACGTTACAGAACATGAGGTCCAAAAATTTAGATTCCAGACTAAAAACGTCAGAGATAAGTAAAACTGGAGCTGCAAAATGTAGCAAAAATATTGACCAAAAAAATAAAAAATACGATTCGGTACTTATTTTTGCCTAGATACTTTGCGCTTCAATGGATACAATTTTAAACACGTGAAGTGACTCGGCAAAATTGGTTATTAGAATAATTGGGGCTTTGTGGATATTTATGCAGCGTGTAGTTGGTCAGCCAATTCAAAGTTGCGACGAGTCACTCGCTGTAGAAGAGCAATTTAGCCAGTGCAGTACAACCGCTAGCCTGGGGTTTTTAACGTGCATCACGCAGTAGTGATACACGACCCCACGCCGGTACGATGCTCATCCAGATCGAAACGGGCAGCGGTGGGGATTGACCCCAGGTTCCCTGGGTTTTGGTTATTAGACCGATCTCAGAGCCAGTTTCTTCACGACACGGTCACCGCCGACGTGCGTCGTAAGATGTGCAGTCTTTTTGCACGCGCGACAACTCCGCGCTGAAGGTGTGCGCAAGCAGAGCGCGAGGCGGGCACCAACTCTCTCGATCTCTGGCGCCTGCCCCCTAGGAACTACACTTATGGTGGCGTCACGCATGCGGAGAACGCTTAGTGACATCGGTCTATTTAAACCCTCGTACGATAAGCAAGAAAGAAAAAAACGCATGTCGAAGGAAGAAAAATGGAAAAGATATACCTACTCGGCTTCAAAACTATGCGTAATTGTTGAACGTGATATCGCCGGTTGCCCGTAATACGCTGATAACAAAGCAGCAAAAATGAATAAGTCATTCTGATAAAAAAAAAAAGAATAAGAATGGTTCACCGATGTTCTAGATGCGTTATCTGTAGGCCAGTAAGGAGCTCCGCCTGATAACCCAGTCAGCGCAATCAAAACGCGAAGGTGAACAGAAGGAGATCTAGATTTAAAAAAAAAAAAGAGGGCCGATATCTGCCTACTACTCCGTCTGCACGCGCTTCCAGAGTGACGAGTAAATAAACGCATTTATTTTGTTTTCATGAACATTCCTAATTACTGAAAAACGATCGCGTAGTTGTTTTTAATAACAATTACCTGCTCCGTAAGAATGCGGTTTCTTTTTGTTGCGCTTATTCTATCCAAAGCCAACAAAGTCGTTGCTAGATATACATTTTTTTTCTTCATATGGGGGTATATTCGTAAGAGAGTTGAATAGGCGTAATTCTCGCAAGTCTTGACTCTTTCAAATTTTAACTAGGATATCTACGGCAAGGCACTTAAAAAAATGGTTTAGTTTACTAATCGTCGCCTCTAGAGTAATGAGAAACAAGGAAGGAGTGTAGGCTTCGCCGTTTGCTTAACCTAAAACTGTGTTTGTTGTTTAGCTCACTTGTATTCAGGAACACCTAAGCTTGAGTTTCTTGGCCGGGACAAACACATGCGCAACATTTGCCCTGGGTTCCGCTTCAGCTTGAAATATAAAGGGAAAAAAAAGACAAGAAGTTGTTTCTAGTTTGTTTTAGAGCAAGTAAAGCGCGCTCACGCCTAAAGCTTTGACCGCTGGACTGGAGGGGGAAACAATACGTCAGTAAGATAATGCACTCTATAACGATACAAAGCACACAGGATATCGATAACATAGGGGGCTTTTAGTAGAGCTGTAGTGTACGAGAAATGCCATCGAAGAGGGCTCCCCGTCCGAGTCAGCGTGCACGCTATCTCACCCGGCACGAGTTGAGCAACCGCCTCTTTTGTCATCGAATCGGAGTTGATAAAAGAGGAGCATTTCTTTTGTGAGAAATGTAGTCGACCTGAAAAGGTGACACACCGGTCCACGCTTTTGAGTACTTTGGCCTTCGTAAACTTCCGTCTAAACTGTATGCGGGATGGGAAATTAGTGCTACCTTTTGCTGTGAGTTTTGTTTCTTTTTCGTAACTCGTTTCGGAGTAATATTTTTCAACACGTTCCCTCTCGGATACGATGCCCATTCACAGGACCCTTGGGTTCCACACAGCGTGAGCTTTCGCTTTAAGCTCTCCAAGCTGCGGTGCGCTTTTCATCGCGAGACGACGATTTCAGACGCGCTGTATGTTGGCGAATAAAACCTCGGACATTCAAACCGACTGTTTGAGCAACGCGCTCGTTCCCGCAACTTTTTTTTAAAAACTAATACATCAAGTTGTGTGTCTAACCGTTTAATCGTGTCGCCCCTAAATTCGCTCGATGTGTTCGTACGTTTGTATCTGTCGTACAAGTAGCCCCAAATGCGCCAAAGCACCAGACTAACGCCTTGTGCGGCCCTTGAAAACAAATGGCGAAGAAACACTTGCTCGTGGCACGTGTTGCCGGCACTCGTAAAAACTTGTAGCGTGAATTTTATCGAGACCTTAGTCGTCCCTACTGCGTAGAGCTCTGTATACAGTTCTTCTCGTCGCATTCGCATCTGCTTTGCATTATTGAGCGCCCGTGCGAACAGTGCAAACAGCTTTTGAAAGTGAGTATAGCGCGCGTGCCAAATAAAGCACAACGACTGAGTGACTTGCAGATTTTTTAGCAACATTTAAATAACAGCTGCGTTGATTAGGCCCACTAGCGCTGCCTATTAGCGCGGCCTACATTTGAACGCGCATACCGCTTTGCATTCTAAAGCGTGACGTTATGTATAGTGCCTGATTAGAAACGAACAGGGATCGACGTCACTGCAATGCACCGCACTGTTGTACCGGACACGGGTTACAGACTGGCGAGCGAGGCCTGGACTAAATTATTCGAAATTTTCTGGCTCGGTAGCCTGCAAATGTATCTCCGAAAAGCGTGAAATGTGCGTCGGAACAAAAAATGACGTGTCATGCTGTCTAATGGACAGAAAGCGACAACATATCATGACGTCATTTCAGTAGCGCACAAACCGTGATGTATGCGAACGCCACCTTATACACGTTTCATTCCAAGGTTCGCGATTGGCTTTAATGCGCCGATGAGTTCTGAAAATGTATAACTTTTTTTTTTCTCCTGGCTCGTGTCTCGTACATGCAGCTGCTTAAGAAAAAGTGAAAGCGGGTCGCATTAATAAAAAAAATAATAAGTTCTATTGCCTCATAGTCTGTTTAATTGTAAACCCGCTCAAAGTTTGTTAGATTCTTAGAACATCAAAGCACCGGGAACCCCCGTTTCCTACGTCGTCAGTGACTATACCACCAATGAGAGAGCGTGCAATTAGCGGGACGACCAATGAAAGAGCGTGCAGGTAGGAGGACGACCAATCAGGAGGCGGGAGCTATAAGAACGACCAATGAGAAAGTACGCAGGTATGAAGACGATCAATGAGTAAAGCACGTAGTTATAAAAACGACCAATATGAAGACATACATGTAGGAAGAGTACCCATGAGAAAGCATCCGGTTAGAAAGACGATCCTACAATTAGGAGGACGACCATTTAGGAAGCCCACGCACTTTCTGCCGGCTGACCGACTTTTGTACAGTGAAGGTCGCGGGCCGAGATGCAAAACTAAAAATACGGGCTAATGCGCTCTGTTTTTGGGGGGTGTTGCGCGAACGACTGCGGCACACAATAGAGTCGTCTTGGCAAGTGTACCACTTGGAACTTGGCAGCCGTAAACACGTAAACACATGCTCCCCTCATTGCGACATTATTGGACGCTTCTCGCCAAGCTTGCGCGAGGTAAAAAAAAAAAGGGGGGGGGGGGGGACGAAATTACTGTGTGTGTTGGAGGTCGCCACCATGGGAGACGTGGTAGCGGTGAAAACAGTTGTGTCTACTGTGGATGTCTTGACAGCCTTTTCTTACTTTAATAAACTTTGCATTCGATATACCTCCGCGGCTATACCCGCGACCGTGGGGAGAGTTGTTGGCATTATGATCTCTGAACCGGCAATACCTAGGGTATGAGCTTTACTGACTGCTTATGAAGTGTCGGGACACCTGGAAACTATTCTTCGTTTTGTCGTAAGTCATAGTGCAGTCGAAGGCTCGGACGCATGGGAGACACGGGCACACATAGACCAAAAGCGCGAGACAAGCGAAATTCACTGCGCTTGGTCGGTTTAGCCCCTGATAGAACACGTACGCAGACAGGACAGACGCCGTGACGTTGCGATTTTCACAATTTTTGATTGGTCCCATCGGCTCGGAGTTTTTCCCATAGGGATAGTGAAGCCAACGACCTGTGATATGTAGGATGAAAGTGTGAACATATGAACAGGCTATGGTAAAGGGATTACTAAAGTGGTTTTAAAGCGATTAGATTTCTTAGGATGTTCTGGCCACTTCGAGGTGTTTTTCCTGGGCGTTTGTTTTCCCCGCTAAATTTAGCGGAAAAGAAATGGCGTCACATGATGTCGCGTGACACAAACTCAGTTTCACCTCTAGATTTTTAGCGGGAAAATTTACCGCAGATAATCTCAACACCAATTTAGTTCTTCCGCTAAATTAGGTGGGGAAAATGACGTCACATGGCTCGATGACACGTGACTTGCACACAAAGTCAGTTTACTCGTTAAATTTAGCGGGAAAATTGACACCTGACTTTTCGCGGCTCTTTCAATTATGTATGTCGCTAATCACCTAATTAAACAGCAATATAGTTGGTTCAGCCCGAGTTTTTTTCTTTCTCTCTTTCTGCAAGTTGTCTTTTTTCTCTATCATGATTCATAGGTGCAGTGTTATGGACAAATTTGGCCCCGTAAAATTCGATCGCTTGGGTCGTTTCGGTCGCACAACTACGAGTGCCGGCAAGCTTGCTTCTCCCCAACGTCGGTCCTGATGCGGAGAAGCCAGTTCTCAGGGGCGAATCGTGATGCCACGGAAGTACTGCCAGATGACGAGTGTCTTGTGCTTGCGTCTGCTCTGACTCATTCAATATACTTGATTCCTTCCTTGTAAAGCGCAGGAACGTGGACGTTATGTTGTAGTTCTGGTCTTGAGAAATTATACCTTCGTGAGAATTTAAACGCATAAAATTTGTCGACGACTCAATCAGCAATTGTAGAACTTTGTCATAAACAGCTGGTGCGTATCGTGGCGGTATTTTTTTGTTAAATTTTATGTGTGTTTGTTGACGCGGAGCGGAAACTATTAATTTTATCCGCTACCCCCTCATCGGCGCCTGTACTGTTTGCAGCTTTTTTTTTTTTTTTTTTTTTTTTTTAAGAAAGACAATATCAGAAATCGTTGCATTTTTTTTCATGTTCGCATTCAGTAAGAGTTGTTGCGCAGTTACCTTTATTAACTAAATTAAAGTTCAGCTCTCACTTACTTGTGTGTTTGTTTCAGTCGGTGCTTCATTGTACTCGGTATTAATTTAAGGTTAGCTTTGAAAAGATATAGTAACAAATTAACATTGACCACGGAAAAGACAAGTAAATAACATCGAAGCAAATACTTAGCACGCACTTACTCGTACCTTAAACGCCACTGGGAGGAGGCAAATTGATTTTGCGATTGCAATTACCTTTTTTTACTTTCCTTCGAAGGCCGTTTTCATACTAAACAAAACTTAGAGCAGTCCACATCAAAATGTAGAAAACTGGTGACTTCCTGCAATTCGTTCAGTTTCTTACCGATACACTAAATTTTGTTTGTATGTTTTCTTTCTAAAGTTGAGGCTTGGGCGAGTTGGTACATACTTCGGAAATTAAAAACAGCGCGGAAAGACGAGGACCAGACAAAGAAGTGACACGCAGCGCTACGTCCGTGTCACTTCTTTGTCTGGTCCTCGTCTTTCCGCGCTGTTTTTAATTTCCGATGTTTTCTTTCCTTTTTCTTTTGTTTTTTGAACCACATTATAATTTTATTGCCTAAGACGCTGAATATTTCTTGATAAAAAATTTGATGATGCTACATTACGCAAGTTTTGTGCAGCGTTAGTAAAAGCACAGACACAAAAGCCTATATATCTGAAAAAGAAAAAAATGATAGATTAGCTAGAAAATTTAGAGTGTCTTACAAAGATTATATTGGTGAAGGTCTAAAAACAACGCATCAAAAAAACGTGAAAACGAGCAGAAAAAAAAAAAGAAGATTCCTAAGAGGCGGTATTTCAATTCCTGGGTTATACCGACAACGTGCGGGGCGCGGGCGTTTCCATCGTAGCCACACCAGGGACCGTCCTCGGTGCGGACGGAAGGAAAGCAGAGGATCACGTGAGCGCATTCCTTCGACTGGGAAACAGAAGTACCAGCTTCGCAAAAGGCAGCCCACGCCATGCAACGTGTCCGGGTGACACAAACAAAAGTGCGCCTCAAACGCGTCACCTACGCACCAAATACCCGAAGCTTTTGTATTTCCCAGAAAGTAACGGGTGTTTATAGGTACTCCAAACAGCTACATGCTCTGAGGAACAAGTGTGAAAACGTGTTGGTGTTCCTATGGAGACAGGTGATTAATGCAGCACATGTTTAAGTATAGTACAAACATCTGTTTCAGAAACACGAGTATGCTCACAGAGGTGGATTCTGCTAGTATTCGAGGGGCGGTAAAAACGCAAACGAACAAGAATTACAAGTTATTTTGTTCTGTTTTTTTTTTTTTGTGTGTGTGTGTGTGTCACGCGAACGTGTTTACGAGATTACTTTTCAGAACCTTGGTACGGTCTTTTTTTTGTCTTTCTTTAAGCAACCGGATATATTTTCGTAATAAGACAACTGAGTTTAAATTCGAGGTATAGGTATAGCCAGTACACTGCTTAAATTGACTTTAGAGATCCAGGTAGTGCAATTTATATATATATATATATATATATATATATATATATATATATATTGCGATTATTCTAGTAAGAGAATCTACACGCAGCTCCGACTTGAGGCCGCTGCGGGGGCGCTGCTGTCGGCACGGCGCATGCGCAGATGTTCCCCGCGACGCATATCTGGTTTGTGCGCACGCACAATGCCCGCACCTGGTGTGAGAAAACACGGACTCGTTAGTGGTCTATACGGTATGTGGAGCGCAAGTTTGTCTGCTTGTTTTGCAGAAGTTGTGGTGACGTCAGAAAAACGTCGAGCTCTGATTGGTTCTGATTGAAGGATAGTGGGCAGACCTGAAGGCAGCTTGCTTTGAGGTCTACCCACAATCCTTCAATAAGAGCCAATCAGAGCTCGTCATCGTTCTGACGTCACCGCAACCCCTGCGCAAAAAGCAGAACACTTGCTCTCCGCGTTGTCATCTTTGTTTTGCAATCGAATGATACGATTGTCGATACCCCGAGTGCGTCTCCCAAAATCATGTACAAGTCATTTGCTTTTTTTTTCTTCGTGAAAGGTGAATCCGGGTACAAACAAAATGTGGTAGGGACATGTTTACTCCTGACGGAAGTACAAAACAAAAAAGGATTGAAAATAGTCTGGGTCGGCGCAAATACAACGCTGAAAAACCGTAGAAAAGGAACACACGAAACACAAACACGGTATCCGAGTTTGTAAAAAGGATAAAAGGTTTTAGTGTTGAGCCCCACTGCATCGACAGTTGGCTCCGCGTGTTTCCTGTTTCGTTATCTAGTGTAAGGTTCTTGTAGTTTTTTTGTTTTTTTTTTCTTGTTTTCTTTGTGCTGCCATGTTTACCAAAGTCGACATGTGTGACCTGGGTCAAATTGGCCCGCTCTCCCATTTTTGCCAGCTGGCCGCATCTGTTGCGACACGAAGAGAGGCGATTGTCTGTGTGCGCGGCCCCGGCTGCGCACAATCGAAAAGAAGACAGCCGCCACGAATCCATCTTATTCTAAAACCGTCTGTGTTAACCTTATGCATTCTACGAAGTAGAGACTTATATAAAATGTTGGGGCAATAACCTATAACCCCGAATACAGTGCAACTCCATTCGGAGACGGAAGAACCTGCACAGTTATAGACAGTTCGAAAAGCCTCTAACGAGGCATTGATGCGCCCAGAATTTTATTGAATGACGACCCGTAAATCCCCCTGTGCTGTTCAATATATATATATATTTTTTCCCCGCAACAAAACGGCCGGTTGAGATCCAGCCACTCAGGACCTCTCTCACTTTTATTTTTCTTTGATCTTGTACAATGGCGTCACGACGCTTGGAATGTTTAAGAAATGACATCCCGTATTTCGCACATTATCATTGATACAAATAATAAAATGCACTAAGCGTCCACTCTGTTACCGCGAAAACACCGAATAATATTTAAAAGCGTGGACGCTGCAGTCCTTAGGCAACAACAGAGACTCCCGGCGACTCCCTGAAGTCTTTGATATGTCGCAGTTGTCCGCGCTGGTCGCCTGGTATCGGTTCTACTAGGTTTCTTTCTTTTCTTTTCTTTTAGCATATATGCGATTCTGTTACAACAAACAAAGGCTTGAGGGGCGTCAGTCCACCATTTTTGAGAGCTTCGATAAAAAACAAAATGTTACTCGGGTGTCAGCGATCCTTTTGACATGGGCAGACTGAATAGCGTCTTTCCCGTAGCTCTGAGAGCTGCGTGCGACCAAGACCCGTTTTATTTTTTTATTCTTTTTTTAATAGCGAAGAATACGCGACCTTTCACCGCTAGCACCGCCACATTGGCGTATGACGTGAGAAGTGTAAGTCCATGTAGGGTTTCTTTAGTATGGTCGCCGGAAGTTTCAAAAACGCAGGCGTGGCGTGATTTGATTATTGCATATTTGCCGATGTGAACTTACACCAACAAATTACGATGCGCGTGGACATCTACTAAGCCCGCGTTGTTTAAAGGAGGACCAGCAGAAATATTCTTCCGCCTGGCGGAAAGTCCTCCTCGCCCTCTTTCTTCTTGTATTGTAGCACGGCGAGGCTAGGGGAAAGGTCTCCTTTTGCGCCGGCTTCTTCTGAGAGAATAAGCCGAGAAAATCCCCATTCTGAGCGACGGGCGATGGGTGCGGCAGCAGCGACCTCGTGACTTAGAGGTAGCTTCAGCTCCTATCGCGTAATCTGCCCCATTTTTTTGGCGCTCACCAAGCCTAGCCCCTCGGGTGTAGGTTTTACGGAGCTGCAAGGCTGCGCCCGCGCAGTCACCGAATTTCCGCTGTCGAAGGTCTTTAGTTTAGCCCGTGGCAAAGTAAACGCATACTTGAGAGCTGCGATGCATCCCCGCACCCATTGAAGGAACGTTTCATAGACATTTTCGGTTGATCAAGGAGCTCAAAACACATGCGCGAGAAGTGGTGACTTGAATATGTAAGGATGACTCACATCTTCACAAAACGTTCCATCTTGAAAAAAACGGCTTATCACGCTCAAACCTGCCTCAAATTGGGATCGATGGAGAAGAGAACGATGTACCAGGCGCGGGCATCTTCTAGAAGGTCTCTGTTTTCTAGGAGCGAGCACAAATTATTGAAGAACTTTAGCAGACTATGTTTTCAGGCCACGCTATATTTAGCGGGAGCTCGCGCTGCCACTTCGATGCATTCTCTGAAGCGCGCGCCTGAAGTGGCAGCGGGCCTTTGAAAACGATTTACTAAAATGCCCTGTTGCGTGCCTAACTCGCAGAACATGATGGCCAGCAAAAGGTATGAAATTCATATTTACACATTCCCAACAAGCACCTGAGGTGAGAGGGCATCAAGGGTGGATGTCAATTTTAGAAAGTTTTAGTGGGTCGCTTTTAGCCACTTAGATAACCGTATACGGTCCGTACCCCACAACGAAATGTAAGCTAGACTCGCTCTTACGTCCACTGCCTAGGAAGGAACATCTGCTGCCGAAGGTTGACACCATACAGCGTCATTTGACGATGCCCAGATTTTTCGTCTCTCTTCGAGATTTAAATTTCAACGTTTCTTTTCCCGCCTTGTTCATATTCAAGTTTGATCAGGATCTTCATCAGCAGGCGCACGCGCATTTACTTTTGACACCAAGTCATTCTACTGGAGAACACATGAAAGGCTCGTAGATCTCCCCTCGGAGACATACCGGTGTCTGCGCCCTTGGGAAGGCAGGCTCTACCATCATCCAACGTTAAGCGATCATCATTTTTCTTTTAGATAATGTTCTGAAAACCAAATACCCCAGCACTGTACACAGCATGCAGCCCCTGCATACACATTGCACTGCGATGCATTCGCAAACACCAATTATTAGTATTTCTTTAATAAAAAAACAAAATTGGTGGTGGGTATGTTTATACAGCCTTGAAGTTAGTCTGCCTTCAACGAGCGACTTGTTTCTCAGCTGTAGATGAGCCATTTAGCCAGTGCGGTACACCCGCTAGCCAGGGGTCTTTAACCTGCACCACACAGTAGTGATACACGACCGCACGCCGGTACGATGCTCATCCAGATCGAAATGGGCAGGGGTGGGGATTGATTCCAGGATCCCTGGGTTCTGCAGCGCGAGCTTTCGCTCCAC
Organism: Ixodes scapularis; assembly: GCF_016920785.2. Classification (NCBI taxonomy): domain Eukaryota; kingdom Metazoa; phylum Arthropoda; class Arachnida; order Ixodida; family Ixodidae; genus Ixodes; species Ixodes scapularis. The sequence goes on along the minus strand of NW_024609846.1, from coordinate 30,941,259 downwards.
GTGCTCCGAGCTGGTGTGCGCTAGCCCATTCGGGCACCGATCCCCCTTTTTTAATCAACGTAGCCAGTAAAAGCGCGTATTCCCCCTCCCCCCCCCCCCCCCCCCCCCCCCCCAGGTTTTGAAAAGTTTGCGATTATCCTTAATTCACCCGATGGAAACGCAAGACATGTTGCTAACCAGGTTGACATAAGTATAGCCTACATTCTTAAGCAGCCCTCACCAGTACCACGCTTTCTCGTCGAAGGCGTTTTATCTTTTTTTTTTTTTTTGTCGTGTAAGCTTGGGACAGCACAAAAGGTGTAACGTTGGTCTCCAGGACATCTGCGGGAGGACGTTACGACATCCTGTAGACGCGTAAGGAGCCATGCACGATGTTAGGGGTGATGCTCAAGTGCGAGAGAGGTTGCTGCCATTCTGCGTATATTTTCACGCCCGCTGGAGCTGCTGGTTAAATGTTGCATGGTCTAGTAAGGAGGACTAATGCAACCAGCCAAACTTCACTTAAACGGATTTTTTTTTTCTTTTTAGTTTTCGAGTTGACAACGAGCTCACTGCGCGTGGCCTATTTACGGTGTAGCCGCTCTCCCCATCGGTGTCTGTTGCTGCCCTTGGTCTCGTCGGCACCTTGAGTTTCTTCTCAGCTGGGCAGATAGAGAACTATTTCAGAGACTTCTCGGCTTATCGTCTCTCTTTGTTGCAGCCTCTCAAGTGCGGCTCTCCAAGAGCCCGATAGGGTTGTGCTCTTTCAAGAGGGCCACCGTTGTGAAAAAAGGTGGAATCTGGGAGTCTACTGACCTTCCTATTCTCGGTGATTGGGATAGCTATGATAATGATTTTGGTGATGACAATGATGATACTGCACGCACGTTCGCGGGCGACCGCGCGCTTTTCCGGCCAGTTAGCCACCGCATGGTATGAAACGCTCTCCGGGCGCTCCAGTCAGCGGACGCGGGCGCGCCTCTCTATGCTGCTGGAAACAGAGGGAGAGAAGGAGACCAGAGGGGAAGTCAGAACGCCGAGCTCTGGTTCCAACGATTAATGGGTAGGCCTAAGCTAGCTGCCCTTACTATCGCTCGACAGATAACGAAGTAGCGCCATTAGCCGTCATAAGAACGCCAATAACGATAGCCTCCTATATACTGACAAAGCCTGGCAGATCGCCACGAGAAGAGACCGCCGAAATGAAAATGGTGGAGCGGCAGACAACGGATGAGAGGAGAGCCACGTGACTGGCGCCCCGCTGCGGCGAGACGCCGAAACGCATCGTCTCGCCGCTGCCGCGAGGCGCTCCGGCGAGACGCGAGGACCCGAAAGTGTGTTTCGAATTCTCGCCGCTGCAAAAGCGTGCGCTAACGTTCAGGTTCCCCGAGAAATGGTCTGTGTTACCAGATCCTCGCATTCCAAATCTGCGAACGGGCACTCTATGGCTCCGTCGTCGAAATGCCAGGCTTTGTGAGTATATAGAGGAGGCTGTGCAATAACGAATCACGAAAAGGAAGTCTGAACATGTAAACCACGCCCCGCGCTTTTTGATCTGTCAGTTACTATGAAACTGGAAGACCAACCAATGTACAGAGGGTACAAAAAAAATGTAGTGCGTGTGTGCGTGTGTTTTTTCCCACTCAGTTTTCGTGTAAATGTAACGCGGTTCGGACCAGGTGCCAAAGTTTAACAACTAACCATTATTTTATTTAAGGCGTTCTCTTTATATTTTAAATGGGAAAAATGGGGCGCATTCTCGGTAACTGAAGTCAATCAACTCCACGTATTCGTGGGTTCCGTCGGCCGCCATTTTCCCATTGAAATTTACGAAAATTGCTCGTAACATTTGAGTCAGAACAAGGCAAGCTCTGAAAAATTGGCATTTGAACCGGACCGCTGGTGCTACATTTAAGCAGAGACTGATCGTTCGGCAATGCTAAGTTTATTCAGCAATCAAAAATTAATGAAAAAAAAAAACACTTATGTTTTTAAAAACAAAAAAAAGTTTTCTTTCGCACACAAAATATTTTTTTTCGCTTTTTTACTTTTATAGTAAGAGGCTTTCACCAAATTTCCGGTGCGATGAACAGTACTCATTTAGGGCACACACTAACCCACGCTTTAAGACTAAAATGCGAAAAAAAAAATAATGCGTAGTGTACACACGCACTCGAGTAAAAAAATACCTGCGGTTGACGCTCGATTGAGACCGACACCTGCGACTGTGGCTTGGGATGAAAAAACAAATTACTGTGTTCGAACTATTCGACACCAGGCGCAATCATTCAAGCACAGCGCGTTACAGTGCAAGGCGAGGCTGAGGGCTCGGAAATGCCCCAAATCATGCTCGGAAACGCAAGTTTCGTGGAAGAATGAGTCCGTCGATTGAGTCAGCGTCCCGAGCGCATGACGAAACGGCAAGCGCGCACACCTGCGGCAGCGAACCTGACGGACCCTGCATTCCCAAAGCTGAGACACATGTGTGCGAAAAACGAAGCAAAAATCGATAGAAAACCTCAATTTAAAAAACTTGCGCCACGCCACTCTTCGAAAACTAAGCCGCGCGCGTGGGTATACTGCGATGTGGAAGTCGCGTATATGCTTTTAACGAAGCCGTGTTTGCGATCTGCGCGCAAATGAAGAGTTTCAGTAGACCGTTCCGATACCTCCGACGATACCCGATAACGATACGATGCACGGCAAAAGGCGTCGGTGGAGTATCGGTTATCATTATCGGAGCCATCGGTATGATCGACTAAAACTTTACACCCGTACTTTTTTCCCCCGATTATTGCGTTTAATAATTTTCGCACATTTCGATGATTTCCGTAGGTGAGTTTTCTGTATGGTTCTCCGCACATTGGTAAGGACGGATTAGCGTGAAAGGGGACACTCTCACAGCGCCTACTATATACTCTTTTCACCGCTAAGCTGACATGGCGGTGGAAACCAGCGTGCTCATCCAACCAGTCATGCATCGATATTTCGCCACGTGATCTTGCTTTCGCCAATAAACACGCGCACAGAGAGGCCTCAGGTGATAAGTGGCAGACGGCTGCCTGGTCCGGCAAAAGTAACTGGACCGGCTGGGTGGAAACAGCGACTCAGCTGGGACTGGGGAAAAGAAAGCACTGGGGCAAAGCCAGCGCACAAGCTGAGCGGGACTCAAACGGCGTCTCAATACGCTCGCGCGCCCCAGCCCTTGCTGTGCTTTCTTTCACACAGTCTCAGCTGAGACGCTGTTCTAGCAAGCCGGTCCTGGATCTTGGAAAAGTAGCATCAAGCTGCTCGAATAGTCGTCATTTTGATTCGTCGAATGATCAATTTCTCCTCGACCTCTCTATTCTTGATGAGCCTATCTAAATTCGCTGGTAACGAGTAGCTTTATAGATACGTTTCTTGATTACCGAGATTTTGTTATTCACACACCGACGAAACAAGCGTCAATCTTTGTACTGCCAAGACATGCGGCGTCGGTGCATGGATGCGTTGAAAAATAATTTTCCTGTCTTGAAATACGCAAGAAGAGCATCTGGGGACAGAAACATTATTGATAAGTTGATTGCATGCATAGTGTCAAAGACGCTTATATTGGCGAGGAACGCTTTCAGTACAATGAAGCTTCAAAGCGATCTTGGCGCGACTTGTTTAGAACAACCCTTTCGAAGTTTCGAAGGTTTGAATGGATCAAAATGGCAATCACCATGGCAACTGAGACAGATGAGCCAATCACCTAGTTTGATCGTTTGTTTGTGTCCGGCTAGCAGGCATAGGGAAGGCAATGGCGCTACTTTCCAAGGATCCAGGACCTTTAGGTCCGGCCAGCGCCTGGCTCCCAACGCCCTGTCAACTTGGGGTGAACGGAGATATGCCCTGGCAGGCGTTACACCTCACTTCGGGATCGGAGCGGCTTCTGCGGCGCCCGTTTACGCCCGAGTCCCACTAGAGCGACAAACATGAGCAACCGACCCTGAAATGCCTCGTGTACCTTTGGCAAGCTTGCAATCACTGTTGCTTACTTCACCAGCTGCAAGGGTGTGCCTGCCAAAGGTACGTTCGCGGGCGTGGTGTATACGTGCATGAGACTTGTCAGTGTCGGCTGTCTCTGTTTCTTCCTCTAGTGGGACTCGGGCATTAGGCGTTCCCGAGAGCTGCCACGCCAACAAAACTGACGTGGCAGGAATAGCTTCAATATACACCTTTTCCACACGGGCGCAGCCATCTTTACCCCTCATTCACACTGGAAGCGGATCCGCGTTCGCGAAGCGGTTGCGAACGCGGTTGTATAAAGATCCAGTGCATTTGCACGCGCATTTGATGTCATCAAATGCGCGTGCAATTGTACTGAATCCTTATACAACCGCGTTCGCAACCGCTTTGCGAACGCGGATCCGCTTCCAGTGTGAATGAGCCCTTAGTGTCGTCACTTATGGTACGCTTTAAAAAATCGTTAAGATCTCTCCATGCCGCTGGAGTTTGTTCACGAAAAATACCTGATCTTCAGGTATTCTTGTGCGATATGCATGCGCACTTTCTGGCTGGCCGAAATTGCTAGCGCTGGCTGGACTGTGATTTAGCACGCGGGGACCGTGATTTTTTTTTAAGCAGTGGAAACGGACCTAGCTGTGTCTGGAGATAGGTGTTTTTCCCTTGTCCCCCTTGTTCCCCTTCTCCAGGAATTATTATCGTCATTTTTGTCCAGCTCGCTTGCACCTTTGCATTTAATTGCATTATCATTATATTTCCTCGCAGATTTCAGGTTGAAATGTCGTATTATTTTTTTCGGCCCGCGTACCAGCTATGGAACCTACGTGACTGAGAACGAAATGACACGAAAAACGTCTATAGATGTCATCTTATCAGCGTGTCGCTGCTTACAACTCCACAGGAATGGGGAGTTGCAATGTCAGGACTAAGCAATCTACGGAAACGTGAACATCGTTGAATGCAAGGGCTACTAGCTGGGAACCTCTTCTGTCTTGCCAGAGTGAAGCACACAGCTAATTCATTTGTAGGCGTTACATCCGTTAGATTGGCCGTTGCTAGACTTAGAGCGTGGTTTTTGAATAGGGAATTGCAGTCAGCTCTTCGGTCTTCTTCTGTCTCGTGTCTCGTCACGAGAGCAATTAGCCTAGTTTCTACGGCTTGACGACCCGTATAAGTGTCCGTGGGGATCGAGAACAGCTTATCGGTTGTCTTGGGTCGCGTGCTTGCAGGGGCACAAAGGAAAAGCCCCTCTAATCGGAGTCTATCACAATCTCTGACGTCAATGGAAGCCCATTGTTTCAGCTTCGGTCGTTTTCTGCGTGCGCTGGCAGGCGCAGGGTTAGGCCAGATCAAACATCAGGATCTCCAGCTTGTCTGCAACCAGGTGGGCGAGGGGGGAGAGGACATTGGCGCCCGCTCGCTGCCAGGCCTCGAGGGCATGACATCGTCATGGCAGCCGCGTACGTCGGACTCTCAGAAGCCCTTTAAGGACCAATCATTCGTCTCTCGATCTTCTCGGAGGTTTGAGCAATAAAAAAGTGGAGAGGTATCACGTTCCAATGATCACGCGGTCTCGGCGAACAGAGGAAGGACAACGCCTCTTTGTGAGACTGCGTCATTGTTCGTGTGCCGCTCGCCCTCCTCGTTGGCTCGACGAAGGGAAGGGTAACGGTCTGCGAAACCATCATGAAGCACCATCAGACACTTCTTAGATTTTCGGCTTCTTCCGTTCGTGCTTCGCGATTCGTTCTTCAGTGTCCTTGTCGACTGATACACGCATCCTTGTCTGCGAATTGAAACGCGTTTCTGACGTCGCGCCGCTGGGGTGGCGCTGCTGTCGGCACGGCGCGTGAGTTTCATCCTTCTGCGCACGCGCAGTGGCCACGTGAGGGCAAACGCGGGCTTCTTTGCGTATTCACACGGGGGAGAAATCCCTTCCTTTGCTCAAGAACCATCTTTCTCTTAGCAGGAAGCAGCTCCTCGTCTTCTGTATCCAACAGCGCTGCTGCCATAATCGCGTATCGCCGTTTCATGTATTCCTACATTTTCCACTCTCGTGAGCGCGCACCGAGCCCTGCTGTCGAGAGTGCGACCGCTAGATGCGTCTGACAACACTGACATTCTTCACTCTGTCATTCGTGTGAATGCTGGAGTCGGGGAAGAACTCCCGCTGGTTCCGTCGATCACGGACGTCACGCACGTCCGTCCCCGAAAAGCATCCCCCGTGCGAATACTCCTCAAACAGCGCGATGGCCGTATCTGTCGGGGTACTTTATGACCGGGAGCTAAAATGGCCTTTTAAAGGCGTAGTCCTCACGGCGCTGCAGCCCCGCTAGTTCGGCACTGCTGTGGGAATTCGCGACTTTGTCTCGAGTCTCATTTGCAGGCGCCCTCTCACGAAGCAGACGGCAAATGAAGCCTGGCGGAAGTATAGATTCAACAGCGTTGCACGTGAAACGGAGTGTAACGGTGGTGTTGGCAAGCGCGTGGTTGCAACGGCTGCAGAAGTTCCGCCTCCAGCTCGCGTTCCTCGCCTTCCGCCGTGCTTTGGCCACGCGTGCGGCCAAGTGCTATCCAAGGTTCGCGCCGAAATCTTTTGCTGCGCTCGTCCGTGTACTAAGTAGAGTACTGCCGGGACAGGCAGGGAGAACTTTCGATCACACTGGCGCCCGTGAGCTTCGAGCGCAGCAGAAGCACGACGGAAGCCAGCGACCGCCGAGGAGGCCTCCAGATAGACGCGTCCTGTGCTTCTTGAGAAGGTCGGAAATGTCGAAAGAAGAATAGGCACATCAAGGACAGGGAGAGAGAACGAGACGACACCGAGCGCTACTGGGATTTGTTCACAGGAAACACACACAGTCTATTTATTCTTCTTTCGATACATCAGCTAGCCCAATTCTTCATTTCGGTCAGAAATATCTCCTCCGATTTCCGCGAGAGGAGGAGAAATTCGGGAGTCGACGACGACGTTCCTGCGACTCTACTATAGACTCGTATTCGGTCAGCGAAGCGACAACCCCGCGGTGCCGCAATACGTGCTCCTCCGCCCCTATCAAAACCCCATCAGGCAACATTGGCAGTCACCCTTCCTTGCTAGGCTAGGTGGCGCAAGCTGCCGCCCGGTTTAAAAGGTACAACCGTTAGCATCCATTTATTCATTGGTCATAAGGCGCGTGATTGGATCCGAGTCCTCGCCGAACGCTGACGTCACCCTCGTGCCCAATACGTGCTCAGAGGCGCCCGAACAATGGCCGACTCGGACAGTTGGCGCATTAATCTTCGCCAGCCATACGGACGGTAGGTGTCAACGTTGCAAATGAGCGACTGTTTGCGCGGAACAAACGCCCAAAGTAAATCGAGAAAATAAAAAATAAACAAAAGATAAAAACAAGCGCGCGTTTCTTACGTGCGTAAGCAATTATCTCGGACCCCTCGCCTGGAGGCCCTTGGGACCCCGATAACCACATTGCGGCGGGGGAAACGCTATTTTCGGACTATTTGGTGTTATCTCGTAAGCGCCGAAGTCAAGCGGAAAACTTTGGATGATTGCTCCGCCGTATATACGTTTTAAGACCCGGCTGGAATGTAAGAGGGGATTGATAGAAAGGTTCTTTACTGTAAGCTTAGAAGGAAACAAACCGAAGACACATTGGCTCTTTGAAGGGGCCGCGCTCGAATCGGTTCGTTAATGTACAGGGTGTCCCCCCAGAAATTTCCATTTTTCTTTACCGCAAATTTGAGAGGTCCGTCGGCCACCATTTTCCTATTCAAATTTTTAGAAAATTCCTTATAACTATTAAATGAGATAACAGAAAGGTCTAAACCAATTGGCATCTGATTCGGACAGCTAACACTACATTTGGGTGGAGAATGAGCGTTTAACAATGCGCTGTTTGTTTTTTATTTAAAAAAAAACTGTAATTTCATTTTTGGGACACCTTGTATGACGTTTTGATTTACTACAGAGTCGCGGCCGTGGATGGTGCATTTGTTACTGGAAATCAGAAAAATATGAACTCATTCCAGTCGAGAGTATAGAGAGAAAAAAAGCTTGTTTTATGCGATAGGCAAACGTCCACCTGTTCCACCTTTTTTATGCAAAATATCTTATAGCATTGTGTTTTATTGTAACGTTCATGACAATAAAAATGCGGGTGAAAGAAAAATAAAATAAGATTGGTTTACGTATTATCCTCTCTATTTTGACAAAAGTAAGCGCCAAAGTGTTCCACCTGAATGTAATTTGATGGTTTGACGCAAAATAAACTTGAGAAAAAAAGACCTTTTTTTATTGTCGTGAATTTGGAGTTCGATACTTTTAATGGAAGGCATCACCATATACGGTAATTACTGTATACGAGTTTAGTTTCTTGTGCTCAGTATTTCACGAATATTGCGAAGTGTGTATATTGACGAAAATAATCCCTGGAGAAGGGGAACAAGACAAGAGGGACAAAGAGCAAACGACAAACTTTGTCCCTCTTGCTCCTCTCCTCCATGGATTACTTTCGTCATTTTTGTCCAGCTGGCTTGCACCTTTGCGTTTAATTGGATTATAAACAATGTGGATAATATTTCGTTGTGCAAGATATTTCGCGTAGTAAAATTATTATTATTAAGTATATTTGGTAACAGGGGTTGACGTATCCCCGTGATTAATTTTTCGAAATATATTTTGAAGTTACGACATTCACAAAATTTAGGTCTTCGCGACAATTAAATCGTTTGCCGTACAGCTTTTTACTAAATTATGCGGTCCTTTCGAAGATCCAGCGCACTCTTACCTCGGTCTTCCTTCAGTAGGTTTTGCCAAGGAGAAGGATGGGCAGTGGCAAAAGATTCGTCCATTTGTTTTGTCCCGGAGACCACGGGAGCTCGATATCGTCCTCCCTTCTGATTGGTTGAACTGGTCGAAGGAGTTTCGAGTACATCGCTGTGCAGTGTGCATTCGGGGAGTCCCGAGATTGGATGGGCCAATCAATAGTCGCTCTGTGCGCGCTTTTCTCTGTATGGCTGTGGAAGCTGTTCTGAGCACGCGCACTAGGTCTCTTTCGCGAAATAACACATGGCCCTGCAACTCAGCATTCTTCGGCCGGGTGATAATCGCTGGAAAGGTGAAAACATTAAAAAAAAAATGCCAGGCTTGTAGGCTACACTCTGAAAAAAAATCCCGTGTGTCTACTTTCCCGCACAACACTCGGAGAGCCAATCACCGCAGCTTATAGAGGCAGCTCAGCGAATGACGATGTCGAAACATATGTTTAGACCAAATAAACGCAGTCTGAGTAGTGACATTAAGCAAGGCAAGCGTGACGTTTTGCACTGCTTAATGTCACAACTCAGACTGCGTTTTCTGGTCTAAACATATATATTTCGGCATCGTCAATCGCTAAGCTGCCTCCATATGTTGAGGTGATTGGCTCTCCGAGTGTTGTGCGGGAAAGTAGAAGCACAGGATTTTTTTAGGGTGAAGGAAACCTCGAACCCCAGTCTTCGATAGAGATGCTCCAAAATTGCTGGATTGAGACGACGAGCGGTTTGTACAGCGATGTCTCGTCGATATGGACACCTCCGCTCCACTGAAAAAAGCGTCCAGAATCTGAGCTGTCCATAATGCCGAGACAAGAATGAATGTACTTACCCTGTTTGTTTCCGGAAATGTTGTCTGTATAGCGGGGCCCGTATTAACGGGGCCCGTATTGACGGGACACGACTTAATTCGGCGATTTTTACCCATTATTAGACGGCATACGAAATGTAAGTTTTTCGAACTGGCAGACAAATCTGTCGTTTTAAAAATCTGAAGTAGTTGAAAAAGTAATGGCCAATTGTTTTTTTTTTTTGTCAAGTAATCGGGTAACCTAATTGAATACATTTTAACCGAGAGTAATCGCCATTGTAATCTATTCCCTTTTTTTTTTAGTAACTTGCACATGACGGATGTCTACTTAATAATAATGTTTATTTTCCGTTTTGAAAGAAATGGTAGGGCGGCGGGGAAAAAGCTTCAATGAGAAGCTTGACGAGGCCTGGTCCCCGGCGGCAGTGGTACAAATCACTTTGAGCAGGCAGTACACAAGGCACACAAAAACACATTATTACAGCATTAACACTCAGCAATATGAGTATATTATATTTTATATGAAATATATAATTATTATATATATAAATGAAGTTATTATAGATATTAAATATATTATATTTCATACTTAATTATGAAGTATGAAATCCGCAATATGGTGTTCAAACATTCCAGAAAAAAGAGCGCAACTGTTTAACGAAAAGTAACTCGAGGTTTATACTTCTCTCGATACAGCTGTTCAGAAACTTGGGAGCTATATACTTAACCATCTGTTGTCCATACTTTGATCTGTATTTGAGAACCTTCCAATATTTATTGTCGCGGGTCACGTAAATTATAGTATATTGTTTTAATGAAGCTTGTTCTGTTAAAATTGGAGTTCCATTTCTTTCTTTTTTTTTTTATCGTTCTCGATAGTGATGCATAGTCCATAATCAAGTAAGTTATGAGTTTTTTTTTTTTTTTTTATTCTTATTTGCAAAGTATTCAACTCGGTCTCAGTGCAAAAATCATATATGCCTTGTAGATAGCTCTCGCGATTTTTTTTCCTGTAGAAGGTAAATTTTGCCAAGATTTGTTTCCGTGGTTGTAACCCAGACGAGGCTGCAATAACTAACGTGGGAAAAAAATAACCCATTAAAAATAATTATTTTAGCAGCAATTGGGAGAGTTGACCGACAACACGTGACAATTTTGAAATCAAATAAATAATATGACTGTCCCACGACATATTAACAAAAAAAAAAAAAAACTAGACCGAGCTTTTTAAAAATATTTATAATTTCTATGGGACTTGAATTGATTATGATTTGTCTGGTCGTATAAACTTGCTTATTTTTAGGACAAAAGATAATGGCCTTTGTTTTAGCAGTGTTAATGCTTAGTCCGTTATCCAGTGCCAATGTCCCTAACCTTAATAAAGTAAACAACAACATTTACAAGTTCATCGCTGTTCGGGGAGGAGAGGCATAACGCATATTACAAACTGAGAAATAGCATCTATATCCACTATATCGTTGGTATGAAGGTTGAAAACAAGGGGTCCTAGTATGCTTCCCCGTGGAACACCTAAAATTATACGTTTCTGGCCCGATGAATTTCCAGATATATTAACAAATTGAAAGCGGTGACTCAAATATGAATGAAGGAGTAATAAACGTAGACATCGAATGCCATAGTAATCGAGTTTACTAAGTAGAATGTTATGGTCTATAAAGTCAAATGATTTAGTAAAATCAACAAACACGCCATCTACCAGTTTTCTTGCCTCGACATTGTGTAGTATATACTCGCTTCGAACTATCAAAGCTTACTCCGTTGAACGGTATTTAATGACACAAAATTGAGATGATGACAGTAAATCATACTTTTTTTTGTGAAAATTTATAAGACGAGACTGTATGACTTTTTTTATGCTTTCGGAAACTATAGGGAGGATTGAGATCGGTCGATACTTGCTCGAAGAGTTTTTATCTCCTTTGTTATATAGTTTTTTTTTTTTTTTAGGCTTTCCAGATTTGTTTAGGAAAGCCTTGGAAGTTCCACTTACGCGGTTTGGGCAGGTGAGTTATATGGCCAGGATGGAGGGAAGTGGGGCGCACGTGTGTTGCGCGTCTCAGCCACTGGGGAGCAGGACCGCGGGAGCAGAGATATGCGCCTCCATAAGAAACCGAAACCTAGAAACGCGTCAAAATGGAGCGTTTTTATGGAACGCCGTGAAATGCTGCCCCTGCGTTATATACTTTCGAAATGGTTTATTTAGTGGTTTTCGATGACGCTCAGCAAGTCTGCGATTGGAACCATATGTATGTAATCACTCATTAAAAAGCTAATTAACAAATTTTACCTCATTAGCCGACTGATCGTTACGATTATCACCATATGCTATGTCCCTCTGGCCTTATAACTCACCTGCACAAATCGCATAAGTGTAGCTTTTACTGTTTTGTTTTAATATGTAAAGCTTAATTAAAAAGACACCCTGTATAAAAGGGATACTTTTGCTACTTGCATAGCCCTAGGAAATATGCCAGACGAAAAATACATTAAAAATGTAGGTTAGGTACTGTGAAAGTATGTCAATAACGTGCTCTACTGGGCATATTTGTACGTCACCGCAGTTGCAACTTGAACTATTTTTTTAACTACATAAAAGGAGAAAATACCTCGGCGTTTTGTAACATGGTTCAAGAAATATAGAACCATTCACACTGCTATGTATTTTCACGGATCGGCGTTACTGTTTGTAGAAACAAAATTTGCAAAGTAATCGACTGAAGGCGTTGTCTCAAGGGAATCCACTTAACGTACACCGTCTCCTTTAATATTATCAACAGTCTCACGCCTTGAACTGCGATTTAAAACCGAATTCAGTTCTTCCCAAATCAAGTCCGTACGACCATGAGAATCTCTAAAAACATTTGAGTGAATGTCCCTAGCAATTTTGTTGATTGGTTGTGATACGTCTTAAAAGAGAGCAGATGATGGAGGTCTCTAGTTTTGACTAATTTCTGGTACATTGCATTTTCTATTTTAATTTTCTCAAGTGAGTCTAGAGTTAATGATTTTCTCTTTTTTTTAGATGTCCTTAACACCTGGTGCGGAAAATGACGCTTATAAATGCTTTCGAATAACTTCTTGAAGTGCTCATAAATTTCGTTAACATTCTTTAAACAAAACATATCACTCCAACAGGTCTCTTCAATCTCTTGTCTAAATGAATTTAACCGCTCGGCGGTTATATGCTGAAACGAGAACGATGCACTATTTTTACTTTGTTTATCAATTTTGGTCTTTAAACGCATGAATATTGGAAGGTGATCACTTAGTTGTTAGTTTGACTTTGGCTTTTATGTTTGCACTGTCGGTATTGCTAATAAATAAATAAATGAATGTCCCAAATTTACAGTTACTCGAGTTGGAATTTGTATTGCAATATAACACAAATTTGTTTTGTTTAAATAGTAATGCGATACCAATTTTCTAATAGCATTATTACGCCAAAAAAAAGAAAAGAAACCTGATTTAAAAAAAATACTTCAAAATTTAAGTTTTTATTTCTAGCAGATTGGTGCATTCACGTGAAAACATTTCGTAAAATCATTGCGTTCAGTACCAAGATAGCTTTCAAGGTCACAGGGAAGCAATGAATCGTGACCGAACATTCAGAAATAAAAATAGAACTAGACTAAAAAAATGACCAAAACACTACAGTAATTTCTGCAAGTCATCACCACATCTAACACCGGGTCACCCTCTTTTCGCCTGACAAGTTTTTCTCTTTTTTTTTTTTTTTTTGATACCCGACGAATTGATTGAACCTTTGTTTTCCCCATTCCTTCGGCACCCAGAAAAGTGCCTTGTACTGCTCTTTGTAAAATTATCTTGCAGATAAACTTTGCGTTGACCGCGTCGAAGTTTCTTTTATTTCCGGAACCACTCGTCACGTCTTCCCTGTTGCGAAGACCGAATAATGATCCCTGAAATTTTATCTGCTTTTGACGGTAGTCTATGAGGAGCTAGTACGTCACTTGGTCGGAGTGCTGATAAATCAAGCTTTTGCACTATATCACATTTACTGTCTTCATTCAGTTTTCACTGTCAGCGGTCGGGACATTGCGAATTTGAATGTTGAGGCACCTGCTGCGTCATTCGAGATCGTTCAAGTTGTATTTAAATGCCTCTAATTGTATTCCGTGATCCGTCTTTTACGTGCCTTCCGTGCGATTTTTTTAGGACAACGATTTCCCTGCCATGCTTTCTGCCCTTTCCAATGCGGGGAGCAAGTCGTCTGCTTCTTGCAGACGACTTGCTGCTGAAAAAAAATAGTGGGTAGACCTCAAGGCATCTACAATTGAGGTCTACCCACTATTTTGTTCAATCAGCCAATAAGATCTCGGCACCGTTCTGACGTCACCACCACTAATGCGCAAGAAGCAGGCGACTTGCTCTTCGCATAGCTTTATGTAGTTTTTGGGACATCATCTGAATGGATTGTTCGATGCCATCAATGGTGTCTTTAAGTCCGAGAAGTCTAGCTAGCTTAGCATTTATGCTGAGAAGCCTAGTCACCACGATTGCATCTCCAGGTGCCCTGCAGGAGCACCCGGAGATGCAATCGTGGCGACTATGCTTCTCAGCATAAACATTAGGGTAAACACTTCATTGCATCTCCGGGAGATGCAATGCATCTTGCAATGCACTTCATTGCAGAGCGCCCCGAGAGCACTGCATCTCCGGGTGCTCTGCGACACGCAATAAAGTGTTTATTCGATCTCCGTGTGCTCTCCAAGAGAACCCGGAGATGCAGTCGTGGTGACTAGGCTTCTCAGCATAAATCCGGAGATCGAATAGAGTAAGCACTTCGAGTGTTTTTACAGAGCACCCGGAGGGTAAACACTCCAATGGATCCCCGGATGCTCTTGCACCATTACTCTATTCTATCTATTTCATTAATTACGTCACTCTTACCCCATTCGATCGAATGGAGTAAACACTTCATCAAATAGACTGTTTACTTAAAATTTACGTCGTCGTATTCACAGTGAACTACGTCGTGGGTCTCATGATGAATGCTATCGTACAATTCATAGACAACCAACGATAGTGGTTTCTGCAGCCAATGGGGAGTTTTTGTGGATCATTTTCGCCGTCTCGCAAAGCTCTCCGTAACCTTCTACGATACCCGGACATCGGTGCGCAGGCGCAATAGTGGCTTCTTCGTTGCGAAGGGCTTAGCGGAGGGAGAAACGCGGTCTGCGAAGACTCCCTAATTTTAATGTTCGCCTTTTTAACGCGATGTCGCAGAAAAGCCGGCGTCGATGGGACGGGAAAATCCTGACGTCACAGACACATGACCTCGCGCGGGAATTTCAAACAATCCACAACGCTCAGGTGAAACGTGACGTCACGCGTGAAATGAAAGTTAATCATTAACATGATATATAATGCGAATTAAAGGCCGCCGCATGTCTCAAATGATTTCACTTTAAAAAGTATTTAATCTGCCTTAAAGAAAAACTTTAAAAACTTTTAGGCAGGACTCGACCCCCCGATTCTCTGGTTGCGAGCCAGACACGCTACTACTGACTTAGGAACGAGCGGGAGCTTACATGTTCAGCTATCGTGTTCCACTCTTAAAGGCGAATCTTAAGCGTCCTTCTGTAATTTTTTTTTGTAATGTTTACAAACGACAAAATAAACAAATAACGTTTTTTTTATGTTTTGTATATTGGCGCCCTGTGGACGTTACTTTGGTGCTTAATTTTACAGCTGCGCCGTTGTTGTCTGCCAATTTGTGTTTTATCTATATGTACAGGCACTGTCGTATGTATGACAGTTTTATTTTGTTTTCCCGGTCACTCCTAAAATATTTTCTACTGGAGAATGTAGTATTTTGAAATAAATAAACAGATAATTAATTAATAAATAGCTCAATAGCCCATTGACATTGCCAGCTAGAAGTGTTCGCCACCGCGCTGACTCGTCGACGCCGAATCGTGCTGCACATAGGGGTGAAACTTATCTATTTGTTCCATTAGCGTTCACCTGTTTCCACGTCGAGGCCGTTCATTGAGGCAACAGTGTTACGATGACGTCACCAACGCGAACGTTAAAACTGGCCTCGTGCAGCCACCATCAAAAACAGGAGAATCGTTTTCTAATGAGCCAGTAATAGTCACTCGCGGGCACCCTACACCGCAGTTACGTCTAACCTAAGGGTCAGACTTAAAGGTAGGTGCCTGAGAAGGTCTTTGAGATCGCCTAAAATTTGGCGATAACTCACTCTGGGAAATTAAAACTTGTTGTTGGCCTAGTTGGTTCATGAAGCAGTATAGAGGTTTTTTGCGCTTGTCCGTGTCTACTCGCTTGTAATTGTCCCCTGTGTCGCGCAAAAAACCTCTATACTGCACTCTGGGGACTTCACCCATCATAGCAATCCATCAATTATAACAATCCGCGGCCGATTACAAAAAGACAATCAAAGATCGAACACAGCAAGGCCATCTCCGACGATGGGTGGAACATCATGCCGGTGACGAGGACGAGATGTGACCAATGGAAACGCGACGTTTTGTTGAGATTGCAAACGCTGTTATTACAATACGTGTAGCTTTCGTAGATGATAAAAGCTAATAAGAGTAGTTGAAAAATTCTATTTTTCGCGGGGAGAGAACATAATACTGCAAGAATCGTCTTAAAAAACGCGCACTCTGTTGTTCTTTTTTTTTTTTTTAAGGAACCATGAGTTTTTTTTTAACAGCTTGCTTTGCTTTCCACGGAACCAAGTCAATCGACTAAGGCACCCTTATATGCTTTTGTAGATAAAAATGTCAATATTAAAAGTGAGATATCTGAAATTTTCGCCAACGGTTCTTCCAGATTAAATTTACCATGACATTAAAGCAATAAACTGATCTCACTAAGCGTTCCATGCATGCGCGAGGCACCAGTGCACGAGACAGTTTGCGCCACCTCGCGCGCATCTTCAGGGTGGACGTCGCGCGTGCAAAAAAAACTACAGTTCCCACGATACATAACAACGGCGGCGGCGTGATGAAACTCACTGTGAAATCGCTCTATGGAAACTGAACCTTGACGTTTCCACTTTCTTTTTTTTCCCTCAGGTTATAAACGTATGGAACTCTTTATCAGATGTAATTCTTACCCGTTCATCACTTGACGGCTTTGTAGACGCGATTATTTCGGTCGTACGATAGTACATGTTCGTCATTTTTATATGGTTTGCTAAAACAAAGTGTTTTTTTATGTTCCTATACAAGCTTTGGCCCACATGTGTGACACTAAGTGTCCATTAAATATTAAGAAGAAATTACGCTTCACGAAGCGTAACCACTTCCACGTCAGTGGTGAGACAGCTGACCTAATGGTATAGCTGATTGCTCGGTCATATACCCGTCCCCGGTTACGAGTGCACTCGTAGCACTCGTTACTGTTATAAGAGATCAATGATACGACTGTATCTACTGATAGACATGGTATAGCCATTGGGACTGATGTGAACTCAGTTCCGCCCTATCTTTCTGTCATACCTCTCCTGAAAAAGAATGTAGCCATATCTCCAGCGGGGCATTGACGCCTCCTACCGGCGTCGGGGCCTCTGACGTCATTGGCTTCGCACTAATGCCTAAACTGCAGCGCTGTCTAACGCGAGGTATTGATTAAGGAGATAACCACTGGATGGTCCCCTTATAATTGCTATGATGAAGCGCGTGTGAAGAGCTCCAACCTCAAATGCCGAGACCAGGACGACGCGCCATTCGTTGGGGCTGTGTGCACGTGAGTGTTTGGGATATCTTCATAACCGGTGTAGCGTTTAACGTTCAAAATTCACTTTTCCTTGTTTGCCCCTGAAATTCTAAAAGAAAACGCAATTTCTTCTTTGTTTGTTTTGCTCCTAAAGTCACATATAAGGTTTCTCTTCTTTATTTTTTTTTAAACTAAAGTTCTCAAGGACACAATCAATATCGCCTAACAGAATGGATAACTGGGCAAGTTGGTACGTATCCATGTTGAAACAGTGCGACTGGACACGGACAAATCGAGAAACTAGACAAAACGTTTCGTCTTGTTCCCATATATATATATATATATATATCAGGGTGTCGAACCGGAACCGAACCGAACCGAAAACCGGAACCGAACCGGTATTTTTTCCGGAACTGAACCCGAAACCGAACCGTTATATTGTTATCGCGATGAACCCGAACCGGAACTGAACCGGAAAAAAAAATAACGGTTACCGGCTCATGTCAAAACGGTTCGGCCACGCGCTGTTGACAATGAATGTGCTATCAATGCCATTTGTTTTTTAAGTGCCGTCAACTGACACACACCTCGCTTACATATTTTTCTTCTCCACTCAGTCTTAGGAATATAAACGCTGCATCCATGAATCTTGACAAACGCTGCATCCATGAATCTTGACATAGGAACCCGTATTGCGCTGGTCGCGGCTTGCACGGAAGAAAAAGAATTGGAAGGCTGTGCAAAAAAAAAAAAAATCGCGTCACGGGATTTTATTTTCCTACAATCTCGTAAATCCTTAATGCTGCTGTGTGCTCATTTCATAACACGTTTCTAGAACGCGCGAGTTCTTGAAGCTTGCTTCCATCGGAATGAGAAAAGAAAAGGCTGTGGAGTTTGATAATAATGCATCCGGTTTCGTATAGGCACTTAGAAGCTAACATATTTGTGAAACAGCGAACTCTTCTATTTTAATATTTATCCTATTACGTCCTTCTGGCGTTGCGTTCGGTGAAGTGTTTTTCATATTCCGTATCTTGTTTAATGAAAACTTTTTTAAGGGTCTAATTTGAGTTATCGAAGGCTAGTTCAAATAAAGAAAGCTGTATTTGCTCCCCACTGTTCCTTCAATTGCTTACACGCCGAGGTGGCGGGATAGTTAGCGAGTTCTACTTGTAAGTGGGTTTGTAAGGAGGTCGCGGATTTTACAGCTACTGCGTCGGACCCAATTAGATGAAGTCCGAATGCGTAAACGTCGGTGAGGTAACCTTTGAGTGCACATAAAGAAACCATTCGTGGTAGAAATCCCTGAGCCTTACACTACGATGTATCCCATTTCGTATGTGCTGATTTCAGATGTTTTATTTGTAATTTATTTTGATGTTGCAATTTGTCATTTATAATTTCCGAACCGGTTCGCGAACCGGTTCAGCGCCCCGAACCGGTTCGCGAACCGGTTCGCGGATCGAATTAATCGAACCGGAACTGAACTGGAACAAAATAAATTTATCTGAACCTGAACCGTAACCGAACCCGTATTTTTTTCGGTTCGACACACTGATATATATATATATATAGCTTTACAGAGCTCATGAGATGCCTAGAGAAGAAGAGGTAGAGGATCGCCAGCGCGCTCGCAGCAAGGGATTCAATCCTCTGTCTACCGCCATTACCCAGCTATAAATAAATCATCATCGTTTTCACCGTAACAATATATATATGCAAATCTTGATTTCATCAAAGTGGACGGCGCGTTCGCACTTGACCGTGTCGCGCTCTGGTGGTGCGCCTGCACGCGACTGAGTGTTTGTCGGTCAACATACGTCCGGGGTGCACGAAAACGCTCCGTCAACCTCTCCAACAGATCTTTGCAAACAGCGTTTTATGACGTCACCACGACCCAGGGTCAGCATATTGTGTGCCCCGTGTGCCCTTGTCACTAGCGTACGCCATCATCTTCCTTGTCCTACGTCATTATTTCCCTTGGCCTACACCCTCACCACCCTTGACCTACGTCATCGTCATCTTTGACTTACGTCATGACTTTCATTCACCTACATCCTTACCATCCTTAACCTACGTAAACATCCTCCTTGTCCTACGTCATCATTTCCCTTAGCCTCCGGCAGTTCGCACGTCGGGTCGGACAGTTTTGACGCGCACGTGTTTCGCGCTTTAGCCTACACCCTCACCATCATTTACCTACGTAATCCTTTCTCTTGGGCTTTCTTTTCACCTATAGACGCTTTGCAGCAGCTGTGCGTTGGCGCCGCCATAAGCGACCTTCAGTTTTTGTTTCCTCTTGTTACGTTTACTTCACTTCGTCATGACCACTTCAGGGCAGGTTAGTGCCATTTTAGACTCTATTGTGTCCTTCTCTCCAGAACTGGCCTTTGTGGAAGCTCGTCAACGCCCGCTTCACTGCTCGGCATCTGGGTAAAACAAGAGAAGGTCAGCAATGGCGGCTTTAGTGTGGCGCGTGTGCAAAGCGTCTATGTACTCCCCGCCATTTTCCTACGTCATCATCCTCGATCCTTGGCCTATGTCATATTTTCCTTTGGCCTACACCCTCGCCGTCTTGCCTACGTCATCATCCTCCTTGGCCTACGTTATCATTTCCCTTTGCCAACGTCATCATTTCCCTTGGCCTATACCTTCACCATCCTTTACCCACGACATCACCATCCTTGTCCTACTTCATCATTTTCTTTGACCTACGTTACCATCCTTAAACTACGTCCTCATCATCCTCTATGGCCTATGTTGCCACACATAGGCCATTGAGGATGATGTTCCCTTGCCACACATCTTGGTCATCATAGACCTGTCATCACCATACATGACTTACTTTATCATTATCCTTGGCCTATGCCATTATCATGCCAGAAGTGGCTCATTTTTAAGCAATGAACCCGATCCGTTAGGGGAGAGACAGACAGATAGCAAAACCGGTCTGTGCTTAGAAATTTGATGGCGATGTTTAGCGTACATTAAAATATGTAGCAAGACTAATCTTAAGGGAACAAACTAAAATGACCTTAAGCAACAATAATGATTTCTTTTTAGAGCGCAGCTCTTAGGCGCCCATTTCCGGCTTGAGCAACGTCGCCGTTGCCGTAACCGCGCGTTGCATTCTGGGACGTTTCCCATAATGACGTCACACGGGACGTCCCGAGGGTCACTAGGGTCACGATTTACGTCACGAAGGACACTCGTGAAGGTCACGACCTTCACGAGGTTTTCACTAGTGACCTTCGTGACGTCACGAAGGTCACTCGTGAAGGCCTCGACGATGGCCGCGAGTGACGTCACGAGGGTCACGAGTGACGTCACGAGGGAGGAGGAAGGGGAGGAGGAGGCGAGGATACCCTCCTCTCCGTGCCCTCCCCTCCTCCTCCTCAAGAGCTGCGCTCTTATCCGGCATTACAGGGAATTGCGTCTTTTATTTTTTTTGTTTTAATAAGAAAACAATTAATTTGTGTGACTTTTTGAAGGGTAGAATATGCGCCGTCGTGTCATCTGATTTTGCAACAAACCGACGCCATTAAAAAGAAGGAACTGCTGCGCTCTAGAGAACGCGTTTCTTTAATCAGGTTACTCGGATTTCTGTAAAGGGATTTTTCTGTGGCACTATTTTTTTCATATTCCACTCTTTTGTTTTTGCCAGCTTAACCTGATAGAGAGAGGCATGTGAAGTTAGGTGAACACGTAGGACACACGAGACTAAGGAGCACAAAAGTGCACAACACACATAGACATGCATCTTACCCTGTGTGCGTGTTGTCCACTTTTTGTTCCAAAATCTGGGGTGTTCAAGAAGTAGATAATTCACCAGCTCACTTGCATGTTCTCTTGTTACCTCTAATGGCTGGTTAACGCAGCCCCAATTTCTTGCGTTACGTTACGTTACGTTACGTTACGAGAGCTTGCGTCATGCTTACGCCTCAAGTCATTGGGACATCTGTGCTTCATATTATGCGTGGCTGCCAGTTCAATAAGATAGCATGGTACGCGACATTCAAGAATCGAATGTTTCGGTGACTTATACGCGTAACGAAACAAAACTTAAATCAGTCATGAAACGATATCGGGCTGAAATGTTAATGACTTTACAAATGCGTACTGGTCCTAGTCCCGAAGCTTCTTGGTTGAGGTGAAATTGCGAGGATAAAAGGGGACTATTCTGACTATTCCTTTCAGTGTCGCTTCGCAAAGCTCGATGACGTAGTGCTGGGATTAAAATGCAAACATATTCGACAGAGATCTATCTGGTTATGAAATAAATAGACTGACTAAAAAATTTAAACTTTAACCACGTATGAATAAAAACAAAATACCCTACGTTTCGGGACCAGAAGATGAAGTTGAAGATCATTAAGATGATATAGATGAAGACGACGAAGAAGATTCGCCCAACCCATAGTCACCCCTTGGCCAAGGGACCGAGCTGGTTCCGAAACGTAAGGTATTTTGTTTTTAATCAGACTTGGTTACAGTTTCAATTTTTTCAGTCAGTCTATAGTTCAGGGATCGAAGCCACCCGCCTGATGACAGTCGAGCGCGGCTCATGCATGGAGTGGCCACGAGAACGGCGTGAGCACTCGACTTCGGCTCGTAACAATCAATGCCTCGGCAGACTTTCGGGCAGTGGCTCATGTCCAACCACTGCAGTGAAGACAATAGACGAACTCTAACGATGCCTGGAGCTCAGCACGCGTGTTTTCTACTTTGCCGACCTTAGCGCCCGATGTTTGTTTGAAAACAAACTCGCTGCCACCCGCTATCGGCGGACGCCTGCGCACTTCTGGTTTTTGTTTTCTTATTTTCCTTTTGTCTCACATCCTTTCGTTATTTGTACTACGTACTACAAGGCGCGTACGTTCTTAAAAACGTATTACAGGCACTCCTTCGAAGGAAGATCTTACTCGATCACTGTGCGTTGCTGAAGAACAAATAAATACACAACCGGAAGCCTACTGGGGCATTAAGGGAGCGGTGCAACGATATTCAATTGGATGTTTTTCACTTTGCACGAGCTTACTAGCACTAGTGGGACTCAAGGATACTCGCACGCTACGCCACTGGCCAAGAGACTCCTTTGTTGCGGTGTAATTTCAAGGACAAAGGTGGTCGTTTTCAGTCAATCTCTGCTTTGCAAAATTTGATGACGCAACGTGGGGATCGCAGCACACCCCAATGACGATATTTGAATGCGGTTCATAGATTGGACCCGAGCATTACGTGGGCACTCAATTTGGGCTCGTGATAATTACTAGCTCAAGAAGCATTCGGGTAGTGGCCCGTGTTCAATCGCTGCAACGACGACAATAGCCGAGCCATAACAATGTCTGTGCTGTGATTTGCCAACCCCAGCGCGTGGCTATGATCAACATTGGCGGCATATAATTGGATTCAGATCACGTGGCCGCTTGTTCTGGCTGCGAGTTGAGGGGATGAACGGTGCTCGTATTTCTTTCATTTTTTTTTTTTTTTTCTGGGACTTCTATTGCGTGGGGTGAAAAACGAACGCGTGTTTTTCAGGTCATTAACGTCAGGGATCCGTTCTAAGCGGTATTCGCGCAAAGTACAATAATTGTTGCATCACCCCTTTAAACACACATTTTTTCAAAACCGGAGACGTGCTGTGTGCTGTCCCCTTTTTCCCGTCCCTCGTCTCCGGTTTTTCAAAAATGTGTAACATCAACCAGCTCGCCTGCCCCCTCACTCCACCAAATACAGCTGCTCCCTCGTTGTACCAACCAACCAACCAACCAACAGCGGCATAGGATAGCCAGCAAACCACGCGGCCGCTTGTTCTGGCTCCGAGTTGAGGGGATGAACGATGCTCATATTTCTCAAGCTTATTTGTTGACTGCCACTGCTTGAAAAGAAACTAAGGCGAGTTTATTCGGTTATTAACATTAGGAAGTGATTCTGAGTAGTATCCAGCGAAAGTAGAAAAATCGTTTCATGCCCCCTGTGAACCAGCCTTAAGTTAAATACATTCGTAACTCAGGAAACTTTCAGCTAATGCTCCAGTTTGGAACTCGTGCGACAATGACGCGTACATCCTCTGCTGTCCAATTTAAATTGCTAACAATTACTTTTTTTCTCCCTCTCTCTGGGTAAGAAGTACCCGCCTGCCGCAGCGGCGGCAACCAGGGCAGACGCAGGCGCGAGGCCCAAACGAGAGCTCTGCGAGCGAGCGAGGAGGCCACTCGAAAATGTCAAGGCTGTTCCGGCTGTCTGCGTTGAGGTGTTAGCTTGCGGAAGCGAATGTCAACTTTTCTTCTCAGCGACGACTACACCCTGAAACAGAGCCGCCGCAAACACCTCCGTTTTCTTTTCTTTTTTTAAAGTTTTTTAATGCAATTGTGGTTACCTACTCACCGGCGTTGTATGCTATGAACACGAGCTGAAACAGTCCCTCGTGCTTCTTTGGTGTAGCTGCCAGTTTGTGAGACATCAGTGATTTGAGTCGTAGAATAGGGGTCTCCGACACTCGGAGGGCCGCCAATCAGCTCGGGGCGTCGCACTGCACATGCGCAAAAGTTTTGCGCGTGCTCTGTGCGACGCCCCGAGCTGTTCGGGGGACCCAGAGCGTCGTGGCCTCCATGGCGAGTGTGGGGACCGCGGACAAACAGGAAGTCCGGATCGGGTGTTCCTGCTAATGGTGTCCGCGGGGAGTGCGACACCATACACGGCTTGCACTGTAGTCACGCGGGCAGCCATTGATGTGGTCTTGTTACTGAGTGCGTAGCTTGTCCTGCAGCGCCGTCGAATTTGTTTATTTCTCTGCAAGAACAACATAGGAATGGCCACCAGCAGAATGCTATGACGGCAAGCCACGATCATTGTTAGCGCGATCACGCTACCTCGATTTCGCCTCAAGACGCAGCCGACGATCCGACAGGGCCAAATCGAAAAACGCCAAAAGTGAAATGTCGCAATATTATTGTCATCTTGTTGCGCGCCTGCTATAATTGGCTGAACCAGTCGAGCGTATCTGAATGCACCGTGAGCAATCTGTCCACACTAGGTCTTTTAGACCTTGACTGCGCTCTTGCCTCTCACGCCCCGCTGCGGTGGCGCTGTTGTCGGCACGGCGCATGCGCAGGCGCTTCCCCTCGGGCGAATCTGATCTCTGCGCACGCGCAAGGACCACACCTGGTGAGGGCGGCTTTGTTTGTCAACAGGCCTATAGAACGGAGAGGCTGTCCGCAAACTGCCAGTCTGGTGGAAATAACACTGTCCGAGTGAAATGCACAAGTGCGCTGATGCTTTGTTCGCGCTAACTATGTCACGCAGTGTACGTACATATGTACGTACTATCTCACAACTGTTACCCTGCCCCCCCCCCCCCCCCCCCTCCCCCGTTTAATGGTGATCGTCTAGCCCAGGGGTGGCCAAGCTGCGGCTCGCGAGCCGCATGCGACTCTTCGCTCGCTAATCTGCGGCTCGCAGCTCCCTCCTCTCCCCCCCCCCCCCCCCCCGCCCCAAGAAATAAAAAAGAAAAAGGAACGCGTTGTAAATTGAAAGATAGGTTGCGGTTCGCTAGTATTGTGCTACTGCTACCTTACGTATAATTGGATTGGTTTTGAGTCGGATAGATTGAAAGCAGTTCGAGTTTCGTTTGTTGCTCTGGACAAAAGTTTGCCCCGCGCGGCTCTAGGAAGTTTTGTGGTTTTGTTTCCGGCTCCGAGGCCGGGTCAGCCTGGCCACCCCTGGTCTAGCCCCTGGCTATGACCTACACGTTCGTGTTTCCTCTTTTGCAAGCCTTCTCTCTCTCTCTCGCAGTGTACGTACACTGAAACCATCTTCCCGCATCTTTCGTAAATATATCATAAATTGATTTAGTTAGAGTTGCATCGATCAATCACTTTTGCCAAAACATATTAGGCTGAACTACATTTTACTTTCCAGCAGTAGCGCATTGTTGGACTTTGTTCTTTTTTATGCGTGTGTTCTCGTTCATGTTGTTTTTACCCACACCCCTCTCTAATGCCCTGAGGGTATTGAAATAAATAAATGAATATCTATATATATAATTTACAGGACGGCCATGTTCTATTGAGCCGTTCATTTAATAGATTGCGTAAAACGAGATCCTTCTTTTCGCTGTGATATAATCGGGAGGTTTAATTAATTTGGTTTAACTTACTTAGGGCATTACCAGTGGCGTACCAACTTGTTTTTGAGTGGGGGGGCAAACCAGACCCTCTCCCCCCCCCCCCCCCAAATCGAAAATTCGGCGCAACTTTTGTCCAACTTTTCTAAAGATTTGGCAATGATTCGGCAAAATTACAACGTTACCAGACTTAACATTGATATTTTGTTTTTTCTCACGAAAAAAATTTTGCTTCTTCTTCTTAAAATAAATACAACTTGTAGTGCCTATTGAAAGAGTTATGACTAAATAAGGTGATATTCTAGAAGATAATTGTATCGATGTCGCTTTTGTGTGTTTATTTGTAATTTTGGTGTATGCTTCCAGAAAGTGGCGTGACAACGAGGTTGGGTAGTAGCCGGCACAGTCACGAATCACACTACGAGAGCTTTGATTTTGAGGCTTCATCAGCGCACGCCTGCAAGTGTGTTTACATTGTTAAAATAAAGGCAATCACTGCGTTCTTACTTTCTCTGGTAGTCGCCGTTTCGTGCGCGAAAACGGATGCAACGGTTGCTGAGCCTTCACCAGAAGAGATAACAATATTGTAAATATGCATGTTTTTCGATTTGAGTCACTTGACGTCAGCTTTGCATGAAAGTGCGCGTTCCATATTCGCAACGTGCCGTTTTTAACCTTTAAAATTCCGGTTTCCGGTGTTCGTACACACACGGACGTTTAGGAAGATGGGGAGAGTTAGGAATGGTCGGATGTGCAACGTCGACCATGATAGTTCTGTGTTTAACGAATATTTTTCATCAGTGTTTACTAACGAGTGCTTGGACTCCGTCCCCACTCTCCCTGAAGAGCTTTACGAGCGCATGCATCCTATTAACGTTAACTCCGCCGGTATTATAACATTGATTGATAAACTAAAACTTACTTCGTCCGCTGGAACCGATAACATCAACTCTAAAATTTAAAAGAAACACCAGTGTTATTTCGAGTGAGTATTTAAAACTTATCTTTATTCAGTCCTTATCTCAAAGGTGCCTTCCATCTGACCAAAAGGTGGGAAGGGTAATTCCCAGTCTTTAAACAGGGCAGCCGCTCTTCCGCATCTAATTATCGCCCTAATTCATTGACTTCAATTTCTTGCAAACTACTTGAGCATATCCTCTACTCCAATATCATGAGGCACCTATCATCCCATTTCTTTTCTTTAAACAGCAGCACGGTTTTCAAAAAGGTACACTCTCCGGCAATATGAAAGACCCACTGGGAGCGTGTGGCCGAGGCGGTGGCTGGCGGGGGCGCTGCGAGCCCTCATGGCAATTCCATTCTGCTTCGAGGGGAGGACGCTCACTCGGGCTCAGATAAAGCGAAACGCGCTTATCAGTTTGTGCCGAGTGCCGAATGAGCGTCCTCCCCTCGAAGCAGAATGGAACTGCCCGGAGCGCTCGCAGCGCCCCCACCAGCCACCGCCTCGGCCACGCGCTCCCAGTGGGTCTTTCATATCGCCGGAGACTGTACTTTCCTGCGAAACACAACTCTGCGACTTCATCCATGACTTGCACACTAACCTTGAACCTTGAACCTTGAAATGAAAAAACTGACGCAGTTTTTTTGTTTTTTTTTCCAAAGCGTTCGGCCGTGTTTTTTATCAACGCCTTCTTTCTAAGCTATCATCTTTTTGCCTCGACCAAATAACCGTTTGCATAGATTCGTGACTTTCTTTTTTCCCGTGTACAGGTCACGTCCATGATGATCATGAATCTTCCTTAATAAATGTATCTCCTGGTGTTCCCCTGGGGTTCGTACTTGGGCCCTTACTCTTTTTAATATTTATTAATGACATACCCATTGGGATTTCTTCAAAAAACCGCTTTTTCGCCGACGACTGCGTCATCCATAACAAAGTAACTTGTGTGCAAAATAATAACCAGCTTCAGGAAGATCTAGAGAATATTAACAATTGGTGCAAAGAGTGGATTATGTCATTAAACAACTATAAACGCAAACTAATCCACTTCACCAAGAAAAAAAACAAACACTGTCATTTAATTACTTCTTGTACTCCGATCTGATTGAGACCGCTACTGTGTATAAATACTTTGGTGTAAGACTAACATCTGAGCTTCCCTAAAATAACCACATTGAAGTCATTACTGCCGATTCATCTGGAACTCTTGGACTACGCAGACGTAACTTAAAAAGGGCTCCACCCTTTGTTCGTAAGCTAACCTTGGACACGTACGTCAGACCAAAAATAGAATATGCTTCAACCATCTGGAATACCCATCGACTGTACCTCATCAATACCCTGTAGAGGCAGTTCAGAACAGAGCTGCTCGCTTCATTTCATGCACTTATGACTTTTTTTTTCAGTGTCTCAGCGCTAAAAACTGAACTAACCATGTCCTCTTTGCAGCTTCGCAGAAAAGTCTCTCAGCTGTGCTTTATTCACAAAATCTACTACCACATTCCCGACCTCAAAACCACTTTGTTATTACCCCCCGACCGAACATCTTCTCGCCTCAACAACGTCTGCACCATCAAGCACATTTCTGACTCTACTAACGCTTTCAATTGGTCATTCCTTTCTCAAGCCATCAGCCACTGGAACAGTCCCCCATCCTCCATTGTCACCATCTTGGACCCTGCTGATTTCTCCTCTGCAGTAAAACTACACCTTTCTTGGCCCATGTGATGGTGTGCGGGGCTAGGCAGATAGGTGAAAACCCTTACGCAGAGCGCCTGCCGGGCCAGACTTGTACGTAGTTCAACTACCTTACTCAAGTTACTGTAGTTTAACTACTTTTCTGGGTAGTTTAGTAACTTTTAATTACATTTATATTCTAGTAATTCGTAGTTTACTTTAACTACTTTTCCGAGTGACTTCCACTCAAATTACAAATTACTTTCTAATTTTAGTGGTTGTTTTGCCTATCAACACAGAAAAGATGTCGGAAGGTCAGCTGATATTTGCAGAGGGGGAAGCATGCGGAGTAGAAAAGGGGGCGATGGGAAGGAAGAAAGTGATTTAGATAGTCCAAAAAACCCCAAAATTTTAACGAGCCCCCCCCACTGCAACAACACTGCTACGAGGCGCGGGGAGCGAACAGACACGACGCAAGAGAGGTCGAGTAACTGTGGGATTAGCTCCGAATAGTGGCGTTTCTTTGTATTCCGAAGCTCAAGGAGACTTGACGCATTTGAAGAAAGGGCTTGTCCCCGCTTCTCTCCAATGTAGGAATTCTTGCCCACTACAGGAGGTGCACACACTGCTCCTTTTACGGTGCAGGCGATAGAACGCCTAACAACGACGCTCACGCCGGATGGGCTGCTCGTGTATCACTCGAAGCGCGTTAACCCACCCCCGCGTTAACCCACGCCGCTTCGCGGTGACGGTGTGCGGCTGCTAATTACAAATCTATTAACCCACCTAGCCCCCCCACCCCCCGTACACGCCGCTTTGCGGCGTCCGGTCGGCAACCCAAGCCCCGCTGCCCCCCATGCACTTCCGTAATTAGAGTCGATACGATTTAGTTTAGCGATGTTTCGTCAACAACATTCGTTTTTTTAGTGTTAATGGTAAAAAAGAAATGTAAATATCGCCAAATGCCTCGACAAAACAAAATGTTCGAGAAAAAAAATAAAAAGAAGTAAGCCGGCCCACACCATAAATAGAACCCGGGTCTGACACGTATGAGGCAGACATCTCACCACTAAGTTACGCTACCTCTTCGGAAACTCGCATTGCATCCGCTGCCTATGTTGACGGCGGCAGCGCCTATCTCCAAGCAAGCAAGCAAAACTTTATTTTGTGTAAGGGCCTACGTCCTGGTCTGGACGGCCCGTCCGGCCCATGTCTCGCGGATGGATTCCGTTAGGTTACCGTGTAGCCTTGTTCGTGGGGCAAGGCTCCACAAACCAGCCAATCCGGCGTGCGTGAGCACCGTTGCTAGGGTTTGTATCGCCTGCGCGTTAAAAATATGCCCGCGCGGGTCGGGGGGCAGTGCCCTTGGTATTCCTTGGGCGCCGCCGGCCTGTGTCTGCTCTGCCCAGTGGCGGCCGTTTCAGGGGGGGCAAAACGCATGCCTTGCCCCCCCACTCTGAGAACTGGGGGGGCAAGTGCCCCCCTTGCCCCCCCGGTTGGTACGCCCATGGGCATTACGCACAAAACGATTTTTCACACTAAGGGTTGTAAATCAGTTTCCACCGAAGCCACAGCAACACCATTAGGACGCTGGTGAACAGCCTAGACATAGGATGCTAGCGATCTTGGCAGCACCCTATACGGATAATTATGCACGAGCACTTCTCACATCCAGAAATCTCAACAACACACGAGCGAGGAATCACGACCCAGTTTCTGCTGCACCCAGGGGTGTAGCCAGGGGGGAGGCATATGAAGCTTCAACACCTCCTCTCCCCCCCCCCCCCCACCCCCCCCCCCCGCCCCCCCAACCCCGCCGCCCCGAAAAATATTCCTGTCTACGCCTCTGGCTTCACAATTTAAGGACACTCATTCGTAAGGGATCGCCTCTGCAAATACGAAGGTTACAAGTACGTTGCTTTCTCTCGTCAATATTTCACGTAAAGCATAATACATCTACGTTCGAGAAATACATCTTCAAGTAAAGGGCATTGGTACAGGCGATAATTATTCGACACAGTATCTAAAACTATCTCCCATAAAACTGTTTGAAGTGGGCATCGTTCTGGCGAACATCCTTGAGAAAATGAGGGGTGTTTGTTTCATTTTACCGTTGCACCGGTTTCCCACACCCTTTTTATACCCTTCAAAAATATAGGGTGTCCCTACAATAGCACCCTATTGTACGATTAAAGGAGGTGTTAATATTCGAAATAAATATGCTGAGAGGGTCACGGCTGTAGCCATGGCTGGAAATCTCTTGAACACCCTGTTTATAGGCAACCTGCAATACCGTTTGGTTCGACGCCATCTAGCGACTGAAGCAAAAAACATTGGGTATGCCTGGGAGTGGCGGCTGCATTGTTCGAACGTGAGCAATAACTCTGGTGGCGTCACTTACCCTAGTATCTGAAGCAAGAAATGTTGGGTAGGCCAGGAAGCCGTGATCGCATAGCATGCCAGTACAGCGGAAGCAACGGCCCTGGCGGGCCAATCGGAACGTAACCACGTATCACCGAAGCGCGCTTTTACTGCGAAGAAGTATCAGGCTTTTCGCTGCGTCATGCTTCATTATACATGCGTTGGTATCGTATACGTAGCGCATATCGAAGCCGTCGGCACGCAATGAGGGGCGTATCGTTCACCCTTTGCCAAGTTACAACAAGACAGGGTATAACCGCCGGCTCTCCCTCCGCTGGCGCC
Organism: Ixodes scapularis; assembly: GCF_016920785.2. NCBI lineage: Eukaryota > Metazoa > Arthropoda > Arachnida > Ixodida > Ixodidae > Ixodes > Ixodes scapularis. The sequence goes on along the minus strand of NW_024609846.1, from coordinate 30,910,473 downwards.
GCCTGGCTGTTGCCGCCTTGCTATGCGGAGACCAAGTCGTCTGCTTCTTGTACAGGGGTTGCGATGACGTCAAAACGCCGAGCTCTTATTGGCTGATTGAAAAAAGAATAGTGGGTAGACCTCGAGGCATCTTGCATTGAGGTCACACTATCCTTTCAATCTCAGCCAATCAGGACTTGGCGTCGTCCTGACGTCACCGCAACCCCTGCGCAAGAAGCAGATGATTTTCTCTCCGCATACACTTAGGGCGTAAAATGTCTTAGTGCATACATAAAGTGGGGGCGGTGATCATTTACATTAATATAAGAAATAAAGACACTAAAACACACATTCGGGGAGAACCATTAAACTGTTAAGGGCAAATAAAGACGAGATATTGATAACACGAAACGTGTATTCATGAGTGAAAATCTGCCGGGTCTAGATCCTGGCTGTGAAGGATAGGGATCGTTCTTTCAGTCATTGATGTCTCGTGGAAGAAATGATCGGGTAAACGCGTTTGGAAAGGCAGAAATACGTTTTAGAATTCGATCGGCATAGAATGGTCTTGAGATCGGAACAATAATAATGGCTATTATAAAAAAAAAAAAAAGAAGGCAGAGCTGAGGAGCTTTTTTTGCAATGGTGAAAAGGTCACCACTAACAGCTAGGAAGATTCTGTACTGAAAAGGTAAAACAACCAGCCCTGTTTGGAATTTCTCGCAGATTATTGATACGGTAGACTCGATTTGGGGTTCCAGCTGTTTATGCATACATAAGATCATAAAATAAAGATTAACAAGAAGTTGTCCTCCTATCGCGCGAACGTGCATGCTTCTCGCAAACCTGACGAGGAAAATGTGAAACAAACATTTGACGCGGCTTTCGCGCACTTGCGTCGTTTTGAACGAAGCAAACGCCGCACATGTCCTGAGCGTTCTTTCGTAATTCGAAACCGTTTTTGATTGTTATACGTTATTTATCTCAATCATTTCGCTCAGGAAACGGCGCACGCGATTGCTCGGCGAATCTGCGTGACGTCCGTCGCCGACGTCACTGCCCGTTTCCCCTTGGACGAGCGGCCTCGGAACCTGCGTGCGGTCGTGTAATCACCACTGCGTGATGCACCTAGAGAGAGACACAACAAGAAAAACAACAACGCTCGAGAATCCAGCTTAGCATTCGTCCTGCATAGCCGAAATCTCTTTTACACTGCGCGTTTAGCCAGTATCGCACATCGCAGGCGGTGATAGACCCCTCGCTGTAGAAGCACTCAGTTTGACGTCAGCCGCTTACTACGAATAGAGGTGTGAAAGTAATGCTTAATAATAGAGCGTTTTTCTTACGAGATATATCGCTTATTATAATTTCATTTCATTTATCATACCTCTCAGGGCCCGAAGGCATTACGGATAGGAGTGGGGCACAGTATATAGAAATAAAGCAAATAACAACGAAAGGGCAAAGAATACCCAAAATTATTACGAAACATCATTTAAGGGGTTACTAATGGCAATTCTAAAGTTATCCGAGGCAGTGATTGTGACAGTGGACGCGGGAAAGCCGTTCCAGTCAATCGACGTTTGAGGCAAAGGTGGATGTGCCGCAGCTCCCAACTTTAAGTTGATGATCGGTGCGCGATGATTTGTATAAAATGGTTCAGAAAACAGCGCTTGGCGGAGAGTAGGGTTAGAGTGGTAAATCTTATGGAACAAACATAGACGGGATATTTTGCAATGAAGAGAACAGGCAAGGATAAGAATGCGGCTTTCATTAAAGTAGTGCTAGCTGCACGGTGATAATTAAAAAGTATAAAACGGGCGGAGCGATTTTGGATGGATTCTGCGGCAGTTGCGAGATTGATACCAGGATTCCAGATTGAGGCAGCATATTCAAGTTTAGGACAAATGAAGGTTTTATAAATAAGAATTTTTAAGAAGATAGGGGCAAGAAAAAATTATCTTCATGGAACTCAATAATTGATTAGCGTTTTTCGTGATATAGTCGACATGAGTATTTCGGAACAGATCATTTGACATTTAAACACCGAGGTAGGGTAGAGTTATTGATGAGGTAGGAAGGGCAGCTGTTAATTTGACGAGACACACTCGTGGATTTAAATTTAGAGATATTAAGTTCTATAAGTAGTCGTTGCACCATTGGGGAACATTGTTAATATCGGTCTGAAGAGCAGAGATAACAGAGTCGTTAAGAATCTCATTGTAAATATTACAGTCGTCAGCAAAAAGTCTAACAGAAGAGGAAACACGGTTAGGAATAGAAATAAGAAATATAAATGGACCAAGCACTGAACCTTTTGGGACACGAATGTTGACAGGCAAGTATGCAGAACTAGTTCCGTTGGCGTGCGGACAAACTGTAAACGGTTAGTCAGAAAGGCTTCTATCTAGACAAGCACTAATGGACATATGTTAAGGCTGCAAAGTTAATAAAGACGAAAGGCGCGAGGAACTTTGTCAAACGCTTTGGAGAAATCAAGGAACGCGCAATCAGTTCTTGAACCCTGCGTCAAGTGTGACATGGAGATTATGAGTAAAGGTAAGGAGTTGGATTTCGGATGAGTAGAGCTTCCGAAAACCATATTGTGGTGTGTTAAGAAAAGAGTTTGAATCCAGAAAGTTCGCAAGTTAAGAGAAAATTACGTGTTCAATAATTTTGCATGGTATGCTCGTTAAGGAGATAGGACGGAAGTTGAATGGATTTTGTTTATCGCCACCTTTGTGTACTGGAAACACCTTCCCCGCCTTCCATTCTAATGGCAAGACTCCATGTTGGACTGACTGAGAAACAAAATTTGGATAGGATTATTCTAGAACACATTTTAATATTTTTTTCAAAAATTTATCGTTGATGTTATCAGTATTTACCGCAGAAGCCATTTTTAGGTTATAAATAATCTTAGCAATTCCTTCATTTCTACAAAGCCAGGATACATAGGCAAATAAACCCAGGCGGGAAATAAAGGGCAATAAGAACTCACTGGAATCGAGAAAGATTTAGTAAACACTTCATTTAAAACAGAAGAACACAGTTCATTGGATAATTCATCTCCGTCAACATTCCTAAGTGTTATATTGGAAAAGAAACACGGATTATTAACTTTCTAAACTTGACGCGGGTTATCTAACAACGAAGGTAACGTATCATTCAAACAATAAGATTTTGCGTCAAGAACTGTTTTTTTTTTTTTTTTTTTTTTTTTTTTTTACACCAGCTGCACTACGGTACGCTGACCATCGCTGTTTGTTTTCAGAAAACTTTTCAACGCAAAATATTCGAATTTTTTTTTTTTTTCTTTTTTTTTTTTTTTTTTTGCTAGGGCGATTTGGGAGAAGACAAAATAGTGCAAAGGGGCACGTACGCTTACATAAGCGGCGCAACTTTTTTTTTTTTTTTTTTTTTTAATAAACACCAGTTATTCTCGATTGAGCGCTCTTCAAAACAATCCAGCTAAAACTCTAGAAAAAGTTGACTTAAAACAAAAGAAACACACGGGGGGCAACGCTCGAGCATAATAAAACATTCGCTTACTTTCCTTTGACCTAAAGCATACATGTAGGTGTAAAGAAAAATGTTATACAGAATTATCACAAGGCGATGTTGTTAAGATGAGGTCTAAAACAGAACAGGTCGAAGCAGCAATACGCTTACTAGGTTGGGTAACCATTTGGGAGAAATTAAAATCAACACACAAGTTCGCGAACTCCCTACACTCTGAAGAGGAGGAACTAAGGCTAGTAGAAACATCTGACCAAACTATGAAAGCATAATTAAAATCGCCCAAAAGTATGACTGGAACATTTGGAAGGCGAACAGTGACTGTGTTGATCGCCATCGTGAAGTTTAGAAACAAAAGTCCGACTTCTAGAATGAGGGTAATAACACGCCCCAATTATTTTCTTTTGGTTAAGATTAGATTACGGTACCTTCAAATCAGTTATAACGTTGATACGAAATGAATGTATATTTTCTGATATCAACACGCCACCACCGTTTCTTTCAACCCTGTCATGACGATTGGCAATTTAAAATCTCACTGTTCCGTTTCTTGGCGGACAACCAGGCCTCGGTAAGAACGACAACATGAGCGTTAGAAGAGTCAATAATAGTAGATAAGTAATCGTTCTTGTTCTTGACGCTTCCAATGTTACTAAAAATAACATAAATAATATTCGATTCCTGTACATGATAGCATCAGAGCTTCCACCTTTTACTGCACATTTTTGCTGGGCTTGATTGAGATTAGAGGCATAAGGTTTAGGAAAATTAAATTGTGGTTGAGGAGTTGAACCAGAGTTAGAAGCACCGGCATTATTTTCAGGGGAAGTGTGAGTTGGCTCCCGGTAGTAAAATTCGTTAACGAAGACAGAGCCAGGTACATAAACATAGCTTTTCTTCCCAATGAGTCGGTTGTCGAGCCGCAGTTTAATGCGTAAGGATTATTGTCATAATCTTTATAAACATTTGATGGTTTTTCAATAAAATATTGCTTTCCTTTTTGTGTTTCTTTTTATTTTTTATTTTCGACTTAAAAAAAAATTGCCAGTACGTCGTCGTCCAAAAAAGAAAAGAAGAAAAAAAATCTTTCTTTTTGGATTTTAATGGCATTTGAGGGACCGGATTATGGCGTTTTCCGATCTATTGAATGGCATTTTTCGGGCGACGACAAGTTAAAACTTTAAGGTACCCATCGAATGAAGTGCTGCGTAGTGAATGGAATAGAGTATCCAGCGCCTTAACCGGCTCAGGCACCCTGGTGCAATTAAACGACTCAGACTGCGAGAGGATGTTCTAAAAATGGCGCCCGAGAGCCGATACACACGAACACTGACTCTCCTTGATCACCTGCACGAGACGCGCCGTCTAATTGGGCCTGAGATGCAAGGCCGGGACTGCCGCAATGTGACACCCGCCACAGAGAGCCTAGATTTAAGAGAGGGCGCAACTGGAGCGCACGCGCGTTGCGTCGTCGCCTGGCAAGGAGGAAAGCGGACGAAAAGGCAGGGACGCTTTGATCAACGCACGTGACCTCAATCGAGCAGTTGGAAACACTCTAAAATCTAGGCGCACTATGACGCTGCCCTTTTGAGATGTCGTCTATTTTGGGGCGGGCGTTGTTTTGCGCTGCACTGTCGATAGACCGCGTTCCGCGCACGCGACGGTGCGCGTCGCTTCCATTTGTTACGACACGTGTTTCTGTAGGGCAGGATGCAACAGGCGCCATAATAAGCGCGGCCACTAATGAAGCAGACGAAATTAATGCGCGTGTTCTTGCGGGTCTGGGCAGGCATTTCTCGTAACAGTTCAGGAAGTGACATTTTCCGACCAAGAAATTTATTTATTGTTGGGGAAAACCCTTTGACAGTTAAAGCAAAAACGAGGACATAAAATGGGTGCAAAATAAATCGCGCACTCGCACATACGAGCACGGTTGTTTTAGGTTTCTATGTGTTTCCGGATGAACCAGCACCAGTGTGGTTCTTGTTTCTTCTTTACTTTTCCAAATAACTCCGCACCGCGAAGCAGACGATGTACGCAAACAAATACCCAAGCAGCACACATGTCCTATGAACATGCATGGGACGTCCCTCGAATGTTAGGACATCCTAAAGACATACAAATAAAAATGTCAGATCAGACATACAGACGATGGAGGAAAAAAACAAGTGTTAGAAACATACAGAGGAAATAAAAAAAAAAGCCCAACGACTAAGGAGCATTCCGGGTGGGTGAAAGAAGATACTAGGAAGAGTGGAAAGGAGGAAAATGACCTTATTTGACCCCTTCACCCCGTTCACCCCACGCGTGTGGCAACGTTGGCCTGTGACCTGTCGGATGTTTCTTGGAGGCCGACCGAGGTGAGCTCGTCAGCAGACGACACCTGTTCGGTCTCACCTGACTCATTCTCGGTTAACACGGACGTTCCCGACGGCGACTCCCGTGCAAAACCGAGGCGCGCAGTGAGCACAAACGTGAGCATCGCGCAACACAGCAGGTGGGTCGTCTGCTCAGGCCAGCGAAGCACGCAGCCGACGCGCCGACACGACGCACACATGCCGGAAACTCCCGGACGTGACGTCTTCTCTATATGTGTCCATTGGCTCATCTCCGGAACTTCCGGCGGTCACGTGATCGAGGCACGTCCAATGACCGTTCTCCACATGAACTTTGTTGAGTGTGTTCCCCTGTCATCTGCACTGCCCGACGGAAAAGTTTTGCGTCTCGACCCCCCCTACTACAGCATTTAAATGGTACGATGGTACGTATGACGATTTTCTTTTGCGTTCCGATAATGCTGGCGAGCCGATGTTCGGTAGATAACGCCGTGCCCGGCTTTAAACGTGGTCGTTTTGTTCGGGATCGTGCCGGCTACCGGGACGATGAATTACCTAGGCCTAAACGTCGACTTGGGACTACTTTGGAGACTGCACGTCATGCGACTCCTTCGTTTTTCCTGATGCCTGCCCACACTCCTTTGCCCCTTTTAGTCGCCAAATAAAAAATCCAGTTTTTTTTTTTTTTTTTTTCTAAGACGTTTGGGCAAATTTGCGGGGGACAACGGTGCGTGCGTCGTGGTTATGCCGTCGGACCTTTAATTCGCTAATTTTTGCCCACAAGATCCTTAGCCGCCACAAACCACGTCGCAAACCCAATTTATGGAGTGAATCGTGCACGCTCAACGTATTCGCCGCCTCCAAGCTCGCGAAAGCATCTCGACGACAAGGGGTTTAGGGGTCAGCTCTCGCTTCTTGACGTTCCTTTGGAAGTCGCGTGACGAGAATTTCATTTTAAACGCGTAGTGCGAGACTGCAAGACCCATTTGTTGACTTTTTTTGCTGGCACCGAACAGCGATCCAGCCCGGATAGCTTTCCTCATCGACGATTTCCATGGCGCATCGCGATTCAGTCGATTCGCCACGTTGTGAAAGCAGCGCAAGTCCGTGACCGGCGTGCTCGCCATTGCAAAACGTGCGTGCGACTTTTTATTTTCTTTTTTCAACCACACATTTTCGACCCTCAAAACGGCATTGTCACCAACTGACTTGTGATGACGTATCCGAGTGTCCGGTGGCATGTTTCACGCATACGATGTGCCCCGGTGCAAGAAATCTTGCGACATTCTCAGTTTCAAAGGGCATGTTTTACGAAGCACTGTAGTTCCGTGCCTTGCCAAAGAAATGCGACGCTAAACAGCAGAGCAGAAACGTTTCGTTAAGAAAAAAAAAAAAAAAAAGGGGGGGGGGGGTTCATTCATTTCGTTTCGCTAAGGAAAAGAAAAGCCTCTTACACCTGATTTGCCAGGCAAGATCGTTGTTCCCTTACGAGACGGTGCTAATGCGCGCCGTTATTACGTGTCGCAATCTGCACTTTTTTTTCTCTTCTTTTTTTCCTTGTACAGATAATTGGCGACCACAGACACTTCCTTTTTGGAAATGTCGGCGGGTCGTTAAAAAGGACTTTACTGTCGTCGCTATCTGGCGAAATACTGATCCAATCTTGAAAGCTCTTTAGGTCAGAAACCCTCTGAGCTTGCTTGGGACTGACAACATTTCGTGTTGCAGCGGGAAGAGAGCAGTGCAAAGCTTCAGTCGGGCTTTCTGCGTCACTGTTAACGTCTCCGTAAATGCTTGGGGGAGTCCCTGTGAAATGGTGGCCTAATGACATCTAAAAAAGTGACTTCAAACATATGTGGAATATTTGTTTATCGAGAACAAAGTGGCTTTGGAACAGATTCCTTCAGTGTGAACAACTGGGAGGTAGAAAGTGTGCACAGGAACTGAAGCTTGGTTTTTTCAAGGAATTGTTGTGACGCGAGCTCCGCTCACAGACGTGGGGCTTTGAATAATCGGAAAGGTTTCAAGTTCGCTTCAGCTGCACAAGGTACAATGGCACAGAAATATTGAATTTGTAATCTTCAGGGTTATAAAGTGCTGCTTGGGCAATTGTGATACAATGTCTCAACAGTCACTGGACATCAGTTATCATCAGACATCAGGATGACAATAGTTACTGGACTACAAGCAGTCCATTAACTATTGTCATCTTTACCGTCATTGTCATCATTTCACCGTCATCTTTAAATGAGTGGTGAAACTCGCTCTCACGACAATTTAGATCCTAAATGTGAGGTTTTCAATCCGGAATTTTTTAAAGTCTTGTTCATTGAACCTACCAGGTATGATAGCAGGCTACACATTGTTGGGGTACTGCAAATAATAGTTGCTACTGCCATCTGTTTGGCTGCCTTCAATGGCCGCACATTAACTGTGCAGACATTTATCATTCCCCGACTCTTATGCCCATTTCCCTCGACCAACAGACCCTTTTTGAAAATCAATCTGGCAACTTTGCTCATTATCATCTCGGTTTATGGCATCTTTGCCACACTAATAGTGACCTTCTTGAGGCTGATGAAGAAAAAAATTGAAGATACACCAAGCTGAGGATATGGGAGGCCTGTTTGTTGAAGACATCAGTACTACATGACACGCACATTGAATACAACAGCTGCGTAAGCGTTTATTTAAAAGTGTGGTCCAATCAATTTTTTGGCACAAGTTTGCCTCAAGCCTTTTGATCGCAGAAATTTAATCGATTGGCTTATCGGTTGCCGCTTTGTATGGGTCAGTTAAGTTCACGCCGTTGAAACTGAAACAAATCAAGAATTGTGAGGCGATCAAAAAATCAATTGTCATCTTCTACTGATATGCGAAAGTGATGGTGCCTGATGAAATACAGTTTTATGACTGCCATTAGTTTGTCGCTAATGAAGCTGCTTTTTGAACCACCAGATGGCACTAAATTTTGAAAAGGGTCTATTGTGACATCCTGTGTTTGCCACCTGGCGCACCAACGAATCTTGCTCGAGTCTGCCGTGCTAACTGCATAAACACGGGCCAGTGTGTACTGACTCTAGTATTCGCAACCCAACGCCCTTTAGATGGTAGAGCGGTAGTGCCAAGATGGCGAAAGAGACTGGGACAGGTTCTCCCGAATTTTCTGTGCGCCTGCTCGCTGACGATAGTGTGCTAAAATTAAGATACTGTAAACGACTAAATTTTTGCGAGGACCTAATTTTCGTCAATCACCTACAATTCGCGAGAAATACGTTCCGCGAACAATTCGGGCAATATGTGAACGCTACGGAAGCTACACTCAATTCGCGAAAATTGGAACCCGCGAATAATTCCAAATTTTCAGCTATGGCCCGATTCGCGAAAATGTTTGCCCGTAAGTGGTTTACAGTATATGACTACAAATACGAAGCTGTTGGGACAGGGGCATATCACGGGGGATGGAGATGTTGACGCCTATTAAGAAAATGACCATGTTGATTTTTCGAAGTTGCTAAGCAAAACACAATTATTCCTATATTAATGCACTCTCTTTTTCCGTTAAAACTGCACGATACGTGAACAAGCCGACCAGAACCACATAACAGCAGCACCAAGGCCAATAGTCCCTGCCACCGTCTCTGGGAGCAGCGGGCCGGAGCTGAAAATAGTTCGCCAGCTGTCGACTGACGCTGCTGTAGGTTTTCGTTACGTCAAAGTTGCGTGTCGACGTATGCGGTGCGTCAGAGGCGTTGTACTCAGTGGCGTATCAACTTGTTTTTAAGTGGGGGGGGGGGGGGGGGGGGGCAAACCAGACCCCCCCCCATTGTGGGGGGGGCGGTGCCCGTGGCATTCTTTGGGTGCCGCCGGCCAGTGTTTGCTCTGCCCAGCGGCGGCTCTTTCAGGGGGTGAAAAATACATTCTTGCCCCCCCCCCCCCCCCCCCCCTACTCTGAGAACTGGGGGGGCTAGCGCCCCCTTGCCCCCCCCCCGGTTGGTACGCCCAGTGTTGTGCTTTATGTATAATTCTCACGGTGACGCTCAACGTTACTAGATAAGAGCTGGTTGACAAGCTTCCTAGACACCCGGTGCCTTTTCACGGCTCGCCCGCACGGTGGCACTATTGGCCCACCCCATGGACAGAAGCGACGGAACCGGTGGAACGTCGGACGCCTATCGCTTGTGGTGGAAAGTGATTATGTTGCGGCTTTATGATAAAGCGTAAAGTTTGTGCAAAAAGAGCATCGTTCAAAACGGTCTTTCTTGCGGAGGCGTTGCCGCCGGTGGCACTAGCAATGCTATCCGCCTGTGCCTGCTTGTGTGCTGGAAACGGAGAAGAACCGTTTTTGAACGACGCTCTTCCGTGGAGCTTGATAGATCTGAGAATGTTGGTGGCGCTGACGTTGTGATTGGTTTCCTCGCAGCGCTGAGGGCAGAGGGTGCCGGAGAGGGCCGTGAGCATTAGGGCGGCCTTGGTTGTGCGGGGGGCAGCGCTGATCCCGAGGGAGGCGAACGGCAAGCATGGAGCTGGCCCACGCCAAGCCATACAAGGAGGTGCTAGACTACTTTGGCACGGACCCCGAGCGGGGGCTGTCAGAGTCCCAGGTCAAGAAGCTCCAGGACAAGTATGGTCCCAACGGTGAGACCCTCTCTCTCTCTTTCTCCCACCTTCCCGTGCGCGTTTGTTTGAGGGTCATACATCTTGCTTGCACCTTGAATGGATGAACAAGTTAACTGGCGATGCGGCGGTTCAAACGACCAAGTAGAAAATGAAAAACAATGAAAGGCACAGCTGGAATCGATTTGTAGTGCAGAAAAGTGTCATGACCAGTGGTTTTCCTTTTTTTTATTTTTAAATTCAGTACTGATTGCTGCAATTTATACTCAGTTTTCATTTTTGTTTGGTTTTCGTTTGATGTGGTCTTCTCGGTGCAGAGTTTTGTTGTGCTGGTTATAGTAGGTTTCGGTTATAGTTATAGTGAGTTCCATTCTGCACACACAGTTTTTTTTTTTACTTGATGTCTTTATTTGATCTGTAAAAAGAAATTGCTGAGTAAAATATTTTGGAAAGTAACCCACAACTGAAAGATAGCCCAATTATGTTTTCTGTCCAGTTTTCTGTTGACGAAAAAGGTACTGCCCAGAGTCCTGAGATTTCTCACTCGGGTTTGAGGCAATTTGCGTGACAGGATGGAAAATGAGTTTTTCAGATTGGTATTCGCTGATTCCTTAGATCATTAAATAAATTTAGCTCTTTTATTTTGGCATTTGAAGTAATGCTGCATTTGTGGTACTTTCTAGGACAGCTAATGATGCGCGCTTGATCCATGTAAAAAAAAATGTTGCAGGACTTATTTTGGCTAGAGCAAGATTGGCCTAGCCCCTTCCTTTAATTCATTTTGCCTCGCTGCGTCAGAGCGAGCCATCTTTCTGGATATTGTGGCGTTTGCCTCTTGGTCTCTGGCTCGTTGCTCCCGCAGCACTAGCAACCTGTGAAGCTATGTTGAAGTAGCCCCTTGCTTGGCAGCTGGGAAGCATTGCTTCACCGCCTCATTATTGTGTTGGAAGGCCGATGCTCTGGCTTTCCTTTATGGCAGCACTTGAAGAGAATCTAGTGTGAGCTTTTCGAGTGTCATTTAGGGCTACCCCCTCTCGGAGGTTGTGCGATCCAGCTTTGCAATTCTGCCCTGGCAAAGAAGGCAATGCTGCGCATCTTTTGTGCATGTTTACATGCTTCTCTTTGACCCTCACATTTCCATTGAGCTTGTTGCCTTTTGTCCCAACCACTGGTGGAGGGCCTCTACTATCATTGCTTTCAACCCACGCTTAACATTGGATTTGAATACTGCACTTACGAGCGACAATTCAGCGTGGAACTGCTGTTTATCAGAGATTCAAAATGGGATAGAAGTTTAATTAAATTAATATTTGCTTCACGCTCATAAGGTGGATGGGATGGGGAGCACTAGACCTTGGTTTCCAAAAGGTGACGCCAGAGGGACTGGCTATGTATAAAACTGCAAGTGGGGTGGGGTGGGATGTGACGCTAAACGGTATTTCTTGCGTCGTCTGCTCCGTATGGGGCAGCACCCAGTGCCCGGCGTCGCCCGGAGCCCACCCTCGGGGGGCAGAAAAAGGACGTAAGTAGGCGTCGGAGAAGTGTGTGTGTGCACATGCATGTGCACTAGCGTGCACGCTAGCGTGCACCGTTAGCTGGCTGAGGCACCGGGGACGGCACCTCACCTAGACTAGCGGCCGCATGCGGCGGCGGTCGTAGTGGTTGCCTCTGCTGCTTTTGCCTCTGGTCTTGCATAGTCGCGCTCGTTGCTGCAACGTTTTGGAGTGGGGGACGATGCTGGGTAGCCGGTGTTGGCTTTGTGGATCGGTGTAGTGCGAGGTTCTTTCTAGCAGTAGCCAGTGCAGGCGGCAAAAGATACGTAGCCTTTCAGGTATGTAGCTTATCTGGTTGGTTCCGAATTGCGAGGCGTTCAGCTTGGTCATGCAGAACCTTTAGGGGCCTCTCGTGCGTTGATGGGAGGTGCTTTAAAGGACAGTGTTCTCAACCCTCCCTTGGCAGGCGGAAGTTGTAGTGCCATTGCAGCTTGTCTCGAGGGCTTTTGGTCCTGAAAAATTTTTATTTATGTACGGCGAGTATTCTCGATAGATCGATGGGTGAAAGTTAACTCCAAAGGTTGAGTGGAATGTTGAGTGCTTATTGTCTTACTCCCAACATATTTTATGTAATAACTGGAGATGCGATGAGTAAAGGTATTTTTGATAGTAACGCTATATTTCTGACACATTGGCAAGCAAAAGATGCATGAAACCAGATGGAGAGTTAAATTCTTATGTTTGGTACTGCTACACTTCCTCTTATGTTTGTAAACTATCTACATATCCACTTTTTTTTTTACTATGTAATGTTATTGGTCATAGTCTTGTCATTGCCAAATGAGTACAGAATAATGTTAGTCTCGTTGTCCTGGAATACTAGAGACCAATTGCTTATATGCCAAATCTGTCGGAGAAAAATTCAGAAAATCGCAACCCTCCTTTTCAGCTACGTAAGAAACAGTTAACTTTGAGAGCATTTGAATGACTCGCAAACAAATATAATTATTGTTAGAAAGATGCAGTGAAAAAGGAACACCTTGGATCGTATTGTTTGCCAGCTAAAGGTGGAAATAATTGTTGTACTTGGGGTTACACAGATAGGTTTCCGTAGCCATATGCAGGGCGTGGATAAAGGATGGTGCGTGCACTCTTGCGTGGGTAGGGGAGCGTGGCTGACCCGTCGTGTGGCTAGAAGGTTTGGCGGATAGAGAGACGAGAGGGCGGAGAAGACAGTAAACGGGGTTCCGGCCAGACTGCATTCCTCCTTCGAAGCAAGTCGGTTTCACTCTCTGACGTCTGTTTATGCCAGTCTGGCCTGGAGGTCCAAGTTTGCTGGTCTTGGGTCCGTTGTCTCTGGGTGATCGGGGGTATTCTCGGAGGGGTTGTCGTTTAAGTCTGCCCCTTTGAGAAAACAACTGAACTGATGTTTTCTCTCTTTTCTTCTTTTCCCTCGTTTGTTTGCAGAACTGCCAGCTGAGGAGGGTGAGTGGAGCTTTGGCAGTCTTTATTGCAAACTAAACATTGTTGGTGGGTGTGAAGACAGGCATACATAGTTTGGTTTAGGGAGGTATATCAGCTAGGCATTTTTCTTTCGTGAGCTTGAGAGGAAAGTGAATTGGTTTCAGGAAAATGGAAGTTCAGAATGACATAGGTTTGGGCATGTATTGAGCATTCGCTACAAATATGAGTACTATTTGGGCAATCAAAGACCTATTTTTCCCGAGAAAACCTTTATTGTACTCACATTTTTTCAGCAAAAAAATTTGGAAGGACAAATCATTTCTTTGAAAGTTCTGCGAGGAAAATTTCTCGCTGGTAATGCACTGGAAGCTGGCAGCAGATAGTTCTTCGTGTCGTTGATAGTTCCCATCTTCATTTCAAAGCATGTAAGGCATTTTGTCGTCAGTGGTGTGTTTAGAACAGGAAGGGAGTAAAGTTCATTGACTTATGGGGGAAACTACCTCCCTTCAGTGGTGTTTCGGTGTCGCAACCAATGGCATGCAATAGAACTCGGCTTTTCTTTGGAACTTATCGTGGCTTAGAGGGGGCGAACATTGTTAATACAGTCTAAGCTCATTATAACAGACTTTGTTTTTGATCAAGATTTTGGTCTGTTGTAAAAGGAGTATGTTGTGTGCAGATATAAAGTTGAGTCAATGGTACATAGATGAAAACCAGCCGAACTTGACAAATCTGTACGTTATATCCAAATGTCTGTTGTAACCAGGTCTGTTATAATGAGCTTGGACTGTAATTAAAAGCCAGTTGTGATCGTATCAGTGCCTGCTTCTTAAAGGACACATGCAAAGGAAAAGAACATTTTTTTAAACAGCTTAGATGGAAAAAGGATATCATAAAATAATTTTACAACGAAGAAAAAAATTTTAGAGCTATATCTACGGTGTTATACGAATTTGTAGTTGGCGCCCGCGGCCACCGCGGAAAAGTGGCCCTTATTTATCACATGACGGGCCCATATTTCTCACATGGTGCTTGCGCTCTTTCAAAAGCTTCCTATGGCCTTTAAAAGTAACTCATTCATCTTTGTTTGGAGCACAACAAAAAACTAAGATTAATAAGTAGCTTTTAGAGCCCAAAGGAAACTCCTCAAAAAAGCGCAAGCAAACGTAACAGACCTGTGGGCGCCCCGAAGCAGACAAACTTGTGCGGTGGCGCCGACGGCGGTGTGGAGAAACGCATTGAAGCGGAATCGTACAATACTCAGCATGCGCTCGGCGGCGACGCGGGGCGGCGGCGCACAGGCCTACCACGTGACCAGCGGCGGCTCCCGCGGGTGCCAACCACAAATTCATATAGCGCCGTAAATATAGCTCTAAAAATTTTCTTTCTTTGTTGTAAAATCGTTTTATGATATCCTTTTCCCATCCAAGCTGTTTAAAAAAAATATTTTTTTCTTTGCATGTGTCCTTTAAGAAAATTGTATTCTAGCTGTAAATCTGTAGTGTTTCTGAGGGAAGTGTGATGCTCATAATCCGTTGCTTCTTTTTTTGTTTGTTTCAGGCAAGCCTTTGTGGCAACTTATACTGGAACAGTTTGACGACCTTCTAGTGAAGATTTTATTATTAGCTGCTGTAATTTCATTTGTAAGTACACATCTGCTTTCTTTGAGTGTCTGTGGGAGAAAATGAAGTGGAGGGGAATGGCTTTCTCGAAGCTCACTTGGTACCTCTAGTCTGGTTGTTTTGAGCTTGTTGCAACACTGGGGATTGCTACAAATTCCCCGCTTTGTTGCCCGTGATGGGATATGGAAAGCTCAAAACGAGCTTCAGGGGGAGGCCTGAAGCTTTGAATAAAAATATCCCTAAAAAGGTGTTTTGGTAGATGGTTGAGCGTGTTGGTTTCTAATTTACGACAACGAAAGAGGGACATTGAAAACAAATGACAATGCAGGCTTTTGTTTGTCTGTTTTCAATGTCTCTCTTTCGTTTAAGTAAAATAAAGTTTTTTTGTTTTTTTTTTTTGAAGTGGCAATTTTGGAATTTTTAGCTATTTTTCTTTTGATCCACCAAAAGTCTTATATTGAAGATAAATAATTGAGCCATAATATCACTTTATAATATCTAGCAGGCTAAAGTTGCTCTGAAGTTGATGCTGAAACATTACTCTCTGAAAACACAAAATTCGGACTCGGCAAATTTTCAGGAAGGATGTCTCAGCATCTAGGGCAAACAGAAACATAACTTTTTAACACCATGTAGCTATATGTGCAAAGCATATAATGTTGGAAGCAGATTTTTCAATATAGGTGTAGGAAAATTTTCAACCAAACTATTGTTCTATTGCTTGGTATGTGCACATTAAACTGTTAACTTCTGTGTGTTGTTAATTCACTAATAATGATTTCATCTAAAAAGTGCTTTCAATGTTGTACTCTTCATAGTTGGTAATATCTGGCCATTTGTTTCTTAAAAATAGTTTTTCTTATTATATTGTTTTTGTTTTTGTTTTTTAGTATTGTTTTTTTTTAAAGGTGAGTTAATTTTAATTATGTTGAGAATTAACCTTTCTTATTAAATAAAATACCAGATATCTGAAATCGACATAAAAATCTGAACAAGCTTGTGCTGTTTCATTTTGTTTGGTCAAAAAATGAGGAAAAAAAGCTCGGAGACCAGTGTTCAACTTTAATTTATATTAGCCGAAATAGGATATGCTAAAGAAATTTGGGAGGAGCTCTTACTGTGGGGGCAAGGTCATGTGCGTTGCTGCGATGCTTTCATTGATTCACTGGCCATAGCTTTTTGGCGTTCGTTTGGGTGTTGCTGAAACAGAAGTGTGCAGTGTTGGAACAGTGTGACCTTGTGAACCTGAAGCACGCTATGGCTTTTGTTCTTGTTCCAGGTTCTGGCGCTATTTGAGGAGCATGAAGACTCCATTACCGCCTTCGTCGAGCCTTTTGTCATCCTCCTCATTCTGATTGCCAATGCCGTGGTGGGCGTCTGGCAGGTATGTCGTCTCTCCTTGCTCTGTGCTTGCAGTGGAACCTTTCCGTAGCACTAAATAACTGATATATACGACATGCGTGACCAAAAGCGTTGCTGTTGTCGGCCTTTCACGATTGGCCACACGCTCGCTGCGACAATCGAGTGGTGTGAATTCTGCCAATATGACGGAAATAAGAGTAGTGTCGGACCATCCACTTCGACGGCGTTGGCTTAAGAACACAACGATTGCGAGCCTCCATCGTGCTTTTCACACACACCGTCAAACTGTTCATCAGCAACTATAGTTCTGGTGGTGACGTCATGCATAGGCACCAGAAGAGGGCACCAACAAAGCATCTCGTCGCCAACAGTTAAGATAAAGATGCAGTGAAGCGAAGCTGAAGTGCGGTTGCCGACCGATTTTTCGGACCTTGCAGGGACCCAGAAAACGTCCGAAAAATAGAGTAGTCCAAAAAATCGGCAGATTAAAGAACTTGCCTTTATTACATCTCAGCAGGCTGAGAAAAAGCTATCAATAGTGCCTTGCTTCAGGTTATGCCTCCGCTTGCGTTTGGCCATTTTCTATTAGCTCGAGAATCGCTGCCTTCTTTTCTAGCATTATGGTCTAGCTCTTTCCGCGCTTCTTAGCGATACTTAGCGGTGGCTGAAGGACAGATGGGACCATGGACGTCCGAGCCAGCGTAGTCTGAAAACATGATTCACCAAGACGAGATGAGAGGTGCGAGTCCACAACTGCAGAATGGCGAATGAACAGAGCAAAATGGTAACAATGATGATGACGATAATAGTGTGCAGCTAGGTTAAAAAGTAAATAAAGAAAGCCTTAGCTTAGCATTGCGTAGCAGAAGGACTTGGCAGTACTCAAGTTGTGCTGCCAAACCAAGCCAATCCATGCACAGCCAACATAGAATCTGAAATGGCGGCTTTTTGGTTCCGCTCACCGTTTGCGTCGATTTTGTCCGAGATGTCAAACTTTTGGACTTCAAGCTGTCCGAAACATTGGTCATGAATGTGCTCTATTTCTCCCGGGTAGGTCGCGGTTCCTCCTTTTAGGTCGGAAATATCGAACAAGTTTGAATTATCGGATTCCGGAAAAATTGGTTGGCAACTGTTCTTGTAATGCCAGTACAGGTGTTTGAGACTTTGATAGTCAAGATTCTTTTCCCCGTAAAAAGCGAACTTATAACGAGTGGGGGAGGCTCTGCTGTAAGGAAAACTATAATTATTTCTTTCTTTTTTTTAAATATATAGTTACATAATGTTGAATGTTGTGAAAGAAGTAATTGCAGTATCTATTACCCCAACACAGTAAGCAGTTTTTTTTGTTTTTTTTTATATTTCGAAGGCTTGATCAACTTATATTTGAAAAAAAAAAAAAAAAAAGCTTGTGATTTGTAGGAATGAGGAACCCTAGCGCCGACGAAACCTTGCTGTGCCAAGAGCAGTATACTTAAATGCTAGTTCACATGCTTGCGACTGCTTATGACCATGTGCCTTAATAGCTCTTTGTTGCGACGAGAGAAAGCCCTGGCATCATCTATCGTGTAGTCATGGAACACATTGCCTTTGACGATGTTATAAACAATTATTTCTCACAGATACATTTGATCTCTCAAATACCGCAAAACTTTCGCCGAAATGCCAGGGTCACCTCATAGACAGCGCCCAGGGTTTTTTGGTGCAAGAGATTGCAAAAACTGGGTCCTAAGCAAACGCAAGCGCATTGCCTAAAGATGGAGTCTAGCAGAGCCCAATGTGTCTGTTGGTGTCCCCCCCCCCCCGCTCAGGAACGCAATGCAGAAAGCGCCATTGAGGCCCTGAAGGAGTACGAGCCCGAGATGGGCAAGGTGCTGCGAGCCAACAAGCACGGGGTGCAGAAGATCCGGGCCAAGGAGATTGTGCCGGGAGACCTGGTGGAGGTGTCGGTGGGAGACAAGGTGCCCGCCGACATCCGGCTGGTGAAGATCCAGTCGACCACCCTGCGGGTGGACCAGTCCATCCTCACGGGGGAGTCGGTGTCGGTCATCAAGCACACGGACCCCATCCCGGACCCCAGGGCCGTCAACCAGGACAAGAAGAACATCCTCTTCTCGGTGGGTCCCCCCTCCCCTCTCAGAGGACCTTTGCATGCTGGCTCCTCCTGAAAGGATTTGAGCAATACTATTCCCCCTTCCCCTCTTCAAACGGTGTCACTAGTGGATCTACGCAGTGCCACCAGCAGCATGCCAAGACGCATGCGTCTGCCACTTTGAACAGTTTGCCGCTTGGGGTGGGTGTCCTGTGCGGGCCTTGTCTTCTATAGTTGGTTACTAAGAGGTGAGGGGAAACTCCTCCCAGCTCTTTCCATTTCAGCAGAGCGAATGCTGGAGAGTGGTTTGCCTCCTCTCCACCGTTAACTTTGCTCAAGTGGGAAGAGGTGGGAGGAGCTTCCCCTCAACTCTTCACCTTTCACTGACTATGGGTGGTATTGGTTCTAATCCCTTCCTCTCCTGGCCTCTTGGTAGAGGAAGACTGTAATGGGATTGTCTCGCGGAAAACCGAGGTTGTGGGTAGGTTAGGTTAGGTTAGGCTTTAATCCTCGTTTTGGTGGACCCACCGCATTGTGGAGACTCTTTCTTTGAGGCGTAAGGACGTGGTAGTCCGAAATGGGTGGCCTGCTCGATGTAAAGTTGTTTCCAGTTGCCCCAAACAATTTGACGAAAGGATCAGAGTCTTTCACGAGTAAGATTGTCATTGGGTTGCCTAGTTTAAAAACTCGCGGCGTAGCTAACTAATTTCGTGCCTTTCGAGCCAACTATACTCGTTTTCACCTCAAGAACCGCGGTAAAAAAGTCCGGCTGGTCGTGGAGCATTATTCATTTCTCTTTTTACGTAAAGAATTAAGATATATGTAGGTCTGTTTTAGATGAGATATATGTTATTTTACCGAGACATATCTGTTTCAAATGCCAAAAGCATTGTTTCTTCGACAATCAAATCTTGCAAGAACTATTTCGAATGGCATGGGAACAATGTGCAAGACTACTATTTGTTGAGGTGAAAATGAGTATAGCATTGTAAGCAGTCCGCTAAATATCTGGGTTGTTTGAAAACGTCGCTTGTTAAGTTGCAACCTATGGTGCAAGATTTGCCAAACAGTTTCCAAGGCGCAGTACTCACTATTTTTAAAAGTTGCCACGTCTGTTTTTGCGGGCTCACCAACCGCCGAACTTTCACGAGCTGCTCTGAGCCACTTACTATCTGGAATTCGCTTCTCATCTGAAGCTAGTTTTTTTTAAGAGTTTTTAGGTGGTCAAAATATGCCCGACCTGATAAGTGGCTACAGTGCGGGTGGAACAGGTTGTTTCTGTTAGAGCGTGTCGATCTAGGTAAACATTTGTGCTCGGGAGAATTGGCACAGTCAGGCTGCGAGTCTCACGCCGATTGACGACACGACGACCTTTGACCCATGCAGGGAACCAACATTGCATCCGGAAAAGCCATCGGCATCGTGGTGGGCACCGGTCTGGAGACTGCCATCGGTATGTACCGCCCTCCAGGGTCGCTTCGATTCTTGCCGTGGCGTCCAACTCCTTGCTCCTCTCTGACGATGCGAACCATCCCGCAGGCAAGATCAGGACGGAGATGACGGAGACTGAGGAAGTGAAGACACCCCTGCAGCAGAAACTGGACGAGTTTGGCGAGCAACTTTCCAAGGTGAGGGCGCCACTTGTGGCCATCCGTCTGCAACCGTGTTGGTGACCTCTTCCCAACGTTTTTTCTTCACTCGCATTTAGCCGGCTCCTTAGAGCATCCACCACCATCTTAATGGTGTTGATAAATTTCTGAAGCATGGCGAGTGACCCCGTCGAAGACTGCACGAAGTAGTTCTTAAAAAAATTGGATGGCGGGGTGGAAACAATGTTTTTGGCATGTGAAACATGTATGTCTCAATGAAATGGCTAATCTGAAATGCATCTGCATATATCTTATGTCACCACATAAAGGGGTAAATCAGAGACGCTATGGAAGGAGCAGGACTTTTTTTTACTTTAGTTCTTGACCTCAATACTACTATAGTTTGTGTTTGTGGCATATGTTGCCGAGGCTGTGTGCCAAAGCCGGCGATGGTGGAGAGGCGTCGCTGAAGTGACGACCTCCGTCCCAGGTGATCTCTGTGATCTGCGTGGCGGTGTGGGCCATCAACATTGGCCACTTCAACGACCCGGCGCACGGCGGCTCGTGGATCAAGGGTGCCGTGTACTACTTCAAGATTGCGGTAGCCTTGGCGGTGGCGGCCATTCCGGAGGGCCTGCCGGCGGTGATCACGACCTGCCTGGCCCTGGGCACCCGGCGCATGGCCAAGAAGAACGCCATTGTACGGTCCCTGCCCTCGGTGGAGACTCTGGGCTGCACCTCGGTGATCTGCTCGGACAAGACGGGCACGCTCACCACCAACCAGATGTCCGTCAGCCGCTTCTTCATCATCGACAAGGCCGACCCCGGGGACATTTCCTTCCACGAGTTCGAGGTCACCGGCTCGACCTACGAGCCCATCGGCGAAGTGTGAGTCCCCGCTCGTCTCGGTTGCGCCGCGGTGGCTCGCAAATGCCGCAATCTTTGGGTCGTACAGGGCGTGGCACGTGTGAAATGCCGCCATCAAAGCCACTGTTGAGCTACAATACACTTATTTGTAGCGCTAACTTGGGTAGTAAAGCTGCGTCCCACCTAAGAAAAATGCTAAAAAAATTCCAATGTTTTCGCACTTTTCATTGTTTTTTTTTTCGTTAAAAAGTGAGGGTAGCGGATACGCCGCAGCACTACCACTGCTGCCAAAGTTTTGACGTGACTTCAGATGCCCTTCATTTTACAGTGCCTATGGGAAGTTCCACGCCCGAATATATCTAATAGCTTTGGACCTCACCTGCCAGCACTGACCTCCGCTTTAACCACCTACTGGTGCCCGTAAACCGAGTGTCTCGAATTTAGAACTTGAACGCTCTTTTCTTGTGGCTCTCATAACTGAGATAGTGTGGGAAAGATAGGTATCAAAAAGCAATGCGGGATGTTGCGTCGGCTCGAAACGCAGAAATTCCGCAGCTTCTCTGAGCGTGCCCTTTAGAACTCATAGTTTTTCTCGGCGCCTGTTAACCGCATTGCTCCGACACCTCCCCCAGGTTCAAGAATGGTGCCAAGGCCAACTGCGCCAACTACGAGGCTCTTCACGAGTTGACCACGATCTGCTGCATGTGCAATGACTCCAGTATTGACTTCAATGAGGTGGGTTGCAATCTCGTGCCTGGCCCGGTCTACATTGATCCTGGGAAACTGGGAGGAGTACCCTCCTTCTCGTTGTGAGGAACCCCTGCGCCTCTTTGCACCTTTCGCTCGAGTGTCTCCGATTAACTGTTACCATGTTGGAATGTAGGGCCAGTTGTTTGCCTTCATGGAAACAAGTATTCTGCCTTAATTGTCCGTGATAAATTAATGCTGAATGCTTTTTAGCGGGTTGTTGAAAACAAGTCAACCCCCCAGAAATCGTCATTGTACCGTTGTGCTTTACAATAATTATTGTCAGAAAACAAGTACAGCAAAGTTGATAGGAATTTGAATGCTGGTCACGAAAAAACTGCCTTTTTGAGGATATGCGACTGGAATTCAAGCAACCAGACAATCATTCTTTACATTCATATTGCTGCACCTTCGCTTGCTTTTGTACACTGCTGCTTGCATATTTCCATGATGTGATTGCTGTGCCTTTTGCACCTGCGCCATATGTGCCAAAGGGCTTACCCTGCCTGCGTCCCCCTACATTTTACCAAAACTTTGAGGAATTTGTGCCAGAAATTTATTGCTTCAATAATATTGAAAATGAATAGCTCGGGCCTCGCCACCTTGCCGGATTGTTACGATATGCTTGTGCGGGGTTTCAGAACTTAAGATAATCACCTCAGATAACATACTATTCGATTTGATTTTGCGTCACACTGATAGTACTCGGAAGTTTCGCAATCATTCTTATGTTTGTTGTCTGTTCTGGCGGGTTAGTTAGTTGCGTCAGCCCGATTAACGGTAGTATCGCTTAACTCTAGGGACAACTGTCAAGCATACAGATGGTACGCATGAAACAATCCGATGAAGGGTGCCGTGAATGTAAGAGTCTGGCATCAGGAAGTTATCGCTAAGCGTTTGTGATGCAATAATGTTTCACGTATGCAACACAATTGCCTAGCCATTTGCCGTACGTGTTTTTCCTCTCGTCCACCTGCAGTACAAGCAAGCCTTTGAGAAGGTCGGGGAGGCCACGGAGACAGCCCTGACGGTGCTGGCGGAGAAGATGAACCCCTTCGGCTTCGACAAGAGCGGCAAGTCGAGGCGGGACGCAGCCCTGACTGTGAACCACGGCGTCCAGGCCATGTGGAAGAAGGAGTTTACGCTGGAGTTCTCTCGTGACCGCAAGTCCATGAGCTCCTTCTGCAACCCGACGCGGGCGGCCGCCAACACCCGCCTCGGAAACGGACCCAAGATGTTTGTCAAGGTGGGTTTTGGTCTGGCGTCCAGAGCGCATTTTCGACCGCTGCATTTACCCCATCATCGTTTCTGGTTTTCTAGGGGCGAAGCTCCTTAGGGTCTAGCCTTGTCCGTCCGTCCGGCTGGCCGGCCTGCGTCTGTGCTCACATAAAAAGAAAAAAATGTTTGTGCTGTCGACAGGATTCAAACCTGTGGGGGGGACCTCAATGGATTTCTAGTCCATCACCTTAACCACTCGGCCACGACTGCGGGACGAGTAGGGGGCTCTGAGATGTGGTAGTTACCCAAGAGCTAAGGTTTCTGTCATGGATGAAACGTTGCATGTAGCCACTCAACGTCTATGCAGGAGAGGGCGCTGCGGTCAAATGCGTATATAATCGCGTTAAACCTTGCATGCATTGGCTCAACGTTTATAGACGAGAGGGCGCTGCGGTCAAATGCATATATAACCACGTTTCATACCACACATTCTCTTTCTGACATGGACCGTTGACTTAAGCGGTGGAGATGCGTTCCCCCCGCCTTCTAGCAGATCCAAGCTGATCCGCTAGAAGAACCACTGGCTGTGCATTTCACCGACCATAAAGCAGTAATAATGAAGTCGAAACGCAACCCAGAACTCAACACTACCTATGAGCAATAAAAAAAAAAAAAAAAATCAGCACCTACAGCATTATCTATGAACAATAAAATCAGTATCATCAGCACCACCAGAACTTCGCCCCAATCAACATCATTCACCACGTGGAGATGCGGCCATTTTTTTATTTCTACACGGCGATGTCGCAAAAGTGTTGCGCCGTTTCCTGTTGCGATCCTGGTAGTGGCATTGCAGCAGAGATTCGCGTGGCAGATGCCCGTTCTGCCGTAGGCTGGTCCGCAGTCGGACAGTTCGCGGAACCTGCGACGGCCAGGGGTCGGCACGCTGCGATGACTGCGACCATTGCATTCGCGCATCTTTTTTGCCAGAACTTGTCCGCTACGACCGACTGCCAGAATCACAATGTCCGGCAGCGTGACGTGCCGGCTCTCGCGGCATAATTTGCTGTCGCTCTGGGACTGCTTTTGACCGGTACGGGGCTGAAAGCACCGTTCCAAGAGATATTCCGTCCACCGTAGCTTCAATAAGGATGTGCACTCTTTGAATTTATGCCTGCGCGCTAGTTTGTCAAAATACACTGAGGGGTATCGATCGTTTTGGCTCGGTCGGTTATGAGGCAGTACACGGCCAGCCGGTATGATGATGACAGAAGCGTGCGACACCTGGTATGATGTACCTAAAAACGTTACTGAGTACGAGGAATTGTGTCTTTTCTAAGTTGCAGCATGTCATGTGCGCGATAAAAGCTGCAATTGCATCTTTGATGAGCTGCCAGCATAAAGCAGTATTTCCACGAGGAACAAATCCCGGTTTTCCTATACGGCGCCGCAACGTCGGCTTCACAGCGGACGGAGAGAGGGATGTTCGAACAGTACAAACAGTCCTGGTTTGGCGGGGGATCAGTTTGTTTTTAATGATGGTTAATCTTAAAATCTTTGTTGTCAAGCGTAGAGACAGTTAAATTTGTCTGCAGTGGCGCAAAAAGTGGAAACCGCTAAATTGGGCCGCAAACGCCAACATCCCTCCCTTCAGCAGCCCGTTGGTGCGAACAACGAGGTGCAGAGGGGAGAGACATAGTGCCGTTGGTCAAAATGAAGATGTGTGAACCAGCATTAAGCCGTTGCTGGAACAGATTGTCCTGGAGCGCTTCGGGAGCTGACGCCCATGCCCCGCGTTTCAGGGTGCCCCTGAGGGTGTGCTGGAGCGGTGCACCCACTGCCGGGTGGGGGACAAGAAGCTGGCCATGCCCCAGATGATGAAGCAGCGCATCCTGGACCTGACCAAGGCCTACGGCACGGGCAGGGACACGCTGCGCTGCCTCGCCCTGGCCACCCTGGACACGCCGCCCAAACCCGAGGAGATGGACCTCGGGGACTCTAACAAGTTTGCCACCTATGAGGTGGGCGCCCTCCCTCTTTTGTCGGGGGTTTGCTCAGTGGGGAAGGGTACATGCCGGACGGGGAAGCGGGGTTACTGGGGCCACTTCTGGCTGAGGCGTGGCTGGGGTCTCCAAGTGCCAAAAGCAAAGATGCAGCATTTCTTGGAGTGTTTTCTTACGCACATATTTGAATGTGAACATTGTGCAACGCAAACAGACTTCACTACAGTCGAATCTCGTTAATTCAAACTTGAGGGGGACCGAAAATATGTTTGAATAAAGCAGAGTTTGAATTACCAGGAGCTTTCTCCCATAGAGGTGCATAGGATGGGACCTGATGTTAGTTTGAATTATCTGCAAGTTTGAATTAAGAGAGTATGAATTAACGAGATTCGACTGTATAGCAGCCTACTGCTCTGTGACTATAAACCGCAATTGTCTTCACGTCGTTATGTACCTAGCTACCATCCTTAGCTCGATGCCTCGCTCGTTTGAAACATACCCATTCATTCCCTCCCGCACAGGCGCGGGGTGAAACAGCGCTTTCGGTGGGCATCCGAGTGCTTGCTCGGCCCAGTTCAACTCGCTGTTGCTAGCAGCGTTTGATTGATTTGTTTCTGGTATCACTTCAAAGCTGAATAGACATACACTCTATAGTAGGTGCTAACGTATAACCTGCGACAGTACTGCATTACTAATTCCCCCATGAAAGTTGAAATTTGAGCCTAAGATTTACCGTCGAGGCCTCTGTCTCCGTTCCTGTTAAATGCATATTGCTGAAATGTCAAGCATAGGTAAATCTCGTCAAGCTAAACTTGATGGTGAAAGAATAGAGATATGTCCATCCGTTCGAGATATATGCACGATTATAGTGCGTCCGACACTGACATGACGTCACCCGTTCCACCGTCTTGCGACACGTCTAGCATGTGTTTGATACTTGGGTTTCATTCTGTTATTCCGTGACTTACAAATAGATCTGTTACATTTCCTTCATTCATTTCATTTCGCGATATACGGCACAAGACATCGTCACGTCTAAAACTTGCAGCTGCGTCCTACCCACAGCCTATCCATTTTTTTTTTCCATGAATTTATATTTGTTACGGCTGCTCTTGCCGGTTGGGAGTGCTGCAGGATTCAGTTCATGCCACTACAGAAATGTAAATTTAACTTGTGTGTGCGGCCCTAGATCCTGTATGAAGGCAAGATCTTCTCTGGCTGAACATATGCGCTTAGAGGTGTGAAAGTGCAACATGTCTGCAGCTCTAAAGTCAGGCATCCTTATTGCCATTATTTATTGCTTTAAATTATGAAATTGCTTGCCATTTGTGTCAAATTGCACCATGAACGAAAGTTTGCTACATCTTGCACCAAAATGACAATTTTGCTGAGATAAACTTTTTTCACAATTGTTTTTAATATTGGTCGAATTTAATATTTAGACAAGCAGACAGAAAGGAAAAGGGTGCAAATATGTATTTCGCAACATGTTTACTCGCCTCATAGTTCTTTTCATCTGAGAACAGAGTACAGTCGAAGGGTCGAATGCATATAACTTTGAATACACAAATGCACAAAGTCACAGGGCATTGGTTGCACTTAATTGATTTAGCCCAGGGGTTCCCAAACTTTTTCGTCCGAGAGAACCCCAGCAAGCCTCAAAAAGTCCCTGCTTCAGCTGTTGTCTGCTTCAGTTGCCTTCTACTTCCGTTGGCTTCTGCTTCAGCTCTCGTGCGTTTCAGCTGTCGTGTGCTTCAGCCATCTGCCTTAACCGCCCATCTGCAGGTGGGACTGACCTTCGTGGGGGTGGTGGGCATGCTGGACCCCCCGCGCAAGGAGGTCTTCGACTCGATCCAGCGCTGCCGGGCGGCGGGCATCCGGGTGATCGTCATCACGGGCGACAACAAGGGCACGGCGGAGGCCATCTGCCGGCGCATCGGCGTCTTCACCGAGGATGAGGACACCACGGGCATGTCCTACTCGGGCCGGGAGTTTGACGACCTCCCAATCGAGGAGCAGCGCAGGGCCGTCCAGAGGGCTCGGCTCTTCTCCCGTGTGGAGCCCGCCCACAAGAGCAAGATCGTGGAGTTCCTGCAGGCAGACGGAGAGATCTCTGCCATGGTGAGGGTCACTCTCTCTGCGCCGGCCTCTTGCGGGTCGTGCGAGGCCCGCCTACAATGGGGCCGTAGTCCAGTGGGGTAATGACGGGAGTAGAAGGCGGCAAGTCGTAAGCACAGACATTGGTGGTCTCGAGAAAGAAAGAATGCGAAAGAGAGTGGCAGAAGATCGAAGAAAGCAGGCGAAAGGTTAGGTGCGTTCGTTTTGCCGCGGCGAGTCGAAGTTGCGAGGCTCGTCAACTTTATTCATTTTTATCAAATGCACGACCCCAGTGTTTTTGTGCAAAATAAAGCTAGAAAAATGATAGATACAGACATTACAAGTGCTTTTTTCCTACTCCTTCGTTTATAGCAATGTTGGTAGCAATATGGTCCTATTGGGACCACTGATGTCCACGCCCATGCCCCGTTGTTTCGAAGGAGCCGGAATGCATGGGACCTTTCCCCTCTAGATTATTATATTAACTCTATGTCGTGGATGAACCTCGATTTCAAATGGGAAAAGCGCTGCTGTAGAAACTATTCGAATGCCGTCATTGAAATGAAGTGCGGGTAAAGCAACTTGTGTAAGCAACAGTTTTGAGAGTGGTAAATTAGTCTGGTGAGCCTTCGCTGCCAGCATGCCCTTAACTACGGAATACACATATATGGCTCCAAATGTATACTCCCTGTAGACGCAGACCTGTAACGGAAATTTGGAGCCGGATTGTCAGTAATGCAATTTATTGTGCCACTCACGTATTTCTCTATTTTCACGTCTTGCTCTTCGAGAGAAAGCATCGGGACTTTTTCTGAATTCTGTAACGAAGCTTGCGGGGACCGCAGACGCAAAAAGAAGGCCGGACAGGGTGTTTTGGCTCGTATTGTGGTCCGCGGGGGTATGCGTCGCGAGATGTTTGGTTATCGGTGCGTGCGCTCAATGGCCTCGATGATGCATGCAGACGGGCGACGGCGTGAACGACGCGCCGGCGCTGAAGAAGGCGGAGATTGGCATTGCCATGGGCTCGGGCACGGCGGTGGCCAAGTCGGCCTCCGAGATGGTGCTGGCGGACGACAACTTCTCTTCGATCGTGTCGGCGGTGGAGGAGGGTCGGGCCATCTACAACAACATGAAGCAGTTCATCCGCTACCTGATCTCGTCCAACATTGGGGAGGTGGTCAGCATCTTCCTGACGGCGGCCCTGGGTCTTCCGGAGGCCCTGATCCCCGTACAGCTGCTCTGGGTGAACCTGGTGACGGACGGCCTGCCGGCCACCGCCCTGGGCTTCAACCCCCCGGACCTGGACATCATGGAGAGGCCGCCCCGCAAGGCGGACGAGTCCCTCATCTCGGGTGGGTCTCCCCCCGACTTCTGTACCAATCTTGGCAGCCATACTCTCATCACCGTCGCTTTGAAGGGAAGCCGGTGCACTTTCTGAAAAGTACCGAGCTTGGAACGGCCCAGTAGTAGCTTTTTTGTCTCCTGAATTTTGTCATAGCACTGAAATTGTGCAGGATGCGAAGAAAGCTGTCGCTATTTCGCAAAACATTGGGCAGGGCATGCTGCAAACCTATCCTTTTCCTGTTATATCTGTTGAACGTGTCGTGACTTCATTGTTGGCATCTCGGAGCCAGCGAATATTCCCTTCCTCTCTTTTACTCAGCAGGGGCAGAGAGGCCATGGTGAAATTTTAAAATTTTGTACCGAATGCTCTCGGGCTGCATGACGACAGCATTTGGCTGACCCATTTGCTCCCCTGCGGGTACAGGCTGGCTGTTTTTCCGGTACATGGCCATTGGGGGCTACGTGGGTGCTGCCACGGTGGGTGCGGCCGTCTGGTGGTACATGGTGTGCCCTTCGGGGCCCCACCTCAACTACTACCAGCTGACGCACCACCTGTCGTGTGTGACGGACAAGGAGAACTTCCGCGGGGTGGACTGCGCCGTCTTCCACGACCCCCACCCCATGACCATGGCTCTGTCCGTGCTGGTCACCATCGAAATGCTCAACGCCCTCAACAGGTACTTCTCCGTAGCGTGTCGAAACTTCTACTGGGAAATCCCCCCTACGACTGCAATCCAGAAAGAGACCGATAGTTGGGGGGGGGGGGGGGGGGGGGTCACTGCGACTGATTGGCGTGCGTCCTTGCTTCCCTGTCCGGAGAATGCTGAAAACAGCTGTCAACGGTCATGTGCCATTGAAGTTAACTGCCTGGTTGTCTGAAAGGAACAATTTGCAAAATGTTATATAAGTCACTGTAATATCCAAGAGCTCTTTTATCGAATGAACGTGCTAGCACTTTATAAAAGCACATTTTTGTTTCCTTTTTGCCGTTCTGAAAGAACCGATTAGAGATTCACACGTGGTCTACGACAAAGGCTTCGGAGGAAGTCGTAGCTCGGGTCGTAGCCTTTCACCGATGCACACTACGTCAGTGGCGCGGTCGAGGTTGTTCCAGTGCGAGCTTCGATCCCTCGGTGCTTGCATTCCTCTATTCGCTCCGTTGGCACCGGGTGCCATAGGAGAGAGCCGCGGACACGCGATGGAGAGTTGGAGGGTCAGCGGCACGGCGTCGCCTGGCCGTACTGACGTGGGCCTCCTCTCCCGCAGCTTGTCCGAAAACCAGTCCCTTCTGGTGATGCCCCCCTGGACCAACATCTGGCTGGTGGCAGCCATGACCCTTTCCATGACCCTCCACTTTGTCGTCCTCTACTGCGACATCCTCAACGTGAGTATGCAGGACCACTCCTCGACCTCCTCGGTGGTACCCAGGGGTGCGAGGTTGCATCCATTTAGATACTTTTGGGGTGCCTCTAATCCTTTTCTCTCTCCCCGCAGACGGTGTTCTCAGTGTGTCCGCTGTCGGTGGGCGAGTGGATGGCGGTCCTAAAGATGTCCATTCCGGTCATCATTCTCGACGAGACGATGAAGTTCATTGCCCGCAAGTTCATCGACGGTACACAATATTACTTTGAGCTCTCCATCCTGCTGGGCACCTGGGTGGGATTCCTGGCCTATGTGCTCTGCTCCCCCTTCTAACGACTCCTCCCAAAAAAGAAGACGACTCCGCTCCCCCCCGGCAACCACAACCCCCCCGAGTCCACGCCCCGAAGAAGGCCCCCCTTCCCGCCCGCCGGGGCCGTGCCCCTCCCCCCACCCCTAAACAAGCGGACTTGCAGTAGCTAGTGGCGTAGAGACGGTTTTGCTGTCTTGTTTTTCCACTCTAATATTAACGCCGCTTGCGTGCGTGTGTGTGGAAGGCTGGGAGCCGCGCGTCGGCAGATCCCGGGCCGCTCGCGATCCCCTTTGGCCGATAGAGGTTCTAGGAGATAGCCTCGGGCGATCGGAAAGGCTCAGAGCTTCCGCGGAATAGCGCGACAAAACGTTCGGGGCCTCTCCGCAACTCCCGAAGAGGTGCAGAAGACGAGTTTCATGGAAGAGGGAATCTCGTAGGGGGGAACTGAGGGAAATTACGAAGTCTGTTTTTCTCTGTTCTCGCACGCGCCACCGCCGCCAGGAGTCTTTAGTGCATTTTAGTCCCAGAAGCTCGGAAGCCGACAAAGTCTTTCTCTCCCATTTTGGATCGGACGCGGTCTTCGGCCTCTTCCAATTCCTCTTGGAGGTTGTACATAGGTTGTTCCGTTTGCGGCGGGGAGCGAGCACTCTTTTCGTTCTTCCTCGAGACCTGTTGTTTTCTGTTTTGGTGTCTCGTCGGTCGTCCCCTGTTAATCCCGTTTCGGTTCTCTCGCCCTGCGTCGTAGGTTCGTGTCTATTTTTTTTTTTTTTTTTTTTTTTTTTGCGTGGTACGAAGAATTGAGTTGGGCTCTGGTGGTTGTGGGGCAAGAATGTGCCGTGGTGACAGTCGAGAAAAAATCGGAAAGCTACGGACACTGCTGCATTTCCGGAGAGTGACGCCAATAAACGTGGGGGAGGGTGAAGTGAAAGGGTGATGTCACGACTGGTCTCTCGTTTTTTTTCTTGTCCAGCTTCCTTGCGAGTGGTGTGTCTGTGTGTGTGGAAGGACGTTGCAACGCCCTAGTCCCTTTTTTCTGTTGCGACGGAACACCAAAAGAAACCCCGCACAGTTCTGCGTTTGCACGTGTTGCGTCGAGTGATGCATCTGTCTTTGTGGTTTTGTCGTCCCTTCTGCTGTCCTAACGTCGGTGCAGACGGTTTTCTACTGCTGCTCGAAGGTTCTGTGCAACCAAATGTCGGGGGTTGCTCCCGGGTTTTGTTTTGTTTGTGCATAGTTGGCATATTTTAGTTTGGGATGCATGTGGGGAAGCACCTGAGCTGTCGTAGCCTAAAGGGACACTGACAGGGTATTTGTGCTCGCCTAGCTTTCTATTTGAACACTGCCCGGAACTACCCAACTATCCAGAACACAATTTGTGGCTCGAAATTCGTTTGGTTTCCGCCTAAATAAAGATGGTAGAAAATTGGCCGGTTTCAGTTGCACTCGCCCTTTCCATGGTCATGTAGCGTTCAAACTATGTGTACCAAATATATTCAGTCGTGTGTCATCCAAGGCACATATCCAATATTAGAAAAAGCATGACAAATGGTGCATGCAACTTGTCGTCTACTTCACACGCTGGAGAAGCGGAGGAAACAAAATAGTGTGGTTGGGTGTAGCCACGTGACTTCTGACCATGAGCTTCCGTGCTCGTGGTTTGGTTTCGAGAATTTAGCTTTTTGGCGTTATTAAAACCATGTGCGATTTTGTAGCAAAATACTGATTGGCTAGTCTCCTCGCACCATATTAAATCGCCTATCGCAAAATTTAATAAAAGCTTTTTGAGGGGTTGTCAATGTCCCTTTAATCGCTGCGTAACGGGAGCGCGAGATGATGGGTGCATGGGTGAGATGAATTTTGCACTAACTTGAGAACTTGTTTTTCCTTGCACGAAGGGTCATTCGAGGTTCACACGACACCCGCGTTGCAAATGTTGTTTGCTTGGTAAACGACTATCGGTTCTTCGAAATTTGCTCTCGGGGAGAGAAAGGCATAACAGCACAAGCCTCATCTTCATTGAAGTTGCATTCCATGCTTCACTTGTAACTGCACAATACCTTTGTCTCACAAGATGGGGGATCTGAGCGAACGCAACAATTGTATTCGGACTCGAGAAAGTTGTGCATTGCTGTCTGGATAATTTCAGCTTATTAGCTGACAGGCAGAACTAATGCAGGCAATAGTATTGTATTTCAAGCTTTTCTTTTTTTTTTTTTTTTTTTTTTTTGCATTGTTTGAATGCAGAAGGCAAATTTAAAACTTTTTTCTTTCGAGCAACTTGTAACTTGCCCTTGTTTGAGGTGATGTTTTTTGTTTTGTTTGTTTTATGTATTTTTGTTTGGATATCAGTTATTTTGAAGAACAGAAAAGCTAATTTTAGCAAGATTGTCTAACAAGTTCCCCATATTTTCAGTGCATGTCCGTAGCACTAACAAAAGCAGGGAGCGAGATATATTAGGCAGCCACCGAATATGCTGTTCCACTTCTGTACTTCTGGGCAGTTTTTTGCAGCAGCAAAGAACACCTGTCCATAACTTGGACTGCGTTGCCTCGTAAAAGTTGTTCCTAGGTGTGGTTAGTAGGCATTGCATGCAGTAGCGGTTTTGTGTGTGTTTGCAAAAGGCTTGGTGGCCAGCCCTTGAAGTGTTGCCCGTTCTGATTGTTCCTAACAGCAGGGCAGCCCGCACCCCATTTGCGTCCCTTCAGGTCCCCTTCAGAGACCAGTTGCATGGCAACACCAGGTATAACAACCCCCTGGGAGGGGGCTCACATTCCTCCCTGGGCCCTTGTTTTTTTTTTATTTTTGCCCCGCTTCATTTCCTCGGGCCTTGGGTGGCTGCCTCGTTTGCTTTGCATGCGACTGCACTGCCCCCTTCTCTGGCTAAGGCTTCGGTTCTGCTTCGTTTGGGTTTTGTGTTTGTCAAGCTGTTCCAGGGGGTTTGGGACCGGCGGAAGTGCTGCACGTTTGGGTGCACCTAGTACGATCACATTATGTCGGCCTGAGAAAGTTTTGTCCACACAAATTTACGAGTGTTGCTAGTAGCAGTCTCCCACTAGGCAAACATTCTATAGGGTGTCCGCAATGGATCCTAGTGCTGTAGGAGTTGGAAAATATGGTGCCTGCATATGGAAAACTCTCGCCTAATGTGCATTTGGGTAAAATTTCGAGGTATAGACCTTTTACTAGAGCTTTTCGCACCTATCCCGACAAGCACAGCAAGTCGACAACAGAATGCATTGTATGCTCGCTGGGCCTATCTCATTTTTAATGGGAAGGGAGCTATGCCTCGAGATTTCAATGGGTAAAACACACAACCTAAAGTCACGTTTGGTGGAAGTTATACCTTTCTATGTCTGAATGCCAATTTTTCTAGCTTGCTTTACAGCGCTAGGATGCATCATGGACACCTTGCATACTTGCAGCCATGACAAAAGCACCTTGGCAGCGTTGTAATACTTGGGTGACTCGAACCAGTAACACATTAACTTTTTTTCAAACGGGCACTGCTGCTAAAGTGTCGGTAGGGTTTGTAGTAATGTTTGCTTAGTGGGGCACAGGCTTAGGACGGAGTTGACCGACGTGGATAGAGCCTATATTAAAGAGTTTCCAACCGCTTGGTTTATGGGCATTTGCAATACGAGCTGGAAGGAGGTGACCAATGCACGGGCCATCTGGAAGCGTCTCTGCCTTCACGCCTGCCTTCCTCCTCGCCATACGACATATTGCACACTTACGACCGATTGGCACAGGAGGTGTCTGCATTAAATTGCAAATGCTCTCCATGCTTTGAGATGGACCCTTTCTTCAATCTAGGCTCTTTAGATGCTCATGGGGTGACCAGCACAGAGTGGTCACTTGATGCGGTGCAAGTGATTGTATTGTTGCAGCACAACAGATGGTGGAAGCAAAACACTACTTTAGTTATATAGAGTCGGGCAACATTGCTCACTGCAGCTTGTATATTGGCTTGGCTTGTTTTCTGTGAGGATTGGCTTTTTTGCTGGCCTTTGAATGGTGCCCTACAGCACCGAAAATGCTGGGATATGATGTGGTCGTACATACTGTGCCTTCCTTTCTACACCGCCTCGCTCTCATTCGTGCAAATTTTTTTTTTTTTTTTACGATTTTGAGTGGCTGTTTTCAGCGTGTCCCAGGGTGCTTTCCTGAAGCAAATTGTCAAGGAAGCAACTGCCTCAGCTATATGAAGGTCGCGAGGAAAGGTCTGAAGGGCAGCGCTTGAAATCGGCCACTCACATTCGTTATTGAGTACTTGCTCCTTTTCATTGGAAGACCTGGACATATTGTGCAGTTGGGGATTGCACCAGATGTTTAAAACAACAATGTGAGCAAGTCTTCCGAGAAGCATGTTGGCGATTTTCTTTGTTAGATGGTGTTTCATGGTCAAGCAGGCTTAAGATTAAAGGATGCAGATGTGACCTGATAATAATGTACACTTTAGGAGTATGCCACCGACAAAGCTTGCCATCACAGTTCAGCCAGAAATGCCAGGTGAAGCCCAATGAAACATTATGCTGCAAACCAATTGTGCAAAGAGAAGCGTCGCAATATGGTTGTGCAGCCATTTGCTAGTTGACTCAACATATAGTGTAGATTCAAGTACAGGGTGTCACAAAAGAAAATTTAGTCTTTTCTTACCGCAAAATCAAACTAGGCATCACCGAACGCTTATTCTCCGCCCGAAGGTTGCGCTAGAGGTCACAACCAGATGCCAAAGTTTCAGCCCGATCCGATAAGTTAATCAAAAGTTATAAGTCATTTTCTGAAAATTTCAATGGGAAAATGGCGACCGACGGAGTTTTCACACTACGGCACCAGAAACCGAAAACGGGCAAAAATGGGCTCCATTTTTCCACTGAAATTTTCAGAAAATCACTTATAACTTTTGATTAACTTATCGGATCGGGCTGAAACTTTGGCATCTGGTTGTAACTTCTAGCTCTACTTTTGGGCGGAGAATGAGCGTTCGGCGATGCTTAGTTTATTTTTGCGATAAAAGAGACCGTGTAAATTTTCTTTTGTGA
Source organism: Ixodes scapularis (assembly GCF_016920785.2). Lineage (NCBI taxonomy): Eukaryota > Metazoa > Arthropoda > Arachnida > Ixodida > Ixodidae > Ixodes > Ixodes scapularis. Next base: position 30,875,412 of record NW_024609846.1, on the reverse strand, counting down.
CACCCTGTAGTGTGCCAAAGTTTGAGTCTGTATGGGCTAAACTTCGAAGTGGTTTTAGGAAATGTTTGAACTTCAATAGCAAGCGAGCACAGAGCGACATTGCTTGAAAAGCATCCTCTTGGAAAGTAGGGCTTCAGGTTTGGGGTTCTCTTCTGTGGTGGCACTGTGCTGCACGCTACTCGGGTTCAAACCACAGGATCAAGTACAATCCTGCCAACTCTTATCATTATTTTACTGATCCTGCTCCGCTGCTTCATGCTACAAAGGTAAGGTACCAGGCAGATATGTAAACCGCACACCTGCAGAAAAAAAAAAAAAAGTCGCGCATTGTTCATTTTATACGTTGCGAGAAATAGTTCTTGCGAGATTTGGTTTTGGGAGGAAGAAGCAATGCTTTTTGTGCGTTTAAAACGCGTATGTCTTGATAAAATAAATGTATCTAAAATGCAGCAATATATATCTACATAAAGGGGGAAATTGATAATGATCCGCCAGGAGGCGGACTGTTCTTACTACGGTTCGTGCCGGTCTCGAAATATTCTTTCTGTTCAGTTCTGCTTTATTTCCCCCCTTAAGTTTTTCGTTTAGTGTAGCGATTTTGGTTTATCTGCACATTTGTTAACCTTTTAGTTTTTGAGTTCGTTTTCTTCATTTCGGTTTCGTTTTGTTTTCTCTTCTCTCCTTTGTCTCCCTTCCCCCCTTACAGTCAGTCCCGAGATGCTAAAGAAGAAAAACTAAAAGCCCAGGGAACCTAAGGAGAAAAAGCACCAATCGTGCGAAAACATGAACAACTGCATAGTGCGTGTGACCTCCGATCTTAGTGCATGTTTAGAAATTTTCTTTATCCGTTCTTAATTTTCCTTGATCATCGTTTTTTGTTTTCTTTTACCGTGTGAGTGCCGACGAGTTGTGGAAAGACTCTCAAGCTTGAGGATTGTGTGTACAAAAAGGTATTGCCGACTATCTGTCGCGGAATAGCAGACGGTGAAATACGCAACTGCCGGTAGGATGGTTTGGTGTTTTGTTTCGACATTTTGATTTCGTGTCACCCCTCTACGCACATGCACATCCGTTTTTTTTTTTTTTTTTTTTTTTTTTTTTTTCCTCCTCCTTCCTCTAATACTTTGTTTTATCTGAACACTTCTCGTTCGGTAATTACTTTTTCTTCGTGAATAAAATGTAAAGCGAAACTGATCAACATGATGGCCGATCCGAAGAGGAATTCAGGTCAGAACCGAAACTGGCGAAACGGCTGAAGCAGACAACGCGCGCAGTTGACATCCTCTCTACAATCCGAAGAAAAAGTACTTGCCAGAACGGCACCATCGTTATCATTTCATTTACCACTCCCGCCTATTTAACTAAGAGATAAAAAGTCATTTTTAAAGACTATACATACGCGTTACTTTGTTTCTTGAACGTAGGGATGTTATAACTTTCGCTCACTGTGTATAGTTGACCGTTCTTGTTGTTCTCTAGTTTTTTTGTTTGTTTTTTTGTCCCTTCTGTGGCTGCAGAAGTAAGGAAGACACTGCGGCGTAGTAGAACCGTTTCGAAGAGCCCGCCCTTGACGATCGAGCTTATGCATTAGGCTGCGTCTAATACACGAAACAACAGCCCGTGTAGAAAGCCTTGCGAGCGTTAGGAAAATTTCAAGGAAACGCCGTATATACGGTGTCCCGCGGTGTTAAGCCTACGGCGGTATTTCTCGAATGGCCTCAGAACTCGCGCCCGCCCCCCAACGGTGGAAAGGTGAAAGTTGGCGTCAGGCGGCTGTGAGAGGTGCCGCCCATCGATGGCGACGATGAGTGTTTCGACGCTTGTTCCTGTACCCCGGACCACTTGTGATATGCTTCGTGCACCGTCTTCCCCTCTCTCCCTACTCCTCGCTCGGAATGAGAAGAAAACGTTTTGTACAGGCCGGTGTGGAAAGGAGGTCAACCCGTGTACCATACTAGAATAAACAAACAAAACAAAAAAATCACTCCCTAACGTACGGCCTGCTGTGTTTCTTCGTGGGTCTGCTGGGTTGAGGACTCGACCGCACCCGCGCTTCTTCAAGGTTACGTTTTTTTGTGTTTTTTTTTTTTTTTTTTACAAATATTTTTAAGGAACAAAAAGGAAAACTTTATTACATATCATTTTATTCGTTGTTGACTATGGGAAAAAGCGAGTGCATTTTATCTCTGCGCTCGATTATAAGAGCTAATATCACGAATAATTTGTACGTACTAGGCACATTGGAACATTTCTCAGTCACGCAGACGAAATAATTGGTCAGTTACAGCATTTTTATTTGAAATTCGTGGCATTAAAAACGGTGTTAAAACCGCTTCGTACGTGTATTTATGTGCACTGTCGGACACTGTTAGCGCGAACACGGCGTTGACGCTTTCGTGCCAAACGAACGAACGACATGTGGAAAACCAAGAGAGACGGCAAAAACTACTAGTAACACTGGGTAAGCAACTCCTTGTGCTTGCAGACGATCAAAATAAGTTGAAAGTCACGTAATATATAGTCCGATTTTTATTCTTTCTGCTCATGAATATGTGCGAAGATGCTTGTTCTGTTTTCAAATCATCACCCGCACGCTCCAAATCTTTGCAAATAGGGGGAAGCCAGAGGACAGGTGCGCGACAAAAACTGCCCAACATAGGAAATAATAAGAAAACACACCTTTCGTAGCCCACGTACTTTATTCTTTACGTTTCGAACGTTTCTTTTAACCGCTCGTAGAGATACACGACGGGGTCATTTTCATATAGTGAGAGGACAGGCATATTAGCAATGTAGCACCAACGGAATGCGGCTAACTTTGAACACACTCTACATTCCTTTCGATCGTTATTTTGCTTAGAATCATCGCTCGTTTCTACATACCTGCCATGGAACACAGGTTTGGGCCTGAAATATAGCGAAGTAATTAGAATCGTTCGGTGGTAAAGGAAAAATGCTGTAACTAAGCAATTACACTTTCACAATATCAATAAAGGTACATACTACCCAATACAAACGAAGTAACAAAGTTATTAATGTTATTTTCCGGCGACGAGACAAAATTCACGCGGGTTTTCCCATAGGAATACACAGGAAGACTGGAAAAGTAGACTGCATGCTGTCTGCTCCAATTTGCAACCGGAAGTCCCATAGACACTAGCGCCAGCTGAGCTGCTAGCGTTTATTGTAATAACTCTATGGGTGCCACCCCCATCTCCCCGGCGGACGCGCCGCTGGCGCCGCGTCGAACTACCGAAGTTAAAATGTACCTAAGTCGGGACGCGCTACCTGAAAGCCCCGCTGAGGCATGGTTGTATAAAAACAATATTAATTGTGCCGCAAAACCCTGCAACCTAAAGATTTTAAAAACATAACGCGCCCCTCTTTTTGTACTAAACTCCAATAAATTTCATACAAAAAGAGTCTTTTCCGTTTGTTTTTACGCGAAAACAGGCTTTCAAAAAGCTCAAGGTGACCACAGTACAGACAAACGATAAAGAGTGGCGCTGTTGTCGCATTTAGCTCGGTCTCGGTGGACGCCAGCGGCCCAGGTTTCGACGGCAAGTTTCCCAACTGAGTGTTTTAGCATATGCTTAACGCCCTTAACGCAGTACACTGATCTCAGAGCCGTATATGTAGAGAGTTTGGTCAATGGGAGGACGTGCGTCAGATTTGGAAAGAGGGCTTGGCACGCTCTCTTGACCAACCAGAAGCCGAAAAGAATCCCCTAGCGGTGGTAGCGGCAAACAGTTCTGATCAAAGATATATGTTTGTATATGGTTTTAATAAGCGCGTAAGAGTGAAGTATAGTAACTCTTCGTGGTTGAAAATAGGGCGCACGTGTTTGTTTTGATCATGATCATGCAGAAAGATGTAAGAAACGAATGCGCCGCTCGACTCTGTTTTGCGCGGACAGAGTGTGACCGCTCGGACGACAGACTCCCGGCCCTCGGCGCTTGGCGTACGGATTATGTCGATCGTTCCGCTAGTCGCACTCTTCCACCACCATTTTGGATGAACGTGATTGCAACATCACGTGTACCATATTTTCAGCCATCGAGAGTTACTTCAATGCAGTTATTAGGTTTGTTTCTCGCGACCACCGCCAGGGTATTATTTCCGGCTTCTGGTTGGTCACATTCGAATTTCTGAAGACGCCCTGGAACACGCCCAGCCCGCTTTCGGCCAATGGCGCCTCCGCATTTGTCTCCTGTACTTCCCAACGAATGGCCAAACTCTCTACATATATGGCTCTGACTGATCTCAATGATCTCTATGTGTTCGCTGCAGCGCGAGTGAAGCCACTGGACGGCCATCTTGCTCGTAGACGATTTGCGGTCTTGCTAGCGTTGTGCTGCGGTTTTCCAGCGTGCTATAGACGCGTTTTCTACTTGTTCATCGTCATTCGCCATAGAAGGTTTTTTAAGGTTGTGTAACCGTTGAGACTTGCCGTTGTGAGCACGTGGAACATTTTACGAAAGTGCAGCGCTGCAGAAAAAAGGTACAACTCGTCGAAAGCAAGTTTTGCTGGTTTCGCGGCGGGGTCAAAGTTTCCTTGGCACGCCGAAGTAGCCGAAGTGCTGCGTCTCTGTACCTTCGCACGCTGGGATACCGATCAAGATTCGCTTCGGCGCCGTGTGGATGTGTTTTGCGAGTACAATGTGCGTGAAGCCGTAGGTATACCTCTGGGCAGCGTTTTACTTTTACTCTGACTACTGTATTTGTAACTTACGAAACTCGCAGCCCAGAAATGAACTTGATCCAGTGTCCACCACGTGTCCACTATAGTCGGTTACAGGTTAAGAAGGTAGCGGCAAATGCCCCTCAAAGGGAATCAGATATCCCTCCGCCACCTCCGCATCCAATAGCGTCCCACCGTTTCCGTGACGTCGCGGCCAACGCGCGAGGAGGGTCTTGCCTTTCTGTACATCTTTGCTTTATCTTTCAACTTCGACTTAGCATTGTGGAAGCCACGAGAGGGAGATTAGAGTTCCCCCCACCGACGGAAACAAATATGACCTTCGGGGATTAGCTTCCCCCCCGATGAATACAAAGGTCGCTTTCTTAAAAAGTGGGATCGGAGACAAGTTGGAATCCATTGAAGCGGAACAAGGAGCGTTTCCAGGGAACTCTTCTTTCGACTGCGGAGAAATTTGAAACGGGCGCATCACGCTTGTGGGAGGAACTTCTCCTACCTTCTTGACTTGTAACCGACTATAACAACAAAATTGCGCGTTTTTTTTTCTTTCTTTTTTTCTACTAGACGTTTATGGCAATCAAATCAGTAGTACAAAATCTTTATTTTTTGTGGCTTTTTCCTGCTGCACTACGCTCGCGGTTTCACTCCATACGACCCCTCAAGAAACTACTACTACTAGTTTCATCACGGGAGTCACGGGAGGTACTCGCACTACGTGGTACTCACCACGTACTCACTTGATCGAATGGCGTTTTAGCGAACGCCCACGTTTCACCAAATGACACTTTAGCGAATAGCCGGACGCCGCGAAGCGGCGTTTTCGGGCAAGCCAAATGGGTTAACATTTTTGTAATGAGCCGCCGCAGACTGTCACCGCGAAGCGGCGTAAGCTAACCGTATACAGGGGCCTTAGCGTAAGCGCAGCGCGGCGGATGCAAATACGGCTCTGGGCGGATGTAGCCTCCCTAGGCGGATGGGTTAGGAGGTATTGGGTTAACGCGCACCCCCATTATTCGCTAAAACGTCGATTCGCTCAAATCATTCATAGGCGTACCAACCGGGGGGGGGGGGGGGGGGGGGGCAAGGGGGCAAGGCATGCGTTTTGCCCTTCCTGAAACAGCCGTCACTGTGCAGGGCAAACACTGCCCGGCGGCGCCCAAGGGATACCAAGGGCACCGCCCCCCAGCCCTGAGGGGGGATCTAATTTGCCCCCCCCCCCCCCCACTCAAAAACAAGTTGGTACGCCACTTGTTTGGTTTAAGTCAGATTAAACCTCAGTTGCAAGTGCACTCTACTGTGTGTGTGTCTTCTCTTACTGCTCCTCGTTTTTTAGCGCCTTTAATCCTGAAATCTACCACCAACTAGCCCAAGTGAATATATCCTTTTACAGCAGATTCCTTCTGCCTGCCTGCACGCAGGCATGCAGCACCATGGGGTGGCATTGATCGAAACTGACGCGCGGCAGCCTCCTTTGGATTCATTTACTTGCCGTTTTGCCTGGCTTTTTGCGTGGCTTCTAAACTAAGCTGGTATGTGTCAGATTGCGGCTTCACGAATTTATCTGCAGTTTGGCGCGGCTTATGACCTTGTCTGAATTGGCTTATGACCTTGACTTCAGACTCCAGAGTTCCAGAGTCTGAAGTCGACAGATGTATATTTGAAGGCGTGGACGTGTTGTCACATTGCAAGCCCTCGGGATCCAAGGTCCCGCTGAAAAGCACTGTCGCCTATTTAAAAGAAAATTCCCTGTCTTTATTACCAGCGGATAAAGAGGGAGGCTTCGTAGTGGTGCCTAAGGGGATGGTTATGTCTAAAGCGTCAGACGCCATAACGGCCACGTTTAAGCGCAGGGATGACGTGTCACTTTCGAAGGTGAAAACTGAAGCACGTAGCCTTTGCAAACAGCTAAGCCTAGATAAACTGGGCCAAGCGATTGATAAGGGCAAATGCTTAGGTTTAGATTTATTTTTTTCTGCCAAAACTCACAAGATTAACTGTCCGCGCTACGCGCGATTGTGTCGGAGAAAGGGACATGGCAAAAATCTGTGGCTTCATTTTTGCAAACAGTACTAAATATGTTAATGATTGATGATCCCTTTCGGTGAAGAATTCTGATGAGATGATAGATTTTTTTAAAGACCATCCAGACCGAAGCTTGTTGGTTTGCTCAATTGACATTACAGATTTGTACTATTCGATTCCCCATAAAGAGCTGTTGGCTTCTGTGGAAGAATGTATTGACAATCATGGTACCGTGGCGTTTCAGAATGAATCTGGACTTAGTGTGAGTCACTTTCTAGAACTTTTATCTTTTTATCTCAAGTCGACGTTCGCGATCTGGAATGACGGTGTTTGTATTCAGAGAAATGGCGTGTGCATGGGGTCATGTATAGCCCCAGTACTTAGCGATATATTTCTTGCGTTCCACGATAAAGTCCTGTCAGGCAAGCTGGAAGGAACCAAGATGGGGAAATGTTTTAGATTCGTAGACGGCTATTTGGTGCTCCTAGATTGTGACAATGAGGAAATTGATTCGGCTGTGTCGTTTGTCCTGTCAACGTTCAAAGAGTGTCTGAAACCGCTGGTGCTGACGCATGAAGTACCTGTAAATGGGGCCATTAGGTTTCTGGACCTGAGCCTGCAACTTGGTCATGGCCATGTGTTCTGGATATATGAGCCAAGAGCAAAGAAACCCATCTTGCCTTTTTCCTCAGCGCATACCAAACTTGTGAAAAGAGGAATTGTTAACCTCTGTTTTAGAAATGCCCTGTTCAAGTCCTGCCCCCACAGGGTGAAAGAAAGCTTCAACACACAAGCGGCAAGGCTCAGACATGCGGGATATCCGTCTTACCTGTTGACGACAGTTGCTGAGAGCTTACTTAAAGTGGGGCCCTGCAAGGACTTTTTACTGTTTTTTAATTTGCACCGAACCTGAGCGCACTGAACGTAGTAACTTAGTGAAACTTTTCTTTTCGCGAAATTCGCTTTATTTTAAAAGTTATATAGGCAATTCAGAATTACAAAATCAAGCAAAAAATAACCTCCTTCATGACGTCGTAGGTCCTGGCTTGAGTGGCCGTGAACTAGAGGAGGAATAGTGAGCTTATCGAGCGCTCACGGCCGCCGCACCCCGTTTCGACGGCGCCAGAGGGCGCCACTAAAGCATGTTCTGGATAGGCTGTATGCAGCGGGCAGCCAAAGCGGCTTTCATTGCGTTTGCTGCGCGATTAAACACTAATTCGGCATGACACTTCATTGGCCACAAACGACAGCAAACACGGGGTAAAAATCAGTTCAGAATTGGAGCCCACTTCGCGCTGCCATACCGCGAAACGGCCAAACCGCAAGACAAAGCCTCTCGCCGAAGGCCTTCGGAACGCTCGGGGCCGGTCGGATCCTCCTGTCCATACGACTGCAGCGCCACCGCGCACATCCGGGATTTTTCCGTGTCGGCGCCTTATCCCACTACTCCTTTCTAGTATGCGCCGCCTTTTCCACCGCTTGGCGGCGGGTATGTTGACGGGTCATTTCTTGTTTCCGTACTTCATAAAGTGCATTCGTTTCTTTTCCGATCTAAGATACTGAACAAAAACTACTTTTATAAATAATTGAAACGGTTCGCGCCACTTATATTTTGTATTTCGACCAAAAAGAAGTTTTTAGTGGCTCTGGCCAGTAGTAAGCCCAGGACCAAAGACGTCACATTTTGCGCGCTTTCGGTACCGCGGGTCGCCCTCGTCGTTGGAGGAGGTTTCCGTGTCGTCCGGTTAAAATATGGCGCACTGATATTTAGCTACTCTTTCCGTGCCCGCTGGCTTGCCCGAACCCCAAGAGACGTGGAAACCGCATAAAAGGTACACGCTTAAATATGATTGCAGGGCCCCTTTAACAAAGGGCGTGAGGAAACTACCCAGCAGGATCGTAGGGTTAACAAAAAAGTAACTGTTTTACCATACCTGCATAAGATATCTCACAACCTTAAGAAAGTTGGCCGTAGGGTTGGAGTTGATGTGGTTTTTTTGGCTCCGGAGAAGCTATCTGGGCTGTGCAGAAAAGTGAACTCCTGTTCTAAAGAAAAGCGGGGTTGCACCAAAAAACACCAGGACCAATTCGTAGACTGTGTGGAGGGAGTAGTGTACTCTATTCCCCTCTCGTGTGGCAGGAGATACGTCGGGCAAACGGGGCGATGCCTCAATGATCGGCTGCGGGAGCACAAGTATAACGTGTTTAGAGTTGTGTCAGGTCACCTTGGCTTGCACTGCCGAGACTGTTGCTGCGCTCCCGTCCTTGACAAGTGTGAAGTGATTAGGAAAAATAAAGACAAACTCACTCGGGGAATCATTGAGGCGCGGGAAATTGGAAGATTGGGGCAAAACTGCGTCAGCACTCCGTCACTATCTTTATCAGATAAGGAACGTTCCTATTTAGACACAGTGACAGTGCATAGCGATGGCTAGGGAGCACGTGGCATCCAGGTCAAGCTTTTTATTCATGTTTGTTTGTTGCGACAGTACAGCATTTATACTCGCTGTTAGAACGAATAAACTTCAGTTGTAAGTCAGCGCCTTGTTTGTCTACCTTCTTGTTCTTGTCTTTGCGCTGTTTTAATCTTTAATCATTTCTAGAGATAAAATACAAAAATATTTATTTTGCAGGCCGTACATCGAAGAACATCCCCTCATTCGCAGAAAGCAAGCAGGTGTCATTCTTTTCAACCGGTTTCAGGTACAGCCGCAGAATTGACCAGTCTCAATGACAAGCTTCCAACAACAAAAAAAAAAAGGAAAACAAATTCCCAATAGTTAAAGATATAGAGCAATAGCCAATAGATCATTCATCCATGGCATTAAGCCCCTCCCCTTTAAGGAGTTAAGAGCCCAGCATCAGGCGGCCTCTCTGCCCTCTGCCATCAGGGCCTCGATGTCCTCGACCGTCCGTGGCACTTGGGTCAGGTTCTCGTGTCCGTCCTGGGTGATGAGCACGTCGTCTTCGATGCGCACGCCCCCGAAGTGCCGGAACCTTTTCAGCTCTTCAGGGACCAGAAACTGCGAGAGCGTGGGGCTCTCCAATGCCTGGTCCAGGAGGCACTCAATGAAGTAGCAGCCGGGCTCCACCGTGATCACCATACCCGCTTGCAACGCGCGTGCCGTGCGCAGACACTTGAGCCCCGCCTCTGTCGGCCGCGGCGGGTCCTTGCTGAGGTAGCCGCCCACGTCGTGCGTGTCTAGGCCCATGAAGTGGCCCAGACCGTGTGGCATAAAGGTGGCACCAAGCCGGGCCTCCATCATGGAGTCCAGGTTGCCCCGGAGCAACCCCATGTCCCTCAGGGCGGCCAGCATTATCCGCTCAGCAAGCCGGTGCATGTCTGGCCAGAGCACTCCGGGCCGGAGCGCGGCCAGGACCGCGGTGCTCGCCGCCAGCACAGCGTTGTAGATGCCGCGCTGGTCGGTCCGTGAAGCGACCGTTGGCTGGGAACGAACAGGTGATGTCGGAGGTGTAGCAGTAGTACTCGCAACCCATGTCGAAGAGGCACATGTCGCCATCCTGCAGGGCACGATCATTCGGAGCCCCTGCGTGGCCGTAGTGGAGCACGGCGCTGTTGGTGCCGCTGCCGCAGATGCAGGTGTACGACACATGGCGGGCTCCCCCGGTCCCGTAGCACCAGCTCAGGAAGACTGACTCGAGCTGGTACTCGAACATCCCAGGGCGCACGCGGCGCATCACCTCCTTGTGGGCGTCGCTGCTCACCTGCATGGGAAAAGGGGGGGGGGGGGGGGGAGGGGAGGGGGGGTTAACCTGGCCCCAGACGCTCTTCCTTTCTGTGGATGGCCACCAGATACTCCAAGGACACTGGGAAGTAGAATAAATGTCCAGAGGGAAGTACAGAGAGTATGCACTTGTCGCTATAGCGGTGTGCGTGACTGCAGAGCACTTGCTGACGGCAAGCTTCCAGCTTTTTTACGATGTTTATTCCACACTATAGAGATTGCCGGCCTTCGCTACCCATTAATATGAGCTCATTCTGAGTATGTGCTCTAAGCAGCGCACTCAAATATGGCGTCGAGTGAATGAGATGGCGTTGAGATTTGATGGTGTAAAACAGGGGTCTCCAACTGACGGCCCGCATCGGGACCTGCGGAGCAAAATTATACGGCCCTGGCATGCCACTAAAAATGACCGCCTCCTACCCCCCATACACAAGAACAATAGGTGTGTTCCCTAGCAAACCCAGTGTAACTGGCCTGATTACTTCTGATCAAGTTCAAGAGATTTGCCAGATAGAATTCACTAATCAGTTGACCCCAAACCGGCAATAAGTTGAAGAATGCATTTGTGGCAAACAACTTTGCAAAGTTTTCTGCTGGCCTCCCTGCTGGAATTTAAGTTTTCAAATCTATGAAATCTTGTATCGGCCTTTATTGAAGTGTTTGCTACAGCACGTATATATCTGCAAACACAATTTTACAAGACGAAGACTGGGAAGTCAAACGTGGTTCTTGCGAATGAGATGAGCACCTCCAAAATATTTTTATGACTTTAAATGTGAATGTTTTCATCTTGGCAAGCAATATTGAACACCCAAAACCTTACTGAGAGAGATCTCGAGCAATCTTATGTTAGGTCTCCCCCCCCAGGGGCAGATCCAGAACTCGGGGGGGGGGGGGGGGGGGGGCCGAAAATTTTTAAGGATACTATTCTCTCATTTTTTTCTTGTGCAAGGGGGGTCCACCCATGTCAAATTGCCCTCCGAGAAGGGGGGCGGGAGGGGGGTCAACTTTGTTTGGGGGAGGGAGGGGGTCGACTTTGGGGGGGGGAAGGAGGGGCGGTCGCCCCCCCCCCCCCCCCCTTGGATCCGCCAATGGGTCTGCCTGAATCAAGATAACGTCTTTGCATATCACTTTTAGTATGAGAGGTTTTTTTTTTGTTTTTTTATCTTCTATTTCTATAAAATATTAATATCAGGCACGTAGCCAGGGGGGAGGCCCATGCGCCCGGGCCCCCCCTCGAAATCTGCCATTTTGCTGGGAATTCCTGTCTCTCCCCTCTCCTTCTCCTTTCTTCCTTCCTTCCTTCCTTCCCCTTCCTTCCCCCCCCCCCCCCCCCCCCCCGAAACAAAATCCTGGCTACGTGCCTGATTAGTATTATTATTAGAAGTGTGGAGTACCCATTTTTTGCCGAATAATTCAACGCCCGACATTCCACCCAGTTTTATCTCATTTCCTCGCAAAACAAACAAACCACTCCGATAAGAACCGCACGGTGCTCACGTACCTTATTCGTGTAGCGTATCACCTCCAGCTCCTGCGGGGTCTTGAAGACCCGCAGCTCGGCTATGGTCTCGTAGAGCGTCATCGAGTCCACCTTGAAGCCCTCGATGCCCGGGAAGTGGGCCTCCTTACTCATGCGCCCGCTGTCGCTGTTCCGCCCGCGCAGCGTGAGCAGCGTCTGCGCGCCTCGCGTCCGCAGGGCGTCGGCGAGCTCGTCTACGTACAGGACCTCGTCGACGGCGTACTTGGCGGCGAGGTGTTCGCAGGTGTGCAGCTTGCCCATCCAGACCGCGTAGCTCTCGGGCAGCTTGGGCACGAACACGACGGCCTTCCCGCGTTCAACGTCGAGCGCGCCGAAGCAGTCCGGCTCCTCGACGCCGAAGACCCAGTGGAAGTAGGACTCCTGACGGAACACGGGCTCGAAGTCGGAGCAGTAGCGCGTCGGGGACTCTCCGCCCTGGAGCACCACGAAGGCGCCCTGCCCGGTCTGGCGGCGCAGCTGCTCGCAGAGTCGCTGGCGGTTGACCGCGTGGAGTTCCCGCGGGACTCGCAGAGTGTGCGGTCCTCGGCTGAAAGTCGCCAGTGCACCGTTGCAGGAAGGCATGTTCGGGGTGGCGATGCGGACGAGTCGAGCGAAGAGTGCCGAAGCCAGTGGGGCTCTGAGTGGGGGGCGTGTTGTGGTCGTTGTGATGGTCGCGTCAGTCGAGTCACGAGCGCCTTGTGGAGAGGAGTGGAAAACCCACTCAAACAGCTGACGAGTCGTAAATAGGGCGCTAGTGGCCGGTCGCGACTAGTCTAGACGGATAATGCGACAATCGGGCCACTTTCAGCCTTCAGGGACACGGGATGGATCTTCACGTATGCAAGTGGAACGGAAGCGCAGAAGGCATTTCCATGTGTTGTGACATAACCTGAAAGGGGAAAGCGCGCGAAGGCGGAAGTAATGCGCGCGGCTTGGAACCGAGTCGACCGAGTGCCTTGAGTTACCTTGAGTGCTTGAGCAGCTTGAGTCAACCGAATGCCTTGAGTAGCCTGCCCCACTGTGGGCCTGCTGGGCCTGCTGCCTGCCTTGAGTGCAGTGTTGCCAGATGGTCCCACCGAAAAACCGCCAAACGGCTTAGAGGTATAGCCCAAATATAGCCAAAGCCATAAAATAAATATAGCCCAAAATAGCCAAGACTAGAAAGAACGATTTTTAAGCCTTTTATTGACAATTTTTCATACGCGCAAAAAACATATTAAATTCTCTTTTTCAACCTTCTGATGAGCCACTTTTTGTGTGCATTAGGTCCCCTAATATATAAAAAAAAATGCTTCAGAAGGATGAAAATTTCTGAAACAATTAATTACACATCCTTTGTAGGATTTCAGAAATAGAAAACATACATGGACAGCTGTATTGTGAGGCCCGGGAGATATAACGATACAGTAAAAGAACAGAATGCAAGAGCAGAACAGTCAGAACTGGGAGTTTCAAACCAGCACCCCTTATATGTAAGGTTCTTACCAATAACCCACCCGTCTATTTTTCTTTGTGTAGAATATGAGCGTCCCCCGTTCCGGTTCACGCTATTTTTGATTGTGTTTCTTTTCTTAAAGTTAGCGATCCCTAAGAATTTTCGCAATGGGCACCAAAGCTGCGTTTGGAGAGTTCAGTCTACGTCCGGGTAGAAGACGCGCAGCTGGACCTGTAAAAACAGTGCAATTTGTTTGTTTGATTTGCTTCACTGCGCTGTGGGGAGACCGCTTGAACTCTGCTAGCACTGCTTCTCTGCGCATTGTGAAAACCCCGACGTTTGTAGAAGTTTGAAGCCATTCTCCTTCCTCTCTCTCCTCTCAACTAGCCAAAAGAGAAACAATTTTTTTTTTCGAAACTGACTACAGGTTTTCCCGCTCATTTTAGTACAAGCGACGACCAATTTAATCCCGGGGTCACTCAATTTAATCCAAGCGCCATACTTAATCCATGCGCCACACAATTTAATCCCGGGGTCAGTCCATTTAATCCACAATATATATATATATATATATATGCGCTCATTGGGGGTGTTCAGTGGTCGTGTTTCGCTTACACATTTGGTAACTTAAAACAATTGTTTATACAATTAGAATTTTTGGGGGGCAATTGAGAATTTGATCACTAATGTGATTACTTTGAGTTACTAGTCCCACTATTGACGAGGCTTAACTGATATGTTGGTTACTCTTTTTAGAGCGCAGCTCTTAGGCACCCGTTTCCAACTTAAGCGGCGCCGGCGTCGCCGCCGCCGTCGGCGTAACCACGCGGTGAATGATGGGTAAATTCCCCCGCTAAATTTAGCGGAAAAATTTCCCTGCTAAATCTAGCGGAAAACTTTTCCTGCTAAATCTATCGAAAAATATTCCCAGCTAGATTTAACGAAACATTTGCCCCGCAGATTCTAGTGGAATATTTTCCCCGCTAAGTCTAGCAGAAAAGTGTCCCCGCTAAATCTAGTGTAAACTTTTTCCCGCTAAATTCAGCGGAAACTTTTTTCCCGCTAAACCTAGCGGAATGTTTTCCCCGCTAAATCTAGCGGAAAATTTTCCCAGCTAGATTTAGCGAAAAATTTGCCCCGCAAAGGCTAGCGGAAACGTTTCCCCGCTAAATCTAGTGGAAAATTTTTCCCGCTAAATCTAGCGGAAACTTTTCCCCGCTAAATCTAGCGGAACAATTTACCAGCTAGATTTAGCGGAAAAGTTTTCCCGCTGTCTTGCGGAAAATTTTCCCAGCTAAATCTAGTGTAAAATTTTTCCCACTAAATTTAGCGGAAAATTTTTTCCCGCTAAATCTAGCGGAAAGTTTTCCCCGCTAAATCTAGCGGAAAATTTTCCCAGCTAGATTTAGTGAAAAATTTGCCCAGCAAAGTCTAGCGGAAAAGATTTCTCGCTAAATCTAGTAAAAAAATTTTACCGCTAAACCTAGCGGAAAATTTTCCCCGCTAAATCTAGCGGAAAAATTTCCCAGCTAGATTTAGCGGACAATTTTCCCCGCTAAGCCTAGCGGAAAATTTGCCCTGCTAAATCTAGTGTAAAATGTTTCCACTACAATTAGCGGGAAAATGTTCCCGCTAAATCTAGCGGAAAGTTTTCCCCGCTAAATCTAGCGGAAAGTTTTCCCCGCTAAATCTAGCTGGGAAGATTTTCCGCTACATTTAGCGGGGGAAATTTTCCACTAAATATAGCGGGAAAAATTTTCCGCTAGATTTAGTGGAGAAAATTTACCGCTAAATTTAGCGGGACAATGTTCTGCTAGATTTAGCAGGAAAAACATTCCGCTAGATTTAGATTAAAAATTTTCAGCTGGATATAGCGGGGAAGCTTTTCCGCTCGACTTTGCGGGGCAAATTTTCCAATAAATCTAGCTGGGAAAATTTTCCGCTAGATTTAGCGGGGAAAATTTTCCGCTAGATTTAGCGGGGGAAATTTTCCGCTAAATATAGCGGGAAAAATTTTTCCGCTTGATTTAGCGGACAAAATTGTCCGCTAAATTACAATGTTCTGCTAGATTTAGCAGGAAAAACATTCCGCTAGATTTAGCTTAAAATTTTTCAGCTAGATTTAGCGGGGAAGCTTTTCCGCTAGATTTTGCGGCGCAAATTTTCCGATAAATCTAGCTGGGAAAATTTTCCGCTAGATTTAGCGGGGGAAATATTCCACTAAATATAGCGGGGAATATTTTCCGCTAGATAGAGCGGGGAAAATTTTCTGCTAAATTTAGCGGGGAAAATGTTCCGCTAGATTTAGCAGTAAAAATATTCCGCTAGATTTAGCGGGAAAAATTTTCCGCTAGATTTAGCGGGGAAGCTTTTCCGCTCGACTTTGCGGGGCAAATTTTCCAATAGATCTAGCTGGGAAAATTTTCCGCTAGATTTAGCGGGGAAAATTTTCCGCTAAATATAGCGGGAAGAATTTTCTGCTAGATTTAGCGGGGAAAATTTTTCGCTAAATTTAGCGGGGAAAATGTTCCGCTAGATTTAGCAGGGAAAATTTTCCGCTAGATTTAGCGGGGAAATTTTCCGCTAAATTTAGCGGGGGAATTTGCCCATCATGCACCGCGTGGTTACGCCGACGGCGTCGGCGACGCCGACGCCGCTTAAGCCGGAAACGGGTGCCTAAGAGCTGCGCTGTAAAAAGAGTAACCAACATATCAATTAAGCCTCGTCAGTAGTGAGACTAGTAACTCAAAGTAATCACATTAGTGATCAAATTCTCAATTGCCCCCCAAAAATTCAAATTGTATAAACAAATATTCTAAGTTACCAAATGTGTAAGCAAAACACGACCACTGAACACAATAAGTCCATATATATATTGTGGATTAAATTGACTGACCCCGGGATTAAATTGTGTGGCGCATGGATTAAATTGTATGGCGCTTGGATTAAATTGAGTGACCCCGGGATTAAATTGGTCGTCGCTTGGATTAAAATGAGCGGGAAAACCTTTAGAAGTTTGAAAAATAACTAGTCGAACCTCAAAGTTCGACGTCGAACCTGAGGTTCGTCAAGAGTTCGCCGCACCCTTAGAAATAGCCCAAAAATAGCCACATAGCCAAACGCGAAATTTTGACGCCAACTAGAAAAAAATGTAGCCCAATTTGGTTATATATAGCCCAATCTGGCAACACTGCTTGAGTGTCTTGAGTAAACAACGAGGTAGTTGTTGTGAGTAAAGCCGGGTGGGTGGATAAATGAATCCGGCTGAGCCCTTTGGATCGGGCGGTAGCTCACGCCACCTAGCCATTTTGTTTTACCATTTAAGCTTAGAATATTTAAATGTGAAAACTATATTCACTTCGCACTGAAAAGAAAGTGAGGCTATCAAACCTCCTTGCCATCAGCTAATAAGACAATACATAGTTTTTTCTCGCTTTCTGCCGCCATTCACTTAATCTTTGCTTGGTAATCTCTACTGTTTTGAAATCCACTCTTCCTTCGCGGTCTCTAAAACCCAATGACTTTATTAAATCTATGTTGTCTTCGGTAGGCATAGGGTGAAGCCCTTTACAGTAGAGTATCAAGTGCTCAGCTGGCTCAGCCGTCTCGTCCTCTTCTCCACAAGCAGTGCACACCACGTGCACACTGTATCCATCTCCTGGTACCGCTGGTGCCGCTGGTACTTCGCTCTGTATGTTCTGGTTCGCAGAACACCCGTCCTCGCCTCAAACAACAATGAGCTTCCCCTAGAATTGTCATAAATGCTTTCTTTGGCAATAACTGTTTTGTTTAATCTGTAGCTTTCCAGAGCCGTCTTTGTCTGCATTCCCTCTAGCCACCAATCTCTTTCTGTGGCCTTAACTTTCTTCTTAACTGAGACTTGTTCTTCCGCGTCTTCACTATAACCTAAAAATTTTCCTCTTAATTTCCTAGTGCGCTGTCTCCACTTTGTGTCTATACTCCTCATGTATAAATAGCTGAAAACCTTTCGTGCCCATTGCTCCCCATCCATTTGCCTCAACCGATCCTCAAATTCTATCTTGCTCACCGCTTCCCTGCTCTCAAATGACGCCCATCCCATGTCTCCTTGTACTCCCTGGTTTGGCGTTTTGCAATGTGTCCCCAAAGCCAGCCTACCTACTCCGCGCTGTTTTATTTCTAGTCTTGCATGCACTTCGGATTTCATGCATATATCTGCGTTTCCAAAAGTCAAGCCAGTCACCATGATCCCTTTCCAAATCTCTCCCACCACGTCACCTGTTGTGATTCCAAAGTGCTCTATTTTTCATTACAGCTGCATTTCTGTTGCCCTTACCTATTATATACTTTTCATGCTCACTGAGATATTCTGCACCATCACATATCCATACTCCTAGGTGGGGTCCATATCACAAGAGCGAATGACATTTTAGCGAACGGCGACATTTGAGCGAATGGTCGTTTTAGCGAATAACGGGGGCGCGCGTTAACCCATCCGTCGCACTGCGCTTTACGCCGCTTCGCGGCGACAGTCTACGGCAACTCATTACAAAAATATGAACTCACTTGGCCCACCCGAAAACGCCGCTTCGCGGCGTCCGACTATTCGCTAAAGTGTCGTTCGATGAAACGTGGGCGTTCGCTAAAACGTCATTCGATCAAGTGAGTGCCTCCCCTCCTAGATGCTTGTATTTACTAGCTCTCTCAACTGTAATATTCTGTATCTTCAGCCTCTCAACTTCATCATCGTTAAAAATCATGACTGCTGATTTTTCACTACTGAATTCTAAACCTAATTCCTCTCCTTCCCTACCACAGAGGCTCATTAATTCCTGCAGCTCTGTCCTGTTGTTAGCTATTACATTAGTACAATATCATCCGCATACATCAATCCCGGTAAGGATTGCTGAATTTTTTTGCCTAGCTTACTTTATGAAAGGTCGAATCCCAAGCCCACTCTTCTCTAGTCTATCCTCCAATCCTCTCAGATACAACATAAACCGCAAAGGCGACAACGGGCACCCCATGCCTAAGGCCTCGTCTTATCTCTATTTTCCTCATTGTCTTTCCTTCCCATGTTATAATCATCCTATTATCTTTGTAAATGTTCCTTAATATTGCTGTTAGTCCCTCATCTAGGTTTAAGCTCTCCACTATGTCCCACAGGTTCCTTTGGTTCGCATTGTCATACACACCCTTGATATCCAGAAATGCCAGCCAGAGCTGTCTGTTTTCTTTTTGCGCTATTCTATACACTGTGTTAGAGAAAATATATTGTCCTCCAACCTTCTTTGTTTCCGAAACCCATTGTTCCCAATAGATTGGCGCCATCTATCGGGTAGCAGTGTAAACTTGGCGGTCTGCCATATTTTATATTTTTTTCGCGCATTATCCTTTCTTTCTTGGCAGGAAAAAACTTTTGTCAACGTTATAAACGAGCCTTTCGCCAAGGTATTAAGCACCTTTGGCCTCGAAAATCTCGCAAAACCTTCGCTCTTGTGAAATGCAGTTCCAGAGTCACCGCATAGATGGCGCCAGCGTGTTCTCTCGTTTTAAGAAATTTTAAGAGGTCTTGTCTCTCTCGGGTGTGCTCGGTTGCAAGTGTGTGAATGGGCCTTTACTTTAATCAAGGGGTGGCTCGTTAAATTTAAGTTCCAGGGCGGTAGCTTCGTCGGCTTTCTCACCTAAATTCAAGGATATGGTTCATTAATTTTGATGTTATCTTGAAAACGTTGGTCAACTTGGTAGACGACCACGTTCGACTGACTAAATGCCTGACCACGCGCAGACTACCACCACCAGCGTGACCACCACCACCCGTTTGCACTTTCCCGATTCACGCAAAACAGCTGAAATTGCATAAACATGCAACCACTTTTTTTTTTTTTTTAGCACGCACATTTTGGAGGTATGCTTTTCTCTATAAATGACAAGGGTTATTTAGTAGTTTAACTTAGCTTGCTGGCTAAATTTTTTATAAAAATTCACAAGCTGTCATTTTAACAAAACACATGAGATCAGTCATGAATTGCAACAGTGTCCAAGACTCACCAGCCATTATAATAACTCTATGACACCAGCTTGCCCTGTTCTTGATTTATAGGACTCCATGTTATGGAGGATTAGTTTTCCTTGAAGATTTGGTGTTTTTCAGTGTGAATTTTCCATGTCGGACAATCACTGGCTTTTAACGGGGCTCATGTTGAAGGAAACAAGAACCTTCAGAGAACAGGGCATGGTTCCTGAAGAAAGCAGCAGCCTTGCAGACGGTTCAGCGGGGGCAGAGTCCTGACTCAACACAAATTAAAGCTGTACATAAAAATTTCTTCCCATGAAGTTTCAATTTCTCTTCATCCAGGGACAGCTCAAATTTGGGTTCTTCGATTTTCCCAGATAACACCGGCTTTTCGAGGTATCTACCAAAACCCCAAACCCTGCCTACAAGCCACCTGTTCATCCCGGCATATTTGTGTCGTCAGTGTTGTGTGAAGTACATCTAAAAAGCATTTGAAGCGAAGTATGAAGTATATGAGAGGTCAAGCATGTAGTTCAGGTAGTATATTTACACTGGGCACAATGTACTCAAAGTAAAATACTATAAATGCAATTTACTTTTAAAGTAAAACTTTATAACACAATCTTTCATGATGCCCTTTCATTACCCTAATCGGTGTCTTTTTTTTTTTTTTTTTTTTTGGTATGCATTGTTTTAGGGCAGTGGTGTATCCAGGAATTTTTTTGGAGGGCGGCTAAAATATTTATGACTTGGGGTGCGGAGGGGGAGAGGTCAATGCTGGATTTTGGGGGAAGGGGGCTGAAGCCCCATAAGCTTCTCTTCAACCTTTCCCCCGCCTACTCTGAGGCCTTCAGGCCAGAAGGCGGCATCATAATAAATGTTTTTATAATACATACTTCCCCCTGACTATGCGACTGCCCCGGCGGTAATCAGAAGTGCATCAGTTATTTTCGGAAACGGCAGCGAATATTGGATAAGGTCAAGTGGTCACAGAGCAGTTGTTTGAGTCTCAATGATGAACTACTTAACAGAATCGACCTATAAGGCACCTATTTGTATCGGTTTCATAGTCGCCATTACTTCACTCCAAATGACCAGATAACGTCTCGAAAGACGATAGAGCGTTTTAACATGACGATGAGCTCAGAATTCAGAATTCGGCACCGCTTGCACCAAGGGGGGTTACAAACTCAGCGATGCGTCCTCTGCTCGCTTTTCTGGCGAGAATAGAATATCCCTTCCGGTATTTCCTCAGAGTGCGCAAAGCATTATTTTGTAATGCAAATTTAACAAGATAAAAGTTGGGGAATGTACCGTGAAGTCGGAAAGTACCAAAAAAATATACTTTTAGGTAAACTACAAGTACATACTCAGAGATTTTTCTAGAACTGCCTTTAAGTGCAATACACTTAATGTACTTCCCAACAGTGCGTGTCGTCCATCTCTGTCGTAAGCTGGTTCCCGTTCGATATACAAAGCAGTCACTACAGCGGCTCAGCGGTCGGTGTCGGCTTCAGTTGCTGTGAATGCAACTGACCGAAATGTCCGAACCGGTCTTTTCTCGCTCAAAGAAGAAAAGTAACTGGGACGTCGTAAACACGGCAATGCCGGTTCTTCGCTGGGAAGCAGCAATTTGGCCAGTGCAGTACGACGCAGTAGCAATCGCACAAACGCGTGCCACTACGACACTTATCCATACTGAAACAAGCAAGGGCAGAAATTGAGCCCAGAATCCCCAGGTTCTGCGGCTCGAGCTTCACAAACTTTAATCATTCCTGGGATGACGACGGAGACCCTTGGAGTGACGAAGGAGCCCTCGGAGCCGCACGGTTTCGCTTCCGCATTTATTCTGCGACAGCCCCCCCTCGAACGAGGAGGCGGCCTCAGAAGAAGAGTCCCCGACCCATGCGCCTGCCCATGCCCTGCCGGTCGTAGAGCAGGTTGAACTTGTTCACAAACTGGTTGATGGTGTTGCAGCCCTTGGTCAGGGTGCCCAGGTAGGTCATGAGGCCCACGTCGTTGCACTGGTTGTAGAAGTCCGCCTGGAAGCTGCGCGTGTGCAGCACGGGCAGCCGGTGGCACAGCCCAAACGCGTCCCGCAGCACCTCGTGGTTCGGGGCCAACGTGCCGCCCGACACCGAGCGCACATACTCCAGCACCAGGCGCACCCGGCTGTGCAGCATCTTGATGGCGCTGTGCTGGGCCTGCGTCGCATGCCGAGAAATCGGAGTGATGCCACGGTTGCGGCACCAAGAGTGGAAAAAGATGACAACCGTCGCCTATTTTGCCCTCCCCCCCCCCCCTTTTTTTTTCCTCGCTTTACGCTGGTTTATTTGGCGCTGCTCTATTTATTTATTTGCACGTACTGCAACTGCGCTCAAACTCATTGCAGGAGTGAGGATACAGCAGCACGAAGCAATGGTGAACAAAACAAACAAAGACACCCTAGAACGTAACAATTCAGAACAATCGTGCAATGAGCAAAGGGAAGATGCGTAACTGCCGAAATAAAGCCATTGTGAGCAACCACGTGTGCAGGCCCATCTAGATTATTCCACAACCCAACTGTTAGTGGAACGAATGAAAAAATAAAGTAATATGAAAATGAAAGTGCACGTTGTTTATACAATGAAATCGTATCAACGGTAACTAACAGTTTGAGAATGGCAGGGTGCGTCTTTCGAACGCTTTGGTCTCCAGCAGGCACTTCTTGCCTTCAGCCCTGCTTTGGGTTCACGTGCACACTTGTGGTGCACGAGACGCCCAATCGGTGTGAAAGGTAGAAAGCTTGCGCTGGACAACCGAAGCTGCTCCTTGCCGTTCTCATTTTGCCAGCGATTATAAATGAAATCACCGATTCGGTGCCACTATGCTGCTTGGAATGCGCCTCCGACTGCTGCGTTTACCGCATCTTAAAAGGTGGTCCCTCAATTTCCACCCAATGACGTCGTAGGAGTGTCACATTGTCACTGGTCGTGACACGGCTGCAGCGGTGTGAGCAGCAGAAGACACCCGTTCTGCTGTGAGCTCACCCTCCAGCTTGGCAGGCCACCGAAGCTTGTGCAGTCAGTCGTTGGGACGACAGCGACACTCGCATCCACTCCTACTTTCTATCGGGACATCTAGCCCCAACCACCGGGATGGCGACATCTGATGGCATGACACATCAACTTTTCCGAGGTCATTTGCTGCCACTGGGGGACCACTTTTGATGGAGCGCACAAAACACACCAGTCGGAGACGCAGTGCAGGGCTGTCCCCGCTTAAAGGGCAGTGAAACCGTCCGGACGTCCGCCGGGGCAACCCCACCTGCAGGTGCTGTGCTACCAGGGAGCTCTCGCCGGACTCCCCCATGGCAGACATGCGGGCCATGTGGTCGAGGCCGATGCGCTCGGCCTCCTCAGTGGCCAGGGTGTAGGGCAGCTCGACGAAGAGCATGGTGGCCTGTCCCCCGACCAGGTCGATGACCGACTCGTACATGGCCACGGGCAGCTCCGTGTGGCGGGCCTGTGGGTTCAGCTTGAGCAGGACGGGGCTCTCGTTGATGCCGCACACCTGCTTGTGCACCCCGATGTCCCCCTCCGTGGGACCCTCGCCCGTTGTGTACCAGCCCAGGAAGTCCAGATCGCTAAACACCTGCACGCCATGTACGTCTAGAGCAGGCGTCTCAAACACGCAGCCCTCGGGCCGCATGCGGCCCGCTGGGACGCGGCCCGCAGGAAACCGGCTACGAGTCATGTTCCCATGTCTCGAGCGCTAGAAATGGCACAAGCCATCGTGATCTCATCCTACTGATTTATTTTCGCTTGAAAAGTCGCCCCGCTCTTTTAATGTGTTCACATATAGTTTTTACTTCATTCATTGGCACTTTGTTTCGCTTAATCTTTTACTCCCCAGCTTTTTGTAATGGCAACAATTCTAGTGCTAGGCTTCAAGGGCGAGCTCTTTGTTGAAGGATGCATCTCGGATGCGCAAACTGTAGGTCAGTAGGAGCAACTGCCGAAAATAAAGCTACGAGCTTGAGATTCTCGGCTTAGAAAAAATATCACCATTGAGAGACACGTAAGGGTGTTGGATAGAAATCGTCGGGAAAGCAAGAACTGTCAAATAACTGATTGTTTTTGGAGACATGTCGAGCTTCATTAATTCCTGCGTGAATTGGGCAACGGGAACGCCAGTGTACTTCCTCTTTTGTTGTATTAAAAATGCGAGCACGTTGGCGGGGCAATGTCATTTTAATTATTGTTATCACATCAGGTCAGGGCCCAGAGTAGTCTTATAGACAAAACCAAACGTAAAAATGGCACTGGCAAAACTGAGTTTACAGAAAGCATAGAGCACGGGGTATCTTCTCTTTTAAATCTTTCGATCCCCCCCCCCCCCCCCCCCCCCCCCCCGTCTAACTTTGGCCCCCGGCCTTCCCATTGTCAGCTATCTGACCCCCATGCTCAAATGAGTTTGAGACCACTGGTCTAGAGCATGCTTTCTCAAACTGGGTTCCCCGAAGCGCCCTCCAGGGTTTCCCTTAACTTCCATTGACCATCCCTGCCCCTTAGCAAAGGGTTTTGCAAGTTTAAGCCCTACTTCAGCAGATCTCCCATTGATGCATAACTATCAAACACTCCCGAGAGTTCTCAAATTGGGGTCCACAGATGGGGCCCTGGAGGCCTTCTTGGGGTGCCCAAGCCCTCACACGTCGCTCAAGCCGAGCACTAACTTTTTTAATGTGATGCCGGCTGTCCCACAAAGCTAAATAGACCAAGCCATGTGCGTCCAGTGAATAGGGCCGATTATTCTGCTACAGAATTACAAAGTTGACCTCTGTCATTGTAATCCTCCAATATCCCTTCTCTCCCCAACCCCGGTGGATGGGGCACCCCCTTACTTCCGTCGATCCAGAAGGGGTCCCCTAAAACATTAGTAGTTGAGGACCACTGCCCTAGGGAGTGCATTACTGTTTACAAGGCCCAAAGGCTCCTGTACCCGCTTTACTGCATCATTAACAAGATTGGGAGCGGCTCTTCAGCTATCAGTCAAGAGAGATAGGTGTTCCTTGAGACTGAAAAGTTTGAGAACTCATGATCTAGAGGAAAAGGTCCACCATCCGCCTGTGCGTTTCGGACATTTCGGCTGCTCTAAAACAGCAGAGCATTGAGGCAGACATCGGTGATCTTGCTGGCAAGATAAGACAATTTTTAAAAAACACAAAAAAACATCAAAATACCACTTGCGAAGTCAGTACCTAGTCTCTCCTCAACTTTATTTTGTGAAAAAAAGAAAAAAAAAAAAAAAAAAAACCAAGAATTATTTGTGCAATAATGGAAAACTAAGCTGAGAAGCAACCGAACAACTATACTTTGTTTCATCATATGATGAACCGCAGAGTAAGCTATGAACTAACGAAGCCAATCGAGTACATATGCGAGTGCCACTAGACATTTACGAAGGGCACAGCGACGTGCAGTCGCAGGATACGTTCAAGGCACTGCTCGTAGTGTCCGCTGCAGTCCATTGTAAGGTAAAACGGAGTATAGGACGTGTTGCTGCAAGCTAAATACACCCGACCTCTCATCAGCATTCCGTTTCCGATCTTCCTGTCGCACTTCCTCATTTTTTTCTCAATACCAATTATGTCAGTGGTCATAATTTGCTTCACCTCCCTGACATAAAGGAGACGTAGTCTCTTTCCCCAATGTTTGTCTGTAAGCAGGCTTTTCCCCGCCCGCTGCCAGCGGACCCTGTGTGCATCGATGTCTTGCACATCCCAGTTTTCTGTGCTGCTCGCAACATGCGCTAGGTTCACACATATTTAAACCAAATACTAGTTGCCCGCAAATATCTTGTCTTCTCTGAATGCCGTTGAGACACAAACAGACACAGCAAAGGAAGGCTACTAGGGCATGACATAGTAAAGTAGCTTGCTCGTGACAAGCACAATGTGGTCAGCACTAAGATAAATTTTTGACATCGACTTCTAAAACAAATTGAACGTCAGGTTACCGCTGATTAGTACCTATAACTTTTTGAAGTCAGTCATGCGGCCAGGATGCGGGAAATCATGTAAAAGTGCCATTACTGTTGTCTGCAAAGAAGAAGTTTGTTGCTGTTAGTGTCAACTAATTCCTTACTTAGAGTTCAAAGAGCACCTAACAAAGCGATCAATAAAAATGTTTGTTTTACTCCTTATTGAAGGCTTTATGTTAATGTCTAGTTAAATGTTGAATGCTAGGTTAGAATAAAGAAACACACTTCTAACACCCCTAATGGTGCACAACCATTAGGCTGGCACACATGTTCAGCACCTTGCAACAAGCTTTCAGTTATATCTCATGACTCACGTCTAATGATGTTATACCAATTATTCAGACACTGTTGCATAGAGCGAGTGCCTGCACGCATATAAGCAAGAATGGGGGAAAGGGGGGGGGGGAGAGGGTGAAGGAAAAACATATATATGGCTTACACTTGCCGATGTAGCACCATGGCCATCCCTTTTTTTTTCATATCGAGAGAAACAAATTTGATAGTGCGAAATGTATGCTGCAGAAGGCACCTGCTAACCATCAAGACCACCATAATGGGCGCTGACGTGATGTCAACACAAGCCACATATAACACTTTCTTTCCTAAAGTTTGTAAACGCCCTAAAACTGGATAAATTCTTCTACCGTCATCATCCACATTATTATCTGCTCACCCTCATCCAAAACCATATTTAAACATCGTCAGCACCTCCCTCACCTATACACTATCTCATCATATCATCATTGGATGCGAGGCCGCAGGCCTTCGTGGTACGGGCTGCTTGCCTTTCTGCGGCGCCACGGCTCTCCTGAACCAAAATAAACATAAATATTACTAATATTTAATATCTCAAATCTCAAAGGGCAGGCAATACTTGGCCTGCCCTTTGAGAAGATAGGCTGAGACACCTTAAACACCACTTGGTCCATCACATTTCTGCAGGTCTCGCCTTCGTTTATGAGTGGCAAAAAACCGCCACCGCTACAAGTCACCGGTTAGGTTTGGTCAGGCGTGCAGGCAGTACCTGTTTGAACTGTTGCTCCTTGATGGTGTAGTAGTCCTTGTCAATTACGATGTTCCCTTCGATGGTGTCAAAGAGCAGTTCGAACGAGTTCATTATGTCGATGTTGCGGCCTTTCTGCTTGCCGATCAGCGCCCCGATCACTTGCTGTGGCTTGCCCTCCTGGGCCCGGATCCGCGTCCAGTGCTCCGATATGTTCATGATGACCAGCGGATGCAGGGACACGCAGACACTGCCCGTGGTGCCGGACGCGGCCATCAC
The DNA here is from genome assembly GCF_016920785.2 of Ixodes scapularis. Classification (NCBI taxonomy): domain Eukaryota; kingdom Metazoa; phylum Arthropoda; class Arachnida; order Ixodida; family Ixodidae; genus Ixodes; species Ixodes scapularis. The sequence continues at coordinate 30,848,687 of NW_024609846.1, read as the reverse complement.
TTTGTTGGGAGCCTCGTCCACTTCCATGGCTGCTCTTTTTCCCTTTGGTTCTCTCGCCAAGTTGCCTTTAAATGTCTGCTCGCTGAGGGAACCCGGGACGGCAGAACTCGAGTAAAGCTGGATTCCGAAGAAATCGAACGGGCAAAGCAGGCGTAGCGGCGTAGCTAGGTTTGTTGACAACTGCGAGAACAGCCCGAGTCAACACCGCGACGACCGCGACTCGCGAGTACTCGCTCCTTTTGGATTGTTGGATTCACTGTGGTTGGCTTTGTACAGTGGATTCGGTTGATTGCAAAAAAATCAATTGATCGTGTTATTTACGCGTGTAGTAAGAAGCTATTTAACGTCATACTTAATAACAAAGACTATTCTATACGGTGTTAAACAAATAGGCAAAAGTCCATTTAAAAAAAATTGTTTTAATTTCGCTAGGCCTGAACATAATGCTTCGTAAAAAGAAAACTACACTGGTAGGCGTAGTTGTCAGATTTTTATGGTGAAGAAATATTCCCTCCATTCCCTCTTTCGAAATTTTGTTGGTTGCCAAATATGCCATAAAAACATAAACGTACTACAATATAAATTAGCGTGTTTTGATAAAAATACTTTTAAACAAAATGAGAAGCAGAATTTTGCATTTTATAGTACAATGGTGAAACTCAGCGACAACAAATAGGGTCCAGACGTAGGACAACATGTTAACCTACTAGCTTAAAATACTCTACAGGGCTGAACCGAAAATGTAATGTCTTCATCTCTTCATTGACGGTGTGTTGTGTGTTTACGTTTTACAATTGTGGTTCTAGTGCTTCCTAATTTCTTTTTATTTAGATGCAGCGTGTCAACAACATTAGCTCGCAAGGGACACAGGTTATACACCAAACATACGATAGGCTAATGAATTAAACATTTATAATTTATAAAAACAGTTGGCGGTGGCAAAGGAAAGAGAAGTACCACCGAAGAAAAAAATCGAACCATGGCAAACGCTATGGGGCTAGAACTAGACGATGATATTGCCGTGGACGAAGAGCTCCTGAATTCGTTCATCAAGTTTCCTCCCGAAGTCCAGAATGCGATCGAACAGGTGAGGTACCGTTAATTAATATTTCGTTGACTACACAGTGGTCCCCAATGATTGCGTTCAGCCGGTGCCACTGATGACGATAATTTCCCGCTCAGGTATTACCCAGCACTGATCCACTGGACAATCCCAACTTCAACCCCGTGGACTACATCAACACACTGTTCCCGACCGAGCAGTCGCTTTCCAACGTCGACGAGGTCATTGCGCGTATGAACACCAAAATAAGGTAATCTCCGAACTTTCCTCTGACGACGGATCGATCTGAAAGTGGATGTCGCGGAAAAGACGAAGCTCAAATACGACCCAAAATGACAGAGTACTCGCTGCGCTACACGCAATGAAAAGCTGCCGTTTAGGGGCTAGCGAAACCCCGCCATGAGCAACGAACGCGCTCTCCCACATGAGGCGATGGGCTCTGTTCGTACGCTGACACCAGTTTTCGGAGCCGCCAAGCATCCGTTTCACAGCCAGCGCAGTGCGCCTTGGCGTGACGGGAGACCTCTGCCGTCATAGACGCCCACTTTACCAACTTTACCTCTTTGATTTGATTAGGGATAGGATTCATTTTCTAAAAAAATCACTCGAAAACTATCTATAGAGTGTGACGCAGCACGAACGAATGACTGCCAGCATTTCTTATTACCTCTTAGAGTTGGAAGGCTGTCATCAAAACTACCGGAGTCGCTGACTGCATGAGAACAGCAGGAAGTTCCTTCAGTTGTCCCGTCTGCAACCATCCTATCTTCGGTAACGGCGTCTCGCGAATCTCGGGCGTGGACGCGCAACCAAGGCACGGCAAAAGGCAATGAGTCCGCGTTGGAGATGACATTCTTATCCTCTGAGTGACTGTACCAGCGGAAACCCTGTGGTCACTGACAGAGCGGGAACTTCAGGGCGTGTCTTTCAAATGCCTCGCCTCCATCACACGTGCACACGCGCTTGAGGTGCACGAGACGTTGAAGGGTTGTCAAAGGCAGGAAGCCTGCCTTGAAGGTAACCGAAGCTCCTCCCTCTCACCTTGTCAATGACTATACAAAAGTTGACTCCAATGGCGTCTCCTACGGTATGTCAGTGCGCGCGAGCTAACGCACAATACAGGCTCATAAAATGCCCGAGCAGGCGACACGTCGCGCGATTGGACACGGGGGCTTGTCCCAGGCGCCTGGACGAGCAGATCCGGACGGTGGTGCGGGGCCAGAGCAACGTGGGCTGCGAGGGGAAGCAGTCCCTGGAGGAGGCCCAGAGGGCCATCCACCAGCTGTTCCTCTGTATCCGCGATATCAAGGACAAGGCAGAGAAGTCCGAGCACATGGTAAGCCCCAGCCTTCCAAGTGCGCTCCTCAAGACCTAAAGGCCGATTTCCACACTTGCAACTGCTTACAACCATGTGCCTTAAAGGGACACTGACACCCCCCAAAATTAATTTTTTATTTTTTGCCGGGTTATTCTTCATGGATGGATTTGCCGGATGATTCTTCCTACCTAATCAATATTTTTCTGCAGCGTCACTTTTATTTGTAATAAAGAGAAGAAAAAAAAAAACGCAACTGCTCGAAACCGAAATTGAAACTGGACTAGGGAGGAATAAGAAGTATAGTGAAGGAGAGAGTTGGTGAAAGTCACAAAAAATGAAACTGTGAAACTTTTTTTTTGTTTTCAGTCACCGTATTTGAAGCTTTTTAGAAGCCACAAAAAATGGGTATCACATTTCTTTTCTATTTTAAATATTCTGTGTGTGCCTTTGATGACCCACGACTTTGATTGTACTTGGTGGTTGTGTCAAAACCATAGAAAAAGGCAATTGACCACGGAGAAGAGAGAGCGCGACACAAACCGGCCAGTTCTCGATCGGCGGTTTTCGGGCAGAAAGGAAACGAATTTTGAGCCGTGAATTGTTTTCTGGGTAGTTGGGCTCTCATATGTCATGCACAAATAAAAACCTTGGCGAGCATAAATACCCTGTCAGTGGCAACTCAGGTCAATATTTTTTTAATTTGGGATTACGACTGTTTTTAGCTAAGCCAGTGCAACTGAATTACAAGGGATTATTTTTTTCCCGATATTGCTCGTAGTTTTATAAATATCATGACTCAAAATTTGGTTTCGGTCGTCTACGGCAAAATCGAAGCTATCTGCTAGACTGATGGCAACAGTGATCATCAGCCATACGGCTGCGACTAGAAGTCACCGTGGTGCTGCGGTACGCGATACAACCAAATAACCGCAGCTCCGCCGCAATGTGACGTCGCAAGGGTGCTGCGCCAGTGTTCCTCGACTGAAACTAACCCTCTTGCCGCCTGCTAAAGAGCAGCTGGTTGCATCTTTAAAATCGCTTTTAGTGGAGTACATGGCTCCACTTTGATGTAATATTTCGGCTGTGATCATATTTTGTGCCACTAAAGTGATACCAGTAATTTATTTTAGTTTCGTTTTCGACCGGAGTTACCCTTTAATAAGAGACGCTTTTTATGTAGGCACTTAATTGGATTTGGGAAAAGTAAAATTAAGAGCAGTCTACCGTAACTCGGCAGCGTACAGCGTAGAATGACGACAAAGCAAAAACAAACAACTTGGAATTCGACTTGGGATGGAGAAAAACTTTGAATCAGTTTCGTGACCTCTGCACGTCTTCGAGCCAGAGACAATGAAATAGTTTGGTGCGCAACGTGAGACCTCGTGTTGTCCCCCCTCCCGTGCGACATCAGGTGAAGGAGATAACGCGGGACATCAAGCAGTTGGACAATGCCAAGCGCCACCTGACGGCTTCCATCACCACCCTGAACCACCTGCACATGCTGGTGGAAGGAGTTGATGCACTCAGGTGGGTGCATTGCTGCTCCTCTGGGAAACTACGTTGCACTCAGGTGGGTGCATTGCTGCTCCTCTGGGAAACTACGTCCACTACACTTCACAACAAACTGATCCATGCACTACAACTCGAGGGTTTGTGACTGTGTGTACAGCTATTCAATATTTTGAATAATATATTGGGAGCACCGACCAGCGGGCCAGTCGACAGTTTCACAATATTATTAAGAAATTGGAGAGCTGCACATGTTAAGGCATACATTTGCTTGGACCAAATAGACTAGAAGCTTGTGCCACAGATTTGTAGGTCACATAGCCAGATATCGTTCCCCGCAGGTTTGGTTTGGACGAGGCATTGCATTGGCACATCTTGGTGTAGTCACTATGCTGCATGATGCTGCGTTTTAAGTCAAACTGAAAGGAAGTCGTAAGGCTTTGTTTCGAGGCAGACTAACTGATGCTGTGCGCATATCTATACAACAAACTGGGCCTTTAATTGCCTTTTTGTTTGCTGCCTCTGGCTCGTGTCACTGTACTATCGAGTCTCACGAGTTCGACTTGATGCAACACCCATATGATATTGACTTTTGTTTGATAAAGAAAACTATGCCCCAGGGTGAGCCTTATATTCAAACAGTGATTGTTAACAACAGTGATTTTTACTCTTTTTAATATTCTTTATTAGCTAGCTCAGGTGTCACGCAAGTCTGATTGTAATATGAGCATATTCATATTGAACTAAGTAGTTTGTTCATGTTAGGTCTACAGATCACTGCTTCAAATCCATGTGTCAGCCGAGATGACACGTTGACAGCTGGCAACAGCTATACTCCGCGACAACTTTTCTTGGCAATGGAGTGGAAGGTACGTCCCGCGTCCCCTCTTCCATTTTGAGTGTACGCAGGCTCTCCTCCTCCCCCATTTCCGGGGAGAGGAGGAGAGCCTGCGTACACTCAAAATGGGAGAGGGGATGCGGGACGTACCTTTCACTGCATTGCCAAGAAAAGTTGTCGCGGAGTATAGTGATTTGTGGGAATCGACAGCACCTCGAACCAAGAGAGGGGATGCATTTTGCAGTTTTGTCTAGCAGCGTGTGAGGGTGATGGTGGCCTGTTCCGCAGAAAGCTGAGTCGCAAGCGCCAGTATGGTGAGGTTGCCAACCTGCTTCAGGGGGTGATGAATGTGCTGGACCACTTCCAGCCCTATATGGCCATCCCACAGATACGCAAGTTGGCAGACGAGTGAGTGGCACATCTCATTGCTTTTTGTTCAGTGTTTGTGTAGTTGTTGGCTATACCTTTACAGCTCTAATCCTCAATATGAAACTCATTAACCTCCTGTTTGTTGTTTTATGAGGTGAGGATGCATGGCATGGAAAAGTCTGCTTTATGCCATGTGGACTGCATTGTTTCTCAATCCTTCCCTGGGCTGTGCTAATACCCTTTGTTTATTTCGCACATAATATGCCAAAATTTACTTTTATATAATACAGTTTTCTAGAATGGTTGTGCCACAAGTATATTAAATATTTTTCATCATGGGCCCGCAACATGTCAAAATGGTTGCAATCTAACCACTCCTGGCAAGGGCATATGTTGCACTGTGTCCCATGTTACAGAAGTTTCTTTTTTCAAATCTGTGCCATGTTCTTTTAAAGGGGTAGGGAAACGAAATTCCAGCTCTCATTTTCTAGCTTGAATGTGTTGCATGTTGCACCCTAACCTCAACAAAACACCAGTCTTCCGTTGAAAGGCACAAGAAAATAAGTTTTCAAGCTAAATGAACGATCTTTCAATATGCACCTGGTGGATGCATGCGGAGCCTATTTGGGAGGCAATCTAGCAACGTTGGGGAACTTGCTATGTAGTCGTGACGTAGCAGATTCCTTCGGAGCAGCGCTGCCTTTTGGAATTTCAACATGTTCCTTGTTAGCTTTCCTCCTAGCACAACTCACAAATCGCGCATTGTACCAGACGATCGAAGAAGACGGAAAGGAAGGACTCCCCTCTTTCTCGGACCCTTGTTAGTGCAACAGGAAACAGCCATTCTCCCCCTAGAAGATTAGCCTATCGCTCAAACCTTGAACAAAAGTTGCTTTCCCCACCCCGTTCAGCCCTAAGCTGACAGTTGTGGAAGCTACGTGCTCCTTGGGCCAGCCACACGCTCGTCACCCCGCGGGTACTTCGAACGGCTCGGTTATAACGCGCTGACGCTATTGACAATGCCACCAAGGGCAAGGCTCATAACCACGCTAGCCTTGTTACGTCACGAATGCGGGAATCTTTTCTTTCTGTTTTTGTTTGCGCCGGATATCCCATGACGCATCGCGCTCTCCGTTCGCTTCACTTCGAGCGCGTGCTCGAGTGCACCGTTTGGAACGAAAAATATAGCCAGTCGTTCAAAATACAAACATGCGATTATCACTTACGGTTATTATGTGTCATGCTTGACTCATTTCCGAACGAAATTTGAATATTTCAATTTTTGTTTCCGTACCCCTTTAAAAGTGTCTACACCTCTGCATGCACTTCCACTGACGTAGGGTTAAGAGAATCCAGTCGAAACCTAGGTTTAGAACTGAGCAGGTTTAGAACTTATCACCCATTTTGCTCTTTGATCATGTTGGCTGGCAAAATCAAAATTTGCTGTTCTAAATGAAATGCCTTTCTGTGTAATGAATAGGCCACCTATAAGACGTTTCTTCGTTGCAGGGTGGCCACCATCCGTTCTGACTTGGCCCAGCAGATCACGGCAGACTTCCACGACGCCTTCACGGGTCCCAATGCAAAAGTTGGTTATCAGAGCTTGCTTTTCCACGGGGACATAGGCACTTCCAGAAAGAACACAATGCCCCAGACATATGCAAACATGTAAAATCACGTGCGTCAACACCATAGTCACCCTAAGTTGTTTCTTCTTCAAGGCCCGTGTGGGCATTATCCAGGGGATGGACATTCATAAAATTGAGGCAATCAGCATGTGAACATAACCGCAGTAATAGGCACACTGTGATTTAGCCAGTGTTGGGGGAAGTACATCTATAAAGTACTTTGAGTAAAGTACAAAGTATATGTGAGGTGATGTACTTCAACTAGAGTAGTAAGCATACTGGGTGCAATGTACTGTAATGTACATTGCACCCAGTATACTGGGTGCAATGTACATACTGTAAATAATAGTAATAATAACAAAGTTTATTTTTCCATTAAACAAATGATGGAGGGAGAAAGAGGAAAAAAAGCTGCATCATGCAGCTTGACGAGTCCTTGGCCCCCCTCTCACACAAACAGCAGTGGCACATGAAAAAATAAACAAGACAGAATGACAATGTACTTTCCAAGTGAAGTACAAGTATTCTTTTACAGTGCCCTTTCATTTCCCTATATAGTGATTTTTTAACTGGTATCCATTGCCCCAGGGGTAATCGGGGGTACATAACCTATTTTCGGAAACGGCGGCAAATATTGGAAAAAGTCAAATGGCCACAGAGATAGTTACTTTCAGAAATGGCGCCGAATTCAAAAGTCTTCTAAATTTGGTGCCGCTTGCACTGGCTTGTTGCACCCAAGGGGGTTGACTATACTACTAAAAGAGACCATGGCGTCAGCCCCGTAGCTTCTGCAAGCAATCCTCTCGTGGAGGAGTGTCCTCTACTTAATGAAAAAAACAGTGAGTGTGCAAGCGAGCTGGTGATAATGAATCATAATGTGACACCCAAGATTGTGGTGCGAAAAAATTAAGGAACTTTAAAGTTGAAGGAAAAGACAAAAGAGAATGTCTCAAAACATTGTGGCGTTCTCCTCTGTTGTCTTTTTATTTGTCTTGAAAGTTTAATTTTTCCACGCCACAGTCTCGGGTGCTGCATTATGGTTAATTTCGCTCTCCTAATATTTTAAACCTCCTCGCTCGCGCTGACCGAGCAAGAAGTAGCGAGAGTTCAAAAAGCTACGAGAAAGCCGATCCAGAAGAAAGGGAGCGATGCGTCGTCTGCTCACGTTTCTGGTGAGAGTCAAGTATTCCTCCCTGCATTTTTTTTTAGTTGACAAAGCATCATTTTGTGATAAAAATTTAACAAAGCCATATTGCCACTTTAACAAAGCCATAAAGCCACTTTGAAGTCGGGAGTCGAGGAAAGTACCAGAACAAAATACTTTAAGTAAACTACAAGTACATATTCAGATAATGTACTTCAAGTAAAATACAAGTTATTTAAAACCAACTTGAAGTAGTACTGTAAGTACAATGTACTTGAAGTACTTCCCAGCACTGGATTTAGCTAAGTGCAGACACTGCAGATGCGGGTCCTTCATTACAGAACAGTGGTACTTTTTCAGCGAGTAGTGGGTGCAGATAGGATTTCATATTTTCGAAGTTTGTTTCTCGTGAAAATCGGAGGGTTTTTCTCGCTGTTTATTCCTTGCCCGAAATTCGGAGTTCCTCGGAATTTATTTACCATAAATTTTCAATTCTTTGTGTCTCAAAATTTAATTTTACTATGTGCCAGATTTTTGCAGTTCAATATAGAAAATTGAGACATTTACAAATCTCTGTAATGCGAAATTAGAGTGCTGCTTTTGAGGTATTTTGATTTTGCAATATACCGCGACGGGAGGGTATGCAGGAGGAGGAGGGGAGGGTATGAAGGAGGAGGGGAAGAGAAGGAGAGGGAGAGGATCCCCAGTATCATCTCCTCCTCTCCCCTCCTCCTTCTCTCCTCCTTGTCTTCCTCTTCCTCCTTCTCCTTCATAACCTTCCTTCCTCCCGCAGTTTCACCACTAAATTTAGCTTGAAAATTGACGCCATGTAAACTGAACACCAATTCAGTTTCCCCGCTAAATTTAGCGGGAAAAATTACGTCACATGACTTTGTGTCACGTCACCTATGAACAAATTCAGTTTCTCTGCTAGATTTAGTGGGAAAATTGACGTCACGTTACCTCAACACAAATTGAATTCCCCACTAAATCTACCACTGAATTTGTTCATAGGTGACTTGACACGAAGTCATGTGATGTCATTTTCCCCGCTAAATTTAGCGGGGAATTAAATTGGTGTACAGGTCTGTGATGTCCCATAACGCAACACATGCGGTTACGCGGACAGCAATGCCGACGTTCGCGGCGACCGGAACGAGTGCTTAAGAGCTGCGCTCTAAAACAAATATCTGGGTAGAAACCTGCTCTGAATTTATTTATTTATTTATTCATTTACAATACCCTCAGGGCCATAAGGCGTTAGAGAGGGGAGTGGGTATTAAAGTACAATGTTTGATGCTGCTTCTCGGAATCTGATGGGGTCCTGGATGGTGACGATGTCTTCGGGAAGGTCATTCCAGTCCACAATTGCATCAGGAAGAAAGGCGTGCTGATTGTCTGTGGAAAAACACTTTGGCCGGGCTATTTTATTGCAATGGTCGAGTCTGGAGGAAAGATGAGCCGGTGGGGAAAGAAGAGTCTGATTTAAAAGTGGTGAATAAAAAACTTTATGCAGAAGGCAGAGACGGAAATTTTTTCGACGGGAGAAAAGCATTGAGAGAGAGAGAGATTTGACTTAATGAGGGAGACACTGGAAAAACTGGAGTAATCAGACTGAATAAAATGCGCAGCACGGTTTTGAACAGATTTAATATGTAGTCTGTTAATGTAGCATGATGAGGGTGCCAGATTGAAGATGCGTATTCTAATTTAGACCGGACTAGGGCAGGGTAGAGGAGCCGTTTTAGTTGAGAAGGGGCGGATCTGAAATTGCGACAAAGGAAACCCAAGCTTTTGTTAGCGGAACTCAACTGAATTAATATGGTTTTCCCAGGAGAGGTTTGAAGTTAGAAGAACACCGCGGTATTTATACGCATCCGTGGTTTGAAGAGGGATGCCATTGAGAAAATGAACAGGAGAGGTTGGAAAAGAGGAACGAGAGAAGCGCATGCATTTACATTTGCTGACGTTAAGCGTCTTCTGCCTGTTAGTACACCAGCTCTGAACTAGGCCGAGGTCATTTTGTAGGGTTAAAGAGTCATGAGGGGATGTTATTTTTCGGTAAAGGACACAGTCGTTGGCAAATAGGCACATGGGCGAAGATACATGAAGAGGAAGATCGTTGATGTAGATGAGAAAAAGTAACGGACCAAGCACGGTTCCCTGAGGCACGCCATTGGTAAGAAGTCGACCGTAACAATTGATATCTCCTCAGCTGGATTGGGTATTCGTGCCCTTGCCATTGGTAATACTATCTGTGAACAACAAAACTTGCAAACAAGTGTTGCTTTCATAAATGTCAATACTTTAAATTACTAAATGTCAATACTTTAAATTACTAAATGTCAATACTTTAAATTACTGAAATCCTTGACATAGTCTCTGGAAAGTTTGTTTTCTCCCCATCCCATTCCACTGTTCCACCCTGTGGCTGCGTGGGGTGGAGTGGTGACATGGAACCTTTAGCTACCCTACTCCCTTCTTGATCTTAAATTTGATTGTTATAAAAACATAAACCCACCTCTTTCTAAGAAGTCCAAACTGAAGACTAGAACAGTGCCTTTTGCTGTGGCCCAAAATTACAGTGACCCACTATCCCAAACAAAACATGACGAGGTAAACAGTGTACCCCCGTTTAGTCAGTAGTCCGAGATTTGAAAAAAAACTGGAGAGGGCGTCTCCTCCATCCCCACTGACCCTGTGCGCTAACCAAGCTTATTCATAAAATACCATTTTTTTTCTCGCCATTGTGACACAAAAATTCTGAGTTTTTCAGATAAATCTGAATTGACGAAAATTTCGCTGGCAAGCATTTTTCAGATTTTATCAGATTTATCTGAAAATGCAAAACCCTAGGCATTCGCGACTCCAGCAAAACGGACGCCACCAAGCGGGAGAACCAGGAACCAGCCGGACCAGGTCGCTCCGCGCCCCTCCGCGTCTCTGGTGGCTTTCGCGGACATGTGTTGTCGGCGCGGTGGCGAACGATGTATTTTCACGAAGGTCCAAAAATTTCTCAAAGTTTGCCTGAGTGTTCATTAGTGTGCTGAAGCCCCAGTAGATTGTTTCCTTCCATCACGTATTTGAAAGCCCGTTTACTCCATGACACACGGTCACGTGCTTTCGATTTCTTGGAGAGGAATCACGGAAAAACATTTTGATTTCTTGTCTTTCTCGAATCACATTCAAAGTGACGACTGCTTGGTAACTGATTAGTGGTTTCTTTGTAAGGATGTAGAAAAGTGGACTGAGGACGACAGACGAGGTGTTTCACTGGAGGGAACACCAATTTTGCAGTCAAGTGAATAGGAAGGTTCGATAGCTGCTTTTCTTGAGTTTGGTTGTGTTCGGTTAACTTCAAGTTTGAGCCACCCATGCCACTCGGTGCGTTGGCTATTCGTCTTGGCTGCTTTTCGCCGAAAAAGCCTCTGGACCACACTGAAGGAGTTGGGCTGATTTCGCAATTACTTGATTCAGGAAAACCTGCTCGCTGAAATTGATGAATGAGGGAAATTATCTGTTATCAAAAGGTGGTAGACGAGTCTTGTAACGTTAGAAGCTGTCACGGCATTTTGATCTATCGCGCCTCCAATATTTATATTATACCCCCGTCGAAGCCAGCCGCAATATATGTCTACATTGCTCAGGTTGACCGGCCACAAAAAATACTCATTTTCTCCGTTCAGGATTCGAAGCAAAGTTCAATGCAGAGAGGTTCTGCGTGAATCTCCGATGAAGACTCTCTTCAGTTTGTCTCCATGTTGCCGGCTAGAACCATTTGGCTAAGTTTAAGTAGTATCTCTCTGTCTGTCAAATATACTTTTATTCAGCAGTTCACCTAATAGCTAGTCAACTAAGCTCATATTTCAACCCAAAGAATATACTAATATTGCTTTAGTGGGACCATAGTACGTAATATAATACATAACCCGCTCGTCAAAATGACTTCTCGATTGCTACTAAAACCTGAATTGAAATACGAGTATCAGCTGCTTAGTGGGGCGCTGGCGGGTTAACATGGTCCTTGGCTCAAGAAGCGCTTGCTTAATTTTCTTAATTTTCCTGCAGCCTGTGTTGTTGACCGAGCAGACGACTGCTTCTTAAACGCGGATACGCACAAAAGCTCGATTTCGCGGGCAGATAAGTCACATGGTCGAGGCATGCGAGTTAGCTGAAAATTACTCTCGGTGGAACAACCCTGTAGTCACCGCCGCTTTCCTTAGACAATCAAAACTGATTAGTATATTACCGTCTCTCCGGAGCTTATAGTTTCGGTTTTGAACGAAATCTCCGAAACGAAAGTTTGACACGAAAAAAACAAAAAACACCGGGAAAACAAAACTATGCTTTGCAAGTTTATGTGCATCAGCTACACTTAACTGCCTCAGTTCATATACCTATAAAATTGGGCATTAAACAAAAGAAAATTGTTAAATTGAATGCGCCACCTGTTCAGGCAGCCTGGCCGAGCCGACGCGACCTGGACTCAGCCGCCATGTTTGTTTGGTGGCGGCGCCCCCTATAGGTCGCTGGAGTCGCGAATAGGGTAGGGTGCCTCGATGAGTCATGCCCTCCACGCCATTATGACTTTATATTTAACAGGGATCACGGTCCATAGTGCTGAGCATGCTGAAGTTCCTCAAGGTTTGTGTGTGCTTCTTGGGAAAGAATGCTACTCCCAACATTACTGCAGCAGTACCTATGTGAGACTAGGAGGAAAGCAAAAGAACGGAGGGTTGGAGCTAAGCTGGCGACCGACGTAGCAGACGACGCTAGTTGCACCGCCCTCAGCAGAGACTGTGCAGGTACTCTGGTCAGGGGGTTGCCTCTCTGGTTCTTCTTTGCAAAATGCCTCTACTTTCTGGGGGAAAAGCCATATATCTATAATCCATTCACTCTTAATCTGAGACTACAGCCAAAGCTACAAACGAAAGCTAGCCGACGCATCTTGCTTTGAGACATTCCTTTCTAGCGCGAACGCTCCTTCTGCAAAAGAGTGTTTCAAAGCCGAGCTATCCTGTTCTTGCACTTGTAGCCTTGGCTACATTCTCAGCTTTAAGGGGCATTGTCAGGTGAAAATCATATCTTTTTTATTATCCGAAACGGTTGGAAATGATGCCTGTACATTACCCCCAAAATTCTAAACTTGGGAACTCAGTATTTGTGAAGAAAAAAACAATTTCCCAAAGCCGATATTAAAGTTCCCGTGCGTTCTGCGCCAGTGCAGCGACGTCAAAGATTGAGTCGTCCTGCAACTCGAGTTTCTTTCACGCAAACGAACCGTCCCAACCCCAAGTGTCATGTTCGCCCGTGTCCCGCGATCAACCGCTCTCCATCGTGTGCCGCCTATCACTGTGAGCAGACGACACCACACTTTCGAGTTTGAAGTTCTTTTAGGGCCCGTTCTGTGATCTCAAATTCTTTGAAACGGTGTGAGGACAAAGAAAATGCGCAGTGGACTTTTATAAACGCCGTGAGGGGCCGTGTTGCGTCGGTTCTGCTTGAAAGTCTGCCCCGGAGGAGTTGCTACAGAAACTACGATAAAGAGACACCAAACCCAGTTGTTTTGACTGTTTGACAATTTCCCTTTCAAAGTCTGAGATCGTCATCGGGCACCTAGAAAAGAGAACTTCGTCCAATTCCTCGACTCACCGACTATCTTGAGTGCATGTGCCGAGCGCCGCCATGTTTTCCGGGTGGGGATAACAAGTCGGGAAGCGACTTCACTCCGGACTCTGATTTTCGGTATTTCAAAAAGAAGGGCCATTCTGCGTTCGCAATTTCATTAGAAAACATGTTTTACGAATGTTGTTATTAAATATTATAGAAATCCATCTACCCGTGTGTAAATGCCATACTGTTTTTTGCATTCATTGCCTTAACCATGGCGGGCATTAATGATGATCGTGTAACTACCGTTAATGTGATCACCCTACTCTGCTCTCATTCTGTGAAATCGCCGAGATCAAATGGCAAGGCAATGAAGGTTCTGTGTTCGGCCAAGTTGGTGGAATAGGAACATTGAGTGGTGCTATAGAAACACCACACTCGTGTGTTTGGCTTCGTTTTCACTTACGGTGAAACAAACAATGGCCGTCATGCTCATGCTGAGTGATGCAGCGTGTGCACTTTGCAAGCGCGAGATCGATCAGAAAACTGCCGAAAGGTCAGCTGGACTCTACGAGCCGTATCGAAGCCAAACCAGCGCTGAGAGCACGTCACTTTCCGGTGTGGCCTAGTGAGTTGCAGAACGCGAGGTCACGTGGCACGTTTTTGACGCTGGATTGGCTGGGATAGCTCGTGGCAGCGGCTGCGGTCACCCTAGTTTTGAAAGTGAAAGTGCAGCTCAGAACAGTTGCCATGCTGTGCCTCCCAAAAAATATTTTTTTGGGGGGCATGGCAGCCAGAAATTGCGCACAAAGCATTCTCTTTATGACGGGAGAATCTCACCGTCCTGCGGCAAAACCGATTTTGGTGGCATTTGATGTTTGGCAAACCGCGCGTATCGCAAGCCACTTTTCCGCTAGTGTGGTAGTGCTCATGGGTGCAAAAACGACCACGCTGATTCGCTGAGCTATTCTTCTTTTGAATGTGCCGGCAGCGAGGTTGGCGACGTGTCGAGGGTTGTCATGGCATTACTATCCTCACAACTGCTGGCACTGCATATGATTGGCCCCATTCTGTTGCGCGGTGCCGCAGAGATAGTGCACCGACCGATCTGCCGGCGAGCAGAGAAATCTCGCCGGCAGATCGGCCGGTGCAGCGAGCTGCCGTTCCGCCAGTTTGTCGTGCCTGTATAGTCCAGCTTCTATGGCGAATTTTACAAATATTCTGCGAGCCTCTTGAGCTCATGCAAGAGATAGATTGCACCTTAGTGATTTTCTTTGGTTGCCGGGTAATTGGCCTTGCATCACGAGACAAAGGGTTTCTTCCTGCTCTGTGTGCGTTGATATTTAGTCCAAAGTGTCACATTCATGTGCGAATAGTGGATTTTGAGTTTGAAGTAAATGCGAAGTGAATAGTTGTTTTGGCCGAATATTTTCGATTTGAATGTTGTTCCCAAGCTTCCACTTGTCCACTCCTAAGCTAAGCTAATTTTAACATATAACTCTATTTATGGACTGTGGCCTCTGAAGGTCTAATGCGCACATTGGGATAAACTGCAGTAAGGTGGTCAGTCGAGCGAGTTGGTATCGATTGGACACGGTTAAGGTTGTGCACAAAATGACAGTAACAGAGAGAAGCATGCACACTTGTCTGTTATATACGTGTTTCTATCCCCTGTTCTGGTCTTTTTGTGCGCAACTTTAACCATGTTCTATTTTGGGATAGCAGGAAAACAACCTCTTTCGTACAATTAAGCCTGCAGGGATTCACAGCTATACCTAATAGAAGGAATTAATAAATATTCTTGCTGTATGCAAAGAGTTTGAAAAAAAAAAAAAAAAACGAATGACAATCAAGAAAGATTGATGCACATTGTCAGGTCATCTATATGTCTCGCGTATAAATAGCCACAGTTTAATTTTGAGAATTTTACTCCAATGTAGATATCAACACTCACAAAGTGTCCATTTCTTTCTAATTCACCAGGTGTGTGCGTGCACCATCTCGCTTTGGAAGTGTGCTTTTCTCCTAAGCATGCGGCTGCGACACTTATGCTTTTCGAAGTGTTAATCGCTGAGAGTTTGTCAGTTTGTCCCGTTGAGCGTGCTTCTTACCGAGCACCTGTGCGCTGTGGAGAAGCCACGCTCACAGAAGCAAGCTCTGCGGGTGTTGCTACTCTGCAGTGCACTGGTGCTTGGTAAAAAATATGCTCAGCAGGGCTAACCTGCCGCAAACAACATTTAAAAAATAATGCAGTTCCCCTCGAAGAGAATATCGCATAGCGTATTATTTGAAACTATCATTTTAATATTTGCACAATCCTAGTTACATTAGATATTAGTGGGATGGCTATGCTTTTGCAAAGTACGGTAAGATGGAATACAAGAGAAAAGTGCTGATTTCGTTCTACTGCTTGAGAGGTACAGGATTTTTCGTTGAGACCACAAGTACGTGATTACAACTCAGTGGCTTGACTGGACATCTTTGCACTGCAGCACTTCACTCCGAACCAGCAGTTGGCAGATGCATGCCTGGTGGTGTCTCTTTTGGACAACAAAGTCAAGTAAGCTTTCCTGAAGATTGACAAAGGGCTTCACTTTTGCTTAGAAGGGGGAACGAGAGTATATTTTTTTTTCTTTCCACTGTACGCCGATTTATCCAGATGAAACCATTTGCACTACTTTGTTTAATTATGCAAAGTGTAGACTATTTTGTGAAGGGTTTAATTTGCCTTTGTTCATTGGTGAACTTTAGTAAAAATATCTTCCAACTTTAATTAAAGGAGAAGCTGGGTTTTAAAGTTAGAAAGATTGCCAAATATGGACTATTGTCACAACATTTTATGACACTGTGAACCCACTGCTAAAAGTTTATTGTGAAACATTCTTTGCTAGGTGTCCAGCATTTCATGAAGCCCAAAAGTGATGCCCAGAATTGAAGCCCGAATAAAAGCGTGGCCGCGAGGCTCGACACTGATTGGTTTTGAATGGGGGGAAGAGGCCATCGCAGTAAAAAATTGTTTGCGCCAGGCGGGAATTGAACCGAGACCATCTAGGTTAATGAGCAAGTATCTTTCCAGCACGTCACGACACATCGCCGTGAGTTGAGGTGCTATTTGGCGGGAAAGCCCCGCGGGGCGACCGCTCTGCGTCCGCCAGGTAGCAACTTGACACCCTGTCGCACGCTTTTAAAACCCGGTTTAGCACCGGTATCGCCATTCCAGGAATTGCTATTAAATGTACATGCCACGCACTAAGCCAGTCGCTAAACTAACAAATGAAGAGCGCTGAAAGCGTAGACTCCATGTGCAACAAAAGTGCCCAGCAATTTGCTACGCATTTTTCTAACCCAGGGAGCGTATCACAACAGCTGTGACTGGACCAGGACGAAGCCTGGACGAGTCTAGAGAAACTGGAAAGGTCTAGAGAGTACAAAAACTACACCCAGACCTTTGTGACCCAAGTAACGACGAGAAAAAGTGAATCATTTGCAGCTGACTTGCCAGTATGAATAACTTTTCTTCACTGGAGCTCTGTGGACACACATTAGATTCTTTAGGCATTAATCCCCCATTTTCAGTGACTATGGTAGGCTGAGAGAGCAGCTGTTGCTTGAGCCGTCTCCCTTTGCAGGCAGGAGCTGCTCAAGTGGTTTGTGAGCCTCCAGCTGGCAGAGTACACCCACCTCTTCCAAGCCAACCAAGACGTGAGACAGGTTTCTCTCCTCCTCTTTGGGGACCGGTACCTCCCGATCTGCAGCCAGCATATACGGTGCCTGGAATGGGTCACTGACTGGTGCGTTTTCGGGATTTTCTCTGAAACCGTGACAAACTTTGCGTCGCGGGAGCTTCCCGGAAACGCTACAGGCTTATGTAACCCTGGTGGTCGGTCGTAGAAGCGCCTCTCATGGAGACGTTCGAGTGGACACCGGTATTCAGGCGTCCCAAGCCGCAGTTGCCAGAGTTTCCGTCAACTGGCCGGCCGTGCAGCTGGTCAGCTGCGGCTGAACAGGCACCTGTTGCATCCACCCCCGCTGCTGTATCACCGCCGGGGTTATCACAAACTGCACCATGAAGCATTTGTTTCACGTGGAAATTGAGAGGGCAAAATAATGGTGGAGTAATCGCGCCAGTTGGAGACGCATCCCGATCGCCGTACTACTGCATCTAGGTGCTACTGCAGGGGCTCTCAAACTTTTCCCAGACGGCCGAGGAACCCTTCCCGCTCTTGGCATTGATCCAATAAAGCAGTGCCGAAGTCTGGAGGCCCCCTAAACCAGGGGTCTCTAAAATTTTACAGCAGAGCTGTTAAGGGCTAGTTTCTCCAAGATTGTGTCCCCCGCAAAGAAATGTCGACACAAAACTCTGGTTGCCGCCGTCGCTCATAGATGGCGGTAGCTGTCCAGAGTGTTCTGTTTGCCAGTTGTCCGCTTGCCGCCATTGCTCATAGATGGCGCAACCTTTCCAGCCTTTCCACTCTGGCTTGCCGACTTGCGGTCGGCCATTACTTCATTCCCACCATAGTACAGCTTCGCTGGTCTTCCTTCTTCACCAAAGTGGAAAGGCTAAAAGTTTTTTTTGACTAAGGGACCGAATTGGGGACCTGTCACAATCTTGAGTGCCAGAAAATAGTTAAGACAATATAAATGAGAAAATACTAAATAAATAAGCCTCAATAAGCATATAAATGCACATCGACATCTTGTAAACCCTGAGATGGGGAACGATAAAAAAACAGACGAACACAACAAAATCTCAAACGCAGCTCGTGTTCGTCCGTTTTTTTGTCGTTCCCCATCTCAGGGTTTACAAGATGTCGATTGATTACCAGCTCGCCTGCACTCTCTCACTGCTTATAAATGCAAACGTTTTAAGTAGAGGAAAGATGTAAGATGAATACACATGCAGTAATTCCTCGTTATAAAGAAATCGTTTTTTTTCTTCGAATTATCGCTTTTATTGAAGTTCAATGTGGTTCGGACCAAAATGGACTCATTTGGAACCGGGTTATTCTAAGTGTATCGGCAGCCGACCTCACTTGTTACGAAGGCTGAGGGGCTGAAAGCACGCGAGCTTACGGGGAAGTGCATGGAGACCCTTGTGTTCCCTCCCCCTTCTCCACCGAGGCAAACGGCAAACTTGGAAAACGGCAAACAAGAAAACTGAGCAAGTGGGCGACGGAGGGCAGAGCACCGCTTCCATCTCCGATGCCGATGCGCTGACGCAGGCAGGGAGCAGCACCCACGTTCCGACGCTACTTACGGCGCCTGCAATTGACACCGCCCGACTCGTGTCGGAATCGAGTTAAGGGAGCGATGGAGCCTGGAAGAGATCATCCCGCGGCCGACACTGCCCCAGATGCGCGCCTACGGTTGGCCTGTGGCATATTACACGCACATGTGCGTCGAATAAGGGAATGGGAGTGTTTACCGAAAGTCACTTACATCCGCGAGGTTGAGAAAAGTGGCCTGCCCAAGTCCGAAATCGCCGAAGAATTCGACATTCCAGCATCGGCCGTTCGACAGTGTTTACCATTTTGCAGAACAAGCAAGGCATACTGGACGGGTTTGAGAAGTTTTTCATGCAAGAGAAAGTGTGCCCGCGATTTGAAGGTTAAAGATTGCCAACTGCTTTGCACACGTCGGATTTTCTTTTGCGAGCATGCTTGCCGAGCCGGCGCGCGATTCCCAGAGCTGCAACGATCTGTACAGGAGTGTGTGAAAACATGTTGGCAAAGCCACCGAGGATAATTTTGATTCTTCTGTCCTTGTCAATGCGGATGTTCCCGGTGTTGCTCCTGCCACGGATGATGCAATTGTGGACCTTGCGTGTGGCCAGAGTAAACACGAAGCGACGTCGGAGAGGCACCTCGGGAAACACCGACGACTGCGGAGACGCGAAACATCCTACGGCTGCTTCGAAACAAAGTGGAGTGCAGCGGCGGTGACAGTGTTCTTATAATGCCTGGAGCAGTTCGAGGAGAACTGATGCCCGGGGGAAATTATCAGCAAACACCGCTTATTTATTTTTTTACTCGTTAAAGCTGCCATGAAATGTTCACAACCAAGGTTTGTTCGATTAAATATACGGTCAGAGTGTTCCGCAGTGTTCGTGTCCACCTTCAAGGCTGCTGGTGCTGTTTTGTGGCTATTGCTTTTATCGAATTACCGCTTCTGTCATATTTTGCTGCCGTCTCGTTGACATCAGTTAACGAGGGATTACGCTACTCTTTCTTGAGATGTAATATGCTGCTAATTATGACATTACGAAATTGTAACCCAAGAAACTCACCAAACATAAATCGAAGCTCATTGGAATTTTTGGCATATTCACACAAGGCAGAAGACTAATGAGATGGTAGATCTGCTGATGAAAATGTATGATGCAGGAGACTAAGCCCGATATTCATGAGAACGCTAAAGAATTTTGTCACATAGTTACACAGACATAAACCAAAGAACTACGAATATTAATTCTGGGGATGACAACGTACGATAAATATTATGGCTAGAGATCCCGTGTTTTGATGCAGTTTTCTTTCAGGCTTTTTTATAACTTTGTTGGCCCTTTTTGTGCTCAATGTGGTGCCATTTTATTTTTTTTTGCTTATTTTTGCGTTCGTAGCAGCGGGCTGGGCGTCAATCGAAAGACTGCGTCAATTGGCGGGCTGATTAGAACGCTTCCATGGGTTTATTTTTGGAGACCCCTGGGGCCCTAATCTACACGGCGGGACCAAGGGACCGGTACATCGCTGCCTGCTCCGATTGGTCGACGGTGCGGCGAGGACCGATCGCAGCAGGTGGCGACGTTGCGGTCCCTCGGTCCTGTTGTGTAGATAAGAGCCCCTGGTCTAAACAATCGTTCACACACTAGGAAGTTATTGGCTTATAGTTACAAGAAGAAGAACCGTTCAGGTAGAGGTGGAGACGGTCGAGGAAATGTGGGGGCTCGGGGAACCTGGGGGGCTACTCTGGGCAACCCCCGGTTTTCTAGAGACCCCGTCTGTGAACCCACGTTGTACCCTCCTTTGAACCGTCCGAGGATGCCAGTGACTCCTTTTCCTCCTGTCCTTGGCAGGTTGCCTGGCTGGACCGAATCGACCGGCGCTACACCTGGATCAAGAAGCACCTGCTGGAGTTTGAAGAGAAGTTTGGTCAGCTGTTCCCGGCCGACTGGGAAGTGAGCGAGCGCATCGCCGTCGAGTTCTGCCACATCACCAGGCAAGTGCTCCACTCGAGCACCGGCAGCAAGAAGACAGATTCGCGAGCACCGAGGAGCACGCTGGGTCTGTGGTTGCACCCATTGCACAGTCTGGCATCTACAGCGATAGTTCTAAAGTGATAGCTTTATGGGCGACAGTTTGCAGAGATTTTGTCCTCGTGCCCCGTCATCACCGTGTGTGCAAAAAATAAAAAAAACTCTTCCCTTTCCTTTTTCCACGGGGAGAGGGAAGCGGGTGAAAACTTTGACCTTTTTATTAAGCAAACACCTAAAACAAGCTGCACTTCACACATGCATTTGCTACTGCCTTGTTTTAGTCATTTACTTGTTATCTTTTTTTAGGCAAGACGAGCATGTGCAGAGTAGGTAACTACAATCCCAGCAGGCTCCTTGGTACTTGGGAATTTTGCAAATAGTCTGTCCTCACTCTGGTCATTATTCCCACTTATGGTGGCCGTCACTTCTTGTAAACACACCAAATTCACATTGTCAGCTATGATTTCTTTTTTTTGAATGCAGCCAAGTGGCCACAAAAGAACCTTTTCACGCGTGAGTGGTAGTACTGTGTAGGATTTGCTTGGGTCACCAACGAGCCGATTTCGTTTTTGTTGCTGAACAACAGTCCGTGTACAATTAGGAGAAGCTTCCATGGTGCTCAGATTGTGCGTGTCTGCGTCTGCAAAAGGCTGTAGGTCCTTGGGGCTTCTGGAAGGACAATAGTCAACTGCTGGCTGACGTTTCTATCTGCCAGCGGCAGAAACGTCAGGACGGTTTTGATCGTTGAATGACATCCGCCTGTTTTCGGCATGCGACGATCAGGAGAAAGTAAATCTTTTCTATTGTGTTTAGCAAATGTTTTGCGGGGCAAAGGCAACATATGGTCTAACTTGGTCTTTCCTGACTTGCCTGCTCGGAACTAGTTTCAGGCTTCATTCTTTTTTTATTTATTCGGAAAACGTTTCTTGTCGGTAATGCCAGCCTATTACGAAAACCACCCGCTGACTTTGGTGATTCCCATGTGTGCCACGCCTCTTTCGTGATGTGTACATCGGCATGTCCCAGGAAGGAGCTGAGTCAGCTGATGGCCCAGCGGGTGCAGGACATGGAGGTGCGCCTGCTGCTGGTGGCTATTCAGAAGACCACCAACTGGGAGACCTTGCTGGGCCGGCGCTTCACGGGGGCCACCCTGGAGGGTGCCAGGGGACCCCGCCTGCCTCCAGCCCAGCCACAGGGCGCGGAGGTAGGCATGTCTCGCGTTTTTACACGGAAAGGAACAGGCTCGATTGAGACTCAAAAAGCGAAAGCATGCGGTGAACTGGTTAGGAAGCATTGTAATCTAAACCCTGAGACACAGACAAATAATTAACGGACGAGTCTCATTCGTTTTTTGTTTCTCCGTTTCTCGGTGTTTAACTTGTCGTGTTGATTGAAACACCCTCGCTTTATGGATGCAACGCTCGGTGCTGATGTTGATGTCTCGGAACGGACGTGTACTTTGGAAATTCTTAGACCAACATTACGGTGAGAACAGATATACTGCACCAGATGAGGAAAAGTAGAAGTGGATCTAAGTTTACCCATCTAGCAATGGTTAATTTTTATGCAATATTTCGGTGCCTGACTCACGTCTGCAACCGGTCTGTTTACAGTGCTTTTAATGTGTGTTTTATCAGCTGATTTTCATGAAGTTCTGGAATACTTGACTAGACTAGATGAACGCTATGTGAGGTAACTAAAAGTCAACCTCCCCCGCCCTCCTCTCCTCGCTCCTGTGGTTTGCTAGTGCGCGGTCCGTTGCATTCTTCCTAATCCGCCCACCGTGGCCGTGTTCAAAATCTTCCGGGTTATTCCGGCGGGCCGTTTCACGCGACGATTCGGATAGAACAACGCTGGACGCAGGTAGGTTTTCGATCAACAAGGTACCAAAACTGCTACTCGAGAGTGAGGTTGAGTGAAATCTATCATGTCATTTCAAACCAGAAACGGAACGCAGGTGCGGGCCAATGGGAGAGTATGTCAGCACATCAGTCACTGTCGCTACTTAGCAAAGCGTTAATCGAGGGACCTTAGCTGTTACAGCCGGATGTAATGGCTGGCTGTTACGAAAGACAGACACTGAAAAGCGTTACGCCCATAGGGAACCATATAAAAACACCAGTCCCCACCAGAGGTTCAACTCGTCACCTTGAGATAGTGAGCCAAGTGCTTTGCTGTGGTTCGTGGTTTGTAGCTCGCAAAAACAAACTCGCTGGCGGTTGCGCAGTTTACACCCTTTCCTGTCATTCTGCGCCATTCCGCGGCGTGTGTCACAAATGGGAGCAATCTCCGGCAGACGGTGCTGTTCAGATGGAAGGCCTATCGCAGATTATATGCAGGGGTGGAACGGCTGTGCCATTTGTGCCATCTTGTGCCAGACGCATTTGTCTGCGCCATCCTGCGGAAACTGCTTCACAGCCAAATAAATTGTATTTTGTCTTGGTTTCGGTTTTTATCGACTGGATTGGCAACAACGAGCGCGTTTAGCTTGGTCGGCCTAGCAATCCTTTGTTCTCTTTATTCTCCCTGTGTATCCCAAGTTGGAAGTGCGCGAAAAAACTCGGGGGTCGGATTCCAAGCTCTACACCACCTGCGACTGGATTGTTATTCTTCAACCATCAACGGTTAAGCAAGTCGGCCGTGGTGAGGTCGAGCTTTACGGCCCGGGATCCGGACGTCAGCCAGTTGAAAACATATGAGCAAAAATTTTCTTTTAGTACTTCATCGTAAAAAAAGTTGGAACCGCATTCCTACAAGATAAATCGTGATCTGATAGAACTGAAACGCGGTCCGATCCGAAACCTTGCAGGCCAGCAGCTCTCACGCGAGCGGTAGATCTGCTTGGCATACTTTAACTTTGCTCCTGCTTATCGCTTAGAATATGATAACTCCGTTAATCATAGTCTGCTGCTTCGATATTGAGTTGCACAAAAGGTAAACTTGAAATTTGTTACCCTGTGCCTCCGCACAACTGCACGTACATCCATTGCTTACGCACGTCACATGGCTCACACATATAATTACTTTGTCGAGCACGTGTGGGTTGTGCAATAAGCAGAGCTGGTTTGCATTTTGAGCAGCTGAAAGCCACTCAGAAAATTTCAGGGACACTATCTTCAGAAACATATGGTTTCAAGTTTTTGCATCTGTTGCACTGTTATCCCATCTACCTAGATCCCTAACCACTTATGTTCATCTGTGCTGCTAAGCACAATTGAAATTGTGCCCGTGCTCATCTAAGACACAAGCTGAAATGCAATGAAAAGTGTTCTGAGCTGCTCCTAGCCTGCTCCAGAATGTAGTTTTGGCTGCTCCCCACCTGCTCCAAAACAGCTGTTTCAGCTGCTCCCGTGGCTGCTCCCAAGTACATTTCATGAGTTCCACCCCTGTATATGCTTACCGATCTCTGTCAGAATGATTGAGCTTGTACATATAACTTTTATTATTTCGTCTTCTCGATTTTCAGTTGGGGACGACACAGCTTCGTAATATTGGCACTTGCTGTGATCCTGGACTTCGAAGAGCAGCAGCAGGAAGGGGAGGGGGGTAAATTCAACGGTTACCTATTTTGCTGTAAATTCTCCTCTCCAGTTGGTCAGTTAACAAAAATTCTGGCAGTCGTAGGCTGGAACGCCACGACAACAGGGGTGCCTCTAGCAACTCGTCTGCTTTGCCAAGGCTCTTACGACCGATAGACAAGATTCTGGCCCTGCGACTTATTTTGTCGCCCTGTCGAGGACACTTTGATACAGGGGCGGTTGGGGACACCACACGTGCCAGTCAAATATGCGTTTAAGGCAGTATGGAGTGTGCGTGTGCATGTTTTAAAGTTTTTCACGTTTACGACGTGACCCGGGTGTGGCTGGCGGGTTTCGCTGGACGCAGGCGGAGAAGGGCAAGAACCCGTTTGAGGACGGGGCCGAGGACAAAAACCCCTTTGCCGAGGACATGGAAGCCGAGAAGGACTCGCCTCAGGTAGGGCCCGTTCAGAATTGCACATCACAAAAATCGACACTTTTTTTTGCCGAAGATTTTGTTTCTTTTTATTGCCACTGCCGTATGTTTGGACTTTAGAGAAGACGAAACAGTGTAGAGACTTGGAATAATTTCAGAACACTGCAGTTTTGTTTCTTATTATTCCTGTGACTCTTCATTGTCCCAAGAAACCAGTGAA
This sequence comes from Ixodes scapularis, assembly GCF_016920785.2. Lineage (NCBI taxonomy): Eukaryota > Metazoa > Arthropoda > Arachnida > Ixodida > Ixodidae > Ixodes > Ixodes scapularis. The sequence continues at coordinate 30,823,782 of NW_024609846.1, read as the reverse complement.
TAATGACCAATACTAATGATATTGAGTGGGTTATGACTAAAGTTCCGTGTTTTCAGTGTTTTTTTTCGATTGTGACAAATCTTAGGTTTCCTCGATAACAATCTTTGTGTTCTCTATTTTTCTGCCTGGAGAGAATCTCAGTCCTAATTGTGCTGTCGGTTGTTCAGGTCCCACTGGCCAATGTGAACCCTTTCCAAGGCCTGGTGTCCAGCTGCTTTGAGCGGCACCTCAACATCTATGTGGAGTCGCAGGACAGGTGGGTCGATTCGTTGATAAACAAGGAGTGCTCGTTGCACTTGGCACGAAGCTCGTGAGCGAAGACGCTTTTGAAACCCGCAACAAATGAGCTGTGCACTCTGGCTACGTTCGTTAGTTATCGAACCAACTGTAGAATTGTGCTCGCTTAAACCTTTTCAGATTGCCCTTAGTTGTATTCACGCACGTCGAGAAATGCAAATAATAATTTGTGCACAAACTTTTATAAACAAATTAATGCATTTGCACACCAAAATGAAGTGCTCGAAAGTCTGAGTCGCAGTCGATGTTTTACTAAAAGACTTAGACTCGAGGCAGCTTAAAAAGGCCAAGTCATCATCCGCTACTGAAGCTTCTACGAGGGTCCTTTTCAGGCCCCTTCCCACAAGATCCGACCATCTTTGTGATTTGTGTGCGTGCAGAAAGCAGACTGCAATTTGATAAACATCAGCAGTTTGGCTGAGTGCCATCAGAATTGTCTAACGACGATGACTATTCCATTCTAACAGAAAGGACTAAGAGCCGATTGGCTAGCCGGCAACAATATTGGATGCTCGTCGTTTGCGCCAGTGGCTAGTTCACACATTTGCCACTGCTTGTGACCGTGTGCCTCAAAACCTCTTGCAATGAGAGAACACACCGGTGCATCGGGTGGAACACTTGGCATATCCGTATATTTCCCATTTTACAGCGAAGCTGTTATGGGCTAGGGTCTGGGGAAAAAATGCATCCTCACATGTCAACAGAACACTCCCCCTTGGTCGTGGCAAGTATGAATAAATAAAAATAAAAAGGGGGCAACCAGCGTGAGTCAGCCTTCCTTGGCATTAGTATTAGATAGTGAGGTCTTGATCTTTTGTTATCATCTCTAGGCACCGTCCTCGAAGTCGTCCTTGAGGTCGTCCTAGAAGTCGTCCTTGAGGTTGTCCTAGAAGTCGTCCTTGAGGTCGTTCTCTAGGAATCATACTCCATGTTCACGTAAAGTGGATGGGCTCTACAACTTTTTTTTTAAGCATCCTCTTTTTCATTTTAAGTGCGAAAAATTTATGACAATGTTACGAATAGGCCGTATATTTCTGGTTTTAACCAAAAAAAACTCCAAAAAACACTTGGCGGTGTCAAAAAAAAAAAAATCGGTTAAAACCGAAAAATACTGTTTTTTGAATATTTTCGTACATGTGGTAGTTTTTTTTCACCGAAAAAGTCCTATGTAGACGTTCGTCATACTCATTCTTTTTTTTTTTTTTTGCTATCGTCCTAAGCAAACGCAAGTGTGTCACTGGCCTTTTTGGTGTGTAGGAATTCTCGCTGCTATCCGTCTCGAAGATTGACACAACGCACTGGTTCAAGAACATATTGTCATTTATTAACCATTACCGCCTGCGTTGCAATCCCAAGAGCCCTCGCTCACACGCTGCGACGTCTTCTGATCAGCGTGGCCAGTTTCGCTTGGCCCCCTCGCGGTGGAAATGACTATTGACGATCTGCCATGCGGGCCACCTGGTGCAATGCTTTGGATCCCCAGATTGCCCACAAGTGTTTCCCTCATCCTGGAAGTCCGTCGATTGAATTCTATGCACCGGGCGAATTCTTTACCATGTGCCGGCAGCCTAGAGGTCTGCTTGGACGGCGCAGGAGTCTCCGGCAGCTGCTGGACCAGTTTGTGGATGCGGCGCAGCGTGCCCCTCTGCCGCAGCCCGACGTGGAGACGGCGGGAGTGCTGCCGAGCTGTGCGGACCTGTTTGTGTACTACAAGAAATGCCTGGTGCAGTGCAGCCAGCTGACCAGGGGTGCCCCCCTGCTCGCCCTGGCACAGGTGTTTCGCAGGCACTTGGCCGACTACGCCACACGCGTCCTGCAGGGCTCCTTGCCCAAGTGAGTCTTGGTCGGTGACGACACACAGGCCTGAACAAGAATAGCGAGCCATTTGGGATGTTTAAAATGATTAAGATCTTAGGACCACCGAAACACAGTCTTCGGACAACTCGCATGGCTCTCCAAGTCTCGTGTCACGCTCCTTTAGTCTTAATTTGACATTGTATGTTTTCAACAAAAATATCTGGCAAAAAATGAATTGGGTTCTGTCTTGACACCATGTTCTAGGAGGTTCATGATGGGTTGCTAGGAACCCAGGAGTGCCTTGGGGTACCCTCGGAGGTTCCCTGAGCTCCGTAGGCAGGGGGGTAATTTTAAGAATCAGCTTCCCCCCCCCCTTCACACACACACACACCAAAATCTCTTTTTTTTTAGTAAAGGAAAACAAATATTGAATGACTTCCGAATCGATCTAGCCAACCGGGGAATTGGGGACGGCCGTGTCCCCATGCCCATGAATTGTACAGAACATTGACTACTACACACATAAATGAGACAACCCCCCCCCCCCCCTTTGTCTCAAACAATGCACAACCTTACCAATCACGGTCGCGACGTTCGGGAGAAGCGGGTTTGCAGTGACCTTATTTCGGTGGAGACAGACTTTGACCTTACATTTTTGACCTTACGCTCTGCAGTTGCGTTTCAGGATATGGGGCATTTGCTGGCCTCGCGATCCCTAAATAACTTTTCTTGAACTTTTTTTTTTCTCTTTTTTTTGTCAGTACAAATATTTCTTCGTAAGCAAAACAAGTTTAATTCTGTTATCTCTGTCGTTTTCCTTTCGCACGCATGTACTCCGACTTTGGGGTGGCGAAGTCCGTGTTGAGGTATTTGTAGGGGTGGGCGACCATTCTGTGTTTTTCTGGAAATCGATATTCGCCCAAAACGTGGGGTGGGCGATGACTCGGGATATTACGGTAGAAGGACAACATAGTGCTGTTCTTCTATGTGTGCTCTTCTTACGTCCTTGTTTGTAATGCAGAGTTGCTACTAATATGAACTGTTATCACCAACTCGTTCGAGCTTCCATCTTAACAAGTTATATTCCTTGAGGCCACCACAGATGTGCCTCGGGAGGTCCAAGAACCGAGTTTTGATGCGGAATTGCAGGGCCGGGGGCGGGAGCAGCGGCCCTGCGGCGGGTCTCATCCAGAACTTCCAGAGCCTGCTGAAGGAAGGGGAGAGCTCCCGGCTGACGCCCCCGGAGCTGTGCCGCATCTGCGGGGTGCTCAGCACCGCCGAGTACTGCCAGGAGACCACCCAGCAGGTGAGGGGCATGTCCGATCCGGCCTTTCGCTACACCTGCGGTCCCCGCAAAGCTCCGCTACCTCTCGTTCGACAATTCGGGGACCGGGACCTGCGCTTCGCTGTCCGATCCCGGTAACACAAAGAATGCGTTAGCTGGCACTACTGATGTTACCTGCAGTTCGAGCGGGTGTCGAGTGAACCGGTAGCGAAGAATGGTGGAGGCAAGGTGCGGCGTAGCGCACTTCGAAACACAAAAAATGGGACATGCCAAGTCATGGTGGCAGCGCATTCTTGTCTGCATAGCTCACACTAGCTCAACTTCTTGCATAGGCTGGGGCCTCTGGTATCTTTTGTTCGGTTGTCTCGGCTTACATTTTTCAAAACGTTTGCTTGCTCCAATGGATACCCACTTTTCAAGTTGGGGGACACACTTTTCTGACGTCATTTTTGCAACCTGCACCCTCCTTGTAAATAAAAAAAAAAAAAAATTTTGGGAATTGTTGTCGAATGGAATATGTGGCACCATGGTGTTGGGGTGCAAAGCCTATATCTCTCCGATATAAAGCCTAATGACAATGGCTTCTGCAGAGCCATTGTCATTAGGTTTGCAGCCAGTAATTGGCTCGTTATCAGAAAGGTGCTAGTGTACCTGAGGGGGAGGGGAAAATAGTGCCTCAACTTTGATTCGCTCAATGCATATCTCTGCTAGATCAGTCTTTGCTACAGAAAGGTCCTACCATAAAAAGACAAGTATTGACGTTAGCACCCTCTGTTTGCAGCTGGAAGGTAAACTGAAGGAGAAAATAGAGCCTGGCCTTGCGTCGCAGATCGACCTGAGTGCAGAGCAGGACATGTTCAACGGGTGAGCCTCGGGAATCGATTCCGCACCCGCAGTCTCACTCTGACGTACCTAGAATGAACGTATCTAAAATGTGTACTGGTCGACGCTTGACGCAGGGTCATCAACAACTGTATCCAGTTGTTGGTGCACGATCTGGAAGCGGCCTGCGAACCTGCGCTCTCCACCATCACCAAGGTTGGCCTCCTCTCGCATTCTTTTTTTGGTGGGGGCTCGGTGGGAATGCTTCGTGGCTCCCACGAGCCTACGCCCAGATGCTCCCCGGGTCTAAAGTATGCCCTTCCGCTCGATGGTGCAGACCCACTGGTCGATGGTGAAGGCGGTGGGGGACCAGAGCGGCTACGTGACGGCCATCACCGCCCACCTGCGCCAGACGCTGCCCCTGCTGCGCGACAACCTGGCCAACTCGCGCCGCTACTTCACACAGTTCTGCGTCCACTTTGCCAGGTACTACTACGATGTGCAGGAGGGCCATACACGCCGGTCTGATGCTTTTTTCCGGGTCGCGGGAACTGGAGACGTGTATACGATAGAAAGGCAAGAAAGAGTGATTTTAGGAATTGAGTGTTACGAATCAAGAGCACAAACAATTCACAAAGGTATTTGATGATGGCAAGAAGGACCCTAAGGAAGAACATCTTGGGAGCTTTGAAGTGACGCTAACGTTCCGCTGAGAAATACCGAGCTTGCGCTTCCGTAAGATACCGAGCTTGTGCTCATGTTACAGTAAGCGTTCACCCATTACTTTTGCGACATTTCAGAACTCTTCAAAGGATATATCAAACGCCCACTTCCTTATTTTAAGCAAGTTCGAAAATATGTGGAAGACATCAAGCACCCAGTCGCCGTGGGCGGCCGTCCTCTCCGCAACCGGCAGACAGCACGAAAATAGCTCCGGTGAAGCGGCGAAGTAGGAGAAAGGGGGACAAGGGGTACAGAGTCGAGAGGAGGTAGACAGCGATATAGAGGGGGTTGCTCTTTTGTTCCAACTCAGAAGACATTCGAAGGCTTTAGTAACAGACGAGACAATGCGTAATTAACCATTTTCTAATTTTTTTTCATAAACTTTTTACCGTATAGAGCACTTTTTCTTTGGCAAAAATAATGCCGACATTGTTTTTCCTCGTTGGCACGATTGACTAGCGCTGCGGACGACGGCCATTCTTAATTCAGTGGTCGGACCAAGCAAAAGTCTGCCTGACCGTGTCCACCTTCTGCATTTTTGCTCTCTAACCTAGCAAGTGCCCATCCCACAGTTTTCCCCGATTATCTCCCAATTTAGAGTGGGTGCCTGTCCGGTATTTTATGGTAATCCTGTAGAAGCTAGTAGGTCTCTCATTGAAATGTCCGTTCAATAGAGAGTGGCTTTAGAATGCAAATGTGGGACGACAAACACCCATAGAGGCCTCGAGTTTGGGGCCCTGGTTAGCGCATGAGTGGGTGTGCGGTCTTTGGACTTGGGAGGTTTTGTTCATCACCATTAAGAGTTGACTTATGGGAGAACCTTTGCAGGTTTTATAGGTTTATTAGGGAAATCTGCACGCGTGCAGCATTTGAAAATCTTCAAGATGATTTGCCCCGGGTGCAACTTTGCAGGGAGGGTCTGGAAAGTTCCCTCACGATACGCACCTCTTAGGGGATGTTCCGCACTTGTTTGCTGCCAAGATATTTTTTGTGAGCGTCTGCATTTGGTGTTTCGGCAATGAACTGTTGGCATGACTCGGTTTCAGCTCCTTCATTCCGAGGCTGATAAACCAGTTGTTCAAGTGCAAGCCCGTGAGCCCCATTGGTGCTGAACAGGTCAGCACATCTGCTTTCTCTCTCTCTCTCTCCAGCATTCCGTCTGCTTTCTACTCCCCGGCCTTCCTTCCCCTCGCCCTACCTTCTTGAGCTGTTACTTGCTATAGCTTTTGAAGTAGTTTTTGAAAGTTTCTTAGTATAATTTAAAACTGCTCGTTTTTTTGTTTTTTTTTTTCAGATGGTTTGTAAGATTTTTGAGGCACACTTTTATTTAGTAGTATCAACAAGTTGGGTTCAGTTTTTGTCCATGGCAGTGTTCTGCCACCAGACTATAGTGGCAGCACGTCCCTGAAGGATGTGCTGTGCCTCGTTGCAGCTCCTGCTGGACACGCACAGCCTGAAGATGGTGCTGCTGGACCTGCCCTTGCTCGAGTCCCAGGTGGCCAGGAAGGCACCGGCCAGGTGAGGGTCGCCGCGCCCGAAGTCGTATATGTTCTTTCTCAGACCCATGTCCCATTTTCTTCGACACAAGCCCCGACAAATCCCAACCTTTTGTCTGACACCAAAAAATGCTACTTATAAATACAGAATCTGCGGGAAAAACCAAACTCTGAAAAAACAGCCACGAATTGGAAGGAGGATGTCTTGGGAGGAGGCTGTCGGAGTCGCTCCGGCTCCTTGCCGGCAGCCGCCTCCCAAGAGATCAGTAACTCCCGCTGGTGAAAACCTTGCGCCCTACCAGATCTGGTGGGCTACAGTTACTGTTTGGTTGCACTGTGCATTACCAGAACTCTTTCCACGTGACATCTGTAACCCTCTTGCACTTGGCTACTAAAGACACTAACTGACTGTCCACTCCAAGAGGGACACTGACACCTCCAAAATTTTTTTTTTCATTTTTTTGCCAGGCGCTTCATTATGGTGTCGGAGGACTACCCAAATAATATTTTGCAACAGAGTAGCGTATTTTTTTAATAAAGCCAAAAGACGCAACTGCTCGAAACCGAAACCGAAACCCGACGGAGATCGGAGAAGTGGAGAGAAGAGAGTGAGTGGCGGAAGTCACGTGGCTACACCCAACCGTGCTGTTTTATTATTTTTTTTTTGTTTCCTCCTCTCCGTAGTAGACGACACGACATGCGGCGTACGGGAACTGTTCGCCGTGCGATTGTTTTGCAGTTATGTTTGTTCCGCTCGTTGTTCTGTACTCCAAGATGAGTTGTTTTGTACATTGAGGAGTTTGAGATGAGTAGTGAGTGCCCGTGGTGAATTTCCATGATCGGCTCCGAAAAGAATACACCCAAGATGTTGCGTGAAGAGCTGGCTCACATGTCCTGCGTCCCCCCCAAAAAAAAGGGACATTGTGCGACAGAGTTTCCGAACGATCAACGGGATCGGGACCAATGGCTGGCTGCAATTCCTGTAGACCATTTACGGGCACTTCGGAAAGCGGACCTACCAGATTTATATGCTCCTTGCATTTTGTGGAAAGTGATTACATTGAGTTTGCAGGTGTCAAAAAGGAAATTCCATACCATTTAATTCAGCGAAGTGTCGTCCACAACGTTTGTTTGTTATTTTGTTTGTTTGTTTCTTCAGTGATAATTGTAAAAAAAGAAAAAAGATATGTAAACATCGAAAAATGTTAAAAAAAAAAAAAAAAAAAGAAAAGGTTCAACGGGGGATTGAACCCGGTCCTACCACGTGTAAAGCGGACGTCTTTCCCACTGAGCTACTGGGGCATCTCTTTACTGGTGGATCTCTTTCCTTAGTAATAATTCAGCCAGTAAACTGTAAGTTGTAAAGTTTGCTGCCGATTTTCCTTTAGCAAAAGCATTCCCGGGTCGAAGTCGGGAAGCACCACAGATTGGCGACATTCGCACCTAGTAAAGAAATCGTACGCGTGCATATTCAACTTGAAGTAGACACGTCGTACTTGGTGTTTGCGTGAGCGATGTCTTCAGCCACGAGAATGGAACGACGGCTCGGCGACGTCTTCGTGCAAATCGGCTTGGTGGTCGGGCGTGTCGTACGGGATAATACCAATTCTTTTGATCAGTCCCAAATTTCTCTTTTAAAAGTAGACAGAATTCGCCGGTACCGCGAACGACAGTTCTGAAATAGAGGTCCCACGCCCGTCGTCCGCTGCCATCGCCGTTCCCGCGAGTCCCACGATACGCGAAACGACGAACGCACAGAATGCTTCCGGTTGTCTGTGAAACTCTTTTTCAATCAACGTATTTGCAGCTTTTTAGAAGCCACAAAAAATGGGTTTTATATTTTTTTCTATTTTTAATACTGAGTGTGGGCCTTCAGTGACCCACGACTTTGATTAAATTTGGTGGTCGCATCGATACCTTAGAAAACGGCCCGTGACCGCGGAAAAGAGAGTGAGCGAGACTCGAACCGGTCAGTTCTTGATCGGCAGTTTTCGGGCGGAAAGAAACCGAATTTTGAGCCGCAAATTCTGTTCTGGGTAGTTGAGCTCTCATATGTCACGTACAACTAAAAACCTCGGCGAGCATAAATACCCTGTCAGTGTCCCTTTAAAGTCTGGTGCAAGGAGGCATCAGGCTTCCTTCAACAGTGATCTTCCCTGAAAACTGTGCGTGCCATTGTCATTTCTTTTCTTTTTTTGTAAAACATTGTAGTAGTGCGGCACCCCAGGCCTCATATATGGGCCAATGGCCATCCTGTGGTGCCGCAACCCTGCAGCGTTGAATTAAGATATTATTATTATTTTTCTATTATTAAATGCACATCTCCTTTTTCACACCCCAAAAACAAACTGCACGTTGCCGGGGTAGCCGGTCGTAGCTAGGCTTCTGTGTTGTTGGGGATTTATTCTTCCAATTTTGGGCTGTTTTATCGGGGTTTAGTTTTTCCCGCAGATTCTGTATTTATCGGTAGCAATTTTCAGTGTCTGACGAAAGACTGGGGTTTGTCGGGGCTTGTGTCGAAGAAAACTGGTCTGGGATTCCTGAACCTCCAGAGAAAAAAACATTCTCGCACCAAAAAAAAAAAAGAACTAGGTAAGATGTGTGGTTTCGAAGCAAGAAGCCTCGCGGAAAACAAAATAAATCTGTAGGCAAATATTTTCTTCCCGTGAAGTTTGGAATTTTCTTACTTGACAAGGGCTCCAATTCAGAGTTTTTCGGTTTTCCCTGATCTTGATAATAGATAATACCTGCTCGGGAGTTAATTTTCGGGGTTTATCTGTATCTACTGAAAACACTGAACCCTAAACATAATGCGTAAAACCCAAGACTGTGGTGAGAAAAAAGAAAAAAACGTCCGAGTCTGACGAAACAGACACGGGAGGCAAACGCCTTAGTTGAGACGTTGCCTTCTTTGTCTTTTTCAACTAAAAAATTTCTCCTTTTTTTTCGCCACAGTCTCGGGTTTTACGCATCAAGGCCCGTTCACACCCTTGCGATTGCTTGTAACCGAGTTTTCGCGATCTCTTACGAGTTGCGAGACAACACTGGCACGCTGTTGCCATTTATGAGGCGACCCTTGAACTGCATTTCACTGGAGCAAAGGTTTTGCAGTATTTGCAAGATCAGAATTAATTGGGGGGCTAGTTGGTTGAACATCTAGACGGAGGATTTGAAAGCGCAAAAGACTGAGAAGAGAAGGAGGAGACAAACCGCTCTGTCCTGTCCCCTCCTTCTCTTCTCAGTCTTTTGCGCTTTCAAATCCTCCGTCTAGATTTGCAAGATCAAATGGTTGTTTATAACTAGGGTTCCAGGTTTTCTGACAACTCTGAAAAACTCGGAAAAACACCCGCCGGTAAAGTTTCGGTCAATTCGGATTTATCCGATAAACTTTGAATTTTTATGTGCCAATGCTTCCCCCCCAGAAAAAAAAAAAAATCTAAATAAAGACGGTATTTTACAATTAAGTTTGATCGGTGCACAGGGTCAATGGTCATAGGGAAAACGCCACCACAGTTATCTTTCAAATCTCGGATCAGTGACAAAAAAGGGTCTTACCGCTTATCTCGTCAAGGTTCAGGACGACAGGCCATTGTACTTTCGGGTCGCGACAAAAGCTTCGGTATTGGTTTCCAGTTTGGGCCATACTATTTATGTTTTAAAAGGGAGGAGAGGTTCTGTTTTTGTAACAGTGAAAGCTATGGACCATAGAGATTGCATAAAATCGGGAAGAGGGGCAGTTGAAACTTCCCTATTACATGCTTTACCACTCCACCTATCGCGGCCGCGGAGTAGGTTGATGGAATGGGATGGGATGAATATACGTGCTTCCCAGCGACTACCTCCAGGAGTTTATTTTTAAGGTATCGACGTTTATCCAAGCCACAAATGTGTGCAACTTTTGCCGTGGACAAATTACCTAGTATTGCACCAACACGAAATCCAGCTGAGGAAATATTAATTGATATAAGCGCATTTTATTTTTCTCTGTCTAGCGTACGTTTACACCCGGATAATATTTATTTATTTTTCGTACAAAACACTGCGGAAATTAAGCTTTGAATTTCAGAAATTTTGAAATATAACATAAATGAACTCCTAAAACTCCCAATTTTCGTAAAAACATGAACTCCGAAAACACAGAATCCTACTTATAACATTGTTGGAAGTTTTCCGAGCCAAAAAAGAACCGTGCAGAAAAAAACAATATATACAGAAATGCTAAGTGTTCCCACTCGACGGATGGAGCCAGTGTTTCGTGACAGATGTTGAGGCGCCCGGTGGGGAGTGTGTGAAGCAGCCGACGGCCGTTGGGTCGGCACTCTGCTAACTGGGGGTTGCCCCTTGTGGACTTCAGCTACACCAAGATAGTGGTGAAGGGCATGACCAAGGCGGAGATGCTGCTCAAGATGGTGCTGGCACCCCACGAGCCGGCCGAGAGCTTCGTCGACCACTACGCCAAGCTGTTGCCCGAGTCGGACGCCCAGGAGTTCCAGAAGGTCCTCGACATGAAGGTGGGTCCTCTTGGCTTTGCATCCCCTTTGTCCTCTTGGCTTTGCATCCCCTTACTTTTAGACATACCATTTGCATTTCGTATAATGAGGCTGTTTGTACGCAACTTCCGTTCTGCACGATTTTCGTTTTTCCTACTTTTAATTTATTTTAGAAGTTGCATTTGCAGTCGAACGCCGCTACTACAAAAACGCCCGTTTTTATTGCAGTAAAATAAAGTCCTGGCCAACCTCCTATGTGTTGAATATGTTTCTCCAACTACTACGACAAATTCCCGTTTAACAAATATTTCTGTTTAACGAAGCAGTTTCACTGCCCCACGAAGCAAGAATGACCGGTATTATGAATTTTTTAGCTGAAAACTAATATATCTCACGTAAATTGTCGCTCTTAAGTGACGCGCGTAGAGAAGAGAAATACATACTGCGGCAGCAGTGACGGTCAAAACCACCGGCGTGCCGCCTCCGCCACTGCCGCCGCGCATTCTCGGTTTTGGGTTTAAATAATTTGTTAGCGCGCAACGTTGTGTCTAGATGGTGCTACAGGACATAGTTGTTGCTTAGAAACCCTGTACGCTGCAGCATAGTCGGGTGGCACCGTCTAGATCAGTGGTTCTCAAATGGGGGTCTGCGGACCCTTCGTGGTCCGCGAAGGCATTCTAGGGGTCCGCGAAGCCCTGCCTCATCAGTCAAGCCCGGCAATAAAAGTTGTCTTTTTTCAGATTGAGACGAAACGTTCCAATTTTCGGGTTAGTTTCCTCGAGTGTACGTCAATAAGACAAGTCTACTTCACTCAGTCCTCTGTTATACCCATTCATTACATCATTATCACAACCAACCAATATTTTTTTCTTCCCCCACCACCTTCATCATCTGCGCCGTTCCACAAGGGGTCCGCAAAACATCAGTGGTTGAGAACCACTGGTCTAGACACAAGGTTGCACGCTAATAAATTATTTGCACCCAAAACTGAGAATGTGCGGCGTGGCTGCGGCGGAGGCAGCGCAGCAGAGGTGGCGCCGCACCTCCGCCACGCACACTTTTGTTTTGCTTATGCCATTGAGTATGCGCCACTCCGCCCTAAAACGAGTTTTTCTTTTTTTCAACGCTTCATCCGGGCAACGCATGGATTTGTTTTCTTATTGTGCCTGTGTGTTGATGCATCTGAAAGGACCTGCGCGAAAAAGAGTACATAAAGAAAAAGCATTTTCATCGGCAGTTGCAACTTTTTTTTTATGCTGTCTCAGCATTTGTTTGACCGACGCGCCAATCTTCGTCAGGATCCAAGATTCCCAGTCTTGCTGTATCGGACTCCCAAATTGTTCCGCCTTGGGGCGATAATATGCGGGCGAGGAAACGATCTGCGACTCTACCCGCGACGCCAAAATCTAAACGAAATCAGTAGGGCCGCACAGAAAGAAATGCACCCCCTTTCTTGTGCCAGACAGACGGAGAAAGAGTGCGATCGGCCCGGCTACGTGCCTCTCCCCATACTCGATGCACTGTGCGCTGCAGCCGTTGCGTACACAGCTACCCTTACGCCATCCAGTGACTATACATGCAATCGAGATCAGCGCAGCCGCTTCCAGAGCATCCTGCGAATGGCACGTGGCGGCGTTGCGATTCATATTTTGATAAGTCGGTGAAGCTTGTTGTGTGGAAAGCGGGAAAACAGTCTGTAGCAAGGAGCACCTGGTGTCTTGGCCGTAGATGACAAACTTTCCCAGTGGCGGTACAGGCAGTATGTACGACTGCTAGCCTGGTGTCTTTAAATTGAATCGCACAGTAGTGAGTACACAAACACGTGTCAATACTATTTTCATTTAGAAAAAAAAAAAAAGAAAAAGTCCTACAAGCTTTGAGTTGCAGTGCGCTAGCACATTCGGCTACCGCTCGCCCTTTTGATAAGTCAATCGCCAACGTACAAGATCTAATTCTTGACGTCGCTTGTACTATATTTGGCGCTATGCTGTTTGCTAAAACACCTCAAATGTCGCGCAGATACGTCAATATGCGACAGCACAGATTCGATTTCGCATGATAAATTTTTCGTGCTCAACTACTACGACGTAGTTACCTGTACAACAAAAATTTTGCCGGTCCCACAAACTTTGTTATGAAGGCGATTGACTATTCGCCTCGAGATCGAACCTTGTCGCCACTGTGCAGCCGAAATTGGAAACATGTTAAAGCGGGGAGACCGCCATGCGTAGTCTACTATGAGCGCACGTTCAGAAGCATGGATCTCGACGACGCAAGCTCGTTTCCGGCTGAGCTGAGTCCTCCTCATTGAATGCGTGTTGTTTTTGTTGTCGTTTCTTCCTACTAAAGGATATCTTGTATCATTTCATGCGCGTAAATATTGACCAATGCGATTATTATTAAGTCGAATGCTTTCATAATCTTAGTGCTGGGGTTTGTGTACAACCGCTGGTCCCACATATTCTTGTTTTCTCGCACAAACCCTAGCTTTCATAAAACATTGAATGTTGACTGGAGCTGTGGTGCGATTAAAAAATTAACCCGACTGATCGCTGCCCTTTAATTGACTAATCAATTGATAAATCTGTTAGTTTATTTTGCACCGGTCATAATGCATGAAAGGCGTTAGAACTACACATTTTTTTACTATTATTATATGTCATAAATGGCATATTGCATTCCCATTTTAAACTTCACATTGTCACGCCTACAGAAACATGAACACGGGAAGACTTTTAAAGTGAGGTAATTTTTAAGTTATTATTTAAACAGTATAATCACCCTCAATGACAATCACAAGCATGCTGAAGCGGTTTACCGTGCAAGCCTGTCTTAAAAGAAAGTAAAACGTCAGAAAAATTAAAGCAGGCATTTTTTTAACTTTTTCTTGACTTTCTCCAGTGCAAGATTCCAACTAAACGGCAAAAAGAAATATAGCAATTAAGGCATCACTCGAGTAATCTGAAGGCTAATCAATGAACTGCCCAGTCCCGATATGTGTTAGGTGAGGGCGGAGGGCGATCGGAAAGTCTCATGAGAGTCGCTAGACCTCATCAGTAAAAGAGTGTCGCCGCGGCCAATGCTGCGTCGTGTGCGGGTCGTTTCTTGGAGCTGCAGAGTCTACTGCGTTTGAATAGAAGGTTATTTAGCCAGAAATTTATGATATTAGCCTCTTGACATCCGCGGCCCTCACCGAGAAAATCGAAGTGAGTGAACCCACAGTACTGACAAAAGCATCTAAGAACACTCATTTATTCCACTTGCGGCAGATATATTAGAATAGTTTGTTTCAGTTCTTTTGCCAACGAAAAGTTTCCGGATGGCAACTTGAAGAGGCACTCTCTCCTAATCGCAACATAGTAGAATTGTTCCGGCTCCGAAACACTTACCCACATCATGGCACAAATACAGCACAGCACCAACTTCTTTTCATGTGAAATATTTATATTGCTGCAAAAGCTAAAAGTTACCAAAAGAATGCATAGAACCTGCAATTTCATAGCCCACAGTGCCCGTATTATGTTATCCGGGTTGGAATTCATCGTTTTGTTGAATTCCCACGCTGGTGGACCGATAAATCTATTTTAAAAGAAACAAATATTTAACATAAATAGCTGAATGGAAAGCGCCAAATAAACAAGGACGAAGAAGGGGACAGAGACAAAGCCACTTCTTCGTCCTTGTTTATTCGGTGCTTTCCATTCAGTGATGTACCAACTAGCCCATTTACCTATTTAACATAAATAGGGCAGTTCCCCCGGAGACTGGCATCCATCACGTTGATCCATGCTTCCCAACGTCTGCCTAGAGCAGACGACGCATCAACTTGAGCAATTATTTAAATTTAGGCCGTACGCTGGTAACACGATTCGATCTTCGCTGAAGCACCGAACAATACTGCACCATTTCCTGCTAAAGTTGTTTTCCCACCGATACTTTGCGACAAAATCAACGCAAGATTCTACACAGTCTCACTTGCGAACGTGGAGAGCCCATGGGGTGGCCATGTGGCCATACCCGCATTGATGATGATGATAGTGCGACAGTAGCGCCACCTCTAGGTCGATCTCGAGGCATATGTACAATTTCTGTTTGACGTAATTTTCTCTTTGTTTATAGTTGCATCTTTTGGGGTCAAAGTTGCATGTATGGATTTTTTGTTTTGCTTCGTTTAAGGGGACACACACCCTGGGAGGGTCAACTTTTAAACCCTTGGCTTAAAATTAATGAAATTTACAGGGTACGTTGGTGGTCATGCGAGATGGTGCATAACAAAAGTTCAGCTCTGTCGGTTAAATAGGAACGAAATTAGAGCAGCTTCTATCAGCAATACGCCTACATTGTTTAGTTAATCTATCGTCGGAAAACTATCACAATATTCAAGATTTTTATTCGCTAGATATGTAGCAGAATGCCTAGGGGGTGCGGCTATGGAGTTTTTTTGTAAAAAAGTAATTTATTTCTATAAATTTTCTCTTCTGAAAATTGATCAACTTTTTGGTCTTCTGTGTCTTGGAAAAATGTTAACATTCTTTATAAAAGTCATCCGTAAAGTGACAAAAAAATTCCATAGCCGCATTCCTCATTAAATTTCAGTCAGGAAAAGTGAAGAACGAGCTTTCCCTGTATTGCCATTACCAAACGATAGATTTGCTAAAATGGAATTTATACCAAAAAGTGGAACGGAGAAAAATGCGTTCAAAGTGCTCCAAACCCTACCTTTTCTTTAAATTCCGTGGAGAGAAAATAATTTATAAAAAATTAACTACGCAGTGTAAACAAATTAAACTTTCTGGGAATACTATCTAGGTGTTGGTGGATGTAAATATGTCGCTTTTCAAAATCAACTTTTTTTACAGAAATTTTTTTCTGGGTAGTGTCTCCCCTTAAAGGAGGACCAGCAGAAATATTCTTCCGCCTGGCGGAAAGTCCTCCTCGCCCTCTTTCTTCCTTTTATTGTAGCACGACGAGGCGAGGGGAAAGGTCCCCTTTTGCGCCGGCTTCTTCTGAGAGGATAAGCCGAGAAAATCCCCATTCTGAGCGACGGGCGATGGGTGCGGCAGCAGCGACCTCGTGACTTACAGGTAGCTTCAGCTCCTATCGCGTAATCTGCCCCATTTTTTGGCGCTCACCAAGCCTAGCCCCTCGGGTGTAGGTTTTACGGGGCTGCAAGGCTGCGCCCGCGCAATCACCGAATTTCAGCTGTCGAAGGTCTTTGGTTTAGCCCGTGGCAAAGTAGACGCATACTTGAGAGCTGCGATTCATAACCGCACCCATTGAAGGAACGTTTCATAGATATTTTCGGTTGATCAAGGAGCTCAAAACACATGCGCGAGATGTGGTGACTTGAATATGTAAGTATGACTGACATCTTCACAAAACATTCCGTCGTCAAAAAAAAAAAAACGGCTTATCACGCTCAAACCTGCCTCAAACTAGGATCGATGGAAAAGAAAACGATGTAAAAAAAATTGGCTTGCTCTTTATGTTTATACAGCCTTGATGGAGATGCGCCTCAACGGGTAATTGGTCTCTTAGCTGTAGATGAGAAATTTGGCCAGTGCGGTACAACCGCTAACCTGGGGTTTTTAACGTGCATCACGCAGTAGTGATCACACGAACGTGTGCCGGTACGAAACTCGTCCAGATCGAAATGGGCAGGGGCGGCGGGGATCGAGCCCAGGAGGTTCCCAGCGCAAGCTTTCGCTCCACGCTCCGAGCTGAGATGCGTTAGCCTACTCGGCCACTTCCTCCCCTGAAAACGATGTACCAGGCGCGGGCACCTTTTATACTTCGTTTCAGCTTCGGTCCGAGCGCGGCCGATGTTACGAGCAAAAGGGCCAATCAAACAGCGTAAAGAGCGCAACGTCATGGCGTGCTCTCTGCGCTTGATAGGACTAGCCGGCGGAGGAGCACGCACAGAGAGACGGCGAATACCGGCTGGTCCTATCAACTGCAGAGAGCACGCCATGACGTTGTGCCTCTTTTGCTGTTTGATTGGCCCTTTGAATCATAACATCGGCCGCGCTCGGACCGAAGCTGAAAAGAAGTATAGAAGGTCTCTGTTTTCTAGCAGCGAGCACAAATTATTGGAGAACTTTAGCAGACTATGTTTTCAGGCCACGCTATATTTAGCGGGAGCTCGCGCTGCCACTTCGATGCATTCTCTGAAGCGCGCGCCTGAAGTGGCAGCGGGCCTTTGAAAACGATTTACTAAAATGCCCTGTTGTGTGCCTAACTCGCAGAACATGATGGCCAGCAAAATTGTATGAAATTCATATTTACACATTCCCAACAACCACCTGACGTGAGAGGGCATCAAGGGTGCATGTCAATTTTAGAAAGTTTTAGTGGGTCGCTTTTAGCCACTTCGATAACCGTACGGTCCGTACCCCACAACGAAATGTAAGCTAGACTCGCTGTTTACATTCTTCATCGAGTGCGGCTATGGAGCGGAAAAGACAATATTAAAACCCTTTTTGGCGAGTCTAGCGTGTCGTGTTATGGTTCAACGTTGCTTGTATTGGTACCATAGCACGGGCCGCCACTTCGAAGTATTTGTGGTGTCTCAAAGAAACTAAAGCAAAAGCAGACAATTTTTTTTAACGTGACACAGAATTGTATTTAACATTGTAAAAAACTTTTAGGTACCCTACGCCACGCAGTTAGCACAAACAAACTATCGCCGGTGTTTCCCACTTTTTTTTCTTCTTAGAAGTGAATGATGTTTAGGAAACTGTTAATGCGAGTATCCAACCTAAGCGGTACATTTTAGTGCGAGTCGATACATTGCTGGGGAAAATAGCAAAAAGCGCCGATGTCGTGTTTGCGCTAACAGTGTCGCTTAATGTACGCATACCGCTGCACAATCAACGCTAACGGAGTGAATCAGTAAATTTGGTGGCCCCCCAAAAAAGTGGTGTTATATTGTTTTGTTTTTATGGTTGAAAGGTTGTTATTTTTATACAAGCAATTTGGTAAAGAGTGCTTCCATTGGGCACCAACTTACGAGGCATCAATTTGTTCTAATACACTAAATTCTGCATGGGCCTTGCGTAAAAATGTCAATATTGCGTTCGTGCTAGCTGTTTCACGCACAGTAAGAAGACCAGTTCATTGCTCAAACATTTAAACTAGGCCTTTCTTACGCCAAATAGACATTTTGCGACTACACTCTATTACGGGTGGTTCATAAAATAATCTACGTTGTTTATTTGGAGGAAAGGAAGCAGTGGTGAGGGGAGGCGGACTTGAATACAAAAGATGACTCTAGGGAACCTCGAACTCTGTAAATATTGCGCACACCCTATAATTCTGAGTTAATTACATCACGTTTGCTTTGTCTGTTTCAGAATTTGTTAACAGTCCCGCTAAAGGCCAAGATGAGCGACAAGTCAGATTCCCCTGTTTACTTGAGCAAGAAGCGTAAGCGAGATGAGGGGGGGGGGGGGGGGGGACTGAAAAAGCATACGAGTGTAACCGTAGCAATCTCCGACCAAGCCTGAACCACACTTTTTCTGAAACCGCGGAGCTGATGCTTTCGACGACTTGATAAAGCAAGCCAAAGCCGTTAATAAGTGTGACTCGTTGTCAGCTGTGATAATCAAGGCGCTGCGACGATTCCTTGAAACCTTTCATCTATTAAAACAAATTGTGCAATAAATCCATTGCCATATTATGCTTGCGATGATCTTCTAGCGGTATGCGTGCATTACGTGGCACTGTTAGCCCGAACGCGACATCGGCGTTTTTTACTATTTCTGCCAGCAACAGGTATTTTCTAGCACTGAGCTCTGCCACTTAGGCTGGATAGTTCCATATCAGTTTTCTAAACATCATTCACTTTTAAGAAAACAAAATTACAAAGACCGGCGATAGTTTGTCCGTGCTAACTGTGTGGCAGTATACCTAATATGTATGTCTTTGCAATGACAAATTACAAACGCGTTTCATGTCAAAAAAAGATCGGCTACATTCTTTTTTTTTTTAATGCTTTAAAATTACTTTAAAGGGGCAGCATGTGCTATAGCACCGATTTGAGCAACGTTGAATTATAACACGACACGCTTCGATAGCCGCACTCAATAAAGAATGCTCTCAGAAAGGTTATAGATTATATATTGTTGTAGGGTACGGTTATCCAAGAGCTAAAGACGATCCACTAAAACTTCTTAGTATCGACACACACCATTGCTGCCTTCTCACCTCATGTGGTTGTTGGGATGCGTAATAAATGTCATCTACATTCGTTGGCCATCATGTAGTGTGAGATACGCACACAATAATTTGTGCTCGCTGCTAGAAAACAGAGACCTTCTACAAGATGCCCGCGCCCCGGTATATCGTTTTCTTTTCCTTCGATCCCAATCTGAGGCAGGTTTGAGCGTGATAAGCCGTTTTTTTGAAGGTGGAATGTTTTGTGAAGATGTAAGTCATCCTTACACATTCAAGTCACCACACCTCGCGCATGTGTTTTGAGCTCCTTGATCAACCGAAAATATCTATAAAACGTTCTTTCAATGGGTGCGAGGATGCATCGCAGCTCCCAAGTATGCGTTTATTTTGCCACGGGCTAAACTAAAGACCTTCTATAGCTCAAATTCGGTGACCGCGAGGGCGCAGCCTTGCAGCTCCGTGAAACCTACACCCGAGGTACTAGGCTTGGCGAGAGCCAAAAAATAAAGCAGATTACATGATAGGAACTGAAGATACCCGTAAGTCACGAGGTCGCTGCTGCCGCACCCATCGTCCGTCGCTCAGAAAGGGGATTTCCTCGGCTTATTCTCTCAGAAGAAGCCGGCGCAAAAAAGGATTTTCCCCTTCGCCTCGCCGTGCTACAATACAAGAAGAAAGAGGGCGAGGAGGACTTTCCGCCAGGCGGAAGAATATTTCTGCTGGTCCTCCTTTAAGTTGAATGTATGCGATTTTAGTATTTGATTATCACTCAATTTTACGGTGTATCTTCATTTTTGTATGTAGTTTGCTTTTTGTGTCCTACAATGGATATCCTGCCGACAAATTTGGGACAGGCACCACAGCACGTCAAGCTACCTCAGGCAGCTTTTTGTCTAGGTGCTTCGTTGGCTTCGAGGCCATGAATAAAATAATTGGTCGATCGAAACTCTTGTGCCAGGCGATTAGAAAAGAGTACTGTTTTGCGTAGCCGTGGTGCCGCATTGGCTCCCACCCTAAAATATGAAGCACCTTCCTAAAACTTGGAGGAAAAAATGAAAGTCGTTTACAACTCCCTGTAACGCCGGATTAGAGTGCAGCTCTTGAGGAGGAGGATGGAAGAATACTGAGGGATAGGCGACTCCCTGAGGTCACATGACCTCAAGGGTCACGTGACCTCGGGGGGAGGGGGGGGGGGGGGGCACGTGACTTCAGGGGGGTGACAAAAAGGTAACTCTCACAACCCTTGTAAACCTCACGACGTCATTATGAGAAACTTCCCATAATGCAACGTGCAATTAGGCCGACGGCGACGCCGCTCAAGCCGGAAACGGGCGCCTAAGAGCTATGCTCTAAAATTCCGCCGAGATCGGGAAGCATTTTCCAGATTTTCTAGGCAGACTAGATTATACGGCGTTTTTTAATATATATTGTGTTCACGTTGCGACAATTGTTATTTTTTTCTATACACGTATGCCCACTTCCTCGTATAACACCCCACAACGGGCCCTGGAGGAGAAAGAACTGATGATGATGACTACTTTGGCAACATATAAAGGTTATAGTAGTCGTGCCAAAAGTCACTCGGCGGCTCCAAGGTGTTCCCTCGCTGACCCACAGGGCCTGAAGCGCAGCGAGCAGAACGTGCTGACGGAGGTGTTCCGCACGCGCATCCCGACGGTGGCGCCCCTACCGGCGGCGCCCTCGGAAGGGGGCACGGCCGCCCAGCTGCTCTCGGCCCTGGCCGTGGTCACCACCGCCACGCCCGAGCACGAGTCCAGCCGCATACGGCGCCTCGAGAAGCTCATCAAGAAGCGCCTCTGACCGGGGCCCCCCGCACATTCCGACCGTGGAGACGCCCACCCGCGCCTTCTAGGCGTGCCGCCGGCAAACCGCGGTTCCGTATTTCCGTCGACCGTCGTTCGGGTCGAGGAGGTCATAAAACGTTTCACCCGGTGTTTGCCTTTTGTCTTTGGTGCGGCGATGCGACTGCTGTGTCGTTTGCAACAGACGGTGTCAAAGTGCTCACTTCGCTACTTCCAACACCTCCTAGATAAGAAGACCGCCGTGCGGAATTTTTAATGTTGCCCTAACGTGGGGCTCTGATTAGAGCTGAGTGCTGCGTCGGGGTTCGCCGGGCACTCGTGCACTTGCCAATGCAACACTCGTGCCTCATATTCGCCTCCTTAGGCGATGCGAAGCACCATGGTCTTCTTCCCTGGGTTTTCTTGGTACATCCCACAATCTGAGGAATTTACATGAGCATCGCAGCGAGGGTCGATTTCACTTAGTTGAGGCTTCACCGCACTTCAAATAACCTACCATTCAATTTGATATTTGCATCGAATGCCAACACTACTTGGAAGTTGTGCCATATTTCTCATTACCCATGGCCTTTGCAGGCAGATGTTCGGTTAGCTCTGCTAAGCGAGTTTCTCACTGCGCGCCGATGCGGTGCAGGGAAGCAACATCCACAGAGCAGCCATTGCAACACTAGTGCATATTTCGCTCTGCCGCAGTGCAGCTGCATGAAGCGAAATATGCAGCCAAACAAAACAGCAGCAACCATATATATCATGTGTAT
This sequence comes from Ixodes scapularis, assembly GCF_016920785.2. Classification (NCBI taxonomy): domain Eukaryota; kingdom Metazoa; phylum Arthropoda; class Arachnida; order Ixodida; family Ixodidae; genus Ixodes; species Ixodes scapularis. The sequence continues at coordinate 30,802,116 of NW_024609846.1, read as the reverse complement.
CATATATACGTATCATGTGTATCATTAGTCGCAGGGTGTCGAACCCGAACCGAAAACCGGAACCGAACCGGTATTTTTTTCCAGAACTGAACCCGAACCCGAACCGTTATATTGTTATCGCGATGAACCCGAACCGGAACTGAACCGGAAAAAAAATAACGGTTACCGGCTCATGTCAAAACGGTTCGGCCACGCGCTGTTGACAATGAATGTGCTATCAATGCCTTTTGTTTTTTAAGTGCCGTCAACTGACACACATCTCGCTTACATATTTTTCTTCTCCACTCAGTCTTACGAATATAAACGCTGCATCCATGAATCTTGACAAACGCTGCATCCATGAATCTTGACATAGGAACCAGTATTGCGCTGGTCGCGGCCAGCACGGAAGAAAAAAAATTGAAAGGCTGTGCAAAAAAAAAAAAAAAAATCGCGTCACGGGATTTTATTTTTTTACAATCTCGTAAATCCTAAATGCTGCTGTGTGCTCATTTCATAACACGTTTCTAGAACGCGCGAGTTCTTGAAGCTTGCTTCCATCGGAATGAGAAAAGAAAAGGCTGTGGAGTTTGATAATAATGCATTCGGTTTCGTATAGGCACTTAGAAGCTAACATATTTGTGAGACAGCGAACTCCTCTATTTTAATATTTATCCTATTACGTCCTTCTGGCGTTGCGTTCGGTGAAGTGTTTTTCATATACCGCATCTTGTTTAATGAAAACTTCTTTAAGGGTCTGATTTGAGTTACCGAAGGCTAGTTCAAATAAAGAAAGCTGTATTTTCTCCCCACTGTTCCTTCAATTGCTTACACGCCGAGGTGGTGGGATAGTTAGCGAGTTCTACTTGTAAGTGGGTTTGTAAGGAGGTCGCGGATTTTACAGCTACTGCGTCGGACCCAATTAGATGAAGTCCGAATGCGTAAACGTCGGTGAGGTAACCTTTAAGTGCACATAAAGAAACCATTCCTGGTAGAAATCCCTGAGCCTTACACTACGATGTATCCCGTTTCGTATGTGCTGATTTCAGATGTTTTATTTGTAATTTATTTTGATGTTGCAATTTGTCATTTATAATTTCCGAACCGGTTCGCGAACCGGTTCAGCGCCCCGAACCGGTTCGCGGATCGAATTAATCGAACCGGAACAAAATAAATTTACCTGAACCTGAACCGTAACCGAACCCGTATTTTTTTCGGTTCAACACACTGATTAGTCGTGAATCTTTTTTTTTGTTTTTTCTTTTCGAATTTTGAGGTTTTATTGGATGCTCCGGCATTTTTTTTATGGTCCCCAATTTGCTTCAAAATTTACCAAACGTGCCAGAAAACATCACTGAACTAGAGATCCAAATATTAGGCCAAAATATTATTTTTTTTCTGCAAAATTTTGGAATTTAAAATTTCAGTCCTTATATTTTTCAAACTGAAAATCTCTAGAGGCAACAATGAAAAAGTGATGCCAGCAGCAAGCAGGGGTTCACTCTTTGGACGGTATAATTTGTTCTCAACTCATTTCAAGCAGTTTCATGGTGTCAAATAAGCGCTTTGGGAGCTCGCTCCAGCACTCCTGCAAAAGCCCGAAACAAAGGCTTGGCATACTATGTTTCTTTAGACTGCCCACTTGACCTGCAAACCTGCCTGCCAGTGACGCCACGGCACTGAAAAGCGCGAGACTATTTGAATGTTGGTTTTTCAGCATCACCTTCATTTGCCGATTTCACAACAACTATTTTCAATTACGCGATACTAAATAGTAAATAGAAATACCGGCAAGCGTAAAGGCTCGGAATTCAGAAAATATACTTGGGGTAGCTAAAAAAATCGCCGGAGTCCTCCTAAGAATACTTGGGTGTAGGGAGTGTTCACTGGCGGCTTTAGCAGAGTCCGCGGCTGCCGAGTGCGTGCTGACGGCGAGCTTCCGGAGTTGTTTTGGAGCGTGCATTCCACACCATCAAGAGTGTCGGTCCTAGCAGCCTATTAAAGTGAGCTAGTTCTGAGCATGCGCTCTAAAACATGTACATACCACCCATATGTATGTATGCCTCCAACCATGTAAGGGCAGTAGTAGATTGATAGCAAAGTGTTCAGTTGAATTTCTAGTGAGGCTTATTCATTGCCTGAATGCTGACTTCAGCATGTTTCAAAACTGGCTGTTGCAGTGGTTTTGTTAAAAAGAATGGCTCTTGTTGCAACATTCCCATTGTCATGTGCGAGCCAAGCAACTACTGAAGAATTTGAAAGAACAAACTTGCAGCACAGTGGATGCTGCCAACTGGTTGCACGGAGATTAGAAAGCCAAGAAGTTTTTGTCATTCGACCGACCCAAGGCATGGATCTCAAGTATCTATAGAGGAACGAATGAGATTGAACAATGGGCTTGTGCTCTAATGTGGAGTTTTGGCTGCTCCAAAAGGATACTGACCAATCACATCATCAGTGATGCGATTGGTTCGAGGGATTTTGGAGCAGCCAAAAGTCAATTTTGGAGCAGCAAAAAGTACATTTGGAGCATAAGCACACATTTCATTTTTATTCATACCTGTGCAAATATTGCATTAAATTATGTTTATGTCTACTGTGCTTTCGTGCTTCTGTGCAAACTTTTGATGGCATCAACATGACAGGTTTCATTCCCTAGCTAGCAGTTTAATTGCGCATAGAAGAACAAGGCACAGTAACAAAATGCTGATTGATATGCATGGTTATTTTAGGTATGAAATGAAACATAACCCAAACAGTGTAGTCCAATGAAATAATGCTACAATATAATAATTTCGAGCACCCAAATTGATGTTTTCTTCAAGTTCTATAGTCGTTAACAAGTTAAGAAGGTAGGAGAAGCTCCTCCAAAAGCGTGATGCGCCAGTTTCAAATCCCTCCGCAGTCGAAAGAAGAGTTCACTGGAAATGCTCTTTGTTCCGCTTCAATGGATAGATATTGGCTACAGAGTGATGCCAACTTGCCTCCGATTCCACTTTTCAAGAAAGCGGCCTTTGTATCCATCGGAGGGGAAACCTAACCCCACAAAGTCGTATTTGTTTCCATCGAAGGGAGAAAACTCTCATCTCCCTCTCGTGGCTTCCACAATGCTAAGTCAAAGTCAAAAGATAAAGAAAATATGTACAGAAAGGCAAGACCCTCCTCGCGCGTTGGCTGCGACATCACGGAAACGATGGGACGCAATTGGATGCGGAGGTGGAGGAGGGATATACGATTCCCTTTGAGGGGCATTTGCCGCTACCTTCTTGACTTGTAACCTACTATAGAGGTTGTGATAAAACTGTGGTTCTTCATTTCAATAGGATACAAAGCTTTTATCATTTGATTATGAGCATCCATGAAATTCTATAAGCACAGGATACCCAAAATCAGCAAAAAAACAAAAACAATAAAAATGCTTAATTAAAAAAAAAAAATCTTGCTAAACATATTGAAAATTTTTCTAGTTTCCACTTACTGCTCCAGCAAATTTAGTTTTAATTTTCTGTACCCACTGTGCCATCACACAGATGGAACTTATATAAAGGTAATAACTAAATGAGAGTTCACATAAAAAAAATGAAACGTTTACGATTCTCTGTAGTGCAGAATTAGAGCATAGCTCTTGAGGGGGAGGAGGGAAGGGTGCAGAGGGGAAGGAAGGGTATGGAAGGGAATTCACCGTGGGATTGTGGGACAATTTCCCCGCTAAATTTGGCGGAAAAATTTCCCCACTAAGTTTAGCGGAAAAATTTTCGCGGGAAAATTTTCCCGCTAAATTTGACAGGAAAATTTTTGCGCTAGATTTAGCGGAAAAGATTGCCCGCTAAGTTTGGCGGAAAAAGTTCCTGCTAAATTTAGCGGGAAAATTTCCCCAATAAATCTGGGTGGAAGTTTCCCCCCTAAATTTAGCGGAAAAAATTGGAGGAGTAATTTCCCTGCTAAATTTAGCAAAATAATTGCTTGCCGCGGAACAATTATTTTTCTAAATTTAGGGGGAAAATTTTTCCGCTAAATTTAGCAGACAAATTTCCCCCTAAATCTAGCAGAAAATTTTCTCGCAAATTTAGAGGGGAAAAATATTCGCCAAACTTAGCGGGCAATTTTTTCCGCCAGATTTAGACGCCATGCGACGTCACCCTCGTGATGTCACACGTGGTGTCATGTGTAACGTCATTATGGGAAACATCCCATAATGCAACGCGCAGTTACGCCGACGCCGCTCGAGCCGGAGAGAAGCGCCAAGAGCTGCGCCCTAAAAAAAATAATTGTACAGAGCTGTTCATAAAAGTTTTCTTGCAATACTCACGTATCTGTGACGAGTCATGATAGTGAAAAGGCATTGTCGGACTATCGCTACCATATATACTAAACACTGTTTTTTCCCCATAAAATGTGGAGTGTTTTTTGTTAGCACGTGGGTGCACCGCAACAAAGCAAGATGCACAAAATTGCAACGCCTATTACGCGGCGACAAGTACCCACAACGATGCTAGCTATACGGGCATGAGAAATATTGCGGAACTTCGGAGTACCGTAAATGTTTGATGCAAAGGTCAAATTGAGTATGATGTTATTTAAGGCGATAATCGAATCCTAGTTTTGGAAATTCCCACTAGCCTACTGTAACGTTCTGGCCACATAAAATGGGCTTGATTTATTATATCTTGAGTACTAATAAAGTGAAAATAAGTTTTGTGGCAAGGTTGGCACAAATTTCTCACATTTGGGCAAAATGTAGCAGGATGTAGCAGGATAAGTGCTTTGGCACAGTTTGGCGCAGAAATCACATCACTGCATCATGTTATTCCGTGACTTGCCATCGAAAATATATGAAAGGCCGAATTATGACATCTGATATACATACAGATACAGTGGCCTGGCAAGAGAGCCACTACGTACTGCAACACACCTGATAAAATTAATAAAAAGGACGATGTGCTGCTCATGCTAGTTCGATCTAGAGCTGCCTTGCCAATTGCGTCACTTTGAGTTTGACCTCCTTATTCGAGACACTCCTTTTGAAAGTACCACAATGCTTCTCTCCTATGCTTACAGCTGTGATGCAGAGAAGTGCCACCAAAAAACAGCATTGTATCAACAAGCCTAGTGATTGAGTCGTGCAAGTCAAAAGCCTTCCTAACGAGCACCTCTCGTAAGAAAATGCTCGTTTGACAAAGTAAACCAAAGTTCTCGCTAATTCCCCGCTATTTTTGAGGTGCTCACCTTACCACCATAAGGAATATTTCTGTACAACAAATAAAATACACAGCCTCACAAGATGTAAACGACCACTATTACAATCTTGCAACTTGACACGAGACTGAGGTATGAAAGAGGAACATAAACATAGAAGGAACTGAAAAACAGGGAACAATGCCAGAGCATTTTTTGAGACTGTAAACAATTTTGTATGTGTGTGTATTTTTAATGTATCTCAAAGGGGAGTGCAATAGTACTTTGTTAGCGTGAGCCCAGAAGTCTCTATCTTTTGAAGTTGATGAAAAAATTGTCTTGCTTTGTATGCTTATACAGCCTCGATGTTGGTACGCCTCAACGGGTGACTGGTCTCTTAGCTGCAGATCAGAAATGTAGCCACAGCAATACAACCGCTAACCTGGGGTTTTTAATGTGCATCGCACAGTAGTGATCACACAAACACACAATCGAACCCAGGAGGTTCAGTGCAAGCTTTCGCTCCACGCTCCGAGCTGAGATACGTTAGCCCACTTGGCCACCAATACCCCCCTTGAAGTTGATGTTCCAGATTGGTAGACTTGAAGACGCTTCTTCCCAATTCTATTCATTACTTTTTTTTTTTAGGGTGTTGGTTTTTGTATTTGCGGATGTAGTGTCAAATTTTCGCCAAAAAATAAACCTTCTTTTTTTGTAGAAGTGGAAGGTTAAGTTAAGAAGGTTTGTCATAGCTGTTATCTTTTTGTTTGTTGAGGGGGCATCCCATTGTCCTGTTTTGGTTGTTCCTTTGTGAGTCCTAGCAGAGGGCAAGTTGTGTGGTTGGCAACCTTGGAGCTGTGAGTATATAAACAGGTGGGACTGAATAAATCTTTTATGTTAAGTTGCAACACGGCAAACATCCACCAGCTTGCCTGTACTCTAACCGTTTTTTCAGTTATAAATTTAGGGAATTAAGGAATTAATGGCACGAAAATTCAAATAACATGCAAGCAACGGAAATCTATTTTATGACAGAAACTTTTGAATATTGTTCCGAAATAATTAACCTAGAGCTACTAAGGAATTACTGTACTAGCTTCGGCATCATTGTTAAAAAAAAAAAAGTTCAGATGTTGCGCAGAGGTGCCACTACACTGTAGACCTACCTTGGTTTCATATCTTTAATTTTTTGCGCTAAACTCATAACCCCCCCCCCCCCCCCCCGCCCCCAAGGTGGTTCGTACATCCAACATTTTTACCAAATAGAGTTCGTAATAAAGATGTTTGAATGTCACATAAATCGGCACAGTTTTACTAGGAGAAACATTTATAATTGGTAAAAGCATTCCCTCATTCAAACTTCCGAAGATGCATCCCTATTCAGTAACTCCAGGGGCCCTAATTTACACGGCGGGTCCGAGGGACCGGGACATCGCCGCCTGCTCCGATTGGTCAGCGGCGCAGAGTTGTCCAATTGCAGCAAGCGGCAATATCTCTGTCCCTCGGTCCTGCCGTGTAGATTAGGGCCCCAGCTCAACAGACTTTAATCAATCATTCATTCCGCCTTTCGTTCCACATTATGCCGTGTGTCTTATGTACACGAAGTTGCGTGTGATGGCATGAACCATGTGATGTATGTCCCCAACGATGGGATGCGACCCGATTCAGCGCAGAGTGATGCTGACGATGCGCACGTCGTCGTACGGCTTGTCCGTCTTGGGGCTCGTCCGAACCGTGCTGATGTTCTGGACGACCTCCATGCCCCGCACCACGCGTCCAAACACCGTGTGCTTGTTGTCCAGCCACGGAGCAGGAATCACTGTGATGAAGAACTGGGAGCCTGCAGTGGAAGCAGATGCAAGGGCTCACTCCGCATCTCCAAGGAACAGCGGAGCGAACTTACAGTTCATGTACAAGGTGTTACGAATCGAAGGGCACGCTATAGAACGAGCCGGAAAACTCGGCACCTGCATGTAACGGGCTCCAACTGCCACAAAACATATATTTTAGTACTGCAGGGGTTCTCAAACGTTTTTTATCTCGAGGAACGAGATCTCTCTTGATTTATAGCCGGGGGACTAGAGGTATGCATGGGCCGTGAAGCCTGAGCCGGTGGGCCGGGCTCGAGCTTCACAGCTACATTCATGAAGGGCCTGGACCTGGACCAAGGACGGGCCTTGCTTTAAAGTCTACAAGATGGGCCAAAGCAGACCAAACTGGCCGTTATTTTATTTATTTTTTTTATCAGCAATGTTTTTGGAAGCTTGTTTAGGGAGTATGGGGACAGAACACAGTGGGAGGAGACCCAAATGCTGAATGTACTGAATGTATGTATGTGTGTGTGTCTGTGTGTGCATGCATATGTGTGTATGCATGTATGTATGTATGTGTGTGTGTGTCTGTGTGTGCATCTGTGCTTACGCAGTTCGGTCTGTGTGCACTGAATGCTCTTCCAGAGCACTAGCGTCATGGCGTTCATTCTCGTCACAGGCGGGGGCGGCGTCATACATGCTTCTCTCCATCAAGAGGCACGCGCCTACACAATATGCACCCTCGCAAGCGTAAACCATCTGTGCGTACCAGTGCATGCATCCACAATATGGGTGAAGAGGTTCTCCTCGGGGGTGCTTTTCCTAAACAACATCTTGCAGATCACTGCAAAAGACGGCAATATTTTTTTATATATCTTTTTTTTATTGTGCACAGCGGGAGTGGGCAATTTGGAACTTTGCCAGTCTTTTCTTTAAACCCGTCGCGGCGTTTTTCTTTCTTTTCAACTTTGGCACATGATTTTGTTTACTTTTGCTTGCCATTTCTCTTTTCCGTCCTTTTCGATACGCGGGTTTGGTCGCAAAAAAAGCCAATGGGGGTGATTTTTTTTTTTTTTTTTTTTGACGAGCTGCTTAGGTCTACAGATTGGTTTGACTAATAGCAGCCACTAAAGGAAAAGAAGGATGCTTACTGCACTGACTATCGGGTACCGCAGTCAACATGTGTAGCAGTCGCAAGCGAGCTGCTGCAAGATTTGTGAGCTATTCATACTGGGCGAAAATAGAGCGGGCCTTAGTGGCCCCCGAAAATTAGTGCCGAACCGACCCGGTGCTAGAACCCCTGGGCTCCTAGGAACGCAGTTTGAGAACCCATGTAGTAGTGTATTTTAGTCTGCGAAATTTTAAAGCATAGCTCATGTCGCACGCAATTAGAGAACATCCAGACATTTTCGACGGTGGGTGCCCGAGGGTTGTGCTTGTGGCGCCATCTCCCAATAGACGCGGCAAGGACTCGGTAACTGTCGTCTGATTTCAACCGAGTGCTTGCTGTGCCTTTCGGGAGATGGTGTCACAACTGCAACCCTCAGGCAACTCTGTCTTCTGCGTTGGCACCCGACGTTAAAAATGTTGCAATGCCAAAAATCAATTGAATTGACCGAACAGTCATTGTATTGTCGACAATCTGCCCTAGCAATGCCTGTGAATTGAAAATGCTCTCAGGAGATACTGGTTAGACTGAGAAGAGAAAGAAAATTATACTTTAGGTGCAACTTGGACAAACAAGCACGGTGGAACTTGTAGTTTTGTCGAGTGTTTTGGCTATGTGATACCTGGAAATTGGTATCTCAACTTAGCAAGCTCGCATTTTTCTTGAAAATCTATTTCCGTGGTTATGTTTGCCCGGCAATATTGCGAAGCTTAATTATGCTATTTTCGTCGACCAAACTGGTTTTACGCAGCGATTAGTTGACAGGAATTGGAAAGTGTAGAGGAACTCGTGTATTTAAGTTTCTCTAAGCAAGACCGACCGCCAAGATGCAGCCCTGAGGAGAACCTTGGCTCTCGAGGTTGGGTTGATATCTTCCAAACTTATCTTGCAGCATCGAGAATTTTAAAACAACTTACGACGAGTGACTTCGGAGAGATACCCCAGCTCTGTGTGATTGGGGCGCCTGGAACACGTCTCCGACTGATGTGTTTACCGCGCCAAACAAGGTGGTCCCTCGATTTCCGCTAATGACATCACAGAAGCGTCATGTTGTCGCTGGCCATGGCGGTGTCGCAGCAGCTATGCTGGACATGGCAGACGCCTGTTCTGCTGCAGGTCACTCTTTTGACAGTCCATGGAAGTCAGGAGTTTGGACTCACGATGACAGCGACACTTGCATTCGGTCATACTTTTTGCCACTGCCAACCACCAAGATTGCGACATCTGACAGCATGACACTCCGGCTTTTCTGATGTCATCACCACTTGGAGACCACTTGGAATGCAATGGCGCTATAGGACGTTAAACACTCGGAGGCGCGTTCCAGGCACCATATAGCGATGGACAATTCTGCCGCTCTATCGAGACAGCTCGACACCGTTACCGTTGGTGTTGGGTCCCGCGTTGGCCATGCTGAGTGTGTACGGCCGATCGTGCTTCAGGGTGGGGTGGAACTCGTCCTCGAAGTTGCCTCCCCAGATAGACTCGCCACCGGTGCCCGTGCCCGTGGGGTCTCCCGTCTGCACCATGAAGCCCTTGATGACCCGGTGGAAGATGTGGCCATTGTAGTAGCCCGCCTTGGCGTGGACGCAGAAGTTCTCAGCCGTGCGGGGGCATTCCTTGACAAACAGCTTGACGTGGACATCCCCCATCGAGGTGTGGACGATGGCCGTGGGGAACAAGCGCTGCTGGGCCGAGGACTCCGTGGCCGAGATGATGTCCTCCTTGGACGGCCGCTCGTTGAACACGTCTCGCTCCTCCGTCTTGCCCTCGTCCGGCTCGCGCCGTGTGAACAGGTAGAAGCGGTTTTTGCGGAATGCCGTGCAGACGATCGTGGGGTCCGCCTCGGCCGCCTGCAGGGTCGGGTTCTCCGACGCCTGCGTCTCCAGGGTCGGCGCCTGCCGCCCGGGCACGCCCTGGTACAGGGCCAGGTGCAGAGGCCGAATGTTGTCGTTCTTGCCCAGCAGGCGGCTGCACGCGTGGGTGCGCAGGTTCACCAGCTTGATGCCCAGCAGCGTCGCGTACAGCAGGAAGTGGCCGCTGTCGTCGTACGTCACGTTGCAGTAGTGGAAGGCCTCGGACTTCTCCAGATCGCGGTCGCCGGCCATGCGGCGCCCGAACTCCATGTCGGGCAGCTGCTGTTGCATCTGCTGCAGCTCGGACAGGTGCTGCAGGCTCTCGTCCAGCACCAGCGTCAGCTTGCCCGTGATGAAGCGGAAGACGCGCACCTTGCGGTCTGTGCTCACCGTGGCGAACTGGGTGCCGTCTGGCGAGAAGGCCAGCCCCGTCGGGTACGACTGGACCTTGACAAACTCGTACAGGTCCGTGTCCAGTTTGGACTCGAAGCGGACGCACTTGGGAAAGCCGTAGTCGCCGCGCTGGCCCGTCCAGTACTCCAGGATGCCCTTCTTGTCGACCGACACGACCGTCTCGAACTTAACGTTGTACCTGAGGACGGACAGCGGCGCCGAGTGGAGGGACGGCAGCGCGTGCAGCGGATTCTCGTCGCCTCGGCCGTCGTAGACGTAGATCTTGCCGGACTCAGCGTCCGAGACGGCCACTGCGGCGATGGCATCCCCGGAGCCGTACACCCACTCGCAGCGACCTGGGGTGTAGGGTAACTTCATCATGTTGATGAGGTCAAAGTTGACGACGTCGAACACCTTAAGCGACTTGTCGTTCGAGACTGAGCAAAGGAACAGACCCGTCGAGTTGGCGGCGATGTCCTGCACGTTCCCCAGGTGAGTCCGAAAGTGTTTTACGAACTCGATTCCGTCGTCTTTCTTCTTCCAGAACTTCAGGTGCCCGTCGCAGCTGGCGGTGATCACAAACTCTGTCTTGGTGACGATCACATGGGTCACCACGTCGCGGTGCATGTAGCTCTTCTCGTACCCGTCGGCGCACGGCAGGTTGTCCAAGTAGACGTGCTCGAACGGGAGGAACTTGACCTTCTTCGGTTTGGCCGCCTCGGACGGTAGAGGACCGATGACATCCTCGTCAGAGCCGTCATCCGCCGGCGCCTCACCATCATCGTGTTTTCGTTTTTCCGCCATTTTGACGCGGTTTTGCTGTTTGTTTACGTGTGGCGCGTGGCTGGCGTGTGGCGCTGCCAACGCTGCCAAGATCACCTACATTTTTGTTTTATAAATTATTGGGTTTTATTGCGACATTATCTATAACTTGAAGCAATTCTGCCAAATGAACTTCAAAATATATATAAATATTTTTTTAAAGTAATTTTTCACTCCTTCGGTTGCCTGCGAACGCTCGTCCGATTTTTGCTCGCAGCGGCGCCCGTGAGGTCAGCAGCATCCGGGACATTTGCGTCCGAGTCCATTTCTATTTTTGCATCAGTTGGGAATTATGTGTGCTTTTCTTTGTTGTGTCTTTTAGTGATGATTCGTGTGTAGTCCCCCCTGTAACCTGCACGAGGTTACTGTACAGTGTATATAGCCGACCAAGTTACGCCTGTAAATACTAACAAGCATAAATATTCGTCGTCAGTCCGTTAAAACGAAAGGGCCGTTGCGGACTGGTGCCAGTGCTCTTTTTTCGCCGCTACGAACATGGCCATGGTTCAGCATGACGGCAGTCAAGAGACGTTGGATAACGGTGAGTGCCTGCTCCGTTCGGAACCTTCGCGAAGCGAGGGTCGCCAGCGTCGGACGGGGCCCGGGCCGCCCTGTCACCAGGAAAGGCGGCCGCGGTCGCCGCGTCGTCTGATGCTCCTGACGTTGCTCGCGTCAACTGACGTCCCCCGCTCCAGTTTCAACCCCAAACCGAAACTCTGTTTTTTTATTTTTTTCGCCGACACCGTTCCTTTTGGGCTTGCGAGGACCCGAGCTCGGCGCCGAGCCTTTCTTGTTCGTTTCGTTCTCGTCCGTTGTTCTTTCTTCTTCTTTTTTTTTTTCCCCCGTCGTTTCTTCCCCGTTTTCGTTCTTATGCTGTTTGTTTTCGGACGTGTATATCGGCCCGAGTACGCATGTCCGGACGAGATGCGGAGAGGCAACGAGCGACAAACTCGCAACAAAATGTCCTGCCGCTGTACGAACCGCTCGGTGACTTGTGTCCCTTTCATCGTTTCCCCGGTTTGTCTCGTTGCGCGTTCGATGACACAGTTCATCGGCGACCAGCTGGGCGAAAAAAGCCTTTGTGCCGCCGGAGCCCCCCGCTCTCGTCTTCCTCCGAAGAACGGAACAAACAAAAACACCGACTTGCTTGAAAAGCCCTTTTAGTTTTTCCGTGGGGTTTTTCTGGAGAATAAGACTTCCCCCACGAATGCAGTGATGTCTCCGAATGCGTTATGCACTTCCTTTTGGCATTTCTAGCCTTTTTCTTTTTTTTTTTTGTTCTCGAGCAGTTTTGCGACGTTGCTGCTCAAGGTAGTGCCTCGTATAGCTGGGCGTAAATACCAGATGCTGGTGGACTTGCGGCCCGAGACAGACCTTTCGGTACTTGAACCGTGCGCAGAAGCGTGCTGATTGAAGGAGATACCTCTGTGCTGTCAGGATTCGTCGCGTTTGTCTGCCTTGCCAGCCTTGCAACCAGACGATGTTTCGTGCCTTTTTTCTTTTCTTTTTTTTTTTCCTTTACCGTTTCTGCGTGCGTTTACGTCGAGCATTCTGTCATCGCAACTTCGTTTCATATCGCTAGGCGCGCGCAACTTTGTTTGTAGCCGGTCGGCCCACGTATCTGCTCATTGCGATAAGACAAAAAAAAAAAAAAAAAAAAAAAAGCGGAGTGGGTAGACGTAATCTGACGCGGTTGCGTTTCGACCACTTAAAAAAAAAATATATATATATATATATTTTTTTTTTTTGGTGTCCTAACCGTGACGTAGGTGATCTTAGCTTCCTCGTCTTTACTTTTTTTATTATTATTTTAGGAATTCACGTGTGCAAGTGGTGTAAAGCATTTTGTGGGACTCGTTTTGCAGAGAGTTCAAATTGCAGAACTTTAGGTGTTGTCTCTCGTTCGTTCCTTAGTGCTGCCATTCTCATGTGTTTTTCTTTCGCGTTTACATTAGTTGCCAGTGCAGAATCTTTGCAGTCTTGTCACCTTGAGAAAGAAAACAAACATACCCCTTGTGATTTGCGCAGAAAATTACATCGTAGGTTTGACTGGATTTTTTTCGACTGAATTGTTGGCCCCCAACAGCAATCTTTTTAAGGATATCTCGTTTCTGGTAAGAGATATGGTCAGGGCTGCATCAGTTAAAACAGACATTTGTGCAATTTTGCCTCAATTAGCAAATATTTAAGACTTGCCTGTTTCAACTTATAGCAAATGGGTGGTTATGTCAGTAACCTTCGCAGAAAGAAATCTAAAAAAAAATGTCGGGCATTTCAGCAGGTACTATGCCAGTATATTCCCTAAAATTTCTAGGAAAAAAAAAAGTGGGTAGATTTGATCCTATTATAAAGTTTCCACACTCTCCTATACCGACTTGACACCGCAAAGCCACTCGTGTGTCAAACTGTCTTCAGATGTCAAGAGCAAAGGACCACTATACTCTGTTCACCCTAAGCTGAGACTGCAATCAATGCCACAAGCACGAGAGCTCGAGGTTGCTGCTTTGAAGCATTCTTCCACAGAACGAGTGCTCTCGCTAGAAATTCATGGCTCGAAGCCAGGAGCCCGGGCTAGCTTGCGCTTGTAGCTTTGGCTGTGGTCTCAGCTTAAGTGAACGGAGTATTCGCGTCTCCAGCTCGTTGCTCGCCCTCTCACGGCGGAAACGGGAAGTGCTCTAGAGAGGGTCACCCGGTTCTCCTGCTCAGCGAAACTGCTTGCGATCATGGCTCGCGAAATGTCATTTTCGAATGAAAACGTCCTTCACTGCCCCAATGTAGTGCTGCAGCTGGTATGGGATTGCACCTTATTAGAGTTTTGGTGCTTTCTATAGAAGCAAATGCAAGTGCTGTGCATTTGCGTAAGTTACCTGACCCACGCTGCGCATGCGAGTCGTCGCCATCCTCCAATCAAGGGCCGCTATTTCGGGCTCCGCTCACGCGCAGTGTGGAACACACCACACTAATGCTAATGCACTGTGCTTGCAGTCGCTTGTATACGCAATACTAAAAGTTGCCACTGTTTCACCAGTTTCCAGCGGTAACGAAATGTGCTGATGTGGGCAGACATTCAAGCGGGTAGGCATTTTTTAGAACTAGAAAGGCGGAGATTGTCAAGATGGAAAAAATGAAAGAAAATGTTAAAATAACTAATATTAAAACAAAAAAAAAAATCTTTTTTTTTTGTTTTTTTAGGCTAGAAGTTTTGTTGATTATGAAAAGTGGCAACTTCGATAGTACTACATGTTTTACCCATAATTATTGTAATTTGCATAGATTTTTCGCATTAGCTAAAATGTTTTCATTGACTCGGCTTTTTTTTTTTTTTGTAACTTGTTAATTGAAAATGCTGCAATTGGCACCACTGATGATAATTTGCACACTTTTGATTGCTATAATTATTTGTGCATTTGAAATAAGATCATAAGCAACAAATATTAGAGCTTGAAAAACTATGTATTAAAATTAATACAAATTGCGGCAACGTAGGCTTCCAATAAATGCCGCAATCACAAAAATACACCATTTAACCATAATAATCTTTCCAGAAAGGTTTTCTTTTTTAGCATATGAAAAGCTGACATTGTTATCATGATAGACAAACAGCAAAACAATGCATGTAATATAAAGTCCTAAGCGTCATGCGTTGCTCTAAAAAACAAAACAAACGGACAGACAGACTGACACTTCTCCTGTACGATTCGGATTCTGTCTTCGGGTTTTTATGGTAAGAACAGCGTTTTTTAATTTATACATTTCATGAACGCCTTCTAAACTCGTCACCCGTAGCAATATTTTGCGAAATTTGGACAGATTCTATTATTCTTGTGCTGGAAATAATGCTTTAACGTTTAACACTCGCACTCGACGACATAGCTAACGCACTTATCAGTCTCTGCACCACTTCAGAATTTGCTTCGCAAAAACTCTTCTTGGCAAATGAGGCCAAGAGCATAGATGCCTCCTCCTAGACCAAGGAAGCCTTCAGGAATGCAACGACTCTTGCATACTTCA
Source organism: Ixodes scapularis (assembly GCF_016920785.2). Taxonomy (NCBI): domain Eukaryota; kingdom Metazoa; phylum Arthropoda; class Arachnida; order Ixodida; family Ixodidae; genus Ixodes; species Ixodes scapularis. The sequence continues at coordinate 30,786,901 of NW_024609846.1, read as the reverse complement.
GTCCAGAGGCACAAGCAACTCTGATTGTTGATGCCAGCCCTGCTGGATTGGGTGCAGTACTCGCCCAACAGTCGTGATGACCCCAGTTTAAGACCAGTGCTGTACACCAGTCGTTTGCTTACGCCAACCGAACAACGATATTCGCAAACAGAACGGAAGGTCCTAGTCATAGTGTGGGCGTGTGACCATTTTCACCTGTCCCTTTATGGAGCACCGTTTGTAGTCGTAACGTTATCCCAAACCTCTGGCGAACATATTCTCGACAAAGGCATGAAACCAGAATTGAGAGATAGCGGCTTTGGGTGCAGCTGCGTGACTTTGAGGTGCAGTATGAACCTGCTGAATATTTCTCCCGACACACTGTTGAGGTACCAAAAGATCTCCAACGCTCAACTGAGAAGTTGCCGCAACTTTTAGCATTTTCTGCACCTTCTCTGCTGCACATCAGTGGTTTTGTTTGCAGGAATTATGCAGTTCTGTTCCATTGTGCCACAAAAATCTGCCAGACACAACAATCTGGGGTGTCGCCCCTTTCCAAAGTCAACATTGTTTTGTTCAGCGGATGCAAAATAGACTGGTAAGCGGCAAACCACTGCCGCTCACTGTGAGGAGAACCCTGGAATGTTTGAGGCCTGGAATGTCTATCTCAACCACCCACTTTCCTCCTGATCCGGTGGTCACAAACATGGGCAATAGATAATCTGCCTACGCCGCCTTGCCAGAGGTAAAAGCTCAATGAGGCCACAAAACGGAACACAAGAATTTTTGTAGCCAAGGAGAATGGAAAGACATCTAGCAAGTTGGTTGCTCTTGTTCCTGTTTTCATTTTTTGCTCCCACAAGCCACCGTTTACTAGTTTTATGTTTAAAAAATGGGCTCATGGAGCATGCAAAACTTGTATGCTCCATTTCATCTTGTGATGGACTACAGCAAACTCTACAAGTCATTGGAACCAATCCGTATCTCGGAGTGTGTCATGAAACCTTAGAAGAGGGCATAGCGATGCACATGGCGCATAGTAGTCGCAGGTATGTTCGCAGCGCTGGATTGGTTGGAATGGCTCATAGCATTTGCTGCAGTCTGTTGTATGGTGAAACGAAGAGCAGCAGCTGCACACTACAAGCGTCGCTGTGCGATACAAAACTGTTAGAAAACATTGCATGCTCATTCAAGAGCGTCCATCGAAGGTTTCGGTTTATCCACAAACCTCGTTCTGCAACTGCTTTGGGGGCATTGTGTACAAAATTTGTAGCATGCATATTGTATTGCTGGCACATTTCTTGTGTGTGATGCTGCACATAGTAATAAGTACTGGCAGGTTTAGAATGGTTTACCAACGTATGTGGCAGCCTCGGCCAGTGGAACTAGGTTTGCGTTTTTAATTGTGGACCGGGCGTAATATACGAGTCTAGGACATTCGGTTAAATGTTCAATGGAGGCATATCTTTCTGTCATTTCGAAATAAAGGGCTATGGGAACACCATAAAATGCCCGACTTGAACTGGCTTGTCATGTGGACAAATAGTACAGCTAACGGCAGATGAGGCTTTGTAGAGGGGTAGCAGAAATTGCTTCACGTGACTGATGCGGCGTCACATTGCAAAGGCCCGAATGCGAAGAGTCTCTGCAATTCGGACGTTGTAACATAGCAGAGGGGTGCTATGGCATACACAGTACAAAATTGAATCGGGTGGTGGGACAAAGTAGTTCTTCCATCATTCATATGCAGATGAGGTTAATCTGACTGGGAATGTGGTGTGTAGTTTTGCCGCTATACTGACTAGGCATTCAAGTTTATCTTATCAGGTAGCCCCACCTTATGTGGAATGTTCTTTTAATTCTGAGACTGTGCGGCTGCAGTCATTGAACCCGACCTTGAGCGTTGGTGGCATGGCCTACCCAAAGTTGACAGTTTTGACCAACAGCTGTGCTGCCTGGCAGCCGGCTTAAGACTGGGGCCATCTACCAATGAACCATTTGGCGGTTTCAGTTCCCACTTTTTTATTGTTCTTTTTTTTCTTTTTAGCTCGTTGATAGTACATTGTATCTTGCAAATACTGGAGAACGTTCCCTCAGGCTAAATGCAGTATCGGAGCCAACTTCAAAGATAGTGCATTCTCTGGTAGTAAGAGATCACAAGAACTCGGTCGCAAGCAAATGTAAGTGTATGAGCCTGCCGTTAGCCTAATCTGGGTTCCCAATTACTGCAATTCGCACAAAGCGCGCAAAAAGTTGCAGGCTTGAGCACTGGGCGAAACGTGCTTCTGGGTCAAGTGAATGTGTGCACTTGAGGCACTCACCCAGCCTTCTAAATCAAAGTTGCTTTCAACGGCACGCACAGCCATGTGCTGCATTGACCCGTTGTTGAGTGGCTCTCTCTATGCTCAATTGCAGGGGAGGACAGGGAGACGGTGGTGACGGAAGAGGAGGAAGAAAAGGTCGTCGAGGCTCTCGTGGACATTGCGGATGTTGCCAGTACGAATTTTGCTGGCACGGATGTTGCCGGCGCAGATGTTGCCGGCATGGATGTCGCCGACGCAGATGTTGCCAACGTGGATGTCGCCGACGCGGATGTTGCTGATGCGGATGTCGCCTGCGTAAATCTAGCCGGCGCAAATGTAGCCGGCACCAATATCGCCAGCGCGGATGTTGTTGGCACGGATGTCGCCGGCGCGGATGTTGCCGGCTCGGATGTTGCCAGCACGGCTGTTGCCGGCTCGGATGTTGCCAGCACGGCTGTTGCCGGCTCGGATGTTGCCAGCACGGCTGTTGCCGGCTCGGATGTTGCCAGCACGGCTGTTGCCGGCTCGGATGTTGCCAGCACGGCTGTTGCCGGCTCGGATGTTGACAGCACGGCTGTTGCCGGCTCGGATGTTGACAGCACGGCTGTTGCCGGCTCGGATGTTGACAGCACGGCTGTTGCCGGCTCGGATGTTGCTAGTTTGGAGGTTACCAACAATGATAATGCCAGTGCTGATGCTACTAGTGCGGCGGACGTTGCCAGTGTAGATGTCATTGGTGCGGAACAGTCAATTCCTCCCGATGCCTCTCCCACGGAAGTCTACGACAAGGTGGAGGTGGGGGGCCGAGAGGAGGTAGGGAAGCCGGAAGAGGAAGGGGAGGAGGGGGATGTAGAGAAAGGGGAAGAGGAGGCGAAGAGAAAAGGGGAGAAGCCACCTCGGCACCAGTATTCCAAGGCGGAGCTGCTGAAGTTTCGGCACGACGGACCCTGTCGCAAGAGGCCCGCCTGCTTGGACTCTGCCTACAACAAGTGAGTGCTGGGAGATATTTGGGAGGGTGCGGGAAGTCTGGGCACGCTCCGATGGAATGGATTAATTCGTAGCAGACTTTAGATAGGTAGGCTTTAGATAGTAGGAAGCGATGGTCTGGGGGGATGGAAACATCGCCAAGTGTAGGCTCTTCAGAAGTCAAGTCACTTTGCAACCAAGCATAATCGGAGGGTGCAAGAGTGAGAACAAAAAGAATTATACAGGCAGCCTTTACTCTGTTTCTTTCTCTGTCACAGATTGGAGATTGTATTATACGGTTTAATTCTGAGCAGAGCAGTCGTGTCTGCTAACGCACAATATTGTTCCCTGTAAAATCTGTTATGCCAAGTCCCACTAATGCAACAGACAGAAAAAGAAACTACACTTAACAAGCCTCAAGTTTGCGCAGCATGCACGCGAGTATACCTTTGGCAGGTTTACACTTCCTCGGTGCTCGTGAAGCGAGCACAGGTGATTGCAAACCTTGCAAAGATGCCTTCGCGTGCGTGCTGCACGGGCTCGAGGCTCGTCGGTAGTTTCCATTGGTCGTTCTGGTGGGACTCGGGCATCGGCGCTACATATCGGAGGATGTCGAGGCATGGATCCAGAAAAGATTCTGTCGAGCGTTTTCATTATCGGTGACTGTCGTCCGAATGTTTTATTAAAATGGGCCCAGCCTAGCAAAAAGTGTTCAAGGCCCAGATGGTTTTTCAGTGACTCGTAATGCGCACTTGCCGAAACAGAAACCATTCCTTAAATCGAAAGAGTGGCCCAAAGCGATGCCGGTCCTTTTGTGCAGCCTGTCCGGCATGTGGGACCCCGAGCGCTGGTTCCTGGGCAAGCGCCGGGGAGGCGCGACGCCCCCCGCGACCGCCGACGAGCCCTCCTCGGGCGGCGGGCCGACGCCGGCCCAGGGCCCCAGCGCCCCCGGTGCCCACGGGGCCGCTCTGCGCACCAAGCGGGAGCGCCTGGACTCGGAAGGGGGCTCCGGGGAGCCCCTGGGGGGCCCCAAGCGCCGCAACCCTCCGGCGGACCCCAAGGAGCGGCTGGCCCGGGAGGAGCGGGACGACCTGGTGCTGAGCCCCCAGCGGCGCAGCTTCGGCACGGGCTGCCACGTGCCGCAGCCCAGCGCGCCCCCGGACGGGCCCTCCAAGGACGGGGACGGGTGGGCAGCCTTCCTTTCTTTCTCGCTCCCTGCGGGGTACTTAAAAGGGTTGCTGTGTGTAAGCCAGTGAACAGAGTGCGATTACAATTTTCACGAAGCTGTATTTTGGTGGGCCTTTATTGCACTGAAACTTTACGATTTAGGGAGATAATTTGTTTTGCTAAACAAATTATCTCCACTAAAAATTGTGTTTACTAAAAATTAGTTTTAAAATTAATTAAAATTAGTTTTAAAATTAATTAAAAACTAAAAATTGGTTTTAGGGAGATAATTTAAGCCTAAAAATCCTGTTTTTGTTTTTATGTGCAGGGAGGAAAACAAAATATTGTCTGGTTGCTGCTACTGCTCACAGGTGACTTAACATAAAGCAAACACGTGAAAACTTTTTTGGGATGAAGACCTGCGAGCAGATCCGGGACATTGAAGTGTGTGGGATGCACCATCTGTGAGGAACGCTGCAGACGGTTTTTTCTTCCCCGCGCATAAAAAAAAAGATTTTTTGGATAAATTTTTTTCCTGAAATTGACACTCGTGAAGTTTGAGTAGGTTAAATGCAGAACCTAAAGACACCTTTGTTAAAAGTGTGGGTGCTTTCCATTTATTGGTTTATTGATACAAATTGTTTTGTGGCAGTATGGCCCTCGGAACCACCTGCACAAAAAGCGGCGTGGTTGTTTTTTTTTTTATTTTTTTTTTTATTTTTCTAGTCTTGGGGTTTAGGCTGACTAGCTTGCCAGTTTTTTTACCCTTAGATCGTATGGGGCAGCTTTGTTGATTTTTTTTAATGGGTGTGCAGGAGGATAAGTGGCAATATTTGGGGTACAATAGTTGGTTGAAAGGTGAATGATGGGAAATATCAAAGATGTGAAGTGCAAAGTAAACCAGCAAACATTAAAGAATGGTTACATGCACGTTTTAAATGGGGGGAAAAAAGGGTGCCAAGCACAACAACATTTGGTGAGGGTTCTCGGCTCGTTCCACTGGTAGCAGTCCTGGGGATTTTCATTTCGGTCTTAAAAATTGCCTTGGCAGTGGGATACCTGGCTGATGTTTAAGAGTTTACCTCACTCATTTATTTGAGCTCATTGATCTATGTTTGGGGAGGTGGTAATCGTAATATGGGCACATATCGTTGACTGGAGCAGATGAGCAGTTCAAGGATGCAGCCCACTGCACACTGTGCGCAGGCGAGTGCTCTCGTCAAGGTGTCATTCGATCGAGGAAGTAGACTATATCCTAATTTTTTCCGAACGTACAATCTTTATGGTAATTCACGTTGTACTTTTTAACAAGCTCCGCAGGGTGGCATGGCAGAGTGCATAACTTGGCTGCATACAATGGCTCTGGGTGGATCTGCACGATTCTGGTATTTATTATTAGTTTCCCATCCTGCACGTAACAGTGGGTACAGGAAAGATTATCCGAGCGCCCGAGATGAATACTAGCTTTTGCCACTGCCATTTGGAAGTGCCACCGTGTGGGTGTTCACGTCCCAGCCGCGTTGTCCGAAAGCACACCCCTCCGACGTCTATGGATCGTTTGAGACTGACCGATCGTGCGATCTCTCTGTCCCAGGCTGGCTCACCGAGAGCCCAGCCGCCGCATTGGCAGTGGGCGCATCCTGAGAGATCAGCGAGACTGGGACCGGGAGAACCGGGAGTACGGCTACGGAGGACGCCGCTTCGAGGACGCCGGCCACGCTGGCGGACACTCCGGCCGCTACGGGGGAGACCGACGCAGAGGTGGGCCATTGTCTCTCGCCGCTAGGGCTCATCTCTGCGACGTTGCCGCCTCGATTATTCGCCGGTCGATGCGTAACTGGGTCACGCGGAGCCATTTCTACCGAGAGAACAGACTGCAATAATGCGGCTTGGCGTATAATCGTATCGAGAGACATTCTCAGCTCGTGTACGTCAACGATACAGGATGGCGATGGAGCGTACCATTTCCCGGTTGCCAGATTTTAGGCCGTGGTAGCTAGACTGTTGCCACCTTCGAATGGCTGCTAAACTTTCCCATTAGAAACGGCTCTGGGCTCGCATAAGGACAAGCATAAATCGGGTTGTTAGATATTTGGACATTATGAACTCCTACGGTCTTTGAAGTGAGGCAGCTTGACTTTTGCTGCAGATGGGCAACTGAGGCAATGCAGTAAGACTGCTGACCGGGGGTCTTCGACGTAAATTTGGGCACTAGCGATTGCAAGAGTGCATGGCAATACGAAGCTTGTCCAGGTTGAAATGGACGGGGACAGGGAGGAAGCCGGCATCCTTAAGGTTCTGCAGTATGTGAGAAAAGAAATTGTTGCACCGCGCCTCAGCGGGTTTGGGGACCATGCCGTCGTCGTGTTGCGTCGAAATGCGGTTCTTTTAATTTGTTAATGGGGCCACATAAGTATTTACCCTCCAAGACTGACAATGATGAGTTGTCCTTGGTCTTCGGGTGGGAAACATCCTCTCAAACTAGCAACATTGGTATGCTAAAAGCTGGAAAATGGTAACTTGCCTTTCTATCTTTAAAGTCAAAGGCAGAAGTTGCCACTTTGAGTAAAGTAGCAACAATAAAATGACACAAACAGTCGTCATGCAAGGCATAATTGGACTCTGCCAGACTTTGTAAACGCTTCTCTACTTGGTTTTAAAATATTAGGGCAATATTTCTCACCGGGAATCGCAGTTCATGGTGGCTTATTACAAAGAAGGTGCCGTGCCGAGCTGTGGAGATTCAGTCGCACGTCGTGTCCCTGGGTGGCCGAAATGAATCCTCGGTCTTGTCTTGACATCTCTTTGATGCATAAACTCTCTCAAATTTATTTTTCTTTTGCCATTAATCGCCAGTTGGAACGTCTGCGTTAGGAAAGTCGTCGAACTACTCTGGCCTTTCTGAAAAATGGTGAACACTGGAATGCGTAATGTCGGCATCCTCTGCTTCTTCCTTGTGCCAGGCCGTGACGAGCGCATCGAGGAGGAGGAGGAGCCGGAGTGGTTTGTGGGCGGCCCCACCAGCCAGCACGACACCATCGAGCTGGTGGGCTTCGACGAGGACCCCGAGGGGGGTCGCAGGGTCGGCCGGCGGTCCCGCCGCAGCCGCGAGTTTGCCCGCAAGCAGCAGCAGCAGGCACTACCCACCCAGCAGAACGGGGGCACCCGATCTCCCGAACCGGGTCAAGATGGGCCTGCACCCACCACAGGGAGCTCCCTCACCACCGGGGGCACCAAGTCCACCTCTCTCCACCGTGAGTAGACCTTCTAGTGTCTGTCGACTTTCCTTATTTTAAATTTTTTTTTTTATTTGTTTGACATACTATTAGTTTAAATTGAGGGCTTTAGTAGGAGTGCTAATTACAATCGCACTTCAAGAAGCAAGAAAAAAAAAAAAAACTAGACAAAGCAGAGGCAGAAATGCCGGTACACAAAATACAAACTACGAACAAAAATCGACAAACAAAATACTGAATGATTTTATATATATATATATATATGGTGGTTTAATCTCAAATCGGGCAAGCTAAAACGGTCTAATTTTGACGAAAAAGATATATGTTTTGGGGGCATTTCTCAAATGAAGGAGGGCCCAAACCGCATGTTGCCCAGATTTTTGTTCTCGAGTTACGAAGCGTAGAAGCTGCAGTGGCAGAAACTAGTGTTTTTGCCTGCCGTCGCTGGTTGCGTGTTTGGCACCCTCTGCTGACGCTAGTGTTTTTCCTACACCCTTTTAACTTTTTCTCTTCATTTAATAAGTACTATAAAGATAGCTTGACCTATTCAAATATTTTTAGGAATTTGATTGTTTTTTAAAACAAATGTCAAACTCGTCACTCCGGTTGATTTTTGGTCAACCTCGGCAGGTCCTTTCTTTTCTTTCTTTGGCTCTATAGAAAGCCCAAAGCAAGCCCATTATAGATGTAATAATATCATTATGATCTGTTGACAAGTGATGCGCTAACAGGCATTGGCATCTGTTCCAAAAGTGTCTTTGGCTGCTCCATTACAATATTTCGCATGCTACGGAAGCTGCTGCACAAGGTCAAATGACTCTTCCCTCACTGTGTCAGGTATGGTATCTAGCTCTCAACAAAAGAAAAAGTGTCAATGGCGCAATATAATGGCATTTTTTTCTTACTTGTTTTTCATGAGTGGAGCAGCTCTGACAGTGAGGTTTCGTCTCTCAGGCCTTGAAGCTCAAGATGTGCTCCCTGGTGAGCATAGTTCTGGTATTCCAGACTATCTGGGGCAGGGCCCACATTTGATACGTGTCGCAATTCATAAAAATTGTAGGAGAGGAGAAACTACAAACAGTGCACGTGTTCAGCAGGACGCGCGCAGCACAGTGCGTTGCAGAATCAAACCTATCTGGAACGCACGACCGTGCATTTGCAGGGTGTCTAGCGACCGGGAAAACCGGGAGTTGTCAGGGAAATTTTAATTACTGGGAAAAATCGGGGAATCGTTGGGGATATTGTCAAAAAGCGAGCAGAGTAAGGGAAAATGAGCCGGAAACACCATCGAGTGCCCTAGGCTAAGACTCGAGGACTTGGGAGCAGAAGAATAGGCAATAAATTCTGCTTAGAGCGGAGCGCGGGTTTTGCTCACCCGGTGTAAAGTGTGCTACCCGATGCAAAAGTAACAGCAGACAAATCCAGTCCAAGCATTGGATTGGATTGAGGGTGCGACACTAGGCTAGATCCAGTTAGAGCTACTAGATGTAGTAACAAATGAAAAGGCCGCAGACCCCAATCTAATCCAAGCCTGTAGCCGAAAGTGTGCATCCGGTGGCCATGTGGTCATGCTGCCATTCGGTTATTGAAGCGTGTGGTTGAGTGTCGTGTTTTCATTAAGTTCCCGGAAGTGGCCTCTTCACTGACGACGTTGGCAGAAAGAAAGCGCTCGTTTACTCCGAACTGGACGAACCCTCAGTTTACCTTTTATTTATATTTTATTTGCTATGAATTTTACTAACCACTCCATTCTGTTTTCTTTCTGAATCTAATAAAAGTTACTCGTTACTGTTAAAACTTTATTAGGTCGTTTTTTTATTTTTTTATTTTTTAACATGCTTTTTAGAGAGTGACAGCATCTGGCGACATGGTGTCAGCCCATCTTGACCTAAAACAAAGTTCTGTGTCATTCAGGGAATTTCACAAAAGTACTTGGGGAAAACCTGGAAAACTTGGGGAATTTGAAAATGTCAACTTGGTAGACACCCTGTGTACGAATCGCACACCATAGCCGACGAACCCTCGTCGTCTGCTCCCGCTCCTTGCTGGAGCAAGGCATGAGAGGATTACATTTTGGCGCACGCTCGATTTTCTCGGTGCAGCAAATGCATGCACGTGTGGGGTGCCGGCCGAAACAAACCCGCTCCACGCTGCGAGTGGGCACGAGAGCCATGAAACGAACACGCTTTTACTCTTTGTCCCTAAACTGCACTACCAACTAACGTATGATCTTCAAACTTGTTTAATTACTCTGTTAATGTTCCTAACAGAACTGGTAGTATTACTAAATAAATGAATAAATAAATCTACATTCTGGGATTTTTAAATTCGTATGTGTTGATACAGCTGTTTTTTCATCTCTTTCACGCAAATTCTACCACCCTGAAAAGTAACTCCTGAGCTGATTTTATTGAAATTGGGGGAAACCATTAGAGCTGACCTTCAATAAGGAAAGTCGAGTTTTTCGTGAGTAATCTTTGTTTTCAGTATTTTGCGTTGACCTGGAACACTGTTGGGAGGCTGCTTCTTTTTTTTGGGTATCACACCCTTTCTCTCGCTTGCTTTTTTCATTGCTACTGGTATGTTTTCCAAGTATTCGAGCCCCAAGTATTTTTGTGGAGGTTGCAGAATCCTATGCAAATGTCCTTTCTTCTTCAACGTGAGCGTCAATTTGTTTCTTTACTTGCACCGAAAACTGACATTGAGAAACATCAGTTCGAAAAGGCAGCCCCCAATTGGAACAAAAGTAAAGCGGGGAACCCCGGTGGTAAAGTGGCGTACACGGATGGGTTCTTCTGCCTGGCAGGGTCGGACACCAGCCAGGAGTCCAGCGTGGCCACTGCCCTGTCCAGCCTAGACACGAGCAAGTCGGACCAGGGGGTGTCGTGCATGCCGCTGACGTCCAGCCCGACGCTACCGGACGGCCTGGCAGCCCCTGCCCTGCCCTCGCAGGATGGCTTCGACCTCAACGAGATCTTCAGGGCCGACTGGTGCCCCCAGTTCCTCTCGGTGCGGGCACACTACTGGAGCTGGCATTCGCCACGTCACGTGGGGGCGATGGCAAAGCACTGGGGGGTGGATGTTGGTGGAATTCGGACAGGAGCAGTTGCCTCGTTACCTCGGAGGCAAAGCGCCTTGCAATGGGATTCGAATCCTGGCAAAGGGTGCCTGTGATTCGATGGAGGCTCGTTAGTCCTTTGCTCGGGCGTTTTGCCAGCTTGGCAAGTAAACGTCCAAAGTTAGCTTTTTCTATGTCGTAGATGCTAGAAGTTTGTGGCATTTAAAATGTTTACTGTCTCAGTGTTTTTTTTGTCTAAAGCAACCAGAAAGTGAAAGTGGATGGGAGTAGGGTTGAAACTGGGGGAAGAATACGAAGAGGAACCCTCTGAAAGCCTCTGTGTGGCAGCAGACGTTTCGCTAACTAGATTGGCTCCTTCAGTCTCCGAAGGAGACAAGTCACTCCGCTAATCTTGGACTGCCACGCCGAGGCTTACGGGGTTTTTTTTTTCTCGGGCCGGGGAAGGTCCATAAATAGCCAGGAGCGGTTGCACAAGATCCAGCGAGGGGTCGAACCACATGCTTACGGGGCACGTTTGGAGACCGCTGCACTAAAGACCGTTTATCGTGTTGGAAATCGTCTTGCAATGTTTGGTTGCAACGTTATTCGTTTTTGATTTTTGTGCACCCTTGCGGCGTTTCAGGAGGAACCCCTGGAAGGACCCCCCACGGGGGGCAGCCGATTCAGCCAGTGGTTCCGCAGGGACAGCCCCCCTCCCCAGGGGGACCAGGGAGGGGAGTCGAGGAGGCCGTCCTCGGTGCACGACGACCTCATGGCTCGCGTCCTGGCTTCCGGTGGGTGCGAGGATGGCAGACGGGGGGACTGCCATAGGATTGTCGGGCAACTCGCTGAAAAAGCCGAAATGCTCTTTGTGAAAGGAAAGCTGAAGCTCCTAGAAGCGTTTAGGGTTTTACCTGGGCTCAGACCCCTCCCTCGTTCGTCTCGGTGACTGTTCTGTGGCCTTCCCGAGGTGCCTTTCAACTGGGGAAAACGTGGAATTGTAGGGGAATCGAGTGAGTCTGAGAAAAATGGTGTAGTTTTATCCCTATTAGCATCAGTCTGGGATCTTGACCTTTTCCTTTTTTGAGCTACAATAAGAGATGCATGTGTTCTGGGACTCGCGTTTAAGTGACTCTGCCAGCGTGCCAATACAATTCTCTGCTCAGTAACTTGAGTTTTTGGCGAATCAGGAGGTTCGATCCACCCACTGCAAGGGAAAGATTTTTTTTTTTATGCATTTTTTCGATACATTTTTTATGAAAAAATGACTTTTGCCCAATATTTACGCCGTTAGATGCAATGGATTTTTTTTTCAGTAACGAGCCCCGTCTACCCTCCGCCCGTCAGAATACATTGGCATTGGACCATTGTATTGATCTTCGTTGCCTTTTATGTCCCATTGTACCCTATACTCGAACAAAAATGGGCAAAAAAGACTAAATACATGCAAAGATAGGTGCTGAATATGTTGGTCAACCGGAACTTTGCATTGCGAAAATTGCGACAGCGGGAAGCAAGGCCAGGGGAATGGGTGTACGCTTGCGCAGAAGCTTGCTGGAAAAAGGTCTATTTAGGAGAAGCTCTCGTAGCCCGCTCTGAGCCCCGCCCTCAGATCAGCTGCCCTGCCCATTACTACTGGACTGGCTTGGCTGCGCGATCGAATGGGCTAACAAGCATAGTGTCTCCCTTTCGCATCGTCTGATGCGTCTAGTCTGGAAGTCTAACATTGCCTGCTAGCCGTGCGAGCAGACAAGCGGCAGCCTCTGGCATCGTCTGCTAATTCATCGCTGTCTATCGTCGTCTGCGATTCCGTGAGACGCGGACACGAAAGTTGCGCGTCGGCGTCCGTTTTCGCCTCCATCCGTCTGCTATTCATCCGCCGTCTAAAAACTTCTGAAACACTCCAAAGACCCGACCATGAAAGCGGCTCTCTAGCATTCCATCATGGACAGTCCAATACGTGCGTCTGTCAGCATTTATCGATGTGTGTAATAAGCAATCGAGAGAACTAAAAATATCAACAAAATAAATATGCAGTCTTTCTAGCTTTACATGGCATCCGCGAGCAAGGTGGGTGAGCGTCGTGCGTCATGACGCACAACTAAAACACAACCTAAATATATTCTCATTGGCAGGCTATGTGCACTGCAAAACTTGGAGCTACTTTCCTTTCGAAGCGAAATGACGGGAGCAAACCTGGACAAGCTAGATGCAAACCGGACGCCCGATTGCCTCCAACCAAATGACTCGCAAATTCTTACCTGCGTGGGTCGCAAATAGGACTCTTGCACAATTCAGAGTAGAGGGGCCACTTTTTTGGGAACCAACATCTTTATGCAGCATCAACACTTGCAGAGAAAGAAATCAAGCTAGATCGATCAAAATAGTTGACCTGAGACGCTAGACTTGGGTCAGTCCTGCTACGAGAAGAAGCATCCGTGCAGCACTTCTGAGGGCGCGTACTTGCGGCAGTTGCTTGTTGCTTACTACGTTGGTTGAGGGGATCTTCCTCTAAACACCTCAGTGAACTCAAAACCACTTGCACTCCTAAAAATGGATGAGCTCAACGAGCTTAGTTTGTTCAGCCCTCCGCAAACACCAGCAGCAACATTCCAAAGCAAAGCGGGTAGAAGCAGTCTCTGAATACATTTCAAAACAATGGCTTTATCTTAATTATTTGCTTCTCAAACATAAAAAACAAAGTTGATTGAAGTGCTATTACGGCACGGAGAAACAAATTTACAAATCTTCTCTCCAGCCAGTGATAGGTGTAAGCACGAGGCAGGGCTTAGCGGGCTGCGACCCCCACCTTCTGCACTTAAATTGCGTCGGACAACATAAATGTTGCAAAAAAATCTTTTTCGTAAAAGAATGTATTTAAAAAATAGTGTGCTTTCTATACTCTTAAAAAAAAGATTTTCTTTGCAGTGTTTTTTTAACACTGGAAAGGTAACAAACCATGTTGGTCCAGGTACTGTACCAACTTGGGCAAGCACATAAAGGATAGTGTAAAAAATTGCATACATATACCCTACCTTTAAAAAAAAATGTTTTTTAAAGTTTTGTTTTTGTTTATATGGAAAGTAGCAAACCCGCTCTAAATGCAGGTGGACCTCTTCATGTTGTAATTAAACAATTTTCTCTTCTCGTACAAGAGGTTTTCCACTTTCGAGTACGGGCAAAGATCGTTGTCCTAACGCGCTTCCCTCCTCCAGGGTCAGGTGAGGGTGGGCTGCGTTTGCCGTCCCCGGATTCGTACTTCACACCCATCAGCCCCGCCCTGCCTCGGGACCATGGCAGTGACCTGCACCCGCTCTACGGGGTGCATCCCGCGCGGCCGTCTCCCCCGCCCCATCATTCGGGCCAGAAGAACATCCTTGACATCCTGCTGGACGCCAACATCGACGTGGAGGCGCACCTGCTCAACGGGGACGCTCACAAGACTGCTCAGCTCCGGGAGCACGGTGGGTGGGGCTTCCCGGAGGGTTCCGCTTCGCGCCAATGCCACCCTGAAGACTTCCTCCCCTTAATGTCATCGCTGGCAGATGCATGTGGCACCGCCTAGCTCGCGGCGGCATCGCTGCAGACTCGACGCCCTAGTGGCCGACGGAGTGAGAATGGCAGGGCGCGAGCGTTATTGACGGCAAGAAGGTCGTGCCGGAGGCGGGTCAACCGAAGCTCCTCCCTGCCCTCTCACCTTGTCGGCGACGGTGGTTTTTTGCGTTCCGAGGGCCGAATTCTGCTCGTTGCTTGCGTGTTGGAATGCGTCCGTTGCTCGACTGGACTCTCGGGTGACGTCTCTCCTTCCCCCAGCGCTCTCTGGCAAGGCCAAGAGCGTTGCCGAGCTGGAGGCCGACCTGAAACAAGTGGTGCTCGGAGGTGGCGGCAAGGGTGGCCAGCTGACGATGCAGCAGCAGCTCCAGCGCCAACAGCATCAGCAGCAACAGCAGAGTCAGCAGCACCTGCAGGGCCTGCTGAGCAAGCTCGGAGGAGGCCCTGGGGGGCCCCCGCAGCAGCACCACCACCACCACCACCTTCAGCAGCCCATCCCGGCAGTGCCTGAGAGGGCATTGCAGGAGGAGGACCTGCTCAGGGCGTCCTACGGCCACCCAGCGCACAACATGGCCATGCATGCTGGTGAGCCACAATTCGTGCCTTTAATGCAGAATGTGTCTTAGGAGTGGTTCTTTGCGATACGAGTGTAGCGGACGAGCATCCGGAATGAACGTCGGGAACTACTGACACTGCGAGCATTACGCGACATTCAGGTTTTGTATAAAGCTTATGAATGGCCAGGTAAAATTGACGCAAGAAATACGCTCCAGCGGGGCTCGAACCTGGGTCGGTGCAGTGGCTGTCGGATACTAGTATTGCCAGCGTGCTGGTAGCTCAGTCATCCTGGAAGAGTAAATGGTCTTACTTGCAGGAAGATGGGCCAGCCAAAGTGGCACATTTTGAATAAAAACTATAAAATAAAAATATAGAATAGAAAGTTGGACAAATTTAGCTCGAACGACCCATGGAGTATGGTTCGTGCGGAACACGTTCTATGCTCTCTGGACCTTGTCACCATGGTCAAGCTTGTGCAGTTTTTGCTCACCTTCAGAGTCCCATTCATGTGATGGTGTTTGACTTTGTTGTAATATTCAGTTTGTGCAACTGAATTCCTCCCCTAGGCGTTATTCCAGTTTAATGGTGGAACCTCATTTTTGTGATCCTGCATTATATGTTTTTCAGTATAATAAATTTTACAGCAATAGGTGTCCTAGAGACTGTGCACCTGCATCCTTGGTGTCGGTGTTGTGCTAAACAGAAGTTTTGCACCCGCTCGCATGTGCACTTCCCCGTGACGCCAGACAAGGCGTGCGTCGTGGGCTCTTGCCAGGTAGCGGCATCTCCTACTTTTTCTATGGTTGTCGAGGGGTGCTGCTACGAATTCCTCGTCGGAGAACTCTATTTGGGTGTACTGTCCGATGCAAAGCAACCAAACTTTCATAACAGTCCATGTGGTAAGGAGCGTATGGCGTCAATCGAAGCCACGCAGGGACTCCCTAGTCACTGAGTTATGCCCAGGGAGGGCGCAAGTGATCCCCCCCAGAGTTCCCAAAGGAAACACAAGACGGCGCTCCTCTCGGAGTTGACAAGAAAGGAGTGCTGCTCGTGACAGTCGATTGAGTTGGGAAATAAAGAGTTGCTAGGACGTCGGTTCTCGCGCGTCGAAGGTGTTAGCGCTCCAGCGACAGGGAACCTAACAATATCTCTGTTTAGTCTTGGGTAGGTACGTCGACTTGTGTGTGTGTGTTAACTTTCCCACACACACTTCAGTGACCGCAAGGCTGTGTTTTACGTGAATGGGTAAATGAAGAATGGATACGCGGAAAAGTGAGTGTCACTATGCATAATAGCAACAATCGCCGTCACTTGGCACACTGTGGCGAAAAGCTGCACATTTTTTATTAATTCCCAGCAAACGTCCCATAAGAACAATGTACTTCGCTGCGGCTAGTACGATTGTGTTTGCTTGAGATCGGATAATTCAACTGCGGAAGTGGGTTTTGACGGGTATTTAATAAAATACCATTGTATTCCAGTGTACAAACTGAAATGCAGTTTCAGTAAGCCAGAAAGACCCAGTCCGTGGCTGTCACAGCCGGTCGTAGCGCATGCTCAACTTGACTTATCGACATTGCTCTTATTTTCATTGATGAGAAAAAGAATAGATCCCACTAAAGACACCTTAGTGAGGCGTTGTATTGAAGTGTGTGAGAATTCGCGTACCGCCGCAGATTCGCCGTTTCCCACGTTGTCCGTCAACAACCAGAGTCCAGCCTGGTTCTTTCACGGGAGCGGGATTCCGCTCCCAGTTTATTGGTACAATAAAACACAACACTACAAAACACTCAATCTAAACTACAAATACAAGCTACATTACACAATTATTTACAAATGCACGTTAAGCCTAAAGCTAAACACAAAGAAGGTCCCAATCCTCGTGTCCCGCGATACCCTAGATCCGGTCGCCACCCACCCACCTGCCTGCCTGCGTCTCGGTCGCGTCCGGAGTTCTTAGAGGCCTCTCGCCCCCTGCCCCACCGCGTATATATCTATCGATGGGCGAGGAGGTTTCTCCTTGCCTGCCACGGGGGCGCCTGCAGCGCCCTCCAGTGGCTAGGAGAGAAAGCGGCGTGTCGGGAGCCGAATTCGAGATCCCGATCGACCCCGCGGCAACACGACCATGTGATCGTGTCTGAGGCGAAGCAGCTACTTAGCTTCTGCGCGGCCAAACTGGCAGAGTGGTTTGATAGGCGCCCTCGTGAATGCACGGTGCGCCATAAGTGTCATAGTGAGACATTGTGGGAGCTTGACTGCTGCTATACTTTCGGTTTTGCAAAGTGCCAATAGCCCGCCGACTGAACTGTGGATGTCTTCGTCCCCTTCAGGTTCTTGTAAAGGATTTTTGTTTGCTCCAGCGTTGCTTTGACTTTGATGCACCCTGGACCATCGTGGGCGGAGTGCTGAATCTTTGCCGGCTTTGACCATTGCAGGGGGCAGCCATCGTGGGGCACCCCAGCAGCAACAGCAGACGCAACCGGCACTGCTTGCCCAGCTGCTGCAGCCCAAGCCCCAGGGGGGCCCCGAGATGCTCATGAAGATGCTGGGGGCCCACCGGGTGGGGCCCGTGTCCCCCGGCCTGCCCCTTCACCCGCCCCTCAGCCCCACCCCGCTGGCTCCCCACATGGTGGCCAGGCACGACCACATGGCCGGTGGGTGCTGCCCTTGGAATGTCGCAGTTTCGGGGCAATTTTTTAATGGCCCGGGTGCCTGGGCGGCCAAAGAAGTGCTCAAACAAAAGCACGAAGCTAGACAACGCATTCTTCGTGAGGTATTTCAGTATTTGTTTTACCTGCTTCGATGTGCAGAGAGAGTACTTTTGGCACGAAAGGGAGTGCCTCTTTTGACGTAGAACTCCAGTCATCCCTCGTTATAAGGAAGTCAACGGAACGGCAAAAGAATTTGATATATGCGGTAATTTGATAAAAGCGACAGAGCCAAGAAAACGGCTCAGCAGCCTTGAAGGTGGTTGGGAAACTGAGGAGCACTCTGACCATATTTGTATTTGAACAAACCTTGGTTATGAAGAACTAGTGGAAGCTTTACAGAGTAAAAAAATAATTAAGGGGGGTTACGCTTCACTGAGTAGCACTTGACAGTTGTCGTCCTAGACGTCGTCATCTAGGGCTTCATCCTCGACGTTGTCTTTGAGGTGGTCCTTGATATCGCCCTTGAGGGCATCTAGAGGTTGTCTGATGTCGTCTTAGACATTGTCTTTGAGGTTGTCTTAGGCGAATGCTATTGTAATTTATAGGCAACCCACAATAGTAGTTTCTGCAGCAATTTATCTGCTGCTTGCTTGCTTGCTCGCTTCAACGCGACCGCGCTCCTATTTTATTAAAACGGCGATAGACGCCGCTCCGGTAGCCGTAATTCCACAATCTTCGCTCATCGCTCTGGGCAGTGGCTAAGCGGCCGAGCTCGCGTCCTCTGCTGCAGGGGCACTTCACCCAACTCTCAAGCATGACCCGGTGAAGTGTTAACCCCCCCCCCCCCCTTCTCATGTGCCACCCACAGGTAGTTCTACGGAAATTTCTGCAGCATACTACACCTATGCACCGACCAATTTTCCTGTTAACATTGCAGGGCTGCTGTTGACACCGGTGCTTAAGTACTGAATGCTGCTCGTTCGCGGGCACCATTGCCCCTGACGTTAAGCCTTAATCTCCAAGTCCAGTAAAAAAATCCCTCCAATATTTTGTTTCTACTGCATTTGCATTGTACCAGTTAACCCACTTATGCATCTAGGTTTAGTTTCCCTTGCTACACACTGTTTCACCCTCTCACTTTTTCCTCCCAAGCAGTGCTGACTTTTGCTCGCTTTTGTATCTGTTCCAGCAGCTGCTGCAGCTGCCACGATGCTCCGTCAGCAGCAGCATCACCAGCAACAGCAGCAGCAACAGCAGCAGGAGATGTTGCAGAGCCTGCTGAAGCCTCCCCTGCTCACCACTCAGCGGCCCTCCCCCACGCAGCAGCTGGGACTGCTGGCTCCGGGCCCCCTGGTGGGGACCTCGTGCCAGTCGCCTCTGCCCCAGGACCCTCGCAGGGTTCCCTCCCCGCTCGGTGAGAGACTTCGGGACCAGGGTTCGAACGCCGGCTGGAACGCGTTTGTGAGCCGGGAAAGCACGGAGGGTCACTTCCGAGACACTGCCGTAGGCTGCCATTTCCGTATCGACTCGATAGTGGAACGACCTTTTTACAAGCCGAGTCGGTGCTTACAGCATTTGGGCGCATAAATAGAATCTGACGTCTGCATGATTCAAACCTTGGCAAGCTGGGATGCCTAGCGTGAGAGTCGTGCTAACCAATTCTAGCGCAGGTCGCATTTTCCAAGTCTTTTTTCTTACAGTACAAATGTGCATTGATGTCGGCAACAACTCGTCCTTGCGAGAAGTTGTCCCAGCAGTAATGTTTTGGGTTAGAAAAATACCCCATCGGGTCATGCTTCTCATATTTTGTGCATGTGAGGAAACTAATGAAAAGAATGTTTGCAATTGGAAAGCGGCTGCACCTCCCAGTTTCATGTATTTACTACATACAGTAATTCCTCGTTATAATGAAATCGCTTTTTTCTTTTCGAATTGTCGTTTTTATCGACCTTGTGCCGACCAAAAATTTTGAACCGAATTATTCTAAGTGTTTCAGCGGGCAACCACGGTTATTAAGAAGTCCAGGGTGTCGAAAGCACGCGAGCCTACACGGATGCGCATGGAGACCCTTACATTCCCTTGCCCTTCTCAGAGACAAACTCAACAAACGGGTGATGGGGGGCAGAGCACCGCTTCCGATGCCGATGCGGACGGAGCAGCATTCACGTTCTGGCGTGCGTCGTATGGGAGTGGGATTGTTTACCGTACGTTGCATAGATCTGTGATACAGTAAAACCTGGTTAATTCGGATCTCATGGGACCGGCAAAAATATCCGAATTATCCGAAAGTCGAAATATCGGATGGACAAAGAAAACTGTGCAAAAATGTTCCTCTGTGACAGACCTTTATTTTTGGAAGAAATCTGTAATTGCCGCCTGCTTTCTTGACGAAATTCGAGCTGCGACGACAAGTTTCCTTAGCGCGGTCACGTGCTGCACCGCGCTCGTACTGTCGGGGGTATTGTAGCAAAATTCTTCGAGCACAACAAGAGCCTCCGCGGCCTCTCGCACAGTGCGACGCGGCAGCGCCTCCTCACACAGACAGTCTCCCTCTTCGTCCGAAGCGCGCCCTTCGTCACATAGGGCAACCCTGACGATCTCATCGTCACTCTGCTGACCGGCCCCAACAACACCGTCATCAATCGCAAGGTAGTCCGCAAGTTGCACTTGGGCAGGAAGGACACCGTCGAAAGGGCCGTCGTCGTCGTCTTCAGCGACGTCTGGGGTCTCCACCTCCTGACAAGCTTCGGACCGAACAAAGCCGCTGTGCTTAAAACAGTTAGCGATAACCTCAGCAGGTGTGTTGTTCCAAACGTGCGACAAAATGTGGATCGCGCTGAGGAGCGAAACTTCGTATTCCTTCGCAGTTTCGGTGCACAGCAACATTTGCTCCAACACGTGCTTCCTGTATCTGCTTTTCACGTACTGAATGATCCCTTGATCCACGGGTTGAAGGGCAGCAGTAGTTTTCGGAGGCAAAAACACGACCTGAATGCACTGCAGTCCCGACACGTTGGAGTGGGCGCTGCAATTATCGACGACCATCAACACCTTGCGCTTCTTAACGCGGAAGCGTCGGTCTAGCTGGGGCAGCCAAGCTCGAAAAATTTCGGACGTCATCCAGGCCTTCCGGTTCGCTTGGTAGTCCACGGGTAGTTGCTTGAGATTTTTGAAACATCTTGGCTTCTTCGCCTTTCCGATCACAAGAAGTGGCAAGCGCTCCGTACCAGTCATGTTTGCTTCGAGAAGAACTGTGACCCTTTCTTTACTCCTTTTGCTGCCTGTACAGGGGTCTCCTTTCAGTGTGATGGTTTTGTCTGGTAGAGCTTTGTAAAACAACGCTGTCTCGTCTACGTTGAAGATGTCGTTCGGCTCATATGCAGCGAGGTGCTCGCGAAGCTTGACGTTCTTCCAGTCATCGACCACATCGCCGTCGACGGCACCTTTCTCTCCGCACACGTGTCTGAAGACCAGTTCATGTCTGTCTTTGAAGCGGGCAAACCAGCCTTCCGATGCTTTGAATGAAACAATCTTCATCTTCACTGCATACTTCTCTGCTTGCGCGCAGATCAGAGGGCCACTCAAAGGCAACTGCGCGTCCCGTGCGCTGATGATCCACCGCAGCAAGGCCTCTTCTAGTTTTGGGTGCGCCGCCTTCCGCAGCCGCTTTCGTTTCACCTTGAACTGCTCTCTCTCGAAAGCCCGTAGGATCTCGGCCTCATTTTTCACGTACGTGGCCAAAGTGCTTCTTTTGACGTCGAACGTGTCCATCACTTGTCGTCGAGAGACGCCGTCCTTCAATGCCCTCAGTATTTCTGCCTTCGTAGCTAAATCCTTGGCTTTGTATTTCACCCGCTTCGCTGGCGGCGCCGCCATGGAGGTTACTGCACGTGGTGACGACATGTGAGGAGCGGAGCGAGCGAACCAGTGCGTCGAACGCGCGGTATTCCAAAGCAAAACTGGTGCAAAACACAGAGGAGGAACAAAAAAAAAAAAAAGCACGTGTGTGCTTTAGATGGATAGTGGTCATACCCTTTAAAACGGGCAATAGCTTGCGCCACCTGCCGTCCGAATTAACCGTAGCACACCCATCTGCCTCCGAATTAATGAGCGTTTGGTGCCATTGACTAATACAGATGTTTGACGGGACCAGATCGGCAGTTCAAATTATCCGAATTAGCGGGCGTTGAATTAACGAGGTTTTTAAGAAAAGTGGCCGGCCCAAATCTGAAATTGCCAAACAAATTCGGCATTGGCTGTTCGACACTAACTACCATTTTACGGAACAAGCAAGGCATACCGGACGGGTTTGAAAGATTCTCGTGCAAGAGAAAGCGCACCCGCGACCTGAAGGTGAAAGATAGCCAACTGCTTTGTGCAGTTTGAATTTTTCTCGCGAGCATGTTTGCTAAGTTGACGCGCAGTTCCCAGGGCTGCAACGGTTTCTACAGGAGTGTGTGAAAACATGTCAGCGAAGCCACCGAGGATACTGTATTTACTTGAATATAAGTCAACCACAAATATAGGTCAATGCCTTTATATTAAACTCTCCATGAATTTTTAAAAAAATAATTCAAATTAAAGTCAACCTTTCTTTCTTTTTTTTTTTTAAAGAATAGAGGAAATTTTGGGCAAAAGAGTAAAATGAATCTTTGTCTACAGCGCTCTTAGCTAAATCACAGCGAAATGCCAAAAACTTAATCATTGTCAGAACTTCCGGACATGTCATGGTCATCTGAAGCTTTGTTGACATCCTCACCAATTTGCAACAATACCTCACTGACACTGTTGCAAAATGGAGACAACAAAGAAAAAAGAAAGGTGGGGACGTGCAAAGCGACGAAAAGATCCAAGAAAAAGAAGTGAGCACTGCTGCAAGCTGCCGCTAGGCTGCCGTGAGCAACGGCAACGCTGCTTGCGAGCTCTGTGAGCAACAAGAAGCTAAACCTCCGTATTTTTTTTTTGCTGTGCGTCTGCAAGGTTGGGAGGGATGGAGGGGAGGGAGCAAGGTGCGGGGTCGCTTTGCATCCCCCTTCCCTCCTTGTGCCGCGAGGGGCATGTGTGAGCGGCAGCGGCCGCGGCAGCCGTGAACAGGAGCGAAACACAATGCCCGAGGGATGCTGCTGCTGTTTCGGTTGTTTTTGTGCACCAAGAGCTTTCTAAAACCAGAAGGGGCTCGGTGACTCGTTGGCTCCATGTGTTTGGGAGGGTCGCAAAATTGGGTCATGAATGTAGGCCAAAATTCTCTGGTCACAATTGTAGGTCGACCCTTAATATTTTTAACTACATTTACGAAAAAAAAGAAAGGGTTGTTGCTCCTGCCACGGATGCTGCGATCGTGGACCTCGCGTGCGGCCAGGGTAAGCACGAAACGACGTTGGAAAGGCACTACGGAAAACGCAGACAACTGCGGAGACGCGAAACATCCTGCGGCTGCTTTGAAACAGAGTGCTGTGGCGGTGACAGTTTTCTTGCAATGCCTGGAGCTGTTCAAGGAAGGATAAGTGATGCCCGGCTGAAATTATTGCCAAACTCCTTGTTAATTATTTTATTTTACTCGGTGAAGCTGCCGCTTCTTGTTCATAACTAAGGTTTGTTTGGTTAAATACACGGTCAGTGTGTTCTTCAATTCCCATCCTACTGGAAGGCTGCTGGCGCTGTTTTTCTGGCTTTATCGTTTTTATCGAATTACTTTTTTTCATTCTGTCGACTTCGTTATAACGAGGGATTACTGTGCACAAAAGCTGCCTTGCTGCGGGGAGGAGAGACTGTCCTTATTGTGAGGCTCCTCTCCCTTCAGGAGCTTTTACAAAATCTAGTAAAAGCCTAAAAGCCTTTGACCCTTCCGAAAACTGTGCAGTGTTTGGCCAACATGCGTCGCCCATCCCTCCAGCTGGGACGCCCAATCCAATGGCCTCTGGCCAGTCGTCCAACACCCTGCAGGTCAACGTAAGTTGTCATCCTCACATGGCTGGGCACATTTTTTTGTGCGGGATACGGTGTAGGGTAGGCTCGTGCGAATAGTGAATTTTTAGTTCAAAGCGGTAAGGGTGTTTGGCCAATTATTTTCTAATCAAATATTGAATATTTTCTACAAGCTTCTTACTGCTGCACCATGCCTTGACGAAAACCTGTATAAACACGTGAAGGGTGTTTCCGAAGCTTTTGCCTTTCCAAATCAGCTAGATTTATGAACTGTGATGCATTTGACATAAAATTAAGCCCATAGAGATGTCCAGCTATACCTAATCAATTTGATTTATAAATCATCTTTCTATATGCAAATGCCCTTTCTTAAATCTCAAATTTCTGAAAAGAAAAAGACAATCATGAATGATAAACACAAGTTGTCAGAACATCTCTGCCTAACATATACTCTTCCGTAATAGCCACAGCTTCATTAGAAAAAATTTTGCCGTAGCGTACATATAAACATCTATGAAGTTACCATTCTTTTTAGATACACCAGGCATGCATGTGCACCATCCTGCTTCGAAATTGTGCTTTCCTTCTGACTGTGATATTCATATTTTTCCAAATGTTGATCGCCGTGTGATAACACCGTTGAGCACACTTCTTTCCAAGCACCGGTGTACTGCGGAGAAGCCACCCCAAGAAAGCAAGCCTGGCCGGTGTTGCTTCTCTGCAGTGCACCAGTGCTCTGTAAGAACGCTTGACGGGGCTCTCCCGCTGCAATCAACACTTCGAAAAATATTAATACAGTCGCCGACCGATTTTTCAGACTGTGATAATTCGGACTTGTTCGATATTTCAGACCTAAAGGAGGAAGTGTGATGTACCCCATAAAATTAGTGCATATTTACGACCAATGTTTAGGATAGCTTGAAGTCAGAAAGTTTAATTATTCTGACAAAATTGTCGCGAGCGATCAGCGGGAAACACAACCGTGAAGCGGCCATTTTGGATTCTATGTTGGCTGCACATGGATTGGCTTGGTTTGGCAGTGCTACTTGGGTACTGCTAAGTCCTACTGCAAGGTGACGCTGTACGGCTTGTCTTTCTCTAGCGAAGGGTCATTATCATCATCATTGTCGTTGCCATTTTGCTTTGTTCATTTGTCATTGCATTCGTCGGCCTGTGCCTCTCATCTCAATCTTTGCCATTGCCCCATCTGTTCTTCGCCGCCGCGATGTGTCGCTAAGAAGTGCAGAAAGTACTTGATTATAAGGCTAGAAAAAGAAGGCAGCGATTCTCAAGCTAACGGAAAGTTGTGGAACGCTAACAGAAGCGTAACTTGAAGCAAAGCACTATTTCCGGCTTTTTAAAGCCCACTTAGACATAATAAAGGCTCGATCTTTAATCGGCTGATTTTTCGGACTGCTTTACTATTCAAACATTTTTTTTTGGTCTCTGCAAAGTCAGAAAAATCGGTCGGCAACTGTATCATACTTCATATCAAAACTACTATTCGAAAATTCAAACACTTGCAGAACCCTAATGTAAGAAATTCTCTGCTTTGGTGCACAATTTGTTTAAGGCTTGCATACAATGTCTGGAGGCTTTGGAGAGTTTCAAAGGTTCTCCTGGGTATTCCTGACCCCTTCCCTGCTGGCGACGCAGACCGCAGGCCTGCGTCCCCGGGTGCCATCTCCCCAGGAGCTGGCGGTGCACACGCAGTCGATCCTGCAGACGGCGCTCATCAAGAAGATCCTCGAGGAGCAGAAGCACAAGGAGAACCTCCGCAAGCAGCAGGAGGCACAGAGGTACCTTTGCATTATCTTGGGGCACGTGCGAGACTTAACTGGATGCATTAGGCTTCTCCTAAAGGGAACTTGGTGTGCAACTGTGGAAGATGTTTCTTTCAGTCTTTCAAAGTAGGGGTCTTTTTATCTGCCTATAAATTGAACAAATTTTCCCTGTCCCTCGGAGCCTCGCTTGAAGAGACTTGGTGTGTCGGTTCATCCTTTTAGCACATGCTACCAGCTGAAAATAGTGGCCGAGGTTGTGATTACGTCCAATAAATCGATGTGCAGAAAAATGCACCGTTCATATCACGTGAGAGATTTCACTTTATTCGATGCTCTTTGAACAACAGTGCATCCAAGATCCTCAGTCAGTCGGCATTCGTTCTAATTACAGTGCGAGCTAAATTGGATGTGGATGCGCACTAAATTTGGGTCATTTTCAATCGTGAAACAGACGATCTGGATAATTGCTAATGTGAACTGCATGGATCTAGTAGCTTGGTGCGAGACAAAGCAAGGGACCCTTTTCGATGCCCCGTCAAAGAAATTTAGCAGTTGCCGTCTCTTTGGTACGAAGCGTGCAATTGCATCCGAGTCCTCGCCAAACGCAGAAGCAGCTTGTGTCCAATAGACAATCTTGATGTGTGCCCAAGCAATGGTGGATTTGCGTGATAGGTGCCGCAGCTTCTAGGTGGCGCCCACTTTTGAAAGGGTCTTTCCTTCGGCCGTCTGCGGGGATGTTCCTTTTTACGGGCCGCATGGAGGTAGGAAGCTTTTGGAGGTAACGTAACGGCAAGTTGAAGGTTTGGAGAGAGACACCTTCAAGGATGACCAAAAACGAACAAAACCAGAAGACGATTGGATGGAAGGGACACCCTTGGGCACCCTTGGGGGCGTTTCACCGACTGCGACCTCTACTTGCGACTTAACTCTGGATTTTCTTACTGTTGCCTCCTCTTGTTCCTGCCTTCACGACTGTGTTCTGTCCCCGACAGGACCCGGTCCCCGACACTGCCGCAACAAGGGGTGGGCCCCAACCGGGGGGCTTCGCCGTCCAAGGGCCTGAGCCCCACCATGGCCACCTTCACCCCGACCTCGGTGATGCGCAAGATGCACCTGGAGCAGAGGCAGGACCACCCCAAGGGTGAGCCCCCTTCTCTCTGTCGGTGTGCCCCCTCCTCGCGCTTGGAGTTGCTCGGCCATCTCGCAGTGCTGGGTTCCACGGCACGTGGACAAACCGGACACCTGGACCATGCCGGCTTTCATATTGGCTGGTGTCGGCCAATTTGCTCGGTTTAGATCATGATGTCTTCTAATCGGCTCGCTTGCTTTGTCATCTTGCGATTGAAGTGTCGGTCTTAGCTAGGACTCTATGAAGGATGGTTCACACACTATCAACCGCTTACGAGAGAGTGCCTTAAAACCCCTTGGGATCTCTTGCGTTAAGAACAGTGACACCATCTATCAGGTATCCAAAGAAGGAATTTTCTTAAAGTTCCTTTTTTTTGGGGGGGGGGGGGGGGGGGGGGGCGGTTGGCGGGGCGGGCTTGTTTAAGATGTTTTTGTCAATGTTATAAACGACCATTTCTCATAGTCTGTAAAGTTGATCTCAAAAATAGTGTGAAACTTCCGCTGTAGTGAAATGCAGTTCCAGGGCACCAGTGTGCCAGTGTTCTACGAGATGACAAGACCTCATTCGTAAGCGAACGGAAGTAGGTCTTAACGAGCAGCTTTTAATGTAGCCTCAAAAGGACAATAGCGGTCCGTTCGCCTGCTGATGGGTAGGCTTCGCCTGATGTGCTCAGCTTGCTCTGATGATCGCATGCATTGAAGGGTGCTGGTCCCAGTCGGGGGGACGAGGGAGAGAAGAGTGCCATGTTTTAATGCACACGCTGTGTATGCGTTAGTCCTGGCTGAAGGGGGAGCTCAAAGAGACTATGTTCACAACATGCTATAAACGTAAAAGTACAGCAAGAAATGAATGGATGGATGTGTGCTAACGGCTGCACCCTTTGTAACGGGCGGTAGCTTGCGCCACCTAGCCTAGAAACCAAAAGTGTGATTCCTCCCCTCACCTTGCTAAGCCAATTCGCTTCCCCTTTACGTTTTTGTAACTATCACCAGGCAATGTGGTATATCGCCGGGATGACCTTTGGAGGATCGGATAAAAACGCGAAAAACCTCAACCCTCGCTTTCTGCCCCCGGCAAGGGGTTCGCCAATTTTCTACTGGTCAAACCTATTTGGCGTTCCCCCAACACCGGACCCACTGGGAGGCAGGGTTGAGACTTTGGACTGGAGCAGCCTGGGAGGGAGTCTCAATTTTCCTCTGTCTTGCCTGTCCCCAGCTGTGCTTGTTATTGTCAGTTTTACTTCATTCAACTTTCCCTGGATAATTTTCGCTAGTCTAACCTTCTCTCTGTGACTGTAATCCTTTTTCTCCATCCTTCCATCCTCGCCAACAAAACCCGGCATCCCCGCCAGATTCAATACCACTTCGGGCAGGGCAAAGCCTCATAAATTTCAAAACCATGTGTTCTAGCGTCTCAATTTCACCATGGCATATACAGTGTAGACCGCATATAACGTATGTCGCGGGAGTCGCGAAAATCCGCACTATAAGCGGTACCGCGTTATAACCAAAACATCAATTTTTCAGGCCAAAATAAATGCCATGAGACAACTTACCTTTGTAAAACAAATTTATTTTATATTAGATGAGAAATAAAGCTTAGGTTTAGGAAATTCTTTATTTTACCAGACTAGTACACTTCTCTCTCGAGGTCACACATTTTGAAAGAAATGAGCGACTTTTGCCTGGCGCAGCCTTTTAACGGCGTCGCGGGTCGCGGACGGACGTTGCTAGCGTTCAGGATTGCTAACCCTAATCACTTTTCTCCGGCGATGAAAACTCGTGAAAATTTGCATCCTTTATACGGTACGCGCCAGTAATACCTTCAACTTTAGCACAGGCATGAAATGCTCCAGATAAGAAATCCGGGCGATGTTCGAAAACACAAATGCTTAGAAATCACCACTGTAGTCGAAGTAAACAAACACGACGACACGAGCGTTTCTGCCGTCTTTAGAGTGCCGCCACGACATCGCCGCACGAGTAGGTGGATCTTCCCTTCTAGTACGTGCTGGGTTATCATAGCGACACACAGCGAAAATTTAGTCAAGGATAGCGCTTTCACACGGAACGAACCACGCCATCTACGTCGACGATCACAACTGACGCCATGTTTGCGGATAGAAGTAGCCGGCCCGCGACCGGCAAAGCAACGCGCGCGAACAGTTCTCCTCGACTTGCGATTGGCCTGTCGTTGCGGTTGCAGAGGGACGCACGCACGTGAACGACACGTGCGTGCGTCTGAAGCCTCTCTCTTCGTTTCTCCCCACTTCTTCGAGCAACCTCCTTGCCCCGCGAGTGCCGTGTGTTGTTGCGGCTTGCGCCGTTATCTAGTATCGCACAGGGAAGCGTGCTCTCTGCGTCGGTCAGTCGGCGCGGTCGCCCGGGCTGTTCCGAAAATCGCACTATAACCGGTATTTCCCTTCGCGTGCCTGCATTTTAAGCGGTATGTAATTACATGGAGTTCTATGGAAGGCGAACCGGTGGTTTAAAAAAGCCGCGTTCTGCCCGGTCCTACACTATAAGCGGTTACGTTGTAAGTGGTCTATACTGTAGCACATAATGCGTCTATCTCTTAAAATTTATCCTTATGCTTTGTCCTTCACACTCCCTTTGTTGCCTCTAACAGCAAAGAGCTTCTTCCCTGGAAATTATCGTACAACTTTGTTACGTCGTTAAAGCTGATTTTTCTTCCATTCTTCTCCCTCTCACTTTTCTTTCTGCCTTTTCCGCTCCCTTTTTCACTGAACTAGTTTGCTCTGTCCCATCACTAGTGTGCAGGTATTTAAATGCCAGCTTTCTGGTTTGGATTGTCTATTTTGTGTTTAAAGGGAAGCTGAAACACTTACTGAAAAAAATACAAAAAACGAGCTAGAGGTGAATTCTAGCGTATTTTTATCCTGTGAATCTGAATATCACGTTTGTTTTCCTTGAAGATGTGACCGAACGCGAGATAACACGAAAAACCTCCGACCAGTCATGACGTCATACAGTCAAATCTCGGTACAGTGAACACCACTTTAACAAACTTTTCAGATTAACAAACTTCTAAAAAAATCCCGTGCTGACTGCCTATGGTTGTAATGCAAAATTATTTCACTACAACATACTTCAGAATAACGAGCACTATATTTAGCTCCGCATCATGTTAACTACACCTCAGTACTACGATTTCATATTCTGAAGTGCGGGAATTCTAAGGTTTCAGTGAATCTGACACGGCAGGCTAGCAGACGATACGGCGAGCGGACGCCTTGCAAGTTGCAACTCGCTACGTTGAAAACCCGAGACAGTGCGAGAGGTAGTGGAAGGCAAACTATTTCATTTTTTTTTGTTGAAACTACGACGGGTTTTACCAGCGCAGAGGCAAGGGTTCGGAAAGGGCGAGAGGGAGGCAAGGGAGCACGTGCATGGAAAATCTTAGAAAGTGGGGAAAAAAAGAACAGCAAAGTTAACTTTTTTTTGGCTTTTTTTTTTTTGTGGAGGAAGCGTGGCGAGAACGTATCTCTTTTTGCGTTGACGATTTTCTTTCTTTTCTTTTTTCGTTGACGGCTGTTTTACGAAGCACGCCAGTCTACTGTGGCACCACACTGGCTGCGTCACCGGCGACGCATCGGGTTTATCTTTGTCATCTTTGCTTCTCAATTCTGCGTGTGCTCTCAGCCTTGTCAGACGCGGCTTTTTTCGGTGTTTATTGCGTCCACAAAGCAAGCCAGCGTTCATGCTGCGGTGCTGCTGCATCAAAAAAAAAAGTCTCGTGCTGCATGCACCAAAAAAAAATTACCGACTATAAATAAATGTGCTTTGTCTGATGTTGACTCGCGCATCGTTGTGAAAAACGAGTTCAAGGACCCACCGTTGTAAAGGTTGGACGGTTTGGTCATTGGAAAATAAGTAATTATGGTTAATTTCGCAGTTTTCACTATAACGACCGTTCAGAGTAACGAACAATTTTCTGCTGCCCCGTGAAGTTTGTTATACAGAGATTTCACTGTACTAGGATCTTTGGGCTGCTAAGTGCATGTCGCTCGTGTGGGCAGCGCGTGCAATTGTAAGCTTGCCAAGTATATTTTTAATCACCGACAACAGTCGTGACGTCTTTTTGACCTTTTTGAAAATAGCAAGAATGCGCATGCATAGCTTTGACAGGTGCAGAAGAGCGAGAGAAAAAATTTTCTTTATATATACGCCAAGGTCCAACGCTCAGTAACTGGCGCTGAAAATGTGCGAGAGCAGATTCCAAAAACTCCTAGTATGACGTCACGCCCCGGGAAGGAGGGGCTTCAGCATTACTTTAAAAATTTCTACAGCCTCCATGCACCAAACTGAAATATAATCTCTATATTTATGATCTTGGACGCCGAATGAAGTCCACTGAAGTGTTTTTTCTCAAATACAGAACCGCTTCAGTTTCCTTTTAAACTATTCATGGAGAGGTATGTGAATATTTTCAGTGCCCACCGGGTATCGTCCATTTCGGTTCGCCTACTTCAAATTTTAATTTACTGATTGCCTCTCTGCCCTGAAAGGACAACCAGCCCATGTCCTCCTGCACTCCGTCATTTGGTGTGTTTTCATGCACTCCCTGCTAACCTGCCCATGCTCCTTTGTCAAATTTCTAATCCTGATTGAACTTCTGATCTCATACCTGATTGCCAAAAGACAGTCCTGGCACCAATACTTTTTTCCATATACCCCTGACCGCTTCGTATCTATTATAATTCCGTAGTGCATAAAGTTTCATAATAGGTAATTTTTTTTTTTTTAATTTCCTTGTGTGCTAGTTGCGGAGGTGCGTCATGGTAAGTCTGGTTCTCTTTGGCCACGCAAAGAATCATTCGTTACACCATGTGACGTCTGTAGAAAGACTTGATGGTCTTGATCACACCCTTGTCCATGGGCTGGATGAAGTCCTTTGGTGGAAGAAACGCTAGTTTAATCGCCTTCAGCTCCATGTCGACCTTGTGCGCTGAGCAGTTGTCTATGATGAGGAGGACCTGCCGGTTGCGTAATTCAAACTTTCTGTCCAGCTTCCTAAGCCATTTCTTGAACAACTCTCCACTCATCCATGCATTTCTGTTGGCTTCGTAGTCCGTTGGCTGTGTGCGAATGTTCTTGAAACCCTGAGGCTTCATCGACTTCCTTATTACAAGCAGGGGAAGCTTCTCTGTTCTAGTCATGTTTGCCGCAGTCAAGACAGTGACACACTCTTTACTTTGCTTCCCGCCTGCGCAGTCGTCTCCCTTGTACGTGATCGTTTTGTTTGGCAAGAGCTCAAAAAATGCAGCGGTCTCATCTGCATTGAAAATGTCATACGGCATGTAGCCACATCGCGAAAGTTTCCATGCTCACGTCTTTACCTTCACCAGACACGGTACGGAAAACGAGGTTGTGCCTCTGACTGAAGCGATGGAACCATCCCCCAGAAGCAGCAAAGTCGTTGTGTTTGAAATGTAGTGCGAACTCGGCTGCCTTCACCATGATGATCAGTACTGCCAGCCGTTTAGATGCTTTAAACATGCGCGAGATTAAAACGCCATTGTTGACCTTCTCTTGCCTTACCGAGATGCCGAGCCACTAAAGCAGGCGTTGACGAACCTCGACAAAGGCCTATGCTGAGGAGAAGGACATCGTAGCACCTAAAGTGGCGAGAACCTCTCCTGCTGTGGCAATGATGAAGTGAAGCGAACGGAATAAGAGGATACAAAAACGGAAGGTTGGTTATGGCGGCGCCCATGCACAGCTGCCTGAAAGCGTCTATACTGGGCTGGCAGTATTGATAAATTAAAAAAAAAAGAAAAAGAGCAAAGTTTTTTCTGTATGGGCAAAAACTTTGGCTTCATAGGCATCCTCTATTGTTTTCTTCTTTCTGATGTATGTAGACAGTTTGGGGCTGTGTGTCTGTGTGAGGGTGACCCCTGTGTGGGTGCGCGCGTGCCTGCTTGGGTGCCCCGTTGCAGTGTCCCCCACCCACTGGTGGCCCCTGTCTTCTTGGTCTCCAGCAGGACCGGGGGGTCCCAAGACCAACGGGACGGAAGAGTGCGACCAGCAGCGCCTGGGTAACGGGACGGTGGTCCCCGGTCGTGCCTCCCTGGGCAGGGCCATCATCAAAGGCAGTAACCCCATGGGGGGGGACCCCAAGGGCCCCCAGCACAAGCAGTTCCCCCAGCACCCACCCCAGGGTGAGCCTGCAGTCGGGGCCTGCTACCTTTTGGGCCGTCGGTTCCGTTGTCCGGGGTGTCTATTGCAATGTCTTGTACGAGTGCACACCCCTGAAAGACTACCTATCCCGTTTTTCTTTCTAAATATTCGTAAGCTAAAAATTCTGAAACACTCGATGTCTGACGGGCATTGCATCGACCGCACGACATAAGGTACCGGTACATGTGGCGAGCGAGTTTGTAGTAGGTTTTCGAGTGTTTATCGCATCACAAATCCCTAGTTTGCCGTGTTTGCGACTTGCGCTCGTGATGTCGGTTCTGGTGACACGCGAGTTGGTTGCGCTGTGAAACGCGCATCTGCTGCATCCGTGATCTGCGGTGTCGGTTTCCGTGTCGTGTGGTTGATAGCGGGTTCCCTGGCGTTATTGGTAACTTTTTGGTAAGCTTCTGCTGTCTCGCTCCCAAAAATCACCCATCCGGTGTTTTCACCATTTATCTCTTTAAAATACGGAATTTTACGGTGTAGCTTTGGGGTGGGACCGTCTATCTACCGTGAAGTCCCGCAAATAGTAGGAGTTTATTATGAACTAAGCCTGCAGGTCTACTTTACTACAAAGCGTGGCAACGGGCCTATGGCCGCCATTTACAGGCAGAGGCCTGCAAATGGCGAGGCACTGAGGAGAGTTGGGTTGAAGCACAAATCAAACCCCGGTGGTATCGGCTCCTCGTCATTTGCCGCTCGTTCCGTAAATAAATATGATAGGCCTTTGTGATGCCTCGAGGGAGAGCCGACTCGCGTGAAAGCTCCTGCTATCTGCGGGATTTTATTATGCTCGGTGAGAGCAGAAGAATCTTTGCCTATAGTACTTTTTCGAAATTCAGTCTTGCAATTTTGATTATTAGCGACATCTCAGTGTATGGTATCCATGGCAAACTAATGGCGGCTTTCTTGCCGCCGTTACATGACGTACATATTAGATACAGCGGCCGTGTAAGTGTTTTTTTCTGAGTGTGGTCCAATCAATCTTTTTGCACAAGCTCGTCTCTAAAGCCTTTCGATGGTGGAAATGTAATCGAGGGGTTTATAGGTTGCCACATTGTACTGGTCAGTTCTTATGTTCACATCATCTGAACCAAAACAAATCAAGAAAGAAATGTGAGATGATTAAGGAATCAATTCTAGGGGTGTGTAAATTTTGAAATTTTCAAATATAAATTGAATATGAATATTTGAGAAAAAAAAAATAGCTGCGAATATGTTTAGAATATAAATGTACCACTAAGAAATAAAAAAAAAAAGAAAGCAAAGACTTTTTGATGTGAGCTAATACATACCTGTTTGCAGGATTGTAACGCACGCTTTTTTTTTCGCCAAAATCGGTGCCCAAAAATATGTGCGCTTTATAATCTAAACCGAAAACCGCAACTTAAAAGAAAATCGCTGTACTCGGTATAAGGTGAGTATCCCCATTGCCATCGTGACAGTTTGTTTACATTCGCCATTTTGGTGTTTGTATTGCGCGAATTCTCTCGTGTCTACGGACTCGTGTCTGCTGTTAAGGTGGAAAGGCAAAAGAAATTCCACTAGGAGGTTTTATTTAAAAGAATGGCCATCACGCTGGCGGGAAAAGATAAGAACAAAGTAGCCCTGCGTGGCCTCCCAATCCCAGCGACCCGACGAGCTCACAAGGTGGAAGACTACCCTCCCAGAGGCGATGGTCACGCACTCGCGCAAGTGCAGCACCTAAAACTAGGGGTGTGCGAATACCAAATAGTAGTTTTCAAATCAAACACCGAATTTAATTAAAAAAAAAAAAAAAAGCCGAATATTGAGTCAAATTTTAAATAGAAATTTTATTTGTAGGAATTTTTCGAAGTGTGCTGTGAATGAGAATATTATATGCGCCTGGTGCAGAATATGCATCTTATACGGAACAAGGCTCAAATGTATAAAAGTTCTGGTGAACAAAGAAAGAGAAGAAAAGCAGCTGCTGATGGACGTGGGGCACTAAAGATCCAATTTTATGGCACAAACATAATCTACCTACCCTAAGGGTCACAAAAAACCCAAAGTTACAGTCACGTGTGCCTTTTCTTCTCGTTAGAAGCATGACCTAACACTGCGACATTCCTTTTTTTTATATCAGTGTTAAATTCACCGCCAAACAGCTGCTATGCATCCATTCCTTTGTCCATCTATCCTGTTTTAGAGAGCCTAGTTTTAAAAAAAGGGAGCGAGTAAAACTGAAACCACGGAGACTGCTCCGGCACAGATTGGTCGTAAGTGCGCATGTCTTGTTGTTGCGTGGAAAGAAGGCGGGCCAACGGAAGAGCGACGACACCTACATTTTATGGCACAAACATAATCTACCTACCCTAAGGGTCACAAAAAACCCAAAGTTACAGTCACGTGTGCCTTTTCTTCTCGTTAGAAGCATGACCTAACACTGCGACATTCCTTTTTTTTATATCAGTGTTAAATTCACCGCCAAACAGCTGCTATGCATCCATTCCTTTGTCCATCTATCCTGTTTTAGAGAGCCTAGTTTTAAAAAAAGGGAGCGAGTAAAACTGAAACCACGGAGACTGCTCCGGCACAGATTGGTCGTAAGTGCGCATGTCTTGTTGTTGCGTGGAAAGAAGGCGGGCCAACGGAAGAGCGACGACACCTACCAGATAGACGCTTTAGTCTTTTCGCCATTTTCTCGCAGTTCGTATTTCAAACGCGGCTATCGAACGGTTGGAAATCCTGTCAAATCTAGGCACTATTTTTCTGTTCCGTTTCGTTCAGAATTCGAACTTAGGCTTGCGGTTTCAAAACAATGACGAAGACAACTCGGCTGGTTTCATCAGCGTGGTTAATGGGTTTTTTTTTTTTTTGTGACCTCGCAGTCACCCATTTTTGTGAGTGTGGCAAGTGTGTTCTACATCGGCGCTTCAATTTGAGACGAGGGGCTTGACTCGTGAAAAGAATTAGGCATGGTGTGGAATTCCGGCCTCCCAACAATTCCTCTTTGGAAGTTGCACAAACGGGATATTTCGCTTGCGATTCAAGGTTAGATTGTGTCTCAATCGTGATTAAATCTGCGTGCTATAAAGTTTGTGGCATTCATTGCTATCTTTTTTTCTAACCTGTGCGTTAGATTTGTGTGGAATGGTAGGACCAAGAGGTGTTTCTTGCATAGTCTAATACAGTCCAAGCTCGTTATAACCAGTGTGTCGAACCGAAAAAAATACGAGTTCGGTTACGGTTCAGGTAAATTAATTTTGTTCCGGTTCAGTTCCGGTTCGATTAATTCGATCCGCGAACCGGTTCGGAAATTATAAATGACAAATTGCAACATCAAAATAAATTACAAATAAAACATCTGAAATCAGCACATACGAAACGGGATACATCGTAGTGTAAGGCTCAGGGATTTCTACAAGGAATGGTTTCTTTATGTGCGCTCAAAGGTTACCTCACCGACGTTTACGCATTCGGACTTGATCTAATTGGGTCCGACGCAGTAGCTGTAAAATCCGCGACCTCCTTACAAACCCACTTACAAGTAGAACTCGCTAACTATCTTGCCACCTCGGCGTGTAAGCAATTGAAGGAACAGTGGGGAGAAAAAACAGCTTTCTTTATTTGAACTAGCCTTCGGTAACTCAAATTAGACCCTTAAAGAAGTTTTCATTAAACAAGATACGAAATATGAAAAACACTTCACCGAACGCAACGCCAGAAGGACGTAATAGGATAAATATTAAAATAGGAGAGTTCGCTGTCTCACAAATATGTTAGCTTCTAAGTGCCTATACGAAACCGGATGCATCGTGGTGCCGGCTTTCGTCAGCGGCCGCCACTCGCACAAAACTAACTACACCGCACACTATATTACCTGGACGTCTAAAGGGATGTGGGAGAAGGTAACCACTTCTGTTCCAGTGACCACGTGGTTACTATGAGGTGCTGCTTTATGACGTAGGTTATTTTCTCTCAAAAAAAAGAACTTGCCAGTGATTGATCTTTTTTCAAAAATAAATACATAATTGTATTTAAGTGGCGTTAAAATTGGTATCATTGTTATTGGTATAATAACAACGAAAAAATATGGCATGTAAATCTTGACACTTCATAGCTCGATATACTCTGACCAGTGGTTGGGGCAGCGAAGAGCAGATATAATTCATGAATGCTCATTTCAACTGTAAATAAAATTTATTTTTCTCCCTCAAACATTATCAAACTCCACAGCCTTTTCTTTTCTCATTCCGATGGAAGCAAGCTTCAAGAACTCGCGCGTTATAGAAACGTGTTATGAAATGAGCACACAGCAGCATTTAGGATTTACGAGATTGTAGTAAAATGAAATCCTGTGACGCGATTTTTTTTTTGCACAGCCTTCCAATTCTTTTTCTTCCGTGCAAGCCGCGACCAGCGCAATACTGGTTCCTATGTCAAGATTCATGGATGCAGCGTTTGTCAAGATTCATGGATGCAGCGTTTATATTCCTAAGACTGAGTGGAAAAGAAAAATATATAAGCGAGGTGTGTGTCAGTTGACGGCACTTAAAAAACAAATGGCATTGATAGCACATTCATTGCCAACAACGCGTGGCTGAACCGTTTTGACATGAGCCGGTTACCGTTATTTTTTTTCCTGTTCAGTTTCGGTTCGGGTTCATCGCGATAACAATATAACGGTTCGGGTTCAGTTCCGGAAAAAATACCGGTTCGGTTCCGGTTTTCGGTTCGGTTCCGGTTCGACACCCTGGTTATAACAGACCTTGATTTTGACCAAGATTTCAGTCTGTTGTAAAAGGAGTATGTTGTATGCAGATATGATGTTGAGTCAGTGGTACATAGAGGAAAACAAACCAAACTTCACAAATCGGTATGTTAAATCCAAATGTCTCTTGTAACCAGGTCTGTTGTATTGAGCTTAGACTGCGCTAACATCGGGAGAAAAAATGGCTCTTTTGTCAGCTCCGTGCCGAGTGCTCGTCTTTGGCCGAATATATTGAATATTCGAGTGAACAAATACTGGAAATTCGGTCCGCGAATCGAATTATTCGCGAACTTGCTATTCGATTTGAATTCATACGTTTGAATATTTGCACACCCCTATTTAACACACTTTAGACGATAGCAAGGATTACCTTTGTGGAGAGCGAAGAACCATCGTCGGACTCCGACAAGTGCATGGTATTTATTTTTGTGATAATAAACTCTGCGAGGCTATGGATTCAACCTTCATTATTTTAGTTGTGCAGTAGAATCGGCAGCAATATACTGTTTGAATATCTGGGCACTAAATCTGCCTGCATGTTAGACTTTGGTGTGCATTAGAATTGTGCAAACATGGTAATTCTATGTGTAACGTAAACAGCAAGGGCATATAAAAAAAAAACGGCTGCAATACCTGCAATTTTAGGCGACTAAACACTGCTTTTAAAGGGGCGATGCAACGATTCTTGTACATTGCCCAAATACCGCTTGGAACAGATCTCTGCCCTACATCTGTTTTTCACCACACGCAATCGAAGTCACAAAAAAAATTAAAGAAAAACGAGCAGCATACACCTCCTCAACTCTCAGCTCGGACAAGTGGCCACGTGATCTGGAGCCGATTATATGCAGCCAATGTTGATCATAGCCGCACGCTGGGGTTAGCAAAGCACAGGACACGCGCTGAGTTCCAGACATTGTTATGATTCGTCTATTGTCGTCATTGCAGCGATTGGACACGGGCCGCTATACCGAATGCTTCTTGAGCTATCGATGTTCACGAGCCCAAATCGAGAGCCCACGCAATGCTCGCATCCAATCTATGAGCTGCATTCAAATATCGTCACTGGGCAGTACTGCGACCGCCCAACTACGTCATCAAGTTTTGCGAAGAAGATCAAATGAAAAGGCTAGCTTTTGTTCTTGAAATTACACCGCAACAAAGGAGTTTCTTGGCCAGTGGCGTTGCGTGCGATTATCCTTGAGTTCCACTGGTACCAGTAAGCTCGTGAAAAGTGAAAAACGTTCCAGTTAAATCTCGTTGCACCACCCCTTTAAGAAAGCTCTGAATATTCAGGGCATGTCCCGCACGTGAATTATTCGCTATGCAGCTCTCTAATCAAATTTAATATTAAAAAAAATATTCTTTTCGTATTTGAAATCTAGAATATTTGCACACCCCTAATCAGTTCTCATCTGCCATTGGCACGTGTGAAAGAAACGGTGTCCGATGCAATGCAGTTCCTTAACAGCAGTTACTGCTTTTTGCTTCAGCAGTTTCATAACTGCTTTTGAGCCACCAGGGTGCACTGAATTTTGAAAAGGGTCCATTGTTTTCCTACGTGTTCCCTGTGCCTGCAGCGCCGGTGCTTCGCTCGGACGTGGACATGGTGGCCAAGCTGCTGGAGCAGCAGCGCCTGCTGGGGCTCCAGCAGCAACAGCAGCAGCAGCAACAACAGCAGAGGGGCGTGCCTCCCCCACCGGGGGTGCTGGGCCTGGTCAGGGGCCCTCCCCCGCCCGTACAGGCCATGAAGCTGGCCCCAATGATGCGGCCCCCCATGGCCCCACAGTCCACTCAGGGCGCCCCCCCGGTCTCCGCACCCAGAGGTAAGCAGCACATACAATGCTGCTCCCTCATCGTTACTTGTATAGTACAGTAGAGCCTCATTGGATACGTTTTCCAGGAGACCGCGGAAGAAAAAATGCATCATCCGGGAAAATGTAACAACCGATAATGCACTTCGGGGGACTCTACATGAGATGGAAAGCAGCTCTTATACAATCGTTTATTTTATGTGCACTTGCAGAACTGTTGAGGACTCGGACATGTTCAGAAAAGCGGCGTAAGCCTTGCTGATAAAAAGGAGCTTTCGCCTCAATCTCCTTTCGTTTGGCGACAATGTTTTTCAAAGTTGACGGCACGAGTCCGAGGTCTCTTGCGGTGTCGCATCTCTTCCAGCTGGGATTGCGATTCACCGTATGAAATATTTGCAACTCCAGCGACCTATAGGAGGCGCCACCACCAAACAAACACGGCGGCTGAGTCCAGGTCTCGTCAGCTCGGCCGGGTCGCCTGAACAGGTGGCGGATTCAATTTAACAGATTTTATTTTGTTTAATGCCCAATTTTATAGGCATTTGAACTGAGACGGTTAAGTGTAGCCAGTGCACATAAACTTAACAGAGCATAGTTTCGTGTTCCCGGTGTTTTTTGTTCTTTCCATGTCAAACTTTTCTTTCGGAGATTTCGTTAAAATCCGAAACATGGGTTCCGCAGAGACAGTAATATACTAATCAGTTTTGATCATCTAAGGAAACCGGCGATGACTACAGAATTGTTCTACCGAGAGTAATTTTCAGCTAACTCGTATGCCTCGACCATGCAACTTATCTGTCCACAAACTTGAGCTTTTGTGCGTATCTGCGTTTAAGAAACGGCTCCAGTCGTCTGCTCGGTCAATAACACAGGCTGCAGGAAAATTACGAAAATTAAGCAAGCGCCTCTTGAGCCAAGAAGCACGTTAACCCGCTGGCGCCCCACTAAGCAGCTGATACTCGTATTTTAATTCAGGTTTTAGTACCAATCGAGAAGTCATTTTGACGAGCGGGTTATGTATTATATTACGTACTATGTGCCACTAAAGCAATATTAGTATATTCTTCAGTTTGAAATAGGAGCTTAGTTGACTAGCTATTAGGTGAACTGCTGAATAAAAGTATATTTGACAGACAGAGAGATACTACTTAAACTTAGCCAAATGGTTCTAGCCGGCAGCACGGAGACAAACTGAAGAGAGTCTTCATCGGAGATTCACGCAGAACCTCTCTGCATTGGACTTTGCTTCGAATCCTGAACGGAGAAAATGAGTATTTTTTGTGGCCCGTCAACCTGAGCAATGTAGACGTATGTTGCTGCTGGCTTCGACGGGGATATAATATAAATATTGGGAGGCGCGATAGATCAAAATCCGTGACAGCTTCTAACGTTGCGAGACGCGTCCCCCACCTTTTGAAAACAGATAATTTCCCTCATTCATCACTTGCAGCGAGCAGGTTTTCCTGAATCAAGTAATTGAGAAATCAGCCCAACCGCCTCAGTGTGGTCCAGAGTCTTTTTCGGTGAAGAGCAGCCAAGATGAATTGCCAACGCACCGACCGGCGTGGGTGGCTCAAACTTGAAGCTAATCAAACACAACCAAACTCAAGAAAAGCAGCTATCGAACCTTGCCATTCACTTGACTGCACCATTGGGTTTCCCTCCGGCGAAATGCCTTGTCTGTCATCCTCAGTCCACTGTTCTACATCCTTATAAAGAAACCACTTTAGAGACAGACAAGAAATCAAAACGTTCTTCCGTGATTCCTCCCCATCCAAGAAATCGAAAGCACGCGACCGCATGTTGTGGAGTAAACAGGCTTTCAAACACGTGATGGAAGGAAGCATTCTACTATTCTACTATGTAATTTGATGAAGGTATTCGGACCTTCATCAAATTACATTGTTCGCCACCGCACCGACTACACGTGTCCGCAAAAGCCACCAGAGACGCCGAGGGGCGCGGAGGGACCTGGTCCGGCTGGTTCCCGGTTTTCCCCCTTGGTGGTGTCCGTTTTGCTGGAGTCGCGAATATCAAAGTTCTCTTTGAAAGAGAGCGCCTTCCTTTCTCGCGATGCCACGACCGTCGTCAATGGGCGCAAAGCGCACATACAGTGTAGACCGCATATCACGTAGGTCGCGGGAGCCGCCTAAATCAGCACTATAACCAGAATATCAATTTTTCAGGCCAAAATATATGCCATGAGACAACTTACCTTTGTAAAAGAATTTATTTTATGTTAGATGAAAAATAAAGCTTAGTTTGAGGAAATTTTTTATTTCGCCAGACTAGTACACTTCTCTCTCAAGTGTGTCACACATTTTAAAAGAAATGAGTGACTTTTGCCTGGCACAACCTTTTAATGGCGTCGCGGGTTGCGGACGGACGTTGCAAGCGTTCAGGATTGCTAACCCTAATCACTTTTCTCCGGTGATGAAAACGCGTGAAAATTCACATCCTTTATACGGTACGCGCCAGTAATACCTTGAACTTGAGCACACGCATGAAATGCGCCAAATAAGAAATCCAGGCGATGTTCGAAAACACAAATGCTTAGAAAGCACCACTGTAGTCGAAGTAAACAAGCAC
Organism: Ixodes scapularis; assembly: GCF_016920785.2. Lineage (NCBI taxonomy): Eukaryota > Metazoa > Arthropoda > Arachnida > Ixodida > Ixodidae > Ixodes > Ixodes scapularis. Next base: position 30,745,255 of record NW_024609846.1, on the reverse strand, counting down.
GACGACACGGGCGTTTCTGCCGTCTTGAGAGTGCCGCTACGACATCGCCGCACAAATAGGTGGATCTTTCCTTCTAGTACGTGCTGGGTTATCGTAGCGACACACAACGAAAATTCAGTCAAGTATAGCACATTTACGCGCAATGATGAGCTTCCACCAGGTTGTCTACGTCAACGATCACCACCGACGCCATGTTTGCAAATAGAGGCCGGCCCGCGACCGGCATGCAACGCGCGCGAACAGTTCTCGACCTGCGATTGGTCTGTCGTTCAGTTGTTTCCAACCACCGTGTTTCCAACGCAGCGGGGGAAAGTTGGGTTGGTTGGACTCGCTCCAACGCCTTGCCACCTTGCGCCGTGAACGACACGTGCGTGCGTCCCTCCGTCGCTATGGCAACTGAAGCCTCTCTCTTCGCTTCTCCCCGCTTCTTCGAGCAGCCTCCTTGCCATCCTTGCCCCCGCGAGTGCCGCTTGCGGCTAGCGCCGTTATCTAGTGTCGCACAGGGAAGCGTGCTCGCTGCGCCGGTCGGTCGGCGCGGTCGGCGGGCTGTTCTAGAAACTGCACTAAAACCGGTATTTCCCTTTGCGCGCCTGCATTTTAAGCGGTATGTAATTACATGGAGTTCTATGGAAGGCGAACCGGTGGTTTAAAAAAGCCGCGTTATACCCGGTCCTGCACTGTAAGCGGTTACGTTGTAAGTGGTCTATACTGTACTCCGAAACACCGCGGTTCACGCAATCGAGTGGAACAGAAACTAGAGGCGCCGCATGCATGCAAGTACACCTCGTGCCAGAGAAAGAGGACAGATGAAAAGAGAGAACGAGTGTTTGCCGCCTCGCCAGCCTTGCTCCCCGTTCGAACAATGCTCCAAGGTCACAGTTGAGCAAGATGGGAAGCTGTGGCAGAGCTCAGCAAAGCCCAGCGAGGAGATAGAGACACGGAAAAGAGAGGGAAAGGAGTAAAGGGAAGACGGACGTTTGCATTCCCACGCGTGCCGTGCGACCCGCATTGCATGGTTCGGCTTGGCTCCACTAGCTCGCTTCAAAGCCAGCGTGGCAGCCTGGCATCCGACGTGCGGAGGCGCCGCAATGCTGACACTTTTGGACGTAACAGCCGTGAAAGCGGACGTAACAGGCAGGAAAGTACCGTATTTGCACGAATATAACGCGACCACGAATATAACGCGAGGGCAGGTTTTGATGCCCTCAAAAAGAAAAAAAAATATTATTACTATTATAACGCGAACCGAGGCCGCGTCAATTTCTCGCACTCGGGGGGCATAGCAGATGTGAAAAGTCAATGGAAATAGAAGAAATATCAGTTTATGTTGTGACTGCACTCATCCTCACAGCTCAGGTCCTTCCGTTTACAGTCCACTTGGCGACTACGCAGATAAGCAGCAGCACGGCACCTGCTTGTCTGGTAGTTCATTTTTCTTCCCTGCGAGCTCCTCGGCAGCCCACAATCCAAACAAGGCAGGAAGCAGAAGCACCAACACACAAACACCGGATCACTTTGAATCAGAAACTAAACAATGCGCAGCAGAAAAAAAAGACTGCTGAATCCGATACACGATCATACTTCTTGTTCTGGTCCCTCTGCATAAACAAATGCCTCGTGGTGCACGATTGCGTAAACCTTGGCGTAAACGCTGTTAGTGGTCTTGGCTTGGCTTGTGTTGACTTGACTTGGCCCGGCTGGGCTTGGCTCGAATTGGCCGGTGCCCGCATTCCCGCATGGTGTGTGCCCGCGCGCGCTAAGTTTCTGCGGCGTGCGCGCGTTGTACAAACACAAAAATGATAAAAATGTTTTTTTTTTATGTTTTCTATTCGTCCCTTCACGTCTCCCAATAGCTAATAAATTCCCTTCCACACTCCCACTTCTTTTCCCACCAAATATTTTGCATTGAGCCGGAGGGATGTCTTTCTCCTCTGGCTTTCTCCAGACTCGCGCGCCTCGTGGCTGAACTCGATTCCGAATATAACGCGAGATGCGTTTTGGAGCACGTAATTTCGGAAAAAAAACTCGCGTTATATTCGTGCAAATACGGTAATACATGTCTCTATGGAAGTAAAACGGGACCAGCGTTTTTTAACGTAGCGGCCGGGAAAAACATAAACCGAGAATGTGTCAACAAGGTTCTACTGTACTGCTTTTTGAAAGTTGCTCCAAGAAAGGTTGTCATGAAAGGCCACTCATCTAAGGCTCCTCATTAAAGCCGTGGCTCTCAAATAGGGGGTCCGCAAATCCCCGTTTGAGAGCCACGCGGGGGGCCTGTGGCTCGTAGTGTCCACTGCGGCCCATGGTCAGGTGAAAACGGTAAAGTTGTGGTCGGCGTCGGCTAATTTGTGCTACATAGTCGAGGCTTAGTGTAGCTTTCGCAGTGCTCAAACTCCATCAGACCTACTTGCACGTGCGAATTTAATTTATTTGACCTGTAAATGCCCGCAGTGGGCTTTATATAATGGGGGCAAAATTTATTAAAAATTTACACTAGGTTACATTCATCCATGGATCCTCATCCATCAAATTTATTTTGTACATTAAAAATGTTTACTGTGATTTAAAAAAAAAAATGTAAGATTGTCATGTCCTAACAAAGTTGTTTAGGAACATAATAAAGATACGGCATGCAAATCTAGTAAACAATTCCTGATATATCGCTGGGACAACCACCAATGCTATTTGAAACACCCATTTTCAGAAAATCGTAGTTGAAAGTTGCACACACATTTTTAGCTTTGAGCCAGTTTCACGTGGCGCAATTCTGCTTTAAATTTTGGTTGTGGTGGACTGAAATGCTTGTGGGCACAGCATGAATGCACATAAGCCACCGTCCATGGCTTTTAAGTACTTGTTTTCTCTCGAGGGATTGACGTTGCAACCGAAAATTGGGAAAATCATCTGGAGAATTGCACCTCATGAGACGACTTTACCCCACGGAAATGGCTTTACCCCATTCAATAGCTGGAAGTGTCCTTGCGCACTTTCTTGTTCCGCTTTTGTTGATTTGCTCGGGGTCGACGGCTGATGGCATGGAAAAATGGCCATTTGAGGCGGCGACGTGATGAACATGGGTCGCCCGCCGCGCAGATGCAGGTTGCCAATGCTACTTCCGATGGTCGCCGTGCAAAGAAACTCGCACGAGTCGTTTTCATCGAACGCGTGCACCATCTCGTACTTCGTTCCCCTCATTGCATGCGGCCATGAAACACGTGGGCAAATTATTGAAACTACTAAAACAAAGTGTTGCAAACGGTCATAAAGATGGCAAAAGGCAAAGCGGAGTTGACGAAGTGCGGAAAAAAAGCAAGCAGTCGTAGCAGACGACGCGAGCTTGCAGAGGCGCGGTAACCAAAACAACAAAGGGAGAACAAGCGTTGCAGCCAATGGTAGTTGAGCACTCCCTTGAACGTGCACTTTGGTCAATCGCGGCTTCGCAGTCGCGAGGTGGGAAAACGTCGATCACGCCAAGCTACACGGCGGACACCATTTTGAAGGTCGGAAAAACGGAGAAAGAACTCCGCTTCGAAACAAGACCAAGATGGCGGCCTTCCGGCAAGTTGAACGGGAGAGGCAATTGTTTAAGTTCGGCTCGATTTTACAGTTTGAGCGTAATTTGAAAGCCGTTGAAACCTAGAAAATATTTCTTTAACATAATTTCGGGGTGATTTGGGTGCTGATAATTAAAAAAGGTAACTTACGGAATATACAGCCCAAAGGAATGGTTTTCAAAACATTTACTTTCTCCTGATTTTTTGGTTTTCAAGGTAGTCCATCCACAAATGGCTTGGAGAGTGGAAATGGCAGGTCGGAAATTATAAATTTCGGGGATGCGAACAATGTGCTTGGGCAGATCATTTGTCAGAGGATAGCGAATAGACCCTTTGCGAAATTCAGTGCCAGACCCCTTCGTGCCCCTGGCTCAAGCTCCTCTCCCTCCCCTGCAGTGGGGGCTCCCCTGAAGGTCACAGGACCCCCCAATGAGATGCTGCAACAAACTCTGGCCTATGGACTGCAGCCGCTGACCTTTTATTTGGTGGTCAGCAGTTTAAGTTTTGCCATACCAATGGCGGTAACAAACTCTAATTTTATCTGGCACCAACAACTTTCGCGAGTGTGTTTCTTTCTTGGTCAGTTTTGATTATGACAAAGATACAACCGGTCACGAAAAAACTTTAGAGCCGAATGTGTTCCACCCACAGGTTCACTCAATCTGAGTAAGGAAGCAGCGCCTACGGAGCTCCTGCATTCAATTCTTGCGTCGCATCGTACTAACCTTTCGAACGTATAGGCCTCGCATCATCCGCTTAAGGTGCATCTTCAACGTCTTTCTTCATCAATCACTTGAAGAATGCCATTGGTACGAAACAGATGCCATTCCCTGGATGATATTGACCAAAGTGGCAGGACTGAATTTTGGAAAGGGTCTATTGTAGTGGGGGAACATGAATTGACCAGTCCTCGATAGAACCAGTAACTGAATGAGGTGCTAGACGAAGCCACATGCTCTTGCAGCAGTGTGGAAACTTCACTAGCCTCAACAGTGTAGAACAAAGTAGTTGATGCCAAGTATAGTTAAGACCAGTTCACACACTTAAGTTTGCTTAGGACAGTATTCTTGCGATCTCTTGCGATGACATGCTGGCATTTGAGGTGACCCGGGAACTGCATTTTACTAGAGCGAAGGTTTTGTGCTATTTGCGAGATCAAATGTGCCTACTATCAATAAGATGCGTTCGTTTGTAAGTTTCAAAAGCTTTTCAAAATGAAGAATGACGCGGGAAAAGAATATTTGGTAACTGCGACTGTTCAGTGCCTGATGGACGGCCCCAGTGTGTCCTCTTGTCGAAAGATTTTAAGTGTTTTCAAGGCATACGGCCGCGTGCAGTTATCCAAGTGTGTGAACCAGCCTTTGCTCTCAAGACCCCTTTGTGCTTCTGGCTCAAGCTCCTCTCCCTCCCCTGCAGTGGGCGCTCCCCTGAAGGGCACGGGACCCCCCATAGAGATGCTGCAGCAGGCCCTGGCCCACGGACTGCATCCTCTGACCTTCCAGCAGCTGTTGCTGGGTGCCAACGGCCCCCCCGGCGCGGGGGGCCCCTTCGGGCCGCCCATGCACCACGCCCAAGGGGGACACCAGCAGCACCCCTTTGCGACCATGGGGCCTAGGGGTATGCGCCTTTTTCGCTCCCTCGCCGGGGTGGCCCAACACCCCGTGGGTAACGAGTTCAGTGGGATGTGATTTTTGTGTAGACTACCGGTGGCCAGCGTGGGGCGGAGATTAAATTGGCTGGGTGTTCTTATGAAGTGATTGTGGCGCCCAGCCGAACGCCGAAGCAGCAGTTGTGTCCGATCTGTGCCCGGTGCTGGCACCAGTAGGTGACATAAAAAGTGCAGCACAATTGACTTTTTATTTATATGTTGGATGCCTTCCCTGCACTACCCATTATTGCTGTTCAAAAAGAAGGTTCCCCCACTTCCCTGAGAGGGATGTCGGTGTTTCTTATCGCAAGCTCCTGTTGCAAAAGACGTTTTATGAGCCTTCGACCCTTTTAATGGCTAACGGTGTCTACGTCAGTTTGCTTGTGGTTTACAGTTTTTGCTTTGCCAGCAAGAACAAGTGTACGGTGGACAGCCGGAGACATGCAGAGTAGTGCCTAAATGTAGAGTTTACTTAGCATTGGGAACGTTATAAGCCTTTCCATCTCCGTAGGTACCCGACCAGCGGATAGAGGGCGCTGATGCACTCACCGTCATTGGGCGGCTTCAATTCGGTTGGTTTGGGTTTTAGTGTGATGGCGGCTGTGTTTGTTCTAGGTCATTTTCGCACAATTTCATGATACAAATGTGTCCATTATAGCACAGTACCAATAAAACTGTGGTAGTTAGCCAGCTTGACAACCACGAAAGGGTTTCAAGTCGTACCTGAAGACGTTTTTTTATGAATACTTTAAGATGCATCCGGTCATGTTTGTCGTCAATGTCGGTCAGGTTCAGCAGCAAAACATTACATAATGCACGTCTATGGCCGTACCCACTGACCCTAGTTTCCAAAAAAAAATGAACTCGTGAAAAGACTAATGCATAGATGTGTAGTAAGAACTTGATAGATGGCGTCAGCGTGTTATCTCACAAGAGGTTTTAAGGCACACGGTCATAGATAGTCGCAACCATGTGAGCCAACCTTTACCGCTGTCGCATGTTCCATCGTGGTAGACATCAGAGGACTGAGTGCTCGCTTTTACACGCAGACGTCAAGAGTGGACCCCACGGCGGGCCCGGCCGCCCCGCAATGGCACCTGGTGGCGGCCTGTCCAGCGCCACGCCGGCAAACCTGGCCAAGTGGTTTGGCAGCGACGTGCTGCACCAGCCCACGATGCCGCCCGTGCCCCACCAGAAGGCACTGCTCGTCGAGGAGGTGGAGCGCCAGCAGCAACAGGCCACCACCGTCAAGAACTGAGCGCCCATGGGTGTCGCCGGTGCGGGCAACGTGCGATAACTGCGGTGCACTCGAACTGTCTGTGGTCATCGTCCGCCATCGGTTGACGTGTAAAAAAGCTCTTGCCTTTTTCGTTGTCAGTCTTTGAGTCTAGTTGTTTGCGGCAGAGGGTGGTGGAGACTGTAGAGAAGCGAAAAAAGTGTGCCGCTCGCTCGATTCAGGGGCGTAGCGTTTCGTTTCTTGGAATGCCAGCGTTACATAGTGGCGGCATTTAAACTTTTTTCGTGTTTGCGTTTTTTCTAATTTTCCCTTTGGTGCCTGTGTCGTTCGGTGCCCGCGTGTGTCGACGGTCGTGCGCCAAAACGGTGAAAAAAAAGTGGTGGACTACTCCTGCCTTTTCTCTATGCTGGTCTCCTCTCCAACCCCCCTCTTCCTCTCTCCATTCTTTCGTAGAGCTGTGTGTCTGTGCTCGGACTTTGTGTAATTTAACGATTTAAATTTGGCATTCTTTTGGTTCCCTTTTGTTTTTCGTGTCTTTGCGTCTGTCGTCGTGATCGTTGCAGCTCCAGTACAAAGGGGAAATGAAACAAAAGAAAGGCTGCATTCTTCATTTTTTTATTTCTCGTCCTCGTGTGTCGTTCTAGTTTCCTCGCTTGGCCTTCTTGCATTGGTTCGGTCGGTCGTGGGCCAGCAATTTCCTCAGGGTCGGGTCGGCGTCGATCCATCGTCTCGTCCCATCGGCGAACGCCGGCAAGGGGATGTTCCACCTTGTACGCTTTTTCTGATCGCCATAAACGTGCGGCGCGAGTGGATGGAAAAGCGCCGCCACGTCTGAGTTGGCTGCCCGAATGGGGCGGCCCTCTTCATTTCTTTTTAAGTGTCTCTCGTTTGGCGTTTTCGTTAGCTGCTTTCCCGGCCCGTCATCACGTCTGGTGGTCGTGGTAGCCTCCGGTGTTTGTGCAGTCCACAATTTAGTTTTCTGTTCATATGTTTGTTTTCTTGGCCAGTGTGGCCCTCCCTCGTGCTGAAGACGAGCCCATCGCGGCGTTTTTTTTGGAAGGATACCATTGTTGTAGACGAGTCCGAGTCTAGCCTTTGTTGTCCGTACTGTTCCAAACCCCTCCGCCCGTCTGCCCTGCGAGCGAAATCCGCCCGGGTCGGCGGTTGGACGGTGGCGAGCTGTTGTGGCACTTCCGTGACAATCTTGCCAATCTTACCCGCGTTCCTTCGGTTGTTCTTTCTTTGTACGTAGGTTTTTGGTCCTCGCTTAGTTCCGAGCGACGTCCCTCCGTGTCAGCGTCGACCGGTCATTCTTTTGCAGCTGGTTCTGTTCTCCGCGGTAGTCTGCTGCTGGTCCTCGGCCTTTTTCGTTGGTTTCTTGTCTGGTCGTCCGCTCGTTGCCGTCGGTCGTCGTGTCTGTGTTGTCCGTCGTTTTCGTGCCGATTGTGAAAAAGGAGACACGCACACTGGAGAAAAAAAAAAAACGCAACAGTTAAAAGTAAAGAAAAGGTCTGTGATAGTCTCAAGCTTCTTCACCCCCCCTCCCGGTCGGCACGTTGTCCCTTTGCGTTGTTTTCTTGGTTGCGCGCGAAATGCGGGTCTTGCATCCTGTCTTGTCGAGCAGCAGAGGGATATGAGCACCTCAAATGTGTTTGCTCTCGTGCCGGTGTGTGTGTGCGTGCGCGCAGATGGGTGCTGGACCGTTAATGCCAGTTGTTGCACCCGTTTGTCCACGGTTGTACATAGTGAAGTGTGCCCCCTCCCCCGCATCTTTTTCGCACGTTCTATGTAAGCTGCATGTGATGCATGTACCGCTGTATATACTGTAGGCAGTTAGGGGAAAAAGAAAAAGATGTAATATTGAGTCTATCGAGGCGTCCTCCGCAGCTCGTAAGCAACACCCCTGTCTAGGTTCGGCTTCTGTACTGGCTAGTACCAGTCTGTAACGAGCTTTGTTTTCTAATGGAATACTGGTGGGTCAGGAAGGCTGTTTGTGTTGCACCAGAAGGTGTGTGTGTGTGTGTGTGTGTGACTCGTTTATGTAAATAGTGTGTGCGTATAAATGTGCGCGTCGTGGTGTGTGTGCGTGTGTGCAAATATAACTGGAGTATTTCGTTGTAACTCGAGAAGAGTTTTAAAAAAAAATAATACAAAGTCTTGACCATTTTTTTTTTGTTCAAATTTCCGGGAAGTAGAGGCATCATCAAATTCAAAGTTTGAACAAACCGGACAACAGTATGAGCTGTAATATTATGATTGGGTGACTTTATTTTTTTTCTTCGAAATAAATTTTGCCTTTTTATTGAGTATTCTGTGTGTGTTGTCTCAATTGGTTGTCTTTCTGCATTTGTGGAAACGTTCTAATTTGGTGAAATTCCGGTTGCTGGTTTACTTGCTTTATTTTTCCAGAATTGCTAATCTGGCAATTTTATGGGAGCTTCACATTTCTGCAACTACTACAAAACCATAATGTAATCCGCTCCCCCCCCCCCCCCCAAAAAAAAAAAAAACGAAAAAAAAAACGAAAGAATTGGACAAGACATTAATACGCTGCACCCTGTCCAGTTTTTTTGTTTTTTTCTCGTATCGCAGTATGATGAGCAATTAACTAGCCATCCTTACTACAAAACATTTAGAATGTCATGGCTAACGCACCTTGTTTCTAAGCACATGTGGGATGTGCATAAAGGTAACTGGCATGACATGTCCATGTGAGCAGAGATGGCAGCCAAGGGTTTTCGGGCAAAAAAAAGGTTTAGACCAGTGGTTCTGAATTATGGATGTCTCGCGATGTTTTCATAGTCCCCGCGGTGAATCCACGAGCAAAATAAGCGCAGCGGCGCAGACTCGTTTTTCTTTTTTTTCTTTTTTGCCGACGCGCCGTCTGGCATCACTGGGGCGACGGCGTCTGCTCTGACCTTGAGGTCGTGCTATCAGTATCGCGCATGCTTATCGTAGCTGCTTTCGTGGTTAGCCAAAGATCCGTCGTCTGAAAAGTTTCTTGTAGTGCAAACTCGTCGCGGAGTAACCGAGGAGCGCAAACATGCCCATCTGTTTTCTCAAGACCAACCTCCTGGCCACCAAGATTCCGGCCGGGTTCCACGTGAAATTCGTGCAACTCATAGCGTCCGTGCTCAAAAAGGATATCGAGGTAGGCGTACGAGCTGTCCCGTGCCTGAGTAAATCTGAGCAGCCGACATTGCGGGCCTGGCCGCGTCTCTGTTATCTGCCCTACTTCGCGATGTGTTTGTCTGCTACCGGATGGCCTAGCCCAATTTCATGTCTGAAGTGTTGAGGTCGGTAGGGCAACTTGTCTTTCACTTTGTGTCACAGAAAATCACGCTGGTCGTCGAGCCGGGCTTGGACATTTCCCGTGGCGGTAGCATGGAACCGAACTGTCTCTGCACCATCCACTCCATCAACGTGTTCAGTCCGGAGAAAAACAAGGAGTACGGCTCTCAGATCAGGGACTTTATCGCCGAAAATTTGGCACTGCCGCAGCAAAGGTAAATTACGAAGTTGCTGTGTCAGTCCAGGTCAAACACGGTTGAGCCGAAGCAGTCGAAGGACATTCCGACCCACTGTGGTCCGACCGAACCGACTGAATGTCGCTGACTTTTGGATTGAACTGGATACTAATGGATTGTTCGCTTTACTTGCAATCCGAAACTGAAACTTGAGATTGTCACACAGTGTACACAATTGTTGTTATATAAATAATGTTAATATGCGTGTATTCTTCCTTTTACAGGATCGTTATCGCCCTGCACGATCTAACTCCAACCGATCTTGCCTAAAGAAAAGCGATGAAGATGCAAGATGTACTATGTAAAACGTAATGTTGACTACAACTAGCGGGGGCCTTGAGTTTTCAAACAAAGAAATAAATTCTCTGTTTTTCAGTAAAAAAAAAATCATTATTATTATTATGTTTCTGGTTGGTTATTTTATATCTAATCTATCTGCAATCTTCAATGAATAAAATATTTTGTCGCACACATAATGCTCATTTAATGAGGCTTGTATTTTCTTCGTTTTTGTAATGGCAAGTGTGTGTTATTACTAACGCCACGACGAATCAGTCTTAAAACATTACGCTCTTTGCTGGCTATAAAAAAAAAAAAAATACACAACTCTTTTGTCACTGCCGCCGTGTCAAGATCAAAGGTGCGGAACGCACGACCCTTGCGGAAGTTAGGACCGTCCAACCTTGGGCCACGCCTGAAACGGAAGAAATTCGCCAGATCCCGTAACAGTCGTGCCCAACGTGACTCGCACGCCAGTTGTTGCGTCAGTCTAGAATCTCTCGGAACCTTTCATCCAAGATCGTGCACCCTGCAATCGAAAACTTGCCGACTACATCCGTCGGCCCTCCGTATCAATTCCGGCATTGAAGAGCTTGGTGCTATCGCGGTTCCACGTGTGGCTATGCTGCGCGTTGTTTTTCAGCTGATTGCCTGACACCCACACTCCCATATTGCAATGAACTGGGCGTATCGGCCGAGCACCGGAATCCGACTTTATTAACTTCATATGGTGTCGCTCGCCAACTCCGATCAGCTAGAAGCGTCGTCGCACAGGTTCAGCATCGAAATACGACTTCGCGAATCTCCTGGGCCTCCGGCGTCGGTTTTAACCTCGATCTTTCTGAAAAAGGTAAGGTTCGTTTCGTAATAAGGTTTCGTTTTCAGACCGCGAGCGCGCAACGTGATTATGCTTGCGGAAAGCGAAACCGCGGTCAAATGCATTTCTGGGTCACGCTGGATCTAGCGGATTCCTCGTTGGAGCGCGTCAACGTTGGGTCAGTAGCCGTCGGAAAGGAGACTGGCTGCCAGCAGCAGAAAATAGCTCCCGTGAGTTGTTGCTTCGTCGTTTTTGAGTTTGTTGGGGTTCAAATGCGTCACCATCTTCGTTTCTCTGAGAACATGACGACATCTCACTGGGAAAGGAGAGCCTAGCCCGCACACGGTAAGTCTTCGTCCCTTGCCTACACGTAGTCTGGCAGTCTCTGCATGTTCGCGTTTCCCCGTATGCACTCTGGTTGCTTAGTCGCCGAGAAAACACCAACTGGCACCCATGTCCCGGGTGAATTTTACCGCTGTATTGCTTCGCTAAACCGCTACACCCTTCATAGTTTTTTTCCAGTTAAACCTAAGCGAGCTTTGAGATCCAGTGGGTGTGCTGGGGCCCCCTCGCGTTTTGTTCCTCCCGAAGAGCAGGGAGCTCTCCTCCAACGCAATTCCGCTTATTTTTGTTTATGTTTTGAAATGACGTCTGTTTACCATTCGAGTTAAAAATGAGGCCGCGGTTGTACCAATCGATCCGTCAGTTAACGGGTGGAGATGCCGACGCTATCTTGCGGTCAGCGACGTTTACGTCAGGTGCTGACCCCATCGACGACGAGCTGACGCGTCTACGTACTGCGAGTGATATCGACTGTGTTTGTAACTTCGAACGGGTGAATACCCTGCTCGACTGACTGCCGCGTCGTTGATTGTTGCACGGACCGTGACTCTCCGCATTTCCTCCGACCATGAGCCCGTCAGGTGTGTCGGGGCGCGGTGCCCTTCAACGCCGTGATGACGGCACTGACAGATCTGGGCCTATGGGCCCTGACCTTCGGCCGAGTTTTTCACGGGCAGCGAGGAGGTGGGGGATTGTCGCCTGGCGTCCACGCAGGTGGTGCTGCCTCTACTACCTGTCGTTTTGCAATTTGCCTGAGCGAGAGTAAACATAAGTGTATCCTTTATTTTTTCGGGCGTTTCCAGAAGTGAAGGCGTGAACGAAGACGAAGGGGCGGAAACAGACCTTGATCTCTGTTCCTCTCATCTTACGCGTCCACAACAATCATGAGGGACATGCGTCTAACTTGTACAACTTTTACTGTAATTAATATATATATATATATATATATATATATATATATATATATATATATATATATATATATATATATATATATATTTTTTTTTTTTTTTTACTCTGTCTCTTTGCCTGTTTCTTTTGCCATTTCGTCAATCATTACTGTCTTGTACGTTGTTCTAAAGTCGTGTTCCTCCTGTTTTTGTTTGTGGTGTCCGTCCCGAACTGTCGCCCCTAACCTTCGGTCACATTGCGAATATATCATACCAAAGACAGTCTACAGACTGTCTTGTACGTGGTGTCCGCGGCTTTCTGGTTGTAAGCCGGTTGAAAGCTGCGCCAGGCGCAAAGCTACGAGCTCCGACTCGCGTTTCCTCAACTGATAACCTGCGAGCGCTCGTGTAGCCTGGCGCCGTGTCTGTGAAAACTTGGGAAGTGGCCGTCGGACACAAATGGAGTTTCGCAGAAATGGGTCCTTCGAATCGTCGACAGGTACCGATTATCGGCGCCCTCCTTGGAAATAATTGCAGTTGCCTCATTATTTTTCCCCTAATTAAAGCGGTACACGAGTTAACTTGATTGCAACCAGCCTCCGTCTTCGTACGGCGCCTCGTCGGGATTCGCAATCGGGGCCCCGTTCCGTGTTTTCCTGGCAATGAAGATTCCTCCCTTTAAACTTGGAAGTATGCCCTTGCTCGGGGTTGCGTAAGTTCGGGGCTTCCGTCGCCGTTCAAATATGGGCCAGCTGTTCTTTTCGTGGCGCCGTACTCGAACTGTTCGTCTTCGTGGGGGCGCTTCTTCGGCAGCTCGCGCGAGAGCCGATTGCGAGCTGTCCGCCCCAAATATTCTTCGTGAGCGTCAGACAGCTCGTGGTGGTTCGAAGGCCCGTGCCTGCGCGAGGATTTCTCGTGGGTCAGATTTTGACGTGGCTGCGAATTATTTGCGGGCTAACATGGTAGCGTCCCGATGTAGATTTGTCAGGCGAGTTCAGCGGTGATCGCCGTTCGTTCCCCACTGTGTCCCCTTCGCGCGTGCCGACGTTTTCAGCGTCAGGCTCGAAGAATCGAAGCATCCGCTTTATTTATTTATTTTTATTTGAGCGTCGAAAACTTTAGTGTGGTTTAAAACCAATCTGCCGTTCCCTGGAAGCGCAAGCCCGATTCCGTTCAGTTTACGGCGTCTCGCTCTATAGACCCGTTGCTCTGGGGCAGAGAGCGCGAGTGCGTCCGGAATACTTACTTACCCAAGACGCAACCATGTTATGCTGGCTGCACCATCCAGGTGGCTCTGTAACGTTCGATTTTGCACGTGCCACGTTCGAATACAAGCATCTGTCAGCATTTGTAGATGCGCGATAACAAAACGTCTAAAAAAGCTAAAAAAAAAAAAAAAGCAGTTCGCGGCCGCAGCGTTCTATAAAACATTCCTTTCATCTTTGCATTCTTTCATAGCTACCGCGAGCTCGTATATTTCACAAAACGTGATAGCGAAGCCGAAGCTACTCGCAAAAGCACGTACTCATGAACGCTGCTCGCACTGCACGAGCGCGCGTGCTTGGCAGGGACGCTGAAAGCTCGCAGCTCGCTTCTGTAGCCTCTGCTACGCTGGCACTTAGAATGGAACGGAGTGTCAAGAACTGTCGTGGGGAAACGTATTGACCCACGTTCGAAACGCGATCTAAATATTCTATTTTGCTCGCATGGAGCGCTGCTCAAAATTCGAGAGCTACGGGCCTATACAAATAATTTCCGTTTCGTTCTTTTTTTTTTTTTTTTTTATGATTGTGTAGAGTCGACAAATGCCGCTTCATCTAGTGCAGGTCTTAGCCATTCCTCGTTTTGCTGGAGATCAGGAAAGTAATTTGTCGTAGTTACAAGTTACCAGAACTTGTACCTAAGATACTTGTTAGCGAAAATAATAATAATAATAATAATAATAATAATAATAATAATAATAATAATAATAATAAAAGTACCTCGATACCTTGGGTACTGGAAAAGCAGCCAGTTACCGATCTGTGGCAACTCCCACACCAGGTGTGGGCATTGCGCGTGCGCAGAGGCCACATTCGCCCGAGGGGACTCGTCTGCGCATGCGCGGAGCTGAGAGCAGCGCCACCGCAGGGAGTGAGTGCACGAGCCACGGCGAAATTTCACCCTGATAATAGCCGATTCACACGACGGACCAAATCGCGATTTTCGTCCGCGGACCGTGTACCACGTGACCGGCACGTCACCGATTCCTGCGATCCGCGCCTCCTCCGCGGAGGCGCGGACTGATAAAGTCGAGCGCCTTTTTCACTCGCGGACGTTTGGCGGCAGACTGACTTGGAAAGCATTTAGTCTGGCAACGGTACATGGTTTTCTTGGTATTTTGCTTTTGTGCGTTCAAAACAAAAATGACGCGTCGTTGCGTTTTGTGCGTTTGTTGGTTCATTTTGTCGTACGATTCTTGGTTCCACGCGTGAGAGAAACTCCAGAAACTTTGTCCGGCTGACGCGACGCAGGTTCCGGTGCTCCTCCGGGTCCGTGTCAAGAAGCTCCCGTCAAAACTAGTCTAGCACGCCGCGATAATTCTTGCACGTCCAATCAGGATTTCACCGAGCAAGCCCCCTCTTGTGGATGTGGTGTGCTTGAGTGTTGTGCACGAGCGCGGAGTGTGTGAAGGCATCTCCAAACGCCCCTCCGCGAGCCCAGAAGTTCGTCGCGTCTACGCCGAAGCTTTTTCGGGCAGGATCATGCCTGTGTCACTGTCATGCTTTGGGTTAGTAAAGTTAGTGGCGCTTCGCGCGAAGCCTGTCCCGGTGTTTTGTTCTCGATCTGTACGTAGCAGCGGCGTACGATTCTTTATCGCGGTAGCAACCGTCGATTTCTCTCTTGGACAACGGTGCTACTGTGCGATGTGGGAGTTTCGCGGCACTGTGGGGTGCGAACAGGTTCGGTCCGTCCTCACTGGCGTCTGCTCGTCGTCTCCCTCGTGTGGATGCGCTTGGGAGACAGACGAACCGCGGATATGTCGTCACGTGATCAATCCGTCCGCGGATCAGTCCGTCGTGTGAATCGGCTATAACACTGTACCCTGATAAAGGCGCACGCAGTGATACTTGATTGTCAACTGTTGAGCATGAAATTGTATAACACGCGCACCGACCGAAAGGTGTACTGTGCGAAGCTCTCTCAGTGCAGTCAGGAAGTGAGGACATAAATTGAGAAAGAGCAGGTGTTCAACGTCTCCTTTAGTTGCGGGAAAAAGCGAGAGAAATGGATCAGAGTGACTGTTTAATGGAAACGCAAAAGCGACAAAAAAAAAAAAAAATCCTGATGGCGCGGGGTCGGGGAACAAAGATGGGACAGCTAGTCATCATCACACTTTCGGGATCCTGCCAGGTGCATGGTAGAAGTGTTAAAGGGGCGATGCAACGATTTGTGTACTTTGTCCAAATACCGCTTAGAACGAATCCCTGACGTTAATGGCCTATGAAACACAAAACACGCGTTCGTTTTTTGTTACACAAAATAAAAGTCGCAGAAAAAAAAAAAAAAAAGAAAGAAAAACGAGCAACGCTCACCCCCCTCAACTCACAGCCAGAGCAGGCTGCCACGCTATCTGGGATCGATTATGTTCCGCCAATGTTGATCATAACCACACGCCGGGGTTGGCAAAGAAGGACACGCGCTGAGTTCCAGACATTGTTATGGTTCGGCTATTGCAGCGATTGGACACGGGCCACTACCCGAATGCTTGTCGAGCTATCGATTATCCTTAGCCCAAATGGAGTGCTCACGCAATGCTCGGGTCCAATCTATGAGCCGCTTTCAAATATCGTCACTAGGGGGTACTGCGACCCATGGGCGTCCACAGAACTTTTTCCAGGGGGGGGGGCACCCGTGCACATAAAGGGCCGGGGAAAGGGGGGGGGGGGGGGGGGGGGTTAAGGGAAAAGAAATTGCTAAAGATGCGCGATTTCCGGTGTAAACTTCAAGAATAAAAAAAAAAAAATATTAGAAACGGCAAGGTAAACTGCCAAGCTTAAAAAAGAGACTGGATTTTGTTATTGAACAAAGCGTTAAGTTTAATTATTCAAATTGCAGAAAAATTATTAAAAATATGTTGACAACAAGAGTGCCAAGTCTCTGTGAACGTGAGTTCGCGGCTCACGCGAACTGATGACCAGCACACAACACAAAATGTTCGCCAACATGCGACTGTAGTTAGTCTTCCTTGAATAACAGCTGCAGACGCCATGGATTTTTCTGGGCAAATTGCGTGATTACACGGGTGATAAAGTCGTCCTTGTGTTTCATTACACGCTCCCGGTGTACGCTCATCATACAAAGGCCGTCCAGCCTATCGTTCCTCATAGTTGAACGTAGCCACGTCTTCACTCTCCTTAGTGTACTGAACGAGCGTTCGACAGTGCAGGTGGTAACTGGTAAGGCAACAGCCACCTCGATGGCGTTTGCGACAGCGGGGAAGAACGTCTTTGCCTGAAGCAGAAGTTCGGGATAAGATATTTCTGAGCAGTCCCCAGTTCTGTTGAGCCACATCTCATACCAGGAGATGCCCTCTTCCTTGAAGTTTTCGATGCCGTAAAAGCCTTGGAGTTCATCGGCGAGAACAGCAAACTCAACGCGACTCAAGTGCTTCATTCTTGCTGGATGCAGCTGGAGAAGTCTGTAGCTCTTCTTGTTGCTTTCAGGAAAGCGGCGAGCCAAAGAAGCATTGAGAGAGTCCGAGTTCGGCACATATATTGCCACGCGGTAATACTCTTCCGGCAACTGTATCCCGTAGTTGTCTCGGTGGGCCTGCCGTGAGGCTTGTCTGGGTACAGATATCAACACGCCTATAGATGATTGGCCGCTTCACTTGCTGTCTTCATGAAATCCGAGAACTGCTCTTCAGCGTTGGTCCGGTGGCCGCGAAAAATATTCTGCAGCTCAGCGATGTGGTTGTGTACAGAATGGAAATTCATGGATGCACTCTGCAAAATGTTCGTAACGGGTTCCAGCCGTGCGCTGTACTTCGCGACAATGTGCAAACAGACGATGAAAGATGAGCTCGTTGTTGCGCAGTGGAGGATATGAGCGCGTTCCCTCGTTGCAGCATTCGAACTTGATTCCATTGATGCCAGGTCCTCGAGCGCTTCGACTATGGCCACGTAATGCTCAGAGAAGATCCGAATTGACTTGTATTTTGCAGACCACCTTGTTTCACACAGCATCGGAATGTTTTGCACCAATTTCCTTCGGAGCACGCTCTCACGGAAGAAGTTTATGGTTTGTTTGATGACCCCTATCGTGTTTCGAATTTCAGAGACCTCGTTCAGATCGTTGATCACGAGATTGAGTTTGTGACTTGCGCAGTGGAAGAATAGTGCCTTAGGAAGCTCTTTCTGTATTATTCTGTTTACTCCAGCTTCTTTTCCAGCCATTGTAGAGCATCCATCGTATCCCTGTCCAACGAGGTTCGACAGAATCAGCCCGGCATCCTTCAAAAACTTCAAGATTGTAGCGGCGATGCAAGCGGAGTTCAGTTGTTCCAGCTCTAAAAATCCCATAAACTGCTCCCGAACGAATGCCTCGGTTCCCGCCTTGTCAATAAAGCGAATCCCTATAGACAGCTGTTTTGTTCCTCCAATGTCCGCCGTTTCGTCCGCAAGGACGGAGAAAGCCAACGCTGTGTTAGCTTCGGACACAATTTGCTCTCTCAGGATGTCGCCACAGATTGTGATGATCTCGTTCTGGATCCGGACAGAAGTGTACTTTGCGTTGCCAGCACAAGAAGCGAAGTGTTCCTGAAGTCGAGCATCTCCAGCTTCCACCCGAAAATCAAGTAGATCGTTGAAGACTCCACTGTCAGACTGCTTCCCGCGAATAGGCAAGTCATGCGTTGCGCAAAAGATGATGGTGGAAACTATAGGAAATAGTTTCTCGCGGTTCTTTTCAACTTGGTGATGCAGTGCTCTGTTCAGCTGCTGTGCAACGGGTAGCTGCTAGCTCATCATTACATTCATAAAGTCTTGTGAGGCTGCCATTGTTTCCTGGTGCCATTGGGACTTTACGTGATCCCTGCACGCCTCATGCATCTTTTTGTAGTTCATGAAAGCACGCACGATAAAGCTACCTTGAGTGCCGCGGTGAACATTCGGGGGAAAAGTGACGCAGTAACGGCAAAGGGCGCCTTTCGCTGTCGCTGAGTACGCAAGCCAAGGGTAGTAATCTGCCAGCCATTGGTAGCGGACACTTCTTTTGACAGATGTTACATCTTTCTTAAAGTCGTACTTAACATCTGGCGTCCATGGGTCTTTAAGAAGGCGTAACTTCAAAGAGTCCGGGATGCTCGGGTGTTTAGCTTTGTCTAGAAACTCTCCCAAGTCATAATTATTAAAGACCCGAGTTGCTTCCTTGCTGGTGTCACCTTGGTTTAAACCCAAACAAGGGGAAGGGGAATCATCGTAGCTTACTACGTCGTGGGAGCTCACCGTTGGTGCAGTCCCTCTCGTAGACTCGACGATGTCAGCTGCTGTCTGCTGATGAAAGCTTGCTTCACTTTGGTCAGATGTGGCAACGTTGAAACATGTCACACCAGGATCTTCAGCAGGACAACTTGATAACACTTCGTCACACATCCGCTGACGCTTGAAGAAGTGTCGAATGTCCATTGTTTCGGATCGCGCTAGGCAAAGGTGACTAGAGAGTGCCTCGTGGGAGATGGCGAACAGGCGAAATGGACGGATTGATTGTAACGGACACAGTGAACAGTCATAGCGGGCAGTAGCTTACGTCTTTGGAATCGTTGTTTGTTCAATTCTTCACTCCACGCCAGCAAATCCCAGCACGGCGTACAGAACACCGAAGCCCGCGCAGTACCGGCAGATCGCAGTCGTGTCGATGACAATGCGGCTACCCTGGTGTTTTTGTTGCTTTCATTCGTCTGAAGTGTCTGACACTCGTTCTTATATACACGGAAAACAAGGCAAGGTATATTATGTCACGTATTAAAGACTTTCAGCAATAAAAACAGCGTATATAATTAATTAACCTTACTATTAAGATAGATAACAATTCATCAAATTTGGTTTCGGTTTGATTTAACTGGAATCTAAAAATGATGGCGTAGCAACTTAGTTTCGTTGAAACGGTTCGTATTAAAAGGTACTACTCCCTCAACCTTGAATGCAGTACAAGTTTTTCTAGGGGCGGATTTATGGTTCAGGTTTTGAGGGTTTGGGATGGGGGTTGGGGGGGGGGGGGGGGATACAAAGAGATGTGAAGCCACGTGCGAATGGTACTTTGTTCCCCCGAAATGTAGTGGGCAATTTGATACAAAAACTCTACTGTACGATATAAGAATGCAAAATCCATGAAATTCATAAGAAAAAAATAGCATCGAACTTTCAGCTTAGAATTGTCCTCTATCATAAATATCTTCAATAGCCAGCCAGTGTTTCCTTCACCACCGGGACCTGACGGGCTAGATCAGTCATAATATGTGACATGTAAAGTCGGCTCGCAATCCTAAAGGGCGATTTGTACGGATAGGGCGGACTTCTTGTCATATGGAGAACTGCAGTGTGTTGGCAAAAGTTGAGTAGCTTTTTACCAATGCATGCTCAAACTAAAAAAAAAAAAAAATGCTCCAAAGTTGTAGGGGGGGGGGCAACCGCCCCCCCCCCCCCTTGCCCCCCCTTCCGGACGCCCATGCTGCGACCCCCCCGGCTACGTCATCAAGTTTTGCGAAGGAGAGATTGAATGAAAACGAAGATGGTTCTTGGTCAGTGGCGTTGCGTGCGAGTAAAGTGCATGTTAGTAAGCTCGTGGAAAGTAGAACAGACGAGCGCCCTTCTGTTGTACTGGTGTTACTTTTGCCCCTGTTTATATATATATATAATATATAATAATATATACATATATTAATTTATTTATTTATTTTTTCGGGGGGGGGGGGGGGGGGAAGGGGGAGTCCCAGACAAAGTTTAAACAGTTTTTCTTTATGTAAGAAGGGCGACTGTTTCGCTGTGTGTTTATGGGGCACGGCGGACATTGGATTGGGAGGCAATCGTCCCGATTTGTTGGCTAATTAAGTCAAACGAAGGAATTAAGCTTTTGGTTGGTGGCTTTGTGGGTCATGTTCCAATGTCAGTTTTGAAAACAATAAACAATAAATAGTAGAAGCCAACTCAAATTTTGTTTTATACACGTATTTTGTTTCCGATATTTTTCCACTTGTTTGAACCGATCTTATAATCGAGTATTTATACAAGCTCCTAGCTCTTTCCACTTTAGCAGAGCGAATGCTTGAGAAGAGTTCGCCTTTTCTTCAGTGTTCTGCCGGTGTAGATGATGTTTTTTTGTTTGGTGGGTAAGACAAGGCTTCGTTAAACAACATCCGTCTGTTTTTTTTTTTTGTTTTTTTTATTGGAGAGAAACAATATGGAAGTGTTGCAGTATCAGGTGTGTGGGGTGTTACGATTACCGGAGCGCGCTCTAAATTTGGCACCTGCATGTAGCGATCTCAGATTTTAATAAAATGTGTATTTTAGTGGCGCATAACTTGGGAAATTTCGAGGCGTAGCCCCTTTTCTGGGAAAAATGAGAACAGCCTTGGCAGAGTCAGTGGCGGACGCTGATGCAGACGACTGCGTTAACCGAGGGTTGTGCTTGTGGTGCCATCTCCCGATAGATGCAGCAAGCGTACAACAGCGTCGTCTGCTTTCGACCGAATGCCGTCCTCTGCGTGCTGCGCATATCCTAAGATGGCGCCACAAGCACAACCCATCGGTTAACAGTCCTCTGTGTCGCCGTCCGCCGTTAAGGCTGGTGTTCTCACTCTTCACAGGAACGAAGCTACGCCTTGAAATTTAACAAGGTAAAATGCATCACTAAAATACTTAAAAAAGATTAGGTTCCTGTGTGCAGGTGCCTTGTTTTCCAACCGATTTTAGAATGTGCCCCGGGATTCAATATGAGGAATAAGTTGATATATATCTGAAGCACCTGGAGAGAACGATGAGACGGCTGAGTTCTTGTTAAACATTTAGTGCTCTCTGTACAGGGGTTGACCCTGCAGTTCGGAGGGGCCACTGGGTGAGTAAAGGCGCCGAGGTTGGAGGACAGCAGGGTAAAAACGGACGTTGGGAAGGTGTACACAGTCAAGCAGAGCTATCTGACCGGTGGCATAAGTCGACAGAGGGATGAATAGTCTTTTTTTTTTCCCCTTCTGGGGTAGCACGCGGTCACAAAGTGCTTCCGTCGCACGTACGGATTGGAAATTTTAGATGTTGTAGTACTAAGACGAGGCTTAACCTTAGGCATAGTTGTAATTAAAACCCCTGGCTAAATGACTCGAGCCTCTGGCCAATTCAATGGGTTTAGCCAGCCATATCCGCCCATCCATTTATCTATATCGCACGCGCAGATTCTTCGCCTTACGCGGAGCTATCGATAGGCATGACCTGGTGGCGTATAACGGTATAAGCAAACGCGAAGCTCCGCCATCTTGTGGTTTTCGTAGCAGACGACGTTTCTCCAAAAGGAGCGGTCAAGCAGGGGGCGATGGGCCCTTGCACCGATAGCAGACAAGGCCCGCGTGTTTCCCCGCCAAACGTCATCGCAAGTGTGTGCCCGCGTCAACATCGCCGACGTCTTGCAGCGTCTCGCAACGAGCGCGTCTGCCGCTCGTCAAGCTTCAGCGTCTTTCCCGTTTGGGGAGGGTCGGGGATCTCTTGCCTTCTAGTCGATACTGGATGGGTCCCTTGCACCCTCGGAAGCACACGGTTGATTGGACCGTCGTCTGCTGCTACTGCAGCGGCGAAGGCGCGTGGGCGGCGGTGGCAGTTGTCAGACGGTGACCGTCATCGCGCGGCCCCTCGCTTCCTCCCGCTTCTTTTGCTCTTCCGAGGCGGGCGACACTGAACTTGAACGACGACTGAGCCCCGGAAAACGAGAAAGAGGCACGCCGCCACTTCCTGCATGTCACGGACGACGCTGAGCTGCCGAAGCGGCGGATGTTCGGCGAGGAGGGCCGCCGACGCAGTTGACCGGATCGTTAGCGCAGCCGTTAGGGCCACATTGTATCGCCGGAACGACGCCAGGAAAATGGCCATGCACGTCGTCGGGGATGCCCGTGCGTGCGCGGAAGGGGTTGGACCGGTGCTTGTCCGCCCGTATTCGGAAGAGGCAGTGGCCGCCATGCGACGCAGCGTCAGCATGCGTGCTGTGCCCCGATGCCACCTAAAAGACGAGGTCTGTGCTCACCCCCCAATGTCATCGCTAGTCGGGGCCCGGGGGTCCACTAACGATGACGTCGTGCGTGGGCCTTGTCTTCGGGTGCTATATTGGCTGTGCGGCAATATCCGCATCCAGTCGTGGCTTGCTCGCTGTTGGAGTCGAGATGACTGACCCACCTCATCGTAAGCACGATTGGAGATGGCACGTTGCTGCGGCGGCAGGGCTCTTGGAGAACTGGGCTGCGGTCAGGTGTCGGGCGGGTGGTGCTAAAAGATCGGTCAAGTATACAGTGCGTATAGCAGCAATTCACTACGATGACCTGTGTTCCTCCGTATTGAACTGCGTCAGAAGTGCAACCGTGCAGTTGCAGAGGCTGATTTGCTAAGGTGACAAATGGCTCGATCGATTCTGCCCACGAACCGCGATGCTTGGGTGACAAAACACGCGAGTGTTTCGAAACAATAATAGGCTGGCGCACAAATCTGCTTTTGCCAGATTTGGGCACTGCGTTTGCGCGAATATAAGATTCGCGTGACGTGAAGCGACTGCGCCGTGCCGACGGCAGCGCCACATCGCGGGCGCTCGCTCTTTGGCTGTAGTACATTTGTGTCGAGGTCGGGATCGTTCAAATCAAAACCTCGCAGAATTTCGACACCGACGCAGGCGCGCTCGTGGGATGCACGGCTGCTCTGCGGGGGTGTCCCCCGCACAGTCCTGGCTCCGAAAGCGAGGCGCACGCATTTGCTCACCGGGCAGAGCCGAGCTCGAGACTCGGTGCATTCGTACGCCAGACGGGGCGCGGTGTGAGCACTCTTCTGTGTCCGATTACCGCCGAGGCGACCGTTGAATGCGCCAGTGCGGGCGCGCCAATGAGGACGGAACGAACGATGTTTTGGGTCAACACTTTTTTCTTACCCTGCAAGCTTCGCTCAGTGGGCTCCGAAACTGAGAGGGGGGGGGGGGGGGGGGCATTTTTGCCTGATTCGTTTGGCATGAAACCGCGGTTATCGTGTGCTTCTGGATTACCCGGATTTGGGGATGCATGCAGGAAAGCGCATTAGGATCGTGAGCGAGGCTCGGGCAACACGCGCTCTACTTTCCTCGTCACAGTGGTTCGCTCTCGAGGGACGTCTGCTAATCGAGAGTTTACTCTGCAGCCGCCTTTGCGCATTCATCGTATCCATACTTGGGTAGTAATTCAATTACAGTAATTAAATTACTGTAATTTAATTACTTTTCCTGGTAATTTGTAATTGTAATAATTACTTTTGGCTAAAAGGAATTGTAATTGTAATTTAATTACTTTCTAGCGTCAGTAATTGCTAAATTTCAGGCACAATTACAATTACTTTTGCAACATTTTGTGGCGGCGGCGCTTTTCCCCTCTGGCCACGGAGACGACAGCAGAGCCAAAGCGACAGGGGAGAGAGTGTCTCCCAACCTGCTAAAAAAAAATGGAAAAGAGGGATGGGAAAGAGAGGCTGGGATAGAACGGAATGAAGGATTTTGTAGACTGTAAAACGATTTAATGAAGAATTTGAAAAATAATTTGATAAATGAGGGCTACATTCGCGCCCGTTTTCGTTCCTGTCGTAGTTGAATCTGACTCTTCGTCTCGTTTGCTTCCTGTTGCTCCTGCTTCTAGGGGTCTTTCTTATTTATCATTCCCACACGGGGGCATCGGAGGTCGAAGTCGAGCTGGTTGGCTCCGATCACATCATCCGGTCGAGGCGGGGAGGTTCGAGGTTCTCCTTACGCGTCTTCGCCGCTGGCATATTCGCTTACATATTTCAGTCAAGTTTGGAACTTTTTTGTTCATAAAATTATTCTCTTTTCTTTATGAGTTTTTCACGTCCTCCTCCTCTATCTCGTATGTTGATACTACTAACAGTAAGTCGTGCTACTCTAATATCGAGGCGAAGAAGCAAAGAAGCAGCAGGTCTCATTAAATACGACTCACCCTGCCTTACTTCCAACTGTTCTTGCTACACTGCTCTTCCTTCTCCCAATCCTCGTCTACCTTTATGTATAAAGCTTCATTATTTAGTGTTCGCTCTTCCTAACCCTTTCAACCGTTTGTCAGCCTGATTGGACGAGATTCCAAAACTTACAAACCGCGGCTTTAGCTGTAGGGAGCTTGTTTTTGCATTTGTTGTTCGTTGAAGGCTTCTTTTTTTATAGAGGGCTTGGCTTGCACTTTGTTTTTACACCTCTATCGTGACCCTCCACGCGTTGTCCTCTCGTCTTGGCCTGTGGAACCGCCCCGAGGCGCGCAGTGCTGCTTTGCATTGAGAAGCTGCAACAGTCTTATCTACAATGGAAAAGGAAAGGCTGCTGGGGCCTTGTTGCGAAAAATTCTGTAAACAGATTAGCACCAATGTAAAAAACTATAATCGTGAGGAGCAAACTCTCCGGACCGTTTCTGAAAACAAATTCAATAAACCGAAAGGCGACCTCCAATTTGCGGAAACACTTGCAGGTAGGCAAAGTTTCTTGTTACTTTGAATAATACTTACATTTATAAAAAAAATAATAATAATAGCTCGTCTATATCTTCCAGCTGAAACACGCTCAAGTAAATCGTGAAATTGAGGCGTCCAAGAGGCCGCAGTTTTGGAATAATTCGCGGATTCTAATTTTCGCGACGCGGTGCGGTCGCGATATAGATTCCAATGTGTTTACATTTTTTTTTTTTTCGCGAATTGTTGGCGATTCGCGAAATTCGCGAAAATAAAGTCGTTTGCAGTGTATCATGAATTTTTCGAGGTTGTTCTTGCCATGCTAAATTCAAATCGGTCTTCTTTATGAGACGCATAACATCGATACAATCATTGCTATCCTAATGATTAGCTACATGACGATCCTAAATTTATTATTTATCTCAGGAGCTTTTTGGGTGTTACCGTGCACTGAATTAACCCAGAATCCCTGGCAATAGAGTTGCTGCTATTGTGACACTAGTTTTGTGGAAGCAACCACAGTTCGTGTGCTACGGTTACCCACATCCGGCATGTTACAAGTCCACAGACAGGGAGAGGCAGCGAATCATCGTGGCTGAAATGTTTTCGTAAGTTGTCGTATCCTTTAAATGTTTGACGTCGTTTACAAGTTTCTCTTATTAGCCATTTTTACGTGAGTTTTATGATACCAGTACTGTCGCATATTTGTTTCCTTGTATTATTTTTAAGTTTATTTTTTCTTGGTTTGACTTGGATACCATTTGCATAAGCTCTAAGGAGATTCACCTCGCACATGTGAATTTTGTCGCCATTTTTTATGTTTTGAGAATATATGAACGCAGGAGTTCATTACCCCAAACTATTAAGTTCTATAATCCATTTAACAAATTTCATAAAAGGAAAGTACAATGCGTGACATTTATACAGCAGCCATATAACTCGTTTACAGTTATATGGCCCAATGTGGGGGGTAACTCTCAGAAATAAGTAATTGTAAAGTAATTGCATTACTTTTAAAAAGTAATTTGTAATTGCAATGAACTACTTTTGCGTAGTAGTAATTGTAATTGTAGTTAAACTACTTTTGGAGCTAAGTAATTGTAATTGTAATTAAATTACATTTTGAAAGTAATTTACCCATGTATGATCGTATCGTTGTCTGGTATCGTTGTCGGGGGTATCGGAACGATCTAGTAAAACTCTGTAATGTCTGCTACCGTCTGTAATGGCTGCTAACGTTTTCTGGCGCGTGCTACCGTCTTCTGCCGTCTGCTAAAGTCTGCTAACTTCTTTCAATGTCTGCTAACGTCTTCTGTCGTCTTTTAACGCCTGTTAACGTCTTTTGGCCTGTCCCAACGTCTTCTAATGTCTACTAACGTCTTCTGACGTCCCTTAATTCAGGCACCATAGTGGGTTCATTTGCTACTTAGTTCCTCTTGATGTTTCGCCGTGGCGTTGTGAGTTGAATTGAACAAAATGAACTGTACAGTCGTCCAGGAAGTGATTAATATGATGCGAGGAGCTTTACTTTCTTAGTATATACCCTGAAGATTGTTCACTGGATGCATCAATTGCGTGGATGGATTGTAAGTTAAAATTATAATCCGAAAATATATATACCCAGTGTGCCTCTATCCGCTTGAAACTAACGATAGCAAAACTCCAAATCATTCCTGCAAAAAAAAAAAAAAAAAAAGAACGAGCATTACAAAACAAAAAGAAAACGTTATTGTTTATTTTATTACTGCGAAAGGTGTGCCGCGTTCCAGTAAGGTGGCCACTTCCGTCTCTCCGACATGGTACATCCGTGCCTGGTATGATCTTTGGGTCGTTCGTGAACTTCTCTTCATCAATAATAAGTAAGCCACGATTACGTAAGCTGAAATGGGGCACATACATACATTTTTATGGGTGTAGCTAGTCGTTACACTACACTCTCAGTAAAAACGAGGATATTCTTACACCCCTTGTCCGAGTGGTACAACTTATTAAAATAGTTAATGCAAGTGTTACTGACTACAAAAAAAAAGCAATCGGGGTTTTCTTGGCCCTACTGCAAAACCTCAGTGTTTTTTTTTTTTAATTTTTTTCTGTAGTTTTTTATAAGTACTTTCAGTATGATGTATATCTCACCGTTATCAAGTCCCTTGTACAAGTTGAGGCCCTTTGTTCGACGTCACTGTGCTGTACGTCGAACTGAAGTTTTTCGGGTGTCGTATATGGGACGAGGGGTGTAAGGATATACCCTTTTTTTCTGAGAGTGTATTCGCAAAAAGTAACGACATGCATTTCAATTACTTTCAAGGAAATCCCAGAACGTCAAAACATGCTGGAATTGCCGACTAGCGGTTCAGTTTCTAAGGCGGAAAAAATATTGGCAGACTTCCGTTTTGATGCACTCAGTTTGAGGCTATGAAACCCTCTGATCTTTCAATTTCAATTCAATTTGAATTTTTTTTTTTTTTAATTTTACATATATAGTTCAAAAGGGGGGTAAGGAGACGGGGAAAAGCTGAAATGGATGCAGCTTGACAGGGCCCCTGCTCCTACATTTGTCAGCTCGGCGGGCGTAAAAAGTAAAAGAAAATTTCATCAGGAAGTAAGGAGTTATATACGAGAGTTAAAAGGCCGGTAGAGAGAAACAAAATTGGCACAACGCCTCTCTGTTTGCAAACTCGATGTGAACGCCTCGCTCGTCGAAAAAGTTTACCAGTGTGGGCAGTTTGGACTGAAGCATCTCTAGTTTGTTCTAGGGCTCTCAAGGACTCGGCGCTGCGCAATCCGTATGCAATGTTTTTTTGTTTTGTCTTTCCAGTTAGGTATTGGGGGGGGGGGGGGGGGGGGTGCGACTAATATGAAGCATTGGCTAGGACGCGAATGCCCTTTTTTCTCTAACCAATGTTTGCACAAGTCTTAATTTCCCAGGCTACATTACAATAAGATGACCGAGAATTAAATGATGCATTATAAATTATGAGTTTTAATTGTAACCTATAGACCAACACGCGGCTTTGACGTCACACCTCTGCGGTGGCGCTGTTGTCGCCACTGCGCATGCGCAGAAGCTTCACCTCACACGAATCTGGTTCATGCGCTTGCGCAGTGCCCACACCTGGTGTGGGCAAACGCGGGCTTGTTTGTAAACAGTGTGTTGGTCTATATCGATATTTGAAAAGAATACCTACGATTCTCGAAAGTTGTAGAGCAAAGTTTTGAACATAGCCTTCCATAACGCGTATTGGTGGAATACCACGAATTTCAGAAGCGTGTAATATTAATCTAGTAGTGGCAATGCACACCCTACTTTTAGTTTGAATATAATTGGTTTAGTTTTATTTTCATAATTCAATTTAGTTTTGAAGAATTTGAAGCGGTCCACGAACTGAGTTTTTCTAAGCAGTTATTTTCCTCAACAATCTTCTCTCTCTGTCTCTCCTCTAAAAGAAAAGCAACTTATATTATTAGCATAAATAACAAATAAGGAATTTTGTTTCCGACTGCCAGTACAATCTATAAACAAATGGTAAATATAGAACCGCACCCCTGTCCGAACTGGTTCCATAATTGAGAAACCATTCATTTCTAAGTTTGCTGTCGCCGACTCCTTTGCAACTATAGCTAAGAAATGCCCCCTGATTCCATAACAGGTTAGTTTTTCTATCAGAATATTATGGTTTAGACCAGGGGTGGCCAGGCTGACCCGGCCAAAGAGCCGCAAACAGAAGTATGAAACTTCCAAGAGCCGCGGGGGGGGGGGGGGGGGGGGGGGGGGGGGGCGGGGCAATCGTTTGTTTTGAGAAATAAATGAAACTCGAACTATACTTTTACTTTCAATCTATCCAAGTCAAAAGCAGTCTAACTGCACGTAAGGTGGAAGCAGCACAAGACTACCAAACCGCAACCTGTCTTTCGATTTAAAACGCGTTCCAGCAGTCTCTTTTGGGGGAAGTGCTCGTGTAACCAGTAGGGAGGAGGCGGGGGAGAGGAGTGGAGGGCTGGGGAGGGAGCTGCGAGCCGCACTCATGTGGCTCACGAGCAGCAGTTTGGCCACCCCTGGTTTAGACAGTCGAAAGCTTTTGAGTAGTTCCCAACGTTAGACGCCTACTTCGATATTCTTTATTTGCTTTAATGGTGTCATTTTTGTAGAACACCTTCGCTCTTTTATAAAACGAATATCTTAGTTGTAGTCAGAATTGCGCCCGTTACTTGAAAAATGTAATGGATTACAAATTACGGAGCCTCAAATGTAATGGGTTACCGTTGCAAACTGCTCTCGCTCAAAAGTAACGGATTACTTTACTCGTTACGTTACAAAATACTTTCCCGTTACTTTTCCCGTACACCTATCAAGAAAAACTAGTCGGTGACAGGTCAAGAAGGAAATGGAAGCTCCTCCCACCCCTTTCCACTTCAGCGGAGCGAACGCTGGAGAGGAGGTCGCCTCCTCTCCAGCGTTCGCTCTACTAAAGTGGAAGGAGCTGAGAGGAGCTTAAGGCCCGTTCACACTCTTGCGACCGAGTACGACTGAGAGAGACGAGATCTCTTACAACTTCTTAAATGGTTTTAGAATGAGGGAACACACTGACATTGTGGCGCCATCTATGCGGTGACCCTGAAACTGCATTTCACAAGAGCGAAGGTTTTGCGGGAATTTCGAGGTCAAATGTGCGTAATACCCATAGAAAGGCTCGTTTATAACATTGTCAGAAGTTTTTCGAGCCAAGAAAGAAAGGATAATGCTCGAGAAATAAAAAAAAAAAAAAATATGCCGGACCGCCGAGTTTACACTGCTTCTTAATAGATGGCGCCAGTGTGTTTTCTGGTTTAACAAGTTTTAAGGAACCCAGGTTTAAGAGGTCGCAAGAATGTGAACGGGCCTTTACACTTCGCTCTTGACCTATCACTGACTATAGAAACAACATTCATGTCTTTAAGAATGTTCTGCAACGCTACTTTTCATTTCTCATACGCCCGTCTAATGGTAGTCCTCGTAAAAATGTAGTCTTGTATTTAAGAGAAAGACTGTAGGTGCACTCCGTTCCCCTGTAAGCTGACAAGGCAGCGAAAGCTGCAACCCCGCCCCGCCATCCCGCTAACTTAGCCGACCGGAAATGATCCCTGGAATTCTGCAGACAAAGCTAGCGGTGCGCGTGCTCAGTAGCAGCGTCTACATCAGCTGGGAGATCAAGAAGTTAACAGATACTCGGTGTTGTCTTTTTGAGCTTTGTTTTTCGCAGGTTTGTACATGCCTCGCACATTTTTCTAATAAATCTAGTGACCATTCAAAAAAAAAAAAATCGTCTTTTTTTTTTTTCTTTTGGGGGGGGGGGGGGGGGGGGGGAGGGGGCTTATTTTGACGATGTTTTCCTGTTTGTTGAACTTGCTATCTTTATGCTGCTGAATTGCTTGCTCATATTGCTTCAATATCTGTATTATGTCGACATAAAAAAAAAAAACAGCGAGAAATTAAAGTAATTTGTTACTAGTATTTGTAGCGAAATTACATTACAAATTACTGCCCTCAAAAAAAGTGAAGTGGCAATTACAAAATTACTTGAAAAAGTAGCGGAT
This sequence comes from Ixodes scapularis, assembly GCF_016920785.2. NCBI lineage: Eukaryota > Metazoa > Arthropoda > Arachnida > Ixodida > Ixodidae > Ixodes > Ixodes scapularis. The sequence continues at coordinate 30,714,695 of NW_024609846.1, read as the reverse complement.
TACAATTTTACTTACTTACACAGTTCATAATTAGGTGTATGCTGATTTGCACCAATGTGAAATTGACGCAAGTTACTGCGAAAGCTTGACGGAGGTTTTCTTAGCGTCTAACAAATTATTAAGCTCATTTACTTTTTCTTTTTTTTTTCCTTTTCTGTCTCGTGTCGTATTGTCGTGTCCTCAAAGCTCGCGCATGCGTCATTGAGCGCTCTCCGTTTCCCGAATTCCTTCCGTTGTGACGTCGACGCGCCGGGTGACGACCGATTGCTGCTCTTTTGAGCGCAGCAGGAAACTGCAAGCTCGAGAGGAGAGTGAAAAGAAGCGTGGCTTGCAAGATGGTCGTGCAAACATAGCTTTGGAGGGCTTTTTTTTTTTATATATATATAGTTTAGGTTTGATTCTTCGTTGATGCGCTCAGAGTGAAAGATCCGAGACGCCAAACTTGCTGTCGTTAGCGTTCCTTTTTTTTTTGTTCTTTTCTGCGTTTTGCGGTGTAATGTAGGCGTCTGCGATTCCTTGCACTTTTTATTTTTGAAATGTATGTTTTCTGCAGCACTGGGATAATGGCCATCTTTCGGCGACTCAAAAGGAACGCTAATGAAGAGACGAAGCAGGAAGGCTCCTCATTTCTGCATTTCGTTTTATATTTTTTATTCTTTTTTTTTTTTTTTTTTTTGCTGTCTGCTACCAGATTTGAGTGCTCTCGTTTGCTTTTATCTTATTTTATTTTTTTCTTTCCGGGGCCTGTTGGGCTTATGGTGCTGAAGCCTTCTGTCGCGTGGGCCCAGCGGTGAAAAATGTCGATTGTTTATTGTTCAATCTCAAGCCACAGGTCGAGCCCGTACGCCTCGAGTCCTTCGGTGTGTATTATGTGCGCAGGGAACAGGATCCGAACGGGCTTCAAATTATGAATAAGGCTCGAATGCGGATCAGACGAACCAGCTGGGTAGCTCAGTATCATTCCGATTCGTATGACAAAAGAGTAACGTTCACTTGTAAGTGGGGCGTTTTCGTGGTTCGCGGAATTGAGTTGCATTTTTGGTGGGGAAATTTCGCTTCTAACAAAATAGCGCCGTGTCGTCGCCGCTTCAACGCTGTAAAGGGGGAGCCTTTGTGTTGGTTCTCCTTTGCTTTGACAAGGCTGTGGATGATGCAGCACTATTCGGTTGCAACCACTATTCACATACTTGTTTTTAATTATTTTGCGCAGAGATGCGTGATATACGAACTAGGGCGACGAACAGCCGGAGTTGTTAGTTCGGCCTCCGTAACAAGAGGTCTGGCCTTGACGACTCTTCGATTGTTCCGCACGAGTTTAATTGAAGACGCCCAAGTCTCGCGCCGCTGGAACCGACAAATCGATCACTCCATCGTTCGATCTGTCAATCGAGGTGCGCGGGTGGTTCGTTTCGTCGCTTCCCGGTAACCTTGAGCCGGTTTTGCGGTAATACCACCTGGAAGAAAAGGCCCGCGCCTTTCTCCTCCAAACGTCATCGCAAGAGGATCCACGCAGTGACGCTTACCTCGCGTCAGGGTCGTCGACAGCGCAACGAGCCCGACGCTAACACGCGGCGACGCCCAGACGGACGCGTCAGGCGCTTTGCGGCGTTTCTCATCGAGCGCGTTTTTGGGGCGGGTTCCACTAACGATGACGTCTTGCGGAGGCCTTGTCTTCGAGGTGGTATTGTTGGCGGACGGTGATTTCGCCACGCTACCGGGCCACCGCACCTTCTTCCCAGCGCAGAAGCATCCACTCCTGGAGTGGGCCTTGTGCTTCGTCATCGTCTGCCGTGTGACGGACAAGGAGGCTTCCTGTTCTCCATCGGCTCCTTTTGTCTTCTTGCGTGTGTCGCGTCGGGTGCGTGTCTGACACCTCCCAGGGGGAGACGGCAAGGACGCTTGGCGAGGTGCGAGAGGCCTCGAGAGGCCTTCCTCGCAATTTGTGTGCTGGTGAGACGTTCTCCCCAAGATATTGGCCGATTGTGATATCGAGAACTGGTCAAAAATGTCTGATTTGTTGATTACGCGCAGGTTGATGCGCAGCGTCCAATCAGCAACAAAGAACGTTCTCGCTCACTTTTGACCAAAATCGTACCCCTGGCGCGCGCTCAAGAGCGTGCTACGAAGTCGCAGCTTTTGGTAGCAAGGCCGCTCCGTACGGCAACGCTATGCTAAAAGCGCCCACTAGGTTCCTGTTAAAACAGAATACTCGAAGAGCCACATTGTGAAGTACCGGACATGACGTGACTGTAATAACCGTATTTGTTATTTGTGTGTGCATACTTAATACAGCCCCGTTGAGGCTATGAGGGGAGTGAGGGCAGTTGGAGTGATTTGTACCGTAACCTTTTACACCCTCCCTCTGTCAACGTCCCCTTAAAGGGGTCATGAAACGCTTTTCCAACTTTTTCCTGTTTCGCTTTCCTCCTCAACTCATAAATCGCGCATTCCACCAAACAGTTCAAGAAGACGAAAAGAAGGGAGGCCCCTCTCGCTCGGAACCTGGTTTGTGTAATCCCCGGACACATCCATTCTCCCCCTAGAAGATTAGCCCGTCGCTCAAAACTCAGACAAAAGTTTCTTTCCCTAGCACGTTCACCCCTAAGCTGACAGTGCTGTGGAAGCTACGTGCTCCTTGGGCTAACCACACTTTTGCCACGTAAGCGTGGCAAATGTGGCTGCAGAGAATGAAGTCAGGTGATGAAACGGAGGTGGCTGATTGGTCCGGCAAGCGCGTAGCTTCCACCACAATGTCAGCTTAGGGGTGAAGGTACTAAATGAGGTCCGGTTTTGTGTGACGTCAGTTTGGACTCGATGACACGCTTTTGGGACCGCGGATGTATCCCCGTGAAAAGGCAGAGCGGTTACGAAGGGGAGAAGGAACGAAATAGTCCGCTGTGTTTTCAAATTTTCGCACTGAATGTCAGGCTTTTGACTTTTTACCTTTTTTCTTTTGGCCCACTGAACGATGTTCTATTAGTAAAATCCCAATCTAAAATGATTTATCCCAACCCAAAAATCGTTTCATGGGCCCTTTAACACACCCCCAGGCTGAGTTCAACACCCTCCTAGAATTTACTGCAAAAAAGTACACAAACTGATGGACCCCCCGGTTCTTCTCCCAGAAATTTGTGACCCCCTCTCCCCAATCGACAATCCTGGATAGACTACTTAGTGGGGGACATAAAAAAACGACCAAGATGAAATGAACGACACTAAATACGATCGAAACAAAAAGAAACAGACAGCACCAAACAGGATCGTTAGAAATGAAGAGCAGCGAGGAATTGCTCCTGTGGTAATGGATTAATGATACCGGTCAATGGGTTCAAGTTTCGATGGTAGAGCAAAGAAACTGTATCTTTAACGTATCTGTTCGTGTAGCGAAAGGATGGAATACTGAATTGGTGATATGCCTCTCTGTTGATGACCCACCGACAAACAACCCCCCCCCCCCCCCCCCCCCCGATATCTTCGATTTTGTAGGGACCTCCCCGCCCCCTCATACAGCATTTTGTCATGAGCCGTCCCCCCCTTGAAACAAAATCGTGGCTACGTTATGGCTACGTGCCTGCCCCGAAAGTCGCCACGTCCTGCTCGCGGGGCTGCAACCCCGGCCTGCCCTTTCGTGTTTCAGTCGTTTCGCGAAAAGGTCTACCCGCAGTGATAGGTGCAATTACTAACAGCCGCTAATGACTAATTTGGTAAAGGATGTTTCATAGGAATTTTTTGTATTTTTGCCTTTTCATTGTGTTTACTTATATGTGTATTATACAGTGTCCGCTCTGTGCCACCTGCGGGTTCTGAGCGTAAATAAATGGAATAAAACATCGGTTGACTCGTTTACATATCGGTAGAGGACTCGAGACGAGACCTTGATGTCGTCCGCATTATGCATGAGCCGGGACTAATCGAAGCCTATGCATACCCGGCGTGAAATGGGTCAAGGGAAGGGGGGTCAGCCGCCTATTCTACTGAAGGAGAGCGGAAGGGCGGCTAATGAGTGTGACGCATCGACGTATTTGGTTCAGGGATAGCCTCGTTACTGAGGGGGTGACGTCGTCGGGTGAATGGGTACGATCAATTCACGCAGAGGGCGGACGCACGTGTTACGGTGAGCTCGTCGTGCCGGCGTCGTATTGCTAATCATTATTTCATTACGACTAATTAGTACGCTTGAGACGCCTCAGCGCCATAAGTGTTTGTTAGCACGACTACGCGTGCCACGGTTTCAAGCTTTGGTGAAGTGTCCTACTACAAATATATCACTTCACCAAATAAACACAACGGGCGAAACGGGCTTTGCCGCGAGTTACCCAAACAGCGCATGAAGCGAGCTGACGAGCCGAGGGATCCAAGATCTCCGCGGTCTCTCCCAGTCTGTCCCAACGTTGGTCTGTCCTACCCGTGACGTCACAAACGACGATGATGATAGCGGGAGAAGCGCCCTCTGTAGTTCGCGCACGCCGCCAATAATGTGTCCCCCCCCCCCCCCCCCCCCCCCCCCCCCTGGTCGTATAACTCACCTTCACAAACCGCATTAATGTAGTTTTAACGTGTCTTTTTTTTAATTAGAGAAAATTTTAAGAAAAAAAACAACAAAAAAACAAACAATGTTTACATGCAGGGTGTTCACAAAACTACGCATCGCACCAAAAAAGAGGCTTGTGTCATTTTGGTTCTAGGCCAGGGGCCTATTCAGGAAAATTATTAAGGCTTGGGACAATCAAGTTGTTACTTGATTCTCCCAAGCCTTATTTTTAAGGCTTGGGACAATATTGAGCTTAAAGGCATGGCTCTATTTGGAAACTTGATGAGCATCATCGGAAAAACAGTAAATAAAAATATTGGAGTGTGATAGAAGGCAGGCGCTGCATTTTACAGCTTTCTGAGAAACCACACAACTTCGACGGCTTTTAAAGTTTCGGTTTGCAATCGGAGCGCGGAGAAATAGTGCAACCAACATCTGCTTCGCTGTCCTCGCGTAACGCAACAGAGGCAGGTTTACATATATGTTCGTGAGCATGCGGCTTCTCTTGGCAACAATTACGGTTCTCGCCTGCCGGGGCATTGTGAAAACTTGTGGTTCCCCCATGCTGGACGGTGCGCAGGTGGAGGGACGAAACAAAGGAAGGTTGGAAAGAGAGTTGCTGGAGGGGGCAAAAATGCATGCTTGCGACAAAGACGTTTGCATTAGCGTTGTATCGGTGTATATGCAAGCGAAAGAGTACAGCTTCATTAACACTGTCTAGCTTGTACATATTAACACGGCGCGTTTTTCTTTCCTCGTTCGGGTTGTGCGGCAGGGTGATGTAGCTGTTTTGCTAACTTTTTGAGCAGGCGGTGGGCGGGCTATATCTGCTGATTTGGTGGTATACGCCGGGTTTCGGTTGATGAGATTACGCGCGTGCACAGCGATAGCAAAGTTGGAAGGGTTCAATAAACTTTAATGGCCTATGAGCCCTTGTCCTGTGTGCCTCTTCGTATTTTTGTCCGGTCTTTTTTACGCTGTTTCTAATGTGAATGCCAATTATCAACTTGCCCAGCAGACCAAGCTTTTACTTTTTACCCTGTATATATGGTGTCTGGAAGCTTTTGTCGCGCACAGTTTTAACGACTCTCGAGGACGGAAAGCCGTCTCCTCCGATTTCAGACATGTCTTCAGATAACGGACATCAGTGATTTTAAACACCAAGACGACTGAAGTGTGATATTACTCCGGAGCTTTAGTGACTCAAGCCTCAGCGACCTCAGCAATACAGTGTACCCGAGCAAACTGTGGGCGTTGATAGAACACTACTGCCACGGGGAAGGGCATTCCGCTTCGTGATTGGACGATCCGCGACGGTGCCGAGCAATGCTGCGCTCGGGGGCGCGGTGAAAACCCATCGAATGCGCTCTACTCCGTGGGGGATGGAGGGACTCTGCCCTAGCTAGGATTCAGATGAACCGAGATTTGAGAAAAGTCGTGCGTGCTCCCGGGCACCTCTTGTTTTCGTTTTGCTTTTTCTCTCTCTGCCTGGTTTGTTACGTGTGTTGTTTTCTCCGGTTCTTTGTGTAGATTTTTGTATATTACTGGCGATGTCGACGGACACTGGCAGCAGTTACGCGCGTGTGTTCCGATTGTTCCTGCGTGCGTGGTGCGGCAGGTTGGATTGCCCGTATCGTGGCCGGGTGCCGATTTCTCTGCGTGTCTAGAAAACGAAACGATTCAGACGGACGGAACATCTGCGCTGGCCGCCGTGGTTTGGAGGAATTCGTCGGGGATCAGCCTTACGCGATGCGAGTTTTGCTGCCGGATTCCCGTGCAATTTCGTTTCTTGCGTTTTTTTTAAATTTCAATGTGATTGTTTAGTTTTGTTTCACCATGGGACCTGAAACGTATCTCAGAATGGTGTGTTTACCGCGTCCAAAAAGAGTGGTTCCTCAATTTCCGCTTGGTGGCATCATAGAAGCATCACGCTGTCGCCGGTCGCGATCCTGGCGGTATGACAGCAGCGGTGGTAGATGGCGCAGACGCCTGTTCTGCTGCGGGTCGCTCTCCAGCTGGACAGTCCAAGGAAGCAGGTGGAGGCGGGTGGAGGCCAACGCTCAGTTGCGGAATTGCTCATAGACGCTGTATGCACGAGCAGTGCCCCCCTCACTCACCACGACTCGCCTCCCGTTGTTCGACGCGCCGGACGGCATCTATGGTAACTGCAGTGTATTCTATGGGATGCGTACGTTTCGAAGCGCACCGTCTAGATGGCGCTCCACCGTACTCTATGGCGGAGCCGTATATGTAGAGAGTTTGGCCATTCGTTGGGAAGAACAGGAGACAAATGAGGAGGCGCCTTTGGCCGAAAGCGGGTTGGGCGTGTTCCAGGGCGTCTTCAGAAATTTGAATGTGACCAACCAGAAGCCGGAAATAATACCCTGGCGGTGGTCGCGAGAAACAAACCTGATAACTGCATTGGAGTAACCCTCGATGGCTGAAAATGTGGTGCACGTGATGTTTCAATCACGCTCATCCAAAATGATGGTGGAAGAGTGCGACTAGCGCAACGATCGACATAATCCGTACGCCAAGCGCCGAGGGCCGGGAATCTGCAGTCCGAGCGGTCACACACTGTCCGCGCAAAACAGAGTTGAGCGGCGCATTCGTTTCTTACATCTTTCTGCATGATCATGATCAAAACAACACGTACGCCCTATTTTCAATCACAAAGAGTTACTACACTTCACTCTTACGCGCTTATTCCATATACGAACATAGACCTTTGATCAGAACTGTTTCTGGCTACCACCGCTAGGGGATTCTTTTAGGCTTCTGGTTGGTCAAGAGAGCATGCCAAGCCCTCTTTCCGAGTCTGCCGCACGCCCTAGCATGCCTGCGCCTCCCATTGACCAAACCCTCTACATATACGGCTCTGCTATGGGACACACAGTTCGTAAACAAAAAATTGAAAGCCGTTTACAACTCCCTGTAACACCGAATTAGAGCGCAGCTCTTGAGGAGGAGGAGGGAAGGGTACTGGGGGGTGAAGTGACCTGGGGGGGTCACGTGACGATGCCGATGATGTCATCAGTGACGTCACTGATGACGTCATCAGTGACGATGACGATGTGGACTCCGATGACGTCATCAGCGATGATGACGATGACGATGCGGATGTCAGTGACGTCACTGATGACGTCATCTGTGATGATGACGATGCAGATGCCCCCCCGAAGTCACGTGACACCCCAGGTCACGTGACCACCCCCAGGGTCACGTGACCCCCGCCGAGGTCACGTGACCTCCCCGATGACGTCATCGTCACTGATGACGTCACCGGCATCCGCATCGTCATCGTCATCATCACTGATGACATCAGTGACGTCACTGATGACCTCACCGGCATCCGCATCGTCATCGTCATCATCACTGATGACGTCATCAGTGATGATGACGATGACGATGCGGATGCCGGTGACGTCATCAGTGACGATGACGTCATCGGGGAGGTCACGTGACCTCGGCGGGGGTCACGTGACCCTGGGGGTGGTCACGTGACCTGGGGGTGTCACGTGACTTCGGGGGGGGGGGTCACGTGACCTCGGGGGTCACGTGACCAGGGGGGTCACGTGACCTTGGGATGACCTTGGGGGGCCACGTGACCTTGGGATGACCTTGATTACGCCGACGGCGACGCCGACGCCGCTCAAGCCGGGAACGGGCCCCTAAGAGCTGCGCTCTAAAATCTAGATGGCGCTTCGAACGACGGGAGGCGGACTGAATTGAGTGATGGGGAGGGGGGTACCTGTTTCCGCGGGAGTTCCCCAACTGAGCTAATCTAGTAACGTTGGCGGAGGCTAAACAGTCGCAGACGCGTTCCAGACAGCGTCGTTTCACCGCCAACACGAAAAGAACATTTCGCCGGTTGTTTTTGCAGACTTTCCGGCGCTTACCACCCGGACGAAAAAATGCCGAGCACTGCGCGTGCTCAAAACGCCTTCGCTGACAGAAGCTCGGGGCTTGGCTTGTTAGGTTCACGCTTGGTGATTGGCCGCGGCCTTCTGATCGGCTGATGGCGCAGTCTCATTGGATGTTTCTCGTCCAACGAGACTGTTCCATTAGCCTATGCAATGATCTTTAAATTCGAAATAGCTATTGAGAAAACGGCCAATGAAGGTGATGTCAAAACCAACGGTGCTTCTCCTGTTTCTGCTTTTTAGACGATCTCCGTTAGGAGAGCGTGAAGGTTCTCTATCGCGACGCGCTGTGATTACTGTCACAACTGTGATTAATATTGCGACGACAATTACGTTCAAGCCAGCGATTACCGCCACGGCATGTGAGATCTAATCGCTGTTGCGGCAGTAATCAACTGCTTGACACCATTAAGATGCTCGCAGTTTTAGTGCCGTGCTGTGCACGATGTCGCAGCCCCTTTTATAAACACAGCTGCTTCTCCTCAAAGCCCCGAAAACACCGCGCTATGACTGCAAACAACCAGCATCGCAAAACATGCTCTTCGTGTCCGCATACATTTGCTAGGAATTGAACGTCACATATGTACAGCTCGATTGTGTCCCACACGCCACTTTGTAGAGCTCCATTCTGTATACAGGGCATACTTTGAAAGGTATATCTTGTGGTACATGACACGGGACGCAGATGGGTATTGTTGTGCTGTAATCGTGGCACGCACGGCGAATAAAGTATGCGACTGTGTTGAGGTTCGTGTGTTTTTATAGGCGTAGAATGTTCTTTTTTTTTTGTTTTGTTTTTAATCTTAGCTTTTTTAACGTGTATGTTTTTTTGCTTTTTTTTCGGCGTGTATTTTTTTTTTTTTTTTCGTTCCTTGTTGTCCATTGTGGGCCCGAGGGCTTGTCAAGCCGTAGTTTTTTTTCCTTGAGTCTCTCTTCATAATCGATAAAAAATAAAGTTAGGGGCTTAAGCTGAGCAAAAGTAAACCCACTCCCCTATTGAAAAAGGCCAATATCAACTCGGCTTATTGGAAATATTGTATTCCAATGAAGATGATGGAAACCAATAAAAACTTATTGTTATCCGATAAACCCAATACGCACGATGGGAATTCATATCGGAGCACAATATCCCGATATAGTATGCGGTTATTGGTATACAACAGGATATTGGAGCACAATACCCCGATACAACTTGCGGTTATTGGTATACAACACGATATCGGAGCACAATACCCCGATATACTACACGGTTATTGGAATAGAATACGACATCGCGTGCATATTGGTGACCGACATGGACATACTGTACGGCCACACGATATACAAATATTGGTCGTCGATCATGGGACCAAAGGAGAATACAATATGATATCACGTGCATATATCTCAGAACGCGGGTACCAAGTTACCAACATGCATTACGTTGGCATATCCACACGGCAATACGCGAAAAATATATTGGCTGTGGATACACACATAACATAAACGTTCTGCGTTGCGAACACATTAACATTGATCGACAGTGCAAGTATGTACAGCTGTTAGTACGGCACACAGTACACACAGCCTCGCGCGCTTGAAACTAGACAACCTCCAAACCATTCAGAATAACTAGCCGGAACACCCGCCGCGACCTACCTTTCAATGAGAAAGCCCAATAACGACGTGCTCATTGGAGTGATCGTTTTCCAACAAATGTTTATTGCAGTTGTAATGCAACAAAAGTTGATCGCCAAACGATAAACCCAACGTACCGGGATACAATTCGATGTTGCCATACACCATCGCAATACAACAAGAAATTATCGGTGTTGGGACACGACCACCACATCGAATACGATATCAATACGAAGTTACCGACGGTGAGAAATACAACATCATGACACGATAATAGTTACCGGTGTTGGGACCGAAATCGAACGCTATACGTGACAATGTCGGTTCGCACGATAAAATAATGAGGGTGAATAGGTTTGACAGGTCACGTGCATGTAGTTGCTTCTTACGCGCACATTTATCGATATTGACCCACCTTTCTGGGTAATCCTACGTGGTACACAAAATCCACGACGACATGCGAGCACATTTTAACCACCACTTTTCGTCGCCTGTTTCGCGAGATTCACACACTGTCCAAAAAACGACGTGAAAAATACGTGCACTTGCGCCATCAAACGATACGTTACAGCCTCGTTTCTCGAGAAGACAGTTTCCATCGCCAACACGCGCGCGCGCGCGCGCACAAGCAGTTTGGATTTCGAACTGTTCGAACTTCAAAGGGAGCGAGCCCGGCTGGCCCGGCGCGATGCCGGCGAGCTGGCGAGCCGCCAAGACGAGCATGCGCAGTGCGCGGCAGGCGTCGGTTGCGCCCTGTCACCTCTGTGTCTGTGTCAACGACTGTGTGTTGCGCGACCCGGCGACCCGGCCAGCCTGGCCAGCCGGCGTGATTGGCGTTCGTCGCACTCTGTACTCGTGGGCATCGAGCGAAACCTACACACTTTCAATTGCTTCGAAAGGTACGTATACACGACTCTATTACTTGCAGCATTGAGTGCTTTGGCGTACTCGGATCAAAGTAAACACCGAAGGACAGAAAGGAGACGTGAAGTTTTTAAATCGAGGCCTTTTTGAACGCCTGTGTCCCTGTTGAAAGCACCTAGCTGTGCTCTGTTGCAGGCGTCATTTCGACTGCGTGTGCTCCAATGTAACCTCAGTCACTGTTCACACTCGGCTAGCTTTGCCAGTTTGTTATCTCATGTGCGAAATAGACGTAGAAACCAGCGCCGCGTCTCTTTCGGATACTCAGCCTCCAGCCCCCTTCCTTCCGGCGTGCTTTCTGCCGCGCCCGTTCGGCGCATTGGATTCGCGGGCGCGTCAGGCTCGTTCGAAGAGGCGTCGTTTGAAGCTGACGAGTCGCCAAGTGTACCGGAGCTTCTCTTTAGGAAAGTCGCAATCGACGCTCGGCGGCTCGGCTCTGAGCTCGTACCTTTCTCCTCCCGGGTATACCATGAGTGCCGATGAACGAATTTGAAAAAGCGCTAGCGAGTGACTTTGTGACGCCGCCCAACTGTCCTTCTATCAACGGCGCAGAGCAAATGATGTACAGAAAAAAAAACAAAAAAAAAAACGCGTTTTTTATATTGTGTTGGCCATGTTTCACCTCAACACAAAGTGAATCGCGGCTGTACGTCGGTTGACTCATTACTGTGCCTAGATTGTAACGGAACCTTTTGGTGTGATCTTATTCTGATATCGTTATATCTCGCCTTTTCATCTTGGCTGCACACCTCTAGACGACATTCTACACATTGCACTCCTTGTCGACATGTCGCTGGTGCTTGAAACTAATTGGAAGTCACTGTTTGCTCACTCCTTGGTGCACACATTTTATGTTCAACATCAGTTATCTGAAGGAGGCTCCATGGAACCCTGGAATTTGTTTAGAGGTACCTCTACATACTGTGCTAGAGTGCTGTTTTGTGCGTTGTAGGTTCGCACAAAACCAAATTGCACCTTGTAATATACCCTTTGACTGTTTACTACAATTAAAGTTGCAATGAAACATTGGCCACGAGAGGTGACTCGGCCAACGTGGCCAACAAATTCCTCACATAATTTTCTCCATGGGTCATTTTGGATGTTGACAAATTTTCTTGTGAATAATGAGTGTTATGCACATATGTTTCTTCTACTTTTCAGACAGGTACTTCAGTTAGATAAACCCCAGCAAAAGCAGCAAGAGAGTCTCGTAGGGTCACACCAAGGATAACCGCATTCCTGCTCGAGTCCCGGGTCTTCTCACCGAACTTCACTGAGCATAATGGTACATTCCCTTTCCTTAACTTTGTGGGAGCCAAGGGTGAAAGACGACGCAGAGGGCACGTGACAGGCGGTCGGCGGAGAAAGAAGTCACGAGCTGGCGCGAGACAGTGCGTGCTGAGCGAGGCTGGAGCTGGGCAGGAACATCGGAGCCGGGCTGCCTGGCTTGGAGCGGTCCACCAGCGAGGTTCAAACCGGACCGGTAGAAACGGTGAGTCCTGGCCATCTAGCCTAGGCCACGACGATCCCGGGGTGGTTCCGCAGCAAGACTCGGGCAGTGATAGCCCGGGACAGCCAGCCTACGCAGCGCTGGCATGGGAAGGACGATCCGCAGGCCTGGACACTGACTCCGACTGTGAGCTCTGATCGACGGACGACAACAAGGGTCGGCGTGCCTGGACTGCTGGCTCTGAACGACGGGCAACCGTGAGGTAGTAAACTTATTCGCTGTCTTCTCGGTGCTGTATGTCACTCCCTGGGTGACGGGCGGAGCGCATACCGATTGGGCGGTGATTATTAGTAGCTAAGCGAACTCCATAAAGAAACCAGTATTAAAATGGCACATCCAACGTGGGGCTCGTTCGGTATGCCTCTGCTTCTAGTCGTCCCCAGGGAGTCTCACGGATTCGTTGAGCGGGTTGTTCACTAACGCTAACGATGCCCGTTGAGACAAATATGTTGGAATTTTGGCGACTTGTCTCACGGCAGAGCTCAGCAGGTGTCTCCTCGAATCAAGTACCTAAAGGGCTCGAAGAACGAGGTTGAATACACGCTTTCTCGGGCACCCTAGAATAGTTGTTGGCAGGAGACGGGGAGTGCGGTTAAGATGTAAGAAAGTCGTCTCCAGAGGCAGAGGAGAGTCACGGCATGTTCTCTGGAAGGCAGGATAACGAGTGGCAGGAGGGGAAACAGCCAGGACTCATTGCAGATTTAGGATTTAGGCTGCGCCTCGTCCTGTGTGTTCCTCCTTCTTGTCCGTGTGGTATTCGCGCTGTTTTTCAAAATGAATTCATACCAACTCGCCCAACTTTCCATTCTAGTAAGCTTCATTTCTACTACAAAGGGCTCTTTTCTATGTTCTCCTCACCTCAGCGCCTCGTCCTGTGTGTTCCTCCTTCTTGTCCGTGTGGTATTCGCGCTGTTTTTCAAAATGAATTCATACCAACTCGCCCAACTTTCCATTCTAGTAGGATTTAGGCTTGGGGTGATGCGGTAGGCAAGTAAGCGCTTGTCGAGGCCTGGAGTGCAGATGGGTTTTTGACAGTGGGTGTTGGAAAGATTGCGGAAATGGCAGTTGACACCGGGAACACTGGCAGACGAGATTGTAAGCGGGTGTCGGGTAAACTGGCAGAAATTGCGGTTGGCACCTGGAACGCTGGCAGGCGAGTTAATGAGCACTATGATTTGTAACTGCTGTGCCAAGACGGCTAGTTTCTTCGCGTCAGTCCAACAGTCGACAAAAGGCGGAGGGACGACTCTCCCTTGAGGGGGGTCGTTCCAAGAAAGCTACAAATTGATTTAGATGATTCTTTCTCGACTTCACTCTGGCCGGTCGTGGCACTGACAGCAAGACTTTTAATAAGTTATGTCGCGTCACGGCCTGGCCGGGGATGCGGCGGTAGACATTTAGGTGGCTTGTAGCTGTCCAGCTTGCCTTGAGGTGTGAACGGTTGAAGCGGGCATGCTCGCAGAGCGTGAACGGTGGAAGCAAGCCTAAGGCCCACTTCAGACGGGGCAATTTCCCCCAGCAACTTAACGTCGCAACACCAGCAACACAGGCCGCCTGCGTTCAGACGCTGCAACCAAATTGCTACGACTTGCCATCATCATCATGAAATTTGATTTTTCTTGCACTATATAGACGCACAACTACGTGCTAAAAACGTGTTTTTATATCTTTGACTGGCATTAATACTCACTCATGTTTCTGAAAAAGTTTATTTCCAAAAACGATCCATTTGAAACCATGACCAAGTCTTCACCTGTCATCCTCACCACCACAGGGGTGTCACGTGAAAATATTGCATCCCTGATTTTCTGCTGCCGCTTCAAACTTTTCCAGTTTGTTCGAGTTGCGTGTCTGTTTTAAGCCGAACCTGATCTCAGAAATTCGTGCTGATCTGGGAAAACCTAGGGAACTACCCGCCAGCAACCTCAAAATTGCTAGAAAAGTTGCCCCATCTGAAGCGGGTTTTAGGGAACTGAAATCAAGGGCAGTGGAGCTCTGGGTTCAAACACACCTGGAGACGTTTCTTTTCTTTTTGCCTTTTTTTTAGTATACAGTATATATATATATATATATATTTATATTTATAAATAATACTTTTTTTTAAGTTTTAACGTATAGACGCATAATTTACACACTAATTCACATTCAGAAGTGCTTTTATTCACACACTGTGGCTCCCTAGTGCTTGCAATAGCTTCTTGCTAAGCTATTGCAAGCTCTGCAAAGGGAGGGGCATCTTCCCACCCTTTGCAGGCTGTAAAGCTGTGGCTTGCACAGCTCTAGCAGGTCGCACCTCACACACTGGCTCCATCATCAAGCATAGGGGCTGCATGAGTCGCGCCACACCGTAAGGCTATTTACGGTCGGGTCACAGCACCTGGGACCATTCGTCGCTGCATTCAGCTGTGGTATGGTGGCATGGTCAGGGCATGAAGCAGGGGTACAACTTGGAAATGCTTATCTTCATCACATTTGAAGCACATTTTTTTATTACTTTTGTGTCGAGTTGTCAGCGTTTTAAGGGTGAGGAAGCAAGCAGCAGCGAGAGCAAGAAAAAAAATTGAAAGCCGCTCTTATTGAGAATTTATTGCAAGCACTAGGAAGCCGTGGAGTATTCTTAAAACGCTTCTAAAGCTGAATTAGCGTATAAATTATGTGCTAGTGCCTCAAAAATAAAAGAACAAACAATTTAAGTATAATTAATAAGGATAAAAATATACACCAGGAGGACTTCAACCAGAACAACACAGTCTGTAAATTTGAAATTTTACACCATAAACCGCTTGGCCACCACCCAATTTTATTTTTAGGTCGTTTATCGAGGTATATGAATTTCGTTTGCAGCTGTGGGCTGCAAGAGAGATAGCCTTATTTTCATTTACTTTACTATTCCCACCAAATATGGCAAGTGACCAAGAATAGAACCTCATTTGTCGGCCGAGGCACTGTGCTTGCATCAAGGCAAACTAGCCTGGCTTGGTAGGCTTATATTTGTTTCATCACCCGTTTAGGATTCTGTTGTCGCTCATCAAAAGAAAAAAAAACTGACTAAGTCTGACTTATTCTGGTGTGCAGGTACCCTTGGCAGTAAACTCTGCTAAATGGGGCAAAATATATATTATACATTTTTTTAGCAAATATGCATTGTGTTAGCAAAATGAGCTACACTATTTGACTAAGGTGAAACAGAACGAGCCTCTCCACCTCGGTCTGTTTTCATCTCTCGCAGACACTATTTCCTGATTTTTGTGGTTTGTATCAGACTTTTGTGCCTCTGACCGGCCAAAGCATCTGTGTTAGACTCGGACTGGTTTCTTTAGGATATGTACAGGTATTTTTCGCAGCAAATGGCTGCCAATCATGAACACGAGTTTGTTCTCGGCCACCAAGAGCAAGTATTTTCAAGGTGAGCTATTACCCGCCTGTATGAGTTTTGTGCTTCATTCCTCTTGGATGCCATTTCCTATGTGTTCTGGTCTTGCATTAGTATTTTGTTGTGTCTCTTCTGCAAAAACACCCAAGTTTGACTAAGACCGGGTCTTTCTTATACATGCAGGTCTTGGTGGCGAGCACCAGCCAATCAAGGCCAGAAGTTTGCTCTTTGCCGCTCATGGCAAATGTTTTCAAGGTGAGTGATTGATGCCTATCTGAGTTGTGTGTTTTATTCCTCACAGACACTCTATTTCCTGTCTTTATAGTGGTCTTGTGTCAGGCTTTTGCATCTCTGTCTGGCCAAAGCATCTGTGTTAGACTTAGACTGGGTTCTTTAGGATATGTGCAGGTATTCTTCGCAGCAAATGGCTGCCAATCAGGAACACGAGTTTGTTCTCGGCCACCAAAAGCAAGTATTTTCAAGGCGAGCTATTGCCCGCCTATATCAGTGATGTGATGGCTGCGCCAATTGCTCCAAACTGCGCCAAGGGGCTAACCCTGCTACATCCTGCTACATTTTGCCTAAATATGGGTAATCTGCGCCAAAGGGCCAATTTTGGTCGCCTTTCAAAACTGAAACTAAACTAAGTACCGTAACTGAGCATGCATGAGCTAGAAGGCGCAAACGGCCGCCCGACACAAAATACCCTGCATCAATCGTCCATGGTTTTTTCCGCCATGCCGTCTCTCCTTTCATGTCTCGTCGTCTCGTAAGCATAAGTCTCATCTCGCTTTTTTTTTTTTTTAACGATAGTTGCCGGCGTGTGTGTGTGTGCTGCGACGCTAGCGTGCTGGGTACCAGCCATGACGTGACGCTGTGAAACGAAACTACGTTTCGGCGCGGCGGGAGTTACTTTTTGAGCTGAAGCTCTTGCTCCTGAAATCAACGGCCGCAAGACGTTGGAGATATGGAGCTTCCTAAACTGAAACATAAGGACCGCCGCATGTTCATCAACATTCATGTTCTTGTTTAAAACATACGCTGCTACAAAATCCCTCTCTAGCTCAAAGACTGCTGTGTCGAAGTATTGATTACCTAGGTTTCTCTTGGTGGGCTTTCTTTCGAGAAAGACCCCGGTACGTGAAAATCGTGTCGCGAAGAAAAGTTGAAGTGAGCTGAAGCAAAGAAGGGAATGTCTGCACGCTGAACCCACAGAGCGCGCTTGTTTGTCTCGAGTTCAGTCGTTGCACAAAGCGACCCTGGCTCGCAATGTCTTGCATCAATGCGCTCAGGTTCTTTTTTTCTGTGTTTATCTCATACCTCACCTGCCGGCCTTGCAAGCACGCGGCGCTGGACTCTTTTTTGTCGCATGCTGGGCAGTTACATTTTGCATAGACTTTTGGCAACCAGTTGGCGGCAGAGCGGAGAGGCATGGTTTCGGTTTCGATCGAACAGCCGTTTCGCTCGCGCGACGAAGCACGTGACCTGCAAGCCTGCAGGAGTTGCCCTCATGTGCATGTGAACCAACGATGCGAACATAATTGCACAACAGAGGCACCAGCCGGGACGCTTGAAATTCATTGTTTTACATTTAATTAGTTTTGACGAAAATCTGGCACGTCGGCAACCAGTAAAACGGTGGCAAGCAGTTTTTCGGAATTGCTTGGCAATGCCTACAGCACTGTACACTTGTGGGATGTCGCAATATTTCTTTGGAGACATTGAAATTGGACATTGATTACTACCCTAAGCTAAAGCAAAGCTTGCTCCAGCCTTGCAGAATGTTTCGAAAAGCATAAAGAAATGTGTCATGTCATTGGCATTTCAGTTACGTCTTGAAAGACTCCCAGGTGGCCGAACTTCACCATAATTGGTTTATTTCGGCGAGCATGATTCTCTTCGCGTGTCCAGCATTTAAAACAAATATTTTTATTTTTATTAGAATATCTGCTTTAAAAGCTACTTTTGCTGCTCCAAAGCACTGTTTTGGCTGCTCCAAAGGCCACTTTTTCTGCTCCAAAACGGCTTAGGCCAATCACATCACTGCTATATGAGTTTCAGCATTTGTCAAGGAGCGCAAAAATCACAGCCCGGCGGTTGGCCATTGCAAAAATGTTGACTCAGAAGCGCATAGGGAGGAAGCTTTTCAAAAGTGAAACCAAAACTAAGAATCTGGGTTCCATTTGAAAAAAAATTGTCAGCCCGAATTAACTCAAGGCGGCACGGAGCAAACAAGCCATGGTACGAGTAGGCTTGGTTCAGGCTTTTGTAGGGGTGGTCGATGACTTGGTGTTTTCTAAAAAGTTATCTTTTTCTAAAAGTGTGGTGGTCGAATATTCGGGGATGGGCATTGAGTCAGGATCTTAAGGTAAAAATTTCATCCACATGCCGGGATTCATGTGCCTTGTCCCCCTAGCTAGGGGGACAAGGCCTTCAAAATTTTAGGTTCGCAAAAGGGGTGCGTCAGTATTGACGTCTCATTTTCTTTCATTTTAAAACTCCCTATGAATTCCATGGCTAAAATTTGTTTGGGTGTACTTCCTCCCAGCAAGTATATGGTTCTGTCTCATAAGGTCTAATCTGATGTTGACTGCACCTCAGGTCTCCGACGATTCATCAGGACGAGACCCAACCGGGACACTAGGGAGGAGCGGCTTAAGCAAGGGAGGCTACATATACGACAGCTTCTTGCGGACAAGAAACGAAAATAGATAGATGGTGAGTGTTTCAATTGCTAAGCCTTTTGTCATGCACATTCTGTTTGTTATGATTGAAGATTCCTGCAGAGTTCAATTTCAACTATTGTTAAATACCGAGCATGCGCTCAGATCGCAGAAGCGCCTACCCTCTGATTCGAAACGATCCGCAACTAATCAAAGGGCATACCAGACACCCATCCACCTGTTTTCAGCAATGCTCAAAATATTAAAAGAGCACATCAAGCGCCAGGTGCTTTGGCGTCTTTGCCACAATGGCGCCAGTTGCAGAGCTGACAGACCTGTGACTGGCACAAGCCATGGCATGGCCTTTGGGAACCAGGGAATCGA
The DNA here is from genome assembly GCF_016920785.2 of Ixodes scapularis. Lineage (NCBI taxonomy): Eukaryota > Metazoa > Arthropoda > Arachnida > Ixodida > Ixodidae > Ixodes > Ixodes scapularis. Next base: position 30,695,773 of record NW_024609846.1, on the reverse strand, counting down.
GATTAAAGAAGTAGCGCAGAAATTGGAGGCGGGTGGTGAAGGTGAGCAGAGTTAATGGAAAACAAGGATGAAGGGGGTCCGTCGCATGAGGCATCTATGTCCCGTGCGTGTAATTTGAATGTGCTGTAGGCAGCTACTCGAAAAAAATTGTTACTTGTACGTAACTAATCAAAAATCTCTCTTGCAGTTTCCACGGCCCACAAGCCAGCAGGTGCCAGTTCGCTCTCGTTCAAAGGTGAGGATTCCAGATTTTCTAGTTTGCTCTGAAGCAGCAATACTGAAGCCAAACAAGCGGTACGGCATATTTAATTGACGGAACTTAGAACGACTGGGGACGCTTTCACTGAAGCTTGTTTTGCTGCAATACACGCGTGTATTGTAGCAAAACAAGCTTCAGTGAAAGCGTCCCCAGTCGTTCTGAGCTCCGTCAATTAAATATGCCGTATCGCTTGTCTGTCTGGCTTCAGTGTTGCTGTAGGCGACAAAACATGTGCCCAGTTTTGTCACAAGAGGCATATTATGTCACGCACATGTAATTTTGATTTTATCTGGCTTAGTGTGCTGTAGGTGGCTGGTCAAAGAAATTGGTACTTGGACGCAGCTAACCGCAAATCTTTCTGACAGTTTCCAAGGCTTAAGAGCCAGCAGGTCCCAGTTTGCTTCTGTTCAGAGGTGAGAATTCCAGATTCCCAAAGCAGGAATACTGAAGCCAGACGACCGGTACAGCATTTTTAATTGACAGAGCTCGGAACGACTGGGGGCTCGTGCATTGAAGCTTATTTTTCTGTAATACACGCGAGCGACACTGACGTATGCCCAGTTACGTTGCAAGAGGTTATCTATGTCCTGCGCATGTAATTGTTTTAATCCTTTCGACTTAGTGTACTTTACGGGGCTACTCAATGTAATTGCTACTTGAACGCAACTAATCGCAAATCTCTCTTCCAGTTTCCATGGCCTACAAGCAAGCAAGCACCAGTTTGTTTTTCCTCAAAGGTGAGCATTCCAGATACTTTAGTTAGGTGCAAAGCAGGAACTGTGAAGCCAGACGAGCCGATAGGTTTATTTAATTGACGGAGCTCAGAATGATCCGTGGCAGTGGAATGGAAGCTTATTTTTCCACAATCAAACGCAGACATAATTTTGAATCTGTCCGGCTTAGTGAAGGATTGCTACTTGTTGCGAACTAATCACAAATTTTTATTTTGCAGTTTCTATATGGCTACAGCTAGCAGGTGCTGCTTTCATGAAAAGGTGAGGATTTCACATTCTGTTTTCAAACAGCAAGTTTTTGAATGAGGGTCCTAAACAATTAACTTTCTTTTGCAGTAAATGCCAGATCCTCCAGTTCAGGAATATGTTAAATATATTTGGTATGGATAAGCCCAGTGTTTTGCTTCTTTATTCATAATTTGACAACAACACTTTTTATTTTATCACTCAGAAATACACACAAGAAGAGACTGCGTTGCAAAGAAATGTCGTGCTGAACGTGATATTCCAACTCGCATATAGTTTTATTGGTAGCCGATATAATATATTGGATTCCAATATCCATAATACGCTGAGTATATTGGGATCGTAAACCCTTATTGGATCCCCATACGACACATGGGGATCCAATAAGGGTTTATACGGTATTGGATTCCAATATTTTCAGCGTATTATGGATATTGGAATCCCATAACAAATCCTTATTGTAATACAATACAATAAATGTAATGTTTTCCAATACACTGTCTATATTGTATTGCAATACAATAGAAGATATTGTTTACCAATATCCATAATACGCTGTTTATATTGGGGTTTTCCAATAGGGTCACACTGAAAATACACGCACACCAGAAAAACTTTCGGGCTATTTCCTACAATATGAATATCCAACTCGCCCAAGGATCCATTTTAAGCTGAGCCTTTCGATGGGCCAGCTGAACAAGGATTACACACACAAAAAAAACACCATTCACACTGCTGGGAATGATGTTTTAATACCGTGCTGTGCAATTTTCCCAGCAGTGTGAATGGATATTTTGTGTGTGTGTGTGTGTGTGTGTGTGTGTGTGTTCTATCTTTGTTCAGCTGGCTCATCGAAATAAAGTTATTATTATTATTATTTATAATTATTACTAATTATTAACCAGCACCAAGACTTCAGGGTTGTTCCTGGGCAATGTACAATAAGGGATGGTTGATTGATTATTATTTTTATGTGTGTTTATGTGTTTCCGTACGTGCGTGTTTTGTGCATGCACGTGCTTCTGTGCTATCGTCTGCTCTGCTACATTTGCATGCTGGGTCTGGTCCTACAAGTCCTTGCTGACTTTGATCAGTACCGAAAACTGAACTCGCTGCATCTACGCTCGTCATTAAAGATTATTATTATTATTATTATTTATTACTATTTTTAACAAGGATTAAACACACGACCGTTTTTTTCTGTTTCGCATCTCGGCCGCCAATGTCGTCCGAGGTTGCGGTGCACACTTGGAGTACAGTACTTGGAGAGGCGCGGTAGCTCGGCCTGCTCTTCTCCTTCCTCCTCATCTGGAGAATTGGGAATAGTGCACGCGATTGTGTGGCGTGTTTCATGCTGCGGCGGCACGGCGATTTGGGGGAACAAGCCATGACGTTGTAAAAGCAGACGTTCCACCGCGGGGCTTCGGCGGCCAGCGATACATTATTACGCGGCGTTGGCTTTGTTGTTGCGAGCCGCTTCGAGATTTCTTCGCGCAGAAATGTTCGTGGGAGATCCGCAGACCCGACTGGGAACCCCGGACCAAATGGGCACCTGTCAGCCTTCGCGCGGAGCTCGAGAACAAAGTTTTGACACGAGGAGGTCGTTGTAAGTACAAGTCGTGCGACCGAGATGGCCGCTTTGCAGCGCGCGAATTCCTATACGTTGCTCTACGTCGTCCGTACACTTTTGTGTGCATTCACGTCCGCACACTGGCGCTGCGGGCACTGTGGGTGCGCGGGATATTCTTCGTATGACGTCAGGTTGTGGACGGAGCGGGGGTACCCAACCCTCTGCAGTTGTTATTGAAACGTTTTATTTACATAAAGATGAAATGAGCCGCCGTCTCGCTCGACGGTAGTCATCTGCGACGCTTCCTCCGGTCCGCCTCCTCCCGTTGTTTGAAGCGCCATCTATAGGGTTTCTTTTCAAAACTGTGTATTCCATAGAGTACGCGGTGAAACGCCATCTGGGCGCTGTGCTTTGGAACATATGTATTCCATAGAATACGCTGCAGCTACTCCCAAAACGGTGGCGCGTCAGACGACGCCAGGCTGGCTGTGGGAAGGGGAAGGAGGGAGGGAGGACATGGCTTTCGTGCTAAGAGATTGGTGTGCGGTAACGATCATGACTGCGGGAGGTGCCACCGGGGTGAGACCCTATTCCGCCCACGCATCAATGCTGGTCCCGAAGTGCCCAAAAATGACGTCACAGAAGCCGGAGTGCGACGCTCTCGGACGTCGCGATCCTGGCGGTTGGTCGTAGAAGTTCTGGCAAAATGCACGACCAGGCATGAGTGTTGCTGTCGTCACGGCATCTCAACTCCTGTCTGCGGAAGCTTTCGTGGACTGCCACGCTGGAGAGTGAGGAGGAGGAGGAAAACGTTTATTGGAACATGAGGGATGATGCTGATGATGACGGAAGTGGAGCCTTAGCGGGGAGGGTTCCTCATTCCAGGATCCCTAGAAGCTGGCCAGCAAGTTTGGCCCTTTCGAGCAGCCTAAGCTGCTCTCCGGGGTCCCTGCTCCGCAGCAGCCTCTCCCAGCCGGCTTGGCCTTTTTCTTCGTCTTGGAGCTTGGGAAGCTCGTCGTTATTCGTACATTCCCACGTGGAGTGGTAGAGTGTCGCTCGGGAGCCGCACCAGGGGCAGCTGTCGTCTTCGTACCTGTCCGGATCCACGTGTCTGGCCAGCACCTTGTTCGGGAAGTTGCCCGCCTGGAGTCTCCTCCATAGGGCGGCATCTATTCTGTCGAACCTGTCCGCGGGCTCCGGAAACTGGAATCGGCAGGCCTTGTAGTGGTCAAGTAGCTCCGAGTAGCTCGGGTTCACGATAACGGTTTTCCCCGGCTGCGTCAGACCGGCCCGGAAGGTATGAGCACGGGCTCGGTCGTCTGCTGCCTGGTTACCCGTGACGCCCGCGTGAGCGGGAATCCACGCGATTTCGTGCGTTACTCCAGCACTTTTCGGGGTGACCTTATTTATAAGTTTGGCGGTTCTCGCTCCAATCCTGCCTTTTAGAAAATTTCGACAGGCCTGTTGAGAGTCCGACAGGATGAGCATGCTACTGCCCTTCCTATAGCCGTCCATCATGGCGAGCGCTATGGCTCTCTCTTCGGCCTCTTCCGTCGTTGCCCTGGGCATCGAGCAGCTATTTTTCTCCATCTTGTTTTTGTCCAGGTATACGGCTACCTTTGCATCCCGGTCCGGGTAGTCGGCAGCGTCGACATACGCCACCTCTCCCTTTTTGGCTATCCTTTCGTAGTACCTGGCTCTGGCTAGTCTTCGTTGTTCATGCGTATCCGGTCTCATGTGTTTTGGTATGGGTCGTACGATGTACGTATTTTTCGCCATATCGCTTAGGTCGGCCGTTCTGGTCGCCTTTGTCCTCACGTCGTTGAAGCCGAGTTTGGTCGCCAGGCGTCTTCCGGTCTCGCTGCGTCCGAGTCTCTCTTTCTGCGCCGTCAGCATGGCATCCTTGTGCTCTCCGTACGTGTTAGAGATGCCCATGGCCATGAGTTTTTCGGTTGATGTGGTAATGGGTAGTCCTAGCGCTAGCTTGTACACTCCCCTCATTTTGCAGTCGATCTTTCTCTCTTCTGTTTTGGTGATCCGGTGGTACGGCATGCAGTAAGTGATCCTACTTACGACGACGGCTTGAACAATCTTCGCCACGTCTCGTTCTTTTAGACCCCACTTCCTGTGGGTGACTCTCTTAATCATCCTTCCCATGATGTCTATGGTTTTGGAGATCTTTTCCCATTGTAGCGTGGCTTTCCCATTATGTTGTAACCACATACCCAGCAGCCTTAGTTCTTTCACTTCGGGCACTGTGTGGCCTTCTATCGTGACGTTGATGGGTATGCTTCTGTCGTACCTTCGTCCATGAATCCTCAGAATCTCTGATTTTTCGGGCGAGCAGTGGAGTCCGCTTGCTTTTGCCACCTCTTGTATGACTTCTGCCGCCTTTTGCAGCCTTTCCTCCTTTTCTCCTAGCGACCCTTTTGTGATCCATATCGTAATGTCATCTGCGTATACCGCGTACTCTATGTTCGGGATCTTTGCCAGTCTCTCGGATAGCTTGAAGAGCGCTATATTAAAAAGTAGGGGTGACAGCACCGCTCCTTGCGGCGTCCCCTTGTTGGGCATGTCGAACGTCTTAGTCTTTGTGTCATCAATCTGGATGGTGGCGCTGCGGTTTTCCAGGAAGGAGCGTACGTAGTTGTAGGTCTTTTCGCCTCCGTTGGTGGCGTTCAAGTTGTCTAGTATGGCGGAGTGGGCAACGTTGTCGAAGGCCGCCTTTAGGTCTATGGCTAGCACGATGTGCTCCCCTTTGGCGGGGATTTTGCCGCTCAGCACTTCTTCCCTGATCTGAAGTAGCACGTCTTGAGTGCTCAGGTGTGGCCTAAAACCGTACATGCAGTGCGGCATGAGCCCCTCTTCCTCCAGGTAGCGCTGTAGCCTGTTTTTCACCATGCGTTCCATGAGTTTGCCTACGTTCGACGTTAGCGAGATAGGTCTCATGTTGTCTATATGCGGTTTTTTTCCTTGCTTGGGAATGAGCTTGATTTGCGAGTGCTTCCACTCTTCCGGGACTTTTCCGCTGTTCCATACCTCGTTAATAAAGTTTGTGAGTTGCTTCTGAGTCTTCTGCGGTAGCTTCCGTAGCGTGGCGTTGGTGATGCCGTCCCTCCCCGGTGTGCTGTTGGTCGTTTCGGCGGCGGCTGCCACCAGCTCCCCAACGTCAAAGTCTCTGTCAAGACTCTCGTTGGTTCGTCCCGTATACTCGTTTCCGGTTTCGGGTGTCCCTTGATCCGGGACGTACCTGTTCTTGATGTATTCTAGCACGTCTCCTTGGAATTTGTGTACAATCCTCGTGAGAGTTCGGTTGGTTTCGCCTCTTGTCGATGCCGGGTCCGCCAGGTATTTGAGCAGGTTCCAGGTCTGTTTTGTTTCCAAAGTGTTCTGCAGTTTGTCGCATTTTTGCCACCAGTTTTGTCGCGCCAAGTCATCGGCGTACTTTTCTATTTCCTCGTTGAGTTCCGCCACTCGACGTCTCAAATTCCGGTTCAGTTTGTTGATTTTCCACTTTACAGTCAAATTGCGCCTTTTCTTCCACAGCGTTTCGAGTCGCGAGTCAACTGCAGTGACTTTTTCGGTCAGCTCTACCTCGTTGGTGTAGTCTTCTTTGGCTCTTTTTAGTTCCCTTGTCCACCGCGCAAGGTCGTCTATGGGTCTTGTTTCCACTTCCTGTCTGAACTTTCTCCAGTCTGTTCTCTGATTCTTTCCTATGCGTCGACGCTTGGCGTCTGCCACTACTTCGATCCTAATGATGCAGTGGTCGCTTCCGAGGGTTTCTTGCGTGTTTATCCATCCCGCCGTGGCTCCCCTGATCATCGAGAGGTCCGGGTTTGTGTCTCGACTCACGCTGTTTCCCACTCTAGTGTGGCAGTCTGTGTCGTTGATGATCGTTAGTTCGTGCATCTCGATTAGCTTGAGTAACTCTTTGCCCCTCTTCGTGTCCTTTACGTAGCCCCATTCCGTATGCGCCGAGTTGAAATCTCCCGCGACGACTATCGCGTTGTCCTTGCCGGCCATCTTGCATGCCGTTTCCATGATTTCCGCGAGGTCCTCGGTCTTGTAGCCCTTGTGTTGCGCGTACACGTTTAGCACGAATGTGCTCTTGCCTCCCTTGTTGCTAGGCACCACTTCCGTCAGAACGTTCTCTACTTCTTGCTTTGTTTCGTGATGTATGACCGTGATGTTCTTATTGACGAGCGTGGCGACCCTGGGCTTGTTCTTATCGTTGCCGTAAACGTAGTACCCACTCAGATTCGCTTCTGAATTCGGTTCTTGCAGCAAGATTAGGTGCGGTTTTTCCACTTCGTCCTGTAGATAAAATGTAAAATTGCTTCGTTTTCCTCGGTAGGCTCTGCAATTCCACTGCCATATCAGAAGCCTACCTTCCATACGGTTGCTTTGCCTCTGCTTTGGCTCCTTCGTTGCTCACGCAGCTGACATCGCTTTCGTAGCCGTCCTTTGCACATTTCCTCCTAGGCGGGCCCGCCGCCCCGTCCAGTAAACTTGCGAGCATCTGTTCAATTTTAGCGAATCTTTGCTCGAATTTGTTTTCCAGTTGCTCGAATTTGCTTTCTAGTAGCTCAAACTTGTTCTCGAATTTGTTGTCTAGTTGCTCCTTTCTTTCCTCGAGCGGACCCTTTCTTTCCTTGGGCGTCTTTTTCGGTGCCTCTGCCGGCTTCGGCTGAGTTTTCGGCTCGTCCGTTTTGTTTTCACACCGTCTTCGGAGAGTCTCCAGTTCTTTCTTGTGCTTCTCTTCTTGTCTCCAAGAGTTTCCTTCCAGTCTTTTAATGGTTTCCGCCATCTTGGCGTTTTGCTCCTCCATTTTATGGAATTGTTCCCTTTGTATCTCCATTGTTCTCTGAAATTGTTCCCTTTGTATCTCTGCCACCTTCTTTAGCTCTCTAATTGTCTCCTCCATCTCGGAAATTTTCTGCTTGTCCGATTTCTCTCCCTCTATTGTGGGGTAGTTGGCTTGCCCAGTAACCCACCTCAGCGTAGGGAAGTCTTCTATGTTGCTCTGCGCCTCCGCCCACGCCTTCTTTTTGCTGACGTCGGTCAGTGTATCAGTAGTTTTGGGCTGCACCTTTTTCGTCGGTTCTTTGTATCGCTTTTTGCACTCCTTGTCCCCGGTGGGGTGTTCCCCTTCGCAGAATGCGCATCTTGCCCTGCAATTCTCTTCGCCTTCCGCGTGCGTTCGGCCGCAATTTCGGCACCCCTTTGCGTCTGGCGTGGGGCATACGTCACTCCTGTGTCCCGGCTTCATGCAGACGAAACATACTTGCTTCACCGGCCTGTATTCCCACACGTGTGCCATTTGCCCGTATAAGCACACTTGGTTTGGCAAACGGTCCCCGCTAAAAGTGAGGACCACAACTTCCGTATCCCTGATTCTTCTGGCTTCTATTATTTCAATGTCGGCGTACGTGCCCCTTACACTGAAGTTTTCTCCCAGTTCTTCGTCTGTAAACTCTTTAGAGACTCTGTATACCACTCCTTTTACCGTGTCCTCCATGATGACTTTAGCTTTGAAGCTGTGCTTCTTCCCTTCGATCTCAAGTTCTTCGATTTCTGTCACCGCTTTCGCGATGTCTTCCCTTTTCGTGCTGACTATTATGGCGTTGGTACCTTTCAATATTCTTGTTGTGATTTCCTCATCTCGGAGGGCATGGTTTCTTCGGATGGCCTTAATTAGTGCCTTGCCTACGGATCCTTCTCTGGTGTCTCCGAGTTTCAGACCCTTTTCGGGTCTAACAGTAATTTTTATCTCGTCTCCCGGCATCGGTCCGAATCTCCTCCTTTTTGGCTTCTGCTCCTCGGTTGACCCCATGTTGTTTTTGACATCGCTGGTGGACGAGCTGACTTTCTTATCCTTTTTTCTAATAATGTAATTCCAACCCCTCTCGGGTATTCCGCCTATTCTTTTCTCGCCATCGGCGGCCGTCTCGTCCATCTCCATGCCATCCCCGCGTGGGGGTAGGCTTGTCTCTAAAATGTCGATATTGCCGGTAATATGCGACCCACTCACGTTTCCGTATTATCCTTCTTTTCCTCTCGTCCTCCTTCCTTCCGTGGTATCAGTCTTTTCCGGAAAACAGGAAAATTTTCGCGTCGTTCGGTGCGAGATGCGGAGCCTTCGTGGAAAACGTTCGTCCCCGCCGCAAACTTCTTCTTTTTTTCCTGGAGAGTGACCTGCAGCAGAAGAGGCGTCTGCCACATCGACCGGCGAGGGCGTGAGACTTCTATGACGTCATCGGGCGGAAATCCAGGGACCACTTTTTGGGACGCGGTACGCACACCAGTCGGAGACGCCTTTCAGGCACCATAGCAGTACCACCTAGAAGGTAAACAAGGCCTGCGCCTTTCCGCCGCAAACGTCATCGCAGGTGGATCCACGCTACGGCGCCTATACCTTGTGGGACCATCGTCAACAGCGCGTCTTGCAGCGTCTGACGAGCGCGACGCTAACACGCTGCGACTCTAAAGACGGGCGCTTCTGCCGCCTTACAGCGGTTCACGTCGAGCTTCAGCGCCTTTGTCGCTCGGGGGCCGGGGCGGGTGGGGAAGCCGCTAACGATGACGTCATGGGCGGGCCTTGTATATTCTGGGCGGTATCGCATCGAGGCCGGTCTGGAAGCGAGTTTTCGGCGTCCTCGGACTTCACAATCGCGTCGTAGGCGCCGCGGTCGTCTCGGAGGCCGTCTCTTGTGCGAGGCGGCAATTTCTTTCGTCCAATTTGGCCGGGCCAATCTCGAGGGCGTTGGAGTGGACCTTCGCTGGCTCCGACCGCCTAAAAGACGAGGCCTGCTCGTGACGTCATTGTAAGCGGCACACGCATCCGTCTGGGTGTCGCTGCATGCGAGTCTATGGCGTCGCGCTTGTTGTGAGACGCTGCGAGACTCGCGAGGTTCACTAATGATGACGTCTGGGGTGGAGGCCTTGTCTTTAAGGTGGTATCGCATCGACTCGCCCGAAACCACTCGCAACGAATCGACTCGGCTGAAGGTTCCTGATTGTTCGAGTCGCATACGGCGTCGCGTGCCCGGCGCTCACAATGGACGACCCCGCGCAATGCGTTGTCTGGTCAACGGCCGTTATGTGCGTCGGGCAACTCTTGTTGTTGACTTTGCGACAGGCGAGTTGCCGGACATTTCTGGTGCACTTTTGTTGTCGTTTGTGGAAGAGCGGGAGTGTTCAAGGTTGTTCGGGTGTTTGGGGTGATGGCAGACACGTTACCCCACAAAAGTTACGAAGTACCATGACTCGTTACAGATTCTCAAAAGGAACGCGTTACTTTACCTCAAGAGTAACTAATTACTTTTCTCGTTACTATGACGACCGAATACACGACTGCTTTTGTTTCGTGGTTTAGTGTTTGGTGTAGCCGTTGCACTTAAAGGGACACTGGCAGGGTATTTACGCTCGCCGAGGTTTTTAGTTGTACGTGACATATGAGAGCCCAACTACCCAGAACAGAATTTCCGGCTCGAAATTCGGTTTCTTTCCGCCCGAACACCGCCGATCGAGAAGTGGCCAGTTTGAGTCGCGCTCACTCTCTTTTCCGTGGTCAATGGCCGTTTTCTAAGGTTTCGACGCGACCACCAAATTTAATCAAAGCCGTGGGTCGTTGAGGGCACACAGTGAATACTAAAGATAGAAAAACATATGAAACCCATTTTTTTTTTGTGGTTTCCAGAAAGCTGCAAATACGTTGATTAAAAAAAAAAAAAAAGGTAGCACAGACAACCGGAAGCATTCTGTGCGTTCACTGCATAATTCTCAACATGGCGTCGTTCCGCGTATTGTGGGACTAGCGGATGGCAGCGGACGACGGGCGTTGGACCTCTACTGCAGAACTGTCGTTCACGGTACCGACGAATTCTGTCTTCCATCGAAGAGGAATTTTGAACCGATCAAAATAACTGATATTCATCCCGTACGACACGCCCGACCAGCAAGCCGATTGCACGAAGACGTCGCCGAGCCGTCGTCCCTTCTCGTGGCTGAAGACATCGCTCGCTCAAACGTGAGGCACAAAGTGCGTACTTCGAGTTGAATGCGCACGCGTACGGTTTCTTTACGAGGTGCGAATGTGGCATATGCGTGGTGCTGCCAGACTTCAAGCGGGGAGTGCATATACTGAAGGGAAATCGGCAGCAAACTTCCGACATACTGTCGACCGGCTACATTACTACGCATGAGACAGTTCCTTCAGTAGCTCAGTGGAAAGACGTCCGCTTCTCACGCAGCAAGTACGGGTTCGACCCCTGGTGTGGGTGTACCATTTCTTTTTTTTTTTTTGTCAAGCATTTTGCGATGTTTACATTTCTTTTTTTACAATTATCACACACACAAAAAAAAAAAATTTTGTGGACGATACGTCACTGGACTAAATGGTATGGGATTCCATTTTTGACACCTGCGAACTAAATGTCGTCACTTCCCACAAAATGCAAGGAGCATATGAATCGGCTAGCGTCCGCTTTCCGAGCTTCGCGTAACTGTTCTACAGGAATTGCAGCCAGCCATTGATCCCGACCGTTGATCTTTCGAAAACTTGTGCACTCTGCCGCACAATGCCACTTTCAGGTGCGGGACATGTGAAGCAGCCCTTCACGCAACATGTTGGGAGTATGTTTAGGGGTTAAAAGCGCTAAAAACGACGGACGAGCAGGAGAGAGACACACCACAGAGCGCTACTTGCAACTGGTTTAATTTTGGAAAAACAGACGTACCGGGAAACCAACAAGACACGCATCCGATTCAGTTCCAACCGCCGCTTATCCCATTTCGTACTCTTACACCGTGCATGATCGTAAAAACGATAACTCCGATTCAAACAGGGTTATCGATGGGGCACTTACACACTTACCTTCGTCACACTCGGAAATAAAAAAAAAAAAAAAAAAAAAAATAAACGCTTCCGTTATTTTTTTTGTTTTTCTATTTTTGTTTCGTGCCAAGATCACGGTGTTGTCTAAATAGGGTAAACACTCACACCTATTGCAGTGCACCGCGCGTTGGGAGTATTCTTTTCGGAGTCGATCACGGAAATTCACCACGGGCACTCACTACTAATTGCCAACACTTAAATGTACAAAACAACTCATCTTGAAGTACAAAACAGCGAGCGGAACAAACATAACTGCAAAGGAATCGCACGGCGAACGCAACGCATTTCGTCTGCGTGCGGAGGAAAAAAAAAAACCGCACGGTCGGGTGTAGTTACGTGACTTCCGCCACTCACTCTCCCCTCTCCACTTCTCCGTGCGGTGCGGAAGTTTCGGTTTCGAGCAGTTGCGTTTTTTGGCTTTATTAAAAAAAATACGTGACTCTGTAGCAAAATATTAACTGAGTAGTATTCCGACACCATAATGAATCGCCTAACAAAAAAGGGAAAAAAAAAATTGGGGGGTCTCAGTGTTCTTTGAAGCAGTAGCCTCTTCCCCAAGTTTTCATCAGTTATGTTTCCCGGCTTCTTTGAGCATACATCTCCGGCGACGCTGAAGAGTCGTTCTACCGACGTGCTCGAAGGAACGGCAGTGTTGTGCTTCAGGAAGAGCTGATGAATCTGAGATTCCCCTCTCTCTCTTTTCTCTGCTTCTAAAGTTCGAAGTTGAAAATGGGTTATGTGCCTTCCCGCGTTGGCAACCTCCGGGTGTACATTCGGTATGTACACGATTCTAGAAGGTTCAACCAACGAACCTTGATGTGCTCGCTGGGTGAAGGACATTACTAGCAATAGAGTTCAACTGGCGTGTACCCATCTGCCTTTGCCGCAATATTAAACTCAGGTTCGTATTAAAACGAGTCTGTTTGAAAGGCGTTGTACAAATTACTCCTCAAAAGTATGCAAATACCGTTACTCCTTACTTTGCTTTAAAAGTAATTAAGTACGTTACTCCTTCCTTTTTTACAAAAGGAACTATAAATAGCTATCCCTTACTGAAAAAAAGTAACTAGGTAGAAGTAACTCGTAGCTAGTTACGGGTTACGTACATGGGTGGGAGTGCTAGTGGAGTTTGGCCGCGAAGAATTTGAATGCGTCAGTTTCGACGCACGTTATTTGAATTTCATGGGAACGTTATTTCTGTTTCACCCGGAGAAGAAATTGAAATATCGTTTTGAGCCAGAATCAATGTTGAGCTGCTGGGAGGTAAGCCACAGTCTGACCGACCTTTATTAAAGTTTTAGCGTATCGTTCCAGCGCACCGATAGCGATACCCAAAAATGCGCAGAGTTGTATTGTTCCGATACCTCCGATAACGCGGTACCCGATAACGGAACGATGCATGCGCAAAAGCGTCGGCCGGAGTCACGGGTATCGTTAGGGAGTTTTAGGAGATCGTTCCGTGAACTCCGATAACGATGCCCGATACTCCGCCGACGCCTTTGCGCGTGCGTCGTATTGTTATCGGGCATCGCTATCGGAGGTATCAAAATGAACTGTACCAGAACTCTGATAACGGTACTCGATAAGGATACGTGCGTAAAGGCGTCGGCGGTGTATTGTTATCGGAGTCACCGGAAAGAGCTACTGAGAGTGTTTTAGTAAATCATTCCGATAGCTCCGATGCCGGTACCCGATAACAGGGAGTTTTCGTAGACCGCATTGCCCCCTCCGCTAAGCGTTCCGCAACGAAGAAGTAGCTACTGCGCCTGCGCGCCGATAGCCTTGACTGTGGAGTTCCCGCTATCGTAGCGGGTTGCGGAGGGCCTTGCGGGACGGTGAAAACGATCTACGAAAACTCCCTAACGACAGGATGCATGCACAGAGGCAGCGGCGGAGTATCGTGTTTGCGGGGTCGTCGGAATCAAGAACTCTCTACTATTATCGGAGCCCGAAACGGATCCGATAGGTCGCAGGAGCCTTTAGCCGTCGTTCGCTCGGGCCTCGGCTCCTTTCATCGGTCGCATGCCGCGTCGTCTCTGTACGACGACGAAATCGTGCGCCGGGCGGTGACTGCATGGGAGGGACGCCCGTCGAGACTTGAGGCTGCACTTCTCGTGAACGCGGTCGCGTCTGCTAAGGCCCGCTCCCCCCCTTCCCAAACATCATCATTGGTGGATCCACGCCGAGAGCATGCGTCGGCGTCGTCGCCAGCGCGCGTCTCGTCACGTCTTGCAATGAGCGCGACGCTCGCACGCGACGACGCCAAGACAGACGCGTCTACCGCTTTGCTCTCGTCGAGCTTCAGCGTGTCTTGGGGCGGGGATCCACCAACGATGACGTCATGCGCAGGCCTTGTCTTGGAGGTGACATTGGCGTGTGTGCGTGCTCCAAATTCTTGAACCGTTCGTATACGCTGAATTCGGTTTGGAGCAGATATTTCTGGCGCTCCCATACGGTCACGCTATACACCGGGATTGCCGCAGTTGTCCGACGTGGTACTGTTTACGGGCAACGCTGACAGAGGCAGCTTCGCGCGCAGTACACCGTCCGCGGCATGCATGCGCCGGTGTCACAGTCATCTATCCTCTGCAGGAAGCGAAAGTATGCCGGAGAGGGGTCCATATCACAAGAGCGAATGACATTTTAGCGAACGGCGACATTTGAGCGAATGGTCGTTTTAGCGAAAAACGGGGGCGCGCGTTAACCCATCCGTCGCGCTGCGCTTTACGCCGCTTCGCGGCGACAGTCTGCGGCAACTCATTACAAAAATATGAACTCACTTGGCCCACCCGAAAACGCCGCTTCGCGGCGTCCGACTATTCGCTAAAGTGTCATTCGATGAAACGTGGGCGTTCGCTAAAACGTCATTCGATCAAGTGAGTGCCTCCCGCCGGAGAGTCGGTTAGGAAACACACATATAACCTAGACCCCGAAACAACGGACGGGGTCTTGTCCCTTGGTTTTATTTCTCCTTCTCTCGGGGTTTAGATTAGGACATATCTATCCTCTCGTCTCGCTGGCGTCTGCGCATGCGCAGTGGGGGACCGACTCGAAATCGGTCGTCGGAAGCGCTACCCCGAAGCATGATGCGCATCGGCTGTTTTCAAAGAAGCGCTCGCACGTAAGACCTTTGCAGAAGTCGGGTTCTGCGAGCTGCCATCTTTGTCTGCTGAGCTGTGGGACGCCTTCCGAGCATGCGTCCACATCTCCGTGACTCAGCATTTTACGCCCGGGTGATAAGCTATGGAAAGGTCTATACTCGCGGTCAGCTTTCTGTGGCAATGCAGTCAATGCTATGGGAGAGTGTGCACCAACCGCCCTATACGCGCTTTCCTCCTCTCTTCGGATTGCCACAGAAAGTTGACCCGCCGACTTTCCGAAATGGTCTTCTTCTCTCGCTTTGTATCACTTTTACTCGACTTGCGTTGCACATGAGCAGTTTTCGAGGAGGCGCCTTCGCAACGCTCAGTATCGCTCGGTTGGGAGACCGCTCGCCCACATCCTCTCTCGGCACCCAAGGCGCGTCCACAATGACGGCGCCTCGTCCGCGGTCGTGTTGTCTCCAAAGCGGAACCATGCACTGGAACCGAGACCGTCGATATCGTATCGGAGCTGGGATGATCGATCGTTACAACTCTTTGTTCTAGTATAGTATCTGTGACGGCCTTCGGATTCGCGTCTTCTTCAATCAGACGTCCGCAAAAAAGAAAGTGGGTCTGTGTGTGTCTGTCGCCGCGAATGGAGCTTCCACGGTCCGCTGCTTTTGGACGTCCTCCGAGAGGCGCCAATGTAATGAATGCCTCGGGGAAGGTGTACCGCGTAACGGGTGTTGGGCAAGCAAGGTGGATCCGCGTCGACCTTGTGTTCTCCGTTCGTGGCGTATACCTGGCGTTACGTGAGGCGTTGGCGGTGCTTTCCGGGCGATTGGGCGCCAGCGGGCGGCATTTCTCCCTACCGTCATTACCGGAGGGCGTGGGTAGGCGGGCGAGTGTGCCTGGATCTCGGAGTGTTTCCAACTGCTCAGTGGGGGGTCACGTGGTTTGTGGCGAGGTAGTGGTGGAAGCGTCGATCATCCGCCTGCGTCTCCGCCTGTCCGCCCGCTGGCTTTCTCACCGCTGGACTCGTGTATGGAACGAGTACAGAACCCTAGTAAAAAAAAGTCCGGCTGTTCGCGGAGCATTACTAATGTTCCCCTTTATGTGGATAAATAAGATGGATGTAGGGGAATTTCAGATTACATATATGGGTTATCTTTTTAAGACGTTCGGAACGCCAAAAGCATCGCTTTTTCTTCCGACAACCGAATCTTGTAAGGACTACTTCACGCCGCGTATGAACAAAGCGCAAAACTTGCTTTTTTCTTGAGGTGAAAACGGGTATAGTTCCGTTGTTTTTTTTTCTTAACGAAGCAACGACTTCGTTACTTTTCTAGAGAAGCAACGTGTTTGCGTTAGTTTGAGTAACGAGTATTGAGTTACTTCTGGAGAGGAACGTGTACAACCCGAGCTACCCTATTTGGTTTTTACCCCAGCTTGCCAACCGTGAGTTTCACAAAAAAAAAAAAAATCTTATGAATGGGGTAAGAAACTAGGCATTATTAAGGACAAAATGTTAAAAGGCAGCTACTGCTTCAGGAAAATTAAAAAAAAACAAAAACATTTAGGGCGACAAGAAAGTAGCGCATTACTTTTGAACTGAATTGTGACGCGTTCATTTTGAATCTCGGCAACCGCTACTTTTTCGCGTAACGTTATTTCGTTAGTTCTCTTCAGCAACTCGTACACGTCTGCTCATCGCGCTTGACAATGCCACAGACGCGCACTTGCTTCACGTGACTTCGAAGAGTTCTTAAACGGTCGGAGGAGCGTTTGTCCGCGCTGCGGGTGAAGCCAGCTGCCCGTTGGCGACACGTTTGTCGCCTGTTGGCGCGTCGTTGCGTCTTGGGCGGTCTCGCCCGATTGCGTCGGATCGGGCTGCGCAGGGGCTTTCATCGGAGGCGCGCCGTCTCTTCCGAAGAAGTTGCTGGCTGTTGGTAAATCGACTCGAGGTGGAACGAGCTTTGCATGATTTGCTCGTCTGTAGGCGGCTCGAACGGTCGTTTTGAGACGGTTGCCGGTAGCGCCTCTCTTTTATTGGTCTTTCGAAGCACTCGCCTTACGCCAGGGAGAAATCAGTTTGCTTCGTGTTAGTCTCCCGGACACAGTTTTCTCGAACGAGCTGACCTTCTAGCAGATGTTCTCGCGGACGTTGTAGCGGACATTGCAGCGCGTTATAGGGACTATATATAGCGCATGGTATGTCCCAGGTTATGGCGGACAGCAAACGTTCTACCAGACCGTTCTAGCGCATCATGAGAGGACGTCTTAGCGGACATTGTAGCGGACGTTCTAGCAGACGTTACAGCGGACATTGGCGTTATAGCAGACAACCAGCAGACACCTCCGGTGTCGGAACGGTCTCTGCTGTATGCGGAGCGTAGAAGTTCGTCTGCTTTCGATGCGATGATTTCAGAACGCCAAGCTCTTATATTGACTGATTGAAAAAAAAAAAAAAAAGAAGATAGGTGGTAGATTTTAAGGTATCTAGCATCGAGGTCTTCCCACTATCCTTTCGATCAAAGGCACTTAGAGCTCGGCGTCGTTCTGATGTCACCGCAACTCCCGCGCAAGAAGAAGACGACTTGCTCTCCGCTGAAGATCCCATGCATGCGTGGCGAAATTGACTATTCACTGATATTGACTATTCACTGATTGCCAGCTGCGCGCGCGCGGCAATATACAGGAGGGACGGTTACTCGTTACCACCGCTCTCTTATTCCGCTGTTTACGTAAGGCCACTACGAGGTTTTGACACTTTGAGTGCTTCCGGTCGAAGTCATGCACGCTGACGTTTCGACTCCCCGGCATATCCCAGCTGGTCCAGTGTCCGATTCACGTTTGGGCAACGCTGCTTACGTTTAGCGGCGAGGGCCGGTGGCGAGTCTTCCAAGGACCAACGGCACACGCGTAGGGTCGCACCATCGTGGGACAACCTGTTTTTTTTTTGTTTTTTTTTCTTGGACGCGTATAGAGCTCGCTGCTTTTGTGAGCTAACACGCTCGTTTGTAAACAAATTATAAAATCGAATTAGGTGTCATCTCTGTTTTCGCTGCAATAATTTAAAGTTAATATTTTTCTTAATTTATTTTTTATTTAGACGAGTGTTATAGCGTTTTATGCAGGGTGTTTTTATTTCTCGTTTTAAAACAGTCGCGGAAGCTGCATTATATGCGGTCTGTGCAGATGAGATATACGGCGATGGGGACACAATATAGGGGGATAATCGTCGCCAGAAGTCAGATAATGCTCTAGCATTTCTTCAGTAATTTTTAATTGTCAGCAAGAAAGATAATATTGTTTTCTTTCTCGCCGACGAGTCTGTTTTACCTAAAGACATGCTACAGGGACCCACACTGTCGATTCCTGTTTTGACGACATTAGGTTTGGGTAAACGTCGGCTCATAGAGAAATTTCGTTTTTTTCTCGGTTACCCTTCGATCCAGACAGCGTCATGTTCTCAAACTTTCTCCTCCTATCCCAACCTTCAGCGTCACATTCTGACGAAGGTCGAGCTTTCTGCTCGGGCCCAAAAACACTGCTCTTTTTTTTTCTTTTTTTTTTTTATCGGGAACTTTCTGTCACCCCAAAGCAAAGCGTAATGGCTGGCTCTATGTCGCAATTTTACTTGCGATTTCGCAGCTACGACGTCGCTCGTGCGACCAAAAAAAAGGGGAAGGAAAAAAGAGTAAGTGGAAGCTGCTTCGCTCCTGTCGCACCTGCCAAATCGCTGCCAAAATTCCACCATATAATAAAATCGTGCTTCGTTTATTATGCATATAAAAAAAGTGAGACTTCTGACGCAGTAGCGAGTCATATGCTATATAAAACGGGGTTCATATAATTGCGGAGTTTTGTTTGTTTTCTTCTGGGAATAAGCATACATTTGGCGCATGTCGCAGGCCTCATGCTTAGTGGCGCAGTCGAATCCGGTGCGCAGGGATGCTTTCGGCTGCCTACTCGCGAGTGCAGGGAATTCTTACGAGGAATTCGTTGCCGAGCAATTTCCGAAGAGAGTGCGTCCCAGTGCGAAGCAAAAGGGCGCCAGGACGCACCACATTTAAACCAAAAAAAGAAAAAAAAGATCACGCTGCTACGGCATAATTCGAAGCCCATATGGAAATTACGAGAGCTTTGACTTAAATGATTCCACTTTGTGTTTTATTGGAAAGTTCCCTGTGACTTCTGCTGAAGGTGACTGAAGCCGAGAGCTTGTCGAGCCGTCTATCGCGGCTTTTATTCTCGGCCCCATCATTAACTGTAATAGAAATGAAAATAAAGTTCGTTTATTTATTTATAAGCTAATTATGTTACTGAGATTAGTTATAGTTTCAGCGCGCTAAATACTTATTGCGCCCCGGGGAAATTTTTGTAATTGTAGCTGCAGGATGAGTGGTAACTCGAGTACTCTATTGATTATTGGCTTTGACTGTGAGCGTAAGTGCTGCACGTTGCCACTTGCTCGGACTCTGCCCTGAGCGTGCATGGCCCTAAATGGAACCGCTTCACGGTCTCTTCCGGGTTGACAGCTGAACTGTTGACCAGCAATCGCGACACACGTCGATGTCGTGAGATGTGCATTGGGGGAGCTAAAAGCAACCGCGGACTTTATTTCTTACCATATATGTGTAGCCGCTGAGGGTACAAGGGGTGTCTCGGTTCCCAGCCTCTAGCAGGCGCGCCTTCCGCCGTGCTTTGGATGCGCGTGCACGCTCCGAGCTCGCGAGAAGCGTCGTCGAAGGTAATTGAAACACTCAACGAGATGTTCTCTCTCTTGTGGTTCCTGCCTCTGACGTCACGACCGAGATTACTTAGTTTCAAAGTACTGCCAGTCCCTACTGAAATTTTCGCAAATGTCAAGACTTAAAAAAAAAAAAATAATAATAATACAAACGAGGCAAACACAGGAATCGCTAATATCAATGCATACATTGACAAAGTTATTTTGTCAATTTATAAATTGGTATAGTCAGCGTTCGAACGCGTTCGAAGAGTGTAGCCATGGAGACAAAGGCAGGCAGCTAAATTGCCTCTCCCCTCTAGCCGTTCCAAGGAGAGCTCGGTGTTCTGTCATGTCCGCGCTCTCTCATTTACCTTCCCTCAATTTCTCGCCGTATTGTCGGTATTTAACCAAATCGGAGGTGAAAAAAAAAAAAAAAAATTAACGGGCCCTTGAGAGGGTTTTTTTCTCTTGAGAATAACCGCCGACTACGACTACGAGTCCACCGAGGCCGTCAAAGAATGCAAGCTTCAGAAAGGACGGCGCAGCCAGACGTGCGTGCCCCTGCCAGACGTGGTACGGGACTCGATCGATCCAAGTCTTTATTGGCCCACGAGGACTCGGAGGCGACCCGGGTAGCCTTTCCTAGTTTTTCTACATTCTTTTCCCCCCTTACCCCGGAATGGAAGTGCAAGAATAGGCCGTATATCTTCCCAGGGTAAAGAAAAGACTCGTCGGAATGAACGGCGTACTCCGCTGCGCTTTTCCTTTCTTCTTCTTTTTTACGAGAATTTGACATAAAGATTTATAATAATTCTGTGCGTCTATCGAATGTTGCGCACGAGTATAACCTATAAACAAATATCACGATTTGTTTTTTCTTGCCAGCCCGGTTTTTTTTGGCGTTTGTGTCCAGATTTGAAACATTTGGGACTCTGTGCCGCAGCAGCGGTAACCTTGGAATTTCCAAGACTTTTGGTAGGCTTGGAATACGCAAGTTTGGCCAAGCCACGGCGGGGGAAGGCTGGTAGCTACAATTGTTTTATTGACGAGTCGGGGAATCGGAGAAATTGGAGGCTCCATAATGATATTTTTTTATTTGTTTTTCGCACGCGGGGAGATAGTAATTTATTCGCGAGGTATACTCCTTGCGATGCGATTAAGATGAACACGAGATAAATAAAAGTGGAAGAGCGCGAACGGGCTGGTGTAAATTGAACGTGTATTACGAAGGAAGCTCAAGAGGGCGAGAGAAGGACTGCACGAACACGAAGTATCATACGCAACTTTGTTTGTGACTTCGTGTTTGTTCTGTCCTTCGTTTGCCTCGGTCGTACGTTCTTCGTAACTGTACATTTAACACCACATCGGCGTTTTTTTTTTTTTTTAATGTTATTCATACACTCTATTCATACACGTTTAGGCACATCTGCTCCAAGAACAAATTAGTCGTTAGTTATTTACGCGACAGGAATCTGGTCTGCCATAGTATGGCGCCGTTGTACACCCACTGTAGAGGAGTATTTTAGCCAGTGCAGTATGACTGCTAGCCTGGGGTCTTTAACATGCACCACGCAGTAGTGACACAGGACCGCATCCAAATAGAAACGGGCAGGGGTGGGGATTGAACCCAGAATTCATGAGTTCTGCAGCGCGAGCTTTCGCTCCACGTGCTCCGAGCTGTGACTGGCTAACGCACACCTCCACCGACCCCTTATCTCCTGTTCATAGTAGTCTCGTTGAGATCAATAACAACCTTTCTGCTGTGGGAGAAAGACGAAGAAACCTTGCGATCGCGTGGTCGTCTTAACTGTTTTGCGAATCTATCCAGACACCAGATACATTGTTTTGTTTTTTTTCTAATTCGAATATGAGAATTTTGCCGAAATTGTCTGGATTCTGTCTGTGCTGAGGCTTTTGCGTTTTGCTTTTGCTTTTGGCGGCGGCGAACAAATCTGCCTCGGGCGCTCGCTGTTGATGTCGGTAGTGTCGTGCCGGGGATGTGTTGACGGGGCGGGACGCAGCGTGGGCTCGTTTCCCCCCTGGGCCGCTCTTCTCAAGGCCGTCTGACGAATGCTCGGAATTGATGATGGGACGAAGATGCACGCGCTGCGCGTGGGTGACAGCTATTCTTGCCTCATGTGTGCTTGTATACAGAGTATACGTCACTTTTCTCGAACGTTCGACCGAGTTTACGATGGTTTCGTTCGATCGATTCCACCTATCTTTTTCTAAAAAAAATTTGTTGAGAGCGCTTTTTTTTTTTTTTTTTTTTAATGATATAGGGAGGGGGTAACCTGCCTGCGACGTATAACTTAGATGCAGCTTGGTACTGGGTCTGGAGCCCACGTAACGGACGACCAGACCCGTCAAGCTGCTTTCAGGGGATTTCTTTTGTCTAGGAGACCTTTTCAGTGCATGTCTGGAAAAATGAAGCTTCGAGTTTGAATTTGAGTTGGTTCAATCCGGTAGAACTAACTCAAATTGGCCTTAAAAACATCGCGGGCTAATCGCGTTCCCATTGTTCGTGATAGTACGCCGTTTGGAACAGTTAGCGCAAACACGATATCCGCTCTTTCCACCATTCTGGAGCAGCGCATTTCGCGGCGCTCGTATTTTTGATTACAAGCTTTCAGCTGCAAAAGAAATATGGAAAAAAACGGAGATTGGGTGATCGGTCGCCGTCCATGTTAGCATACGTACTCGAAGCGCGTGGAGCCGCGCCACTGGAGCGAAACCTCGCGCTGCAGAACCCAGGGACCTGCATGGGTTCGATCCCCACCCCTGCCTCCTTCCATCTGGATGAGCATCGGATCGATTTGGTAACGGCGTGCGTAAATAATCGCTACTGATTGATGCGCATGAAAGATTACAGGTTAGCAGTTGGACTGCACTGGCTAACTTTCTCATCGGAGGCATCCCTTTAGGCAGACTACGTATGGTAAGGTGGGGCAAAATGACAGACATTTGCAAATTGATGTTGTATTTCTTTTTTTTTATGGCGAATCGAGAGAAAAGAACAACCAAAATCTTCTTTGGCGCCTTGGCATTGCGGTCAGTAAAAATGACTAGATTCGAGTTAGCAGAACTACGCGATATTTATTGATAATAAAAGATCACAAAAATGTCTAATTTTGCCCGACCTCCGGGGCAGAACGAGAGTGGGGCAAAATGAGGCACCCCTTCAATAAACAAAGACAGCCGAGTTCTCGGGGCCCCAATGAGGTAGAGGGGTTGAGGGCGATAAACTGGTTCACCAGGCGAAAGTGACCCCGACTTGGCTGCCGCCATGTTGTACAATTTTGACCACTAGACACGTGATCGTACCAAGTCCTGAGGCTTTTTCGCAAAACTGAGCCGAGATTTGTATAGGGATCGCTGTAAAAACGTGATAAACTATATTTTTTCAATACTGTTAGCCCGAGAGATCAGTGTCTAGCTCCGATCAAAACCCAAAATACAGCACCGCGGCCGACGGCATCTAGCGGAGGCATTGCGAAGCTCCCCGAGTTTTGTCGTCGGTACTGTTTTTAAAGATCAATAAGCAATTATTTGCGCGCAGTACTTCATCTAGACGTAAAACTATAAAGTAACGTGGCTAGTGGTCAAGAATGTGCAACATGGCGGCGGTCAGTTGGGGGTCATTTTCAGCTGCCAGTTTATCGCTCTAAGGCCCCCCACGGACTCTTTGTGGACCTGAACGCCGTGCATTAGATTCAAACAAAACTGGATGGTCTTTTTTTTTTTTTTTTTGGTCCGTACTTCTGTGCACAGCCACACTAGCTGGCGTTCGTCGCGTGGTTTGCAGAACGCCTCCGTTTTATATTCATTGAACGAAGAGTGCCCAGACTATCTATAATCTTCCTCCTCAGTTTCATTTGTTTCACAGTAGGTGTAAACTACCCTTTGCACATCCTTGTACGTGATACGGTACTTCTCTTCTTGATTTTTTTTTTTTTTTTTTTTGCTATAAAGACTTTGTCGTTCGGATCTGAATTTACTTTTTCGGAGCACTTACTCTTTACGTGCCTCGAATTAATTTTCTTGCACGCGCTTGGCTGTGCATCCTTAGGTAGCCCGTAGGTTTTGACTCCAGCGCGAATAGACTGACGCGGTTGATGCACACGTTCAGGTGCTTTCTACTTGTCATTTTTGCACCATGAAACCCTTACTTTTTTGTATTGTTTTGTTTTTTGTACGTCCGGACTATTTTAAACAGTAAGGCAAAAAAAGAAAAGAAAAAAGAAAAAGATATATCTTTGAAACAAGCATTCAACCCGCCCAAAAATCAGGTTACGCCTGTTGATGGCGAAATTGTAGCGTTTTGGCCCTTGCGTATACTCTCACTTAGAAAATGTTGTAGTCATAACAATAAAGACCTAGAACGATAACATTCTATCCATATTTAGTTATGAAAGCAGATACTGTTTTGTTTTTCAAACTCACTTGCACGGAGGGGCGGATCCAGAACTCCGTTTTTTTTTTGTGTGTTTTTTTTTTTTTTGGGGGGGGGGCGCCCCCGTCGCCCCCCCCCCCCCCTCCCCCTTTTGGATCCGCCCCTGGTTGCACGTTTTCAGAAGGCAAGTGCAGGATATTTCACCACATTTTGATCGTTCGTCAACCCATGAACAATAACTGCAAAATTTTTTCTTCAGCGTTTTTCCACTAATTGTAGCAGATAAAGCGGACAAGAGCTGGCACATGTCGGCGAAGTATTAAATAAATTGCGTCGCAAGATTCGAATATAGATGGCGCTAAACTCAAAGTGTCGCATTTTCCCCCGGTATCTCATGTTTCCCCGCCTCACCCAACCTTCCCGCTGTCGAAATATTCGTACACGTATGAGTTTTTGTTTGCGCTAACTATGTCAAGCTCTGCACGTTAAAGACGCCGGATTAGCAACAGCCCCATTACGAAGAAATAACCACTGTAAATAACGATCGTCACTCCCTCAAATAGCAACTGTAATACGTTACTAGTTACACAACAACAAAAGTTAAAAAAAAAAAAAGATGGTGAGTACGAACGTCATTAAAACCGGAGACTATGAGGAAGGACAGGAAAGACGCGGAAGAAAAAGCTGTGCACGCGTGTCATTATATATATATATATATATATATATATATATATATATATATATATATATATATATATATATATAAAACTGAGAAGAAAAAACCCTTAGTGAAAACAGCAACAACGGACGATTTAATCTTCAACGTTTCGGCCGGAGTCCGGCCTTCGTCAGGAAGCTATATCAGAATATATATATATATATAAAGAGTAGAATCTTGAACGCGGGGAAAAAACTTCGGTAAATGAAAACGTCGCCAGAAAACAACTAGGAAAGTTAAAACTTTATTTCCCAAGCGTTTCGCCGGGAGGACCCGGCTTCGTCAGCGGTTCGTCGCACAGCAAAATTTCACTCGCGAAGTAAGCTTAGCAGACGTAAGCTCTGGTGACATAATGCCACGTAAGCAAACAGAACCGGCCTTTACGGTGAAGCAGATTATAAATAATATCGAAACGTTGTCTCTTCCTCCCGAATCTTTTGTTTTCCTTCCTTTCCATCGTGGTAAACTAAATGCCGTTTCTCGGTACTCGGTCGAACGCGTCACGGGGACTTGTCACTTGTTCTTTGTTCGCAAGAAATGTCGTCTCTCAGCCACTCTTATACAAAGGAACGGTGTACATTAACACAAGCTAGCAATCCCCGTGGTAATGTTTTTTTTTCTTTCTCTCGCAATTGGAAGACTGCCATCAAAATTAATGCTACGGTGGGATTTGCTCATTCGGGGCACAAAACTCATGGGGTAAAATTTTGGTGTCCCCTAGTGCCCGCCCTGAGCCTAATTACTCGTGTCGTGTTCGCGCTATGTTGCGCAGCGACAAGAATAGTTGCCACACGCGCTGCGGTGTCGCGATTTTTCATATTTCCGAGCGGGCAGTTACCGAAGGGATTTATAATTCCCCGTCTGTGTTTCGATTTGCGCCTCTTTTTGATGCATCAATGTCAATTGTTTTTATATTGTTTCTGATAATCTTAGACGTATTTTTGCGCTCTTGTACCACCGTGCCTTTTTTTTTTTCTGTTTCCCTGAGACAAAATAAATAATGGTTTTTAGTGCGCAAGGTGGAAAAGATGCATAGGATAATAAATTGAGTTCCACCTGACATTGAGCTTTAGGCGTGAGTCGCGATGATTAACGTATGATCTCGTTTTTTCAGTGGCTACGATCAAATGTTTGTGCTCTAAGGTTAGCTCCGTTGGTGGAGGTCCCGGGATCGAATCCCGGACCGGGCGGATGTTTTTCCAGCGGCCACCAGTCGCCAGGGTGCGAGTTGCGCTCCATTTCGGGCGGAAGTCAATTTATTCTCGCACGAACAAAGTAACGCGACAAAACTGTAACCCTTTGTTCACTTGACAGCTTCGTTGATGCGATTACTTCTGTCGCGAGATATAGTGCTCGTTGTGAGTACCATACGACATGCTATAGAAATAGAACTAACATATATACCTGCTGTGGCCGACATACGTGAACCACAGTATCTTTAAATGAACACAATAAGTGATCTTCCGTCCGTTGTCTGTGAAGGTGCGTGGGGCGACCCCATGGGACGCCAGTGTCCGGCGTCTGTCCGGCGGGGTCGGGCTCGCTTCCGCGGTTCTCGCCCTCTGGCGCGCGACGGGGTCAACGCTCCGGCGGCCCTCTTCCCGGTGCACGCGCATTATCGTCATCAGGAGCGCGTGCTCGGATAAACAATGGCGCCGGACGGACGCGTCCAGGAAGACGACCCCGGCTTTCAAATTGCTCGGCGATGGACGAGGCGGTGCGTCCGGTGCACCGCTACTGCGAGACAAAGCCCAGCTCCGCTGTCGCTTTCAAGCTTATAAGAACCCCCATCACTCTCCTCTCTCTCTCTCTCAAAAAAGGGAAAACAGTCATTCGTCACGTTGATAATGAGGTACAACACCGTGGGGTCCGTCTTTATTTTATTATATATATAAATATATATACAGAAGAAAACGCACTTGAGACGGTTTTTGAAGTCTCGAAAAAGGTCTGACTCGGGCCGAAACGTCGACCAACTTCACGAATATTATGTTTTAAAAACTCCAACAACCGTCTCAAGTGCGTTTTCTTCCGTATATACTTTTCGGCATCCTGCGCTACGTTTTCTCTCTCTCTCTCTTTCTATATATATATATATCAGGGTGTCGAACCGGAACCGAACCGAACCGAAAACCGGAACCGAACCGGTATTTTTTCCGGAACTGAACCCGAACCCGAACCGTTATATTGTTATCGCGATGAACCCGAACCGGAACTGAACCGGAAAAAAAATAACGGTTACCGGCTCATGTCAAAACGGTTCGGCCACGCTCTGTTGACAATGAATGTGCTATCAATGCCATTTGTTTTTTAAGTGCCGTCAACTGACACACACCTCGCTTACATATTTTTCTTCTCCACTCAGTCTTAGGAATATAAACGCTGCATCCATGAATCTTGACCATGGAGAATAGAAGGGTAGGAGAGGGCATGACGTCGGCCGCGTAGCCTCCACAAGCCAAGCTCCCTTGGCGCCTCGCCTCTTTCTCATTTTCCTCCTTACTCTCCTCACTTACCATGCCAACGTGACCACACCACGTGACCGTAGCTAGCATTTGTCTTGCTATGGGGCACTAGAATACACCACAGTCTAGACTTCGATCTGATAGAACCTACCGGACGGGGCGCGCGCAAGCCTGCAAGGAGTCCTTCTACAATCAACCATCCATCTCACACGTGACATGTCACGCGCACCAATCGCCAGAGAGATCTGCGGTCACGCTGGGCACAAAATCGTTTAAACTTTTTATGACTAGGCTTCACCAATATTGCAACGTGCCCCCTCCTAGTACTTCTAACCTCCTTGATCTTGACATAGGAACCAGTATTGCGCTGGTCGCGGCTTGCACGAAAGAAAAAAAATTGGAAGGCTGTGCAAAAAAAAAAAAAAAAAAATCGCGTCACGGGATTTCATTTTCCTACAATCTCGTAAATCCTAAACGCTGCTGTGTGCTCATTTCATAACACGTTTCTAGAACGCGCGAGTTCTTGAAGCTTGCTTCCGTCGGAATGAGAAAGGAAAAGGCTGTGGAGTTTAATAATAATGCATCCGGTTTCGTATAGGCACTTAGAAGCTAACATATTTGTGAGACAGCGAACTCTTCTATTTTAATATTTATCCTATTACGTCCTTCTGGCGTTGCGTTCGGTGAAGTGTTTTTCATATTCCGTATCTTGTTTAATGAAAACTTCTTTAAGGGTCTCATTTGAGTTACCAAAGGCTAGTTCAAATAAAGAAAGCTGTATTTTCTCCCCACTGTTCCTTCAATTGCTTACACGCCGAGGTGGCGGGATAGTTAGCGAGTTCTACTTGTAGTGAGTTTGTAAGGAGGTCGCGGATTTTACAGCTACTGCGTCGGACCCAATTAGATGAAGTCCGAATGCGTAAACGTCGGTGAAGTAACCTTTGAGTGCACATAAAGAAACCATTCCTGGTAGAAATCCCTGAGCCTTACACTACGATGTATCCCGTTTCGTACGTGCTGATTTCAGATGTTTTATTTGTAATTTATTTTGATGTTGCAAATTGTCATTTATAATTTCCGAACCGGTTCGCGAACCGGTTCGCGGATCGAATTAATCGAACCGGAACTGAACCGGAACAAAATAAATTTACCTGAACCTGAACCGTAACCGAACCCGTATTTTTTTCGGTTCGACACACTGATATATATATATATATATATATATATATATATATATATATATATATATATATATATATATATATGGCATTCTGTAGAAATTTTGCCCACATTTTAATGACTCTTTTAACTTCCTATCCAGTCACGTCGTATCGACGATTTTCTGTAGACCTTCTATAGACTTTCAACCGAAGTCCATAGAGCACAGACGATGGACGTGCTCTAGAATTTCTATCACCGCGTGTCAATAGACTTTGTGTCACCATATTTCTATGGAATTTATATAGAGTAGAATCGATAGAATAAGAAGAAGCAGTGCGGAGAAGCAACATTATACTGCAGTTGGATCTTCTTTGCGGATGCCGCTTTTTTTTAGTGTGTCAAATAATTATCGCCTCTTGCAATGCTTTATAGTTTTAGATGTAGTTTTATCAAGCATTATAAACCATATTTTGGTATAAATTACGTGAAAAAAAAAAAAAAAAAGAAAATCCAGCATACTTGTACTTTTTTTATTTTCTGGAGTGGTCTTCGTTCAAGTGACTGCCTAGTGTTATGAGTGCTCCTTTGCGTGTGTAATTGTGATGTCTGCGTATGTGCACACGGCAAGTGGCGAGTGCATGTTTCCATGGATGTATCGTGACAAATCTAATATTATTATTCCAAATTAATTTTTTTTTTCGCCAAATTTTGTTGTTGTTGGTGGTGGTGGTGGTGTTAGAAAGGGGAAAGAAGCGGTGTTAAAATCTTTGTTTTCTATACAATTTCTATCCAATCCCTATACACTAAGTTCCGTAAAAAGAAAAGGCGGCCAAAAACCTATGGACAGTGGATTGAAAAGTGGATGCATTTTCTTTAGAAATATCGCGTATTTTCATGCACGCGCATCTCTGAAAAAACTGCACGTAAATTTTGTTGCGTTTTCTTTTCGGACCTTCTCCTTCCACCCCTCACAGCGCACGCTCGGAACTGACTCCCTTTTTATCGTCTGCCGAGAACGGCCAATCTCGAATGGCGTGACATGCACGCGATGCTCAGCAGCACCGAAGGTGTCGTCAGCCAACACTCAACAGGAACAGTCGCGCTTGTCGTTCCTGTTTTCAATCCGTCGCCTCTCATTAGGGAGTTTTCGTAGATCGTTTTCGCCGTCCCGCAAGGCCCTCCGCAACCCGCTACGATAGCGGGAACTCCACAGTCAAGGCTATCGGCGCGCAGGCGCAGTAGCAACTTCTTCGTTGCGGAACGCTTAGCGGAGGGGGCAACGCGGTCTACGAAAACTCCCTATTAGTGCGTCGATCCGCAGACTACAGCTGTTTTGTTCGGGATGTGCGCCGTTCCGGGTTTGGGTGGACACGCTTCAAGGTCGGCCGGGCCCCGAGGACGTCGGTGGGGGGCTCGGCCCGCCTCCGTTGCAGCGCCAGTCGACAAAGAGCGGACGTTGCGGTCGCCTCGGGCCAATCAGAACGACGGAGCAAAACACGTGACAGCTTTCCGTAGGAGGACTCCGACCGCTCCTTCGCTCCTCGCTTCGACGCTCTGGTCGGCTGGCTGACCGAGCTGTGGCCTCTTGCCAAGTTAGGCCGAAACGGAGTATATTGCTGCGAGCTACGCGTTTAGACGGCGCGTGATACCTGGGAGAAAACTCGAGCGTGGGCCGGAGCTTGTCGGCTGAGCTCGCCACTGCGTGCGCCTGAATTCAGGGGCCCAGCTGGATTCAGGTAGGAAATCGTGAGGTGCCGTGGGACGTATACCTTCAAGGCCCTGCAGTTTGTTTTGTCCACCCCGAGTTCGACGAAGGAAAGCAGCGAGGAGACGCGATAAGACTGAAGGCGACCCGCTGGACGGCACGCGAAATGAGTTTTGCCGAACAAGAACATTCTGTAGTCAAAGAACAGGCGATAGAAACCTGATATCCCGTGGTCGTCGATTTATTTATACAGGGTATTTCTGCGAAAGCTTTAAAGAATTCTTAAACAATATATGCTGTTCGAGATAAAAAGGAAACTCTTTGCGGGAACAAACTACTAGTCTTGGCAGACGTCAAGGATCGCAAAAACAGACTAATTAGCGAGATAATTAACTAAAGTTTTCTAATGACTCGTTTAATTAGTGAAAATAAACATATGGTTCCACTGAGAAACTTGCCAAGCATCATCGAAAGCCACTAAATCAACCCTTCTTTAGAAGTATATAAGGCAGGGGCATCATTTTACGGCGTTCTGACGAAACGCTCAGTTTGGACGCATTTCTAGGTTTCTGTTTGTTATCGGAGCGCATCGCCCGCGGTCCTGCTCCCCGGTGATTGAGGCGCGAAGCCAACGCCTCGCCTCCCTCGTAGGATGGAGGAAACTATGGCGCACGTGTGTTACGCGTCTCGGCCAGGCTCACTTGTTTCGACTGACAACCCGTCGATGGTAGAGTTTTTGACGCGGTCCTCCCCAAGCTCGCATTCCTTGCAGGCTGCATAACGCGTCGTTTGTCAACAAGGGCGCCCACAGGTGCTGTGGACAGCACGCATGCGCGATAATTCGTTTCTGCGAGTGCGAAGCATCTGCGCGTATGAACGCTTTACAGGTAACAACCGCCATTGCTGACTTTCTCTTCTCTTAGCGGGATGCCGAGCCACTGAAGGGGGTACTGACGAGCCACCACAAAGGCCAATGGCTGGGTGAAGGGCACAGTATAGAGTATCATATGGAATAACGTGGTGGTCATGGGCGTACCAACCGGGGGGGCAAGGGGGGCACTTGCCCCCCCAGTTCTCATAGTGGGGGGGCAAGGCATGCGTTTTGCCCCCCCTGAAACGGCCGCCACTGGGCAGAGCAGACACAGGCCGGCGGCGCCCAAGGAATACCAAGGGCACTGCCCCCCGAGTCGCGCGGGCATATTTTTAACGCCCAGGCAATACAAACCCTAGCAACGGTGCTCACGCACGCCGGATTGGCTGGTTCGTAAAGCCTTGCTCCACGAACAAGGCTACACGGTAACCTTACGGAGTCCATCCGCGAGACATGGGCCGGACGGGCCGTCCAGACCGGGACGTAGGCCCTTACACAAAATAAAGTTTTGCTTGCTTGCTTGGAGATAGGCGCTGCCGCCGTCAACATAGGCAGCGGATGCAATGCGAGTTTCCGAAGAGGTGGCGTAACTTAGTGGTGAGATGTCTGCCTCATACGTGTCAGACCCGGGTTCTATTTATGGTGTGGGCCGGCTTACTTCTTTTTATTTTTTTTCTCGAACATTTTGTTTTGTGGACACATTTGGAGGTATTTACATTTCTTTTTTACCATTAACACTAAAAAAACGAATGTTGTTGACGAAACATCGCTAAACTAAATCGTATCGACTCTATTTACGGAAGTGCATGGGGGGCAGCGGGGCTTGGGTTGCCGACCGGACGCCGCAAAGCGGCGTGTACGGGGGGTGGAGGGGCTAGGTGGGTTAATAGATTTGTAATTAGCAGCCGCACACCGTCACCGCGAAGCGGCGTGAACGCAGGCGCGGGGGTGGGTTAACGCTCTTCGAGTGATACACGAGCAGCCCATCCGGCGTGAGCGTCGTTGTTAGGGGTTCTATCGCCTGCACCGTAAAAGGAGCAGTGTGTGCACCTCCTGTAGTGGGCAAGAATTCCTACATTGGAGAGAAGCGGGGACAAGCCCTTTCTTCAAATGCGTCAAGTCTCCTTGAGCTTCGGAATACAAAGAAACGCCACTATTCGGAGCTAATCCCACAGTTACTCGACCTCTCTTGCGTCGTGTCTGTTCGCTCCCCGCGCCTCGTAGCAGTGTTGTTGCAGTGGGGGGGCTCGTTAAAATTTTGGGGTTTTTTGGACTATCTAAATCACTTTCTTCCTTCCCATCCCCCCCTTTTCTACTCCGAATGCTTCTTCCTCTGCAAATATCAGCTGACCTTCCGACATCTTTTCTCTGTTGATAGGCAAAACAACCACTAAAATTAGAAAGTAATTTGTAATTTGAGTGGAAGTCACTCGGAAAAGTAGTTATAGTAAACTACGAATTACTAGAATATAAACGTAATTAAAAGTTACTAAACTACCCAGAAAAGTAGTTAAACTACAGTAACTTGAGTAAAGTAGTTGAACTACGTACAAGTCTGGCCCGGCAGGCGCTCTGCGTAAGGGTTTTCACCTATCTGCCTAGCCCCGCACACCATCACATGGGCCAAGAAAGGTGTAGTTTTACTGCAGAGGAGAAATCAGCAGGGTCCAAGATGGTGACAATGGAGGATGGGGGACTGTTCCAGTGGCTGATGGCTTGAGAAAGGAATGACCAATTGAAAGCGTTAGTAGAGTCAGAAATGTGCTTGATGGTGCAGACGTTGTTCAGGCGAGAAGATGTTCGGTCGGGGGGTAATAACAAAGTGGTTTTGAGGTCGGGAATGTGGTAGTAGATTTTGTGAATAAGGCACAGCTGAGAGACTTTTCTGCGAAGCTGCAAAGAGGACATGGTTAGTTCAGTTTTTAGCGCTGAGACACTGAAAAAAAAAAGTCATAAGTGGATGAAATGAAGCGAGCAGCTCTGTTCTGAAGTGCCTCTATAGGGTATTGATGAGGTACGGTCGATGGGTATTCCAGATGGTTGAAGCATATTCTATTTTTGGGTCTGACGTACGTGTCAAAGGTTAGCTTACGGACAAAGGGTGGAGCGTTTTTTTAAGTTACGTCTGCTTAGTCCAAGAGTTCCAGATGAATCGGCAGTTATGACTTCAATGTGGTTATTCCAGGGAAGGTAAGATGTTAGTCTTACGCCAAGGTATTTATACACAGTAGCGGTCTCAATTAGATTGGATTCCAAGAAGTAATTAAATGACAGAGTGGTTTTTTTCTTGGTGAAGTGGATTGGTTTGCGTTTATACCTGTTTAATGACATAATCCACTCTTTGCACCAATTGTTAATTTTATCTGGATCTTCTTGAAGCTGGTTATTATTTTGCACACAAGTTACTTTGTTATAGATGACGCAGTCGTCGGCGAAAAAGCGTATTTTTGAAGAAAGCCCAGTACGAACCCCTGGGGAACACCAGAAGATACATTTATTAATGAAGATTCATGATCATTATGGACGTGACCTGTACATGGGAGAAAAGAAAGTCACGAATCCATGCAAACGGTTATTGGTCGAGGCAAAAAGATGATAGCTTAGAAAGAAGGCGTTGATGGAGGACACGGCCGAACGCTTTGGAAAAAGAAAAAAAAAACTGCGTCAGTTTGGACGTGACATTCAAGGTTAGTGTGCAAGTCATGGATGAAGTCGCAGAGCTGTGTTTCGCAGGAAAGTACCTTTTGAAAACCGTGCTTCTGTTTAAAGAAAAGAAATGGGATGATAGGTGCCTCATGATATTGGAGTAGAGGATATGCTCAAGTAGTTTGCAAGAAATTGAAGTCAAAGAAATAGGGCGATAATTAGATGCGGAAGAGCGGCAGCCCTGTTTAAAGACTGGGAATTACCCTTCCCACCTTTTGGTCAGATGGAAGGCAGCTTTGAGATAAGGACTGAATAAAGATGAATTTCAAATACTCACTAGAAATAACACTGGTGTTTCTTTTAAAGTTTAGAGTTGATGTTATCGGTTCCAGCGGATGAAGTAAGTTTTAGTTTATCAATCAATGTTTTAATACCGGCGGAGTTAACGTTAATAGGATGCATGCGCTCGTAAAGCTCTTCAGGGAGAGTGGGGACGGAGTCCAAGCACTCGTCAGTAAACGCTGATGGAAAGTATTCGTTAAACACAGAACTATCATGGTCGACGTTGCACATCCGACCATTCCTAACTCTCCCCATCTTCCTAAACGTCCGTGTGTGTCCGAACACCAGAAACCGGAATTTTAAAGGTTAAAAACGGCACGTTGCGAATATGGAACGCGCACTTTCATGCAAAGCTGACGTCAAGTGACAAATCGAAAAACATGCATATTTACAATATTGTTATCTCTTCTGGTGAAGGCTCAGCAACCGTTGCATCCGTTTTCGCGCACGAAACGATGACTCCCAGAGAAAGTAAGAACGCAGTGATTGCCTTTATTTTAACAATGTAAACACACTTGCAAGCGTGCACTGATGAAGCCTCAAAATCAAAGCTCTCGTAGTGTGATTCGTGACTGCTCCGGCTACTACCCAACCTCGTTGTCACGCCACTTTCTGCAAGCTAACACTAAAATTGCCAGCAAACACACAAAAGCGATATCGATACAATTATCTTCTAGAATATCACCTTACTTAGTCATAACTGTTTCAATAGGCACTACAAGTTGTATATCATTTTAAGAAGAAGCAATTTTTTTTTCGTGAGAAAAAACAAAATATTAATGTTAAGTCTGGTAACGTTGTAATTTTGCCGAATCATTGCCAAATCTTTAGAAATGTTCGACAAAAGTTGCGCCAAATTTTCGATTTGGGGGGGGGGGGGGGGGAGAGGGTCCGGTTTGCCCCCCCACTCAAAAACAAGTTGGTACGCCACTGGTGGTGGTAATTACGTGTGGTGATGACGAAGTGAACTAAACGGAATAAGAGGAAACAAACTGAAGGTCGGTTATGGTGGCGCCAATGCACATCTGCTGCTAACAACGTTACTGGAGCCCCTCAGTTGGGAAACCGCCATGCATAGAGCGTGCTCTAAAAAGGGCACCGATCCGCACTCGAACACCGAGCTAATAGCGATCGCAACGCCACTATTTCTCCCGCAGCGGCCACCCGGGGAACTGCACGGAGTACCGTATTCGATAGTGTCCGCTGTGACTTCTATTTTGGCTTTAATCGGCCATTTTGGCGCCGGAACATATACGGTGGAAGGGGTTTCAGGGATGCCAACCCCCGTTTCCCAAGTGGACGCACCGCTAATTACTACCGAAGTTAGGACCTACCCTGGTCGGGACGCGCTACCTGAAATCACCGATGAGACATGCTTGTATAAAAACAATATTAATTGTGCCAGAAAACCTTGTAAACTAAAGATTTTAGAAAACATCACGCGCCTGTCATTTTGTGCTGAACTCCAATAAAAGTTCATACAAAAAGTTTTTTTTCGTTTGTTTTTACGCAAAAGCATGCTTTCTAAAAGGTCAAGGTGACCACAGTAAAGAAAAAAAGATTGAGCCGCCATCTTGGCACCTCGAGCCTGGGAGTTTCGGCACTCTGGGAACATTCAGTGACTCTTGTTGTAGCCATATGAGGCTACTTTCATGTTTCAACTCGTCGCTAAAGGGTGGCTCTGTTATCGTATTTTGTTCGGTCTCGGTGGACGCCAGCGGCCCAGGTTTCAACGGCGAGTTTCCCAACTGAGTGTTCTAGTAACGTTGGCTGCAAGGCTCCTTGCACTGACGTCACATCGCTTACTTTTGAACACCAAGTAAAAGGAGGAGAGGGAAGCTGCTTTTGTAAAAATTTTGAGTGACGGGCTATTCTTCGCTAATCTTCTGGGAGGAGAAACGCGACGTCTGTGCTTATCCGGGAGGCACAAAGGAGGATCCTGATAATAGGGGAGCTCATTCTTCCCCTTTTCTCTGGAGGGCATCGGAAATGACGTCATGTGCAAGCCACGTATACGTGATGTCTGAATGGATGGATAGATGGATTCTGTGAACCCTTTGAATCGGGCGGCTACTTGCGCCACCTACTCGGCGTGACGTCATAAACATGATAGTGTTTAACACTGTGCGCAGGTCCGCGTCATGAGTGGCGCAGGAGGTGGCGGCGGCGGAGGCGCGCCCCCAACGGGTCTGCGTCCTCCGAGCAAGCTGCGTCGTCCGACTACGCTGACCTCGGGCCCCGGGCCGGCGCCCCCGGGGTCTTCGGCCAGGCCCTCTCCGCTGGGTAGCGGAGGATCCGGGGCCAGGACTCCGCTGTCGGCGGCCTCGTCCCTGTCGGCACTCAACGACAAGTCCGGTGAGCTACGGGCGCCTTCGTTACTCGGGGGCTTCAAGGCCTGCGCATTACGTCATCGCTAGTGGATCCCCGATCCGCTCCAAGCGGCAAAGGCGCTGAACGAGAGTCTGCGCAAACGCGTTGGTCTTGGCGACGCCGCGTGCTGAGCTCGTAGTGACACGCTGCAAGACGCACGTGAATCCACCGAGGAAGGTCGAGAATTCAGTAGGAAGAAGTCAGCAGCCATGATTTTTAATGATGACGAGAAGGGATAATTTGAAATACAAGAATTCCTAGTTAAGAGGGGAAATAAGAACCTAGGGGCATGGGTTAATGAATGACATTGAGCATGAAAAATACCGAACTGGCAAGGGCAACAAAAGTGCAGCTGTAACGAAGAATAGAGCTTCGTGGAATTATGAGGTGGCGAGGGAAATTTGGAAGGGAGTTATGGTGCCGACTTTAACTTTTGGCAGTGCAGTCCTGTGTAGGAAATCTAATATCTAGGCAAGCAACACGGCGTGGGTAGGCTGGCGTTAGGAGCGCACTGTGAAACGCCGAACCAAGGGGTACAACGTGGTATGGGATGGTCGTCATTTGAGGGCATGGGAGCTACTAGTAAGAGGGAATTTGAGGAGAGGCTAAAAGACGCGGAGCAGGAGTGATGGGCGTGGAGAGGCTATTGGTACGTGAAGGGCGTCGATACAAGATGGAGGAAGCGAACGAGAAAACTCGGGTCGATATTTTTGAACAAAAAGGGGGACGCAGGTCAGGAAATGACACTTAAGAAGAGAGTTACAGCTGCGGAGATGAAAATATGAGAGGCGGGGATGCAGACTATATCGGCTCTGGGGACTTACAGAAAATATAAGATGGAGATTGGGAAGGAAATGATATCTATTGACAGTTCTAGGGGAAGCTCGTTGTTGTTTGGGGCCAGGACAAGGGTGTTGCGAACGAGAGCGAAATATCGGGACGTAGTTACAGTGTGTGGAGCATGTGGGGAGAAAAAGGGGACGGCTTAACACTTTACCGTAAAGGGATTCACCTTGCAGTTCCTTAAGGTGATACCGACTTAATACGAGTGTTTTTAAAGGCGGCGACGGACAATTGATGTTGGGAAAGCGGAGATCACCGGTGATTAGACTGGGGGCATGAGCCGAGGGAAGACTGAACTTTGGTCTTTGAATGGGCAAGAAGTGCGCACACCGGGCTGCGAAGAGGCATCACCGTTGCATTGTGACTTTCGCTTGTGGAGAGAGGAATGATTGTGCCTTAGCGCCGATATCAGGTTCTTTGCACTTCTCCCTTTAGTCAGAACTTAATCGGAGTTTATTTGGATTTAGAAGCTTTAATTAGGTGGTGCAGGCCGCCGCCCGGTTGAAGCGGTTCATCCGTATTTATCCATCCGTCCCTTCAACGACATTTGGAGAGGAAGAAGAAAAAAGGGGGCG
Source organism: Ixodes scapularis (assembly GCF_016920785.2). Lineage (NCBI taxonomy): Eukaryota > Metazoa > Arthropoda > Arachnida > Ixodida > Ixodidae > Ixodes > Ixodes scapularis. The sequence goes on along the minus strand of NW_024609846.1, from coordinate 30,658,161 downwards.
CAAGTTGTGTCTTTTATGTAGTACTGATTCGAGGAACCCTAAAACGAAAGTCATCATGGCGGCAGAGAAACACGTCGGGTCGTTCCGAAGCTGCTGTTGGCTGCGGCGGATATTTCGCACGGATTATGCGCGAATTTGTTTTAGCTAATGGCGTCTGCTATTGAATTCGCAAGCACACTTTCACCTTTCGAAATACTCCAGCGTTGGGAGTATTCGAAAATTACGAATCATGTCTCGAGAGTTGTCCGGTGACTCGCGCTTTGCACCAGCGCTCGTCAAGATCCACCGCACCGGCGGGCGAGCGTCAAGCTTCACTGCTTTGCACCGGCGTGTTGGGAGAAACGGCTAACCTGTCACAGTGCGTTTCGGTTAGCTCGATGGTCTCCAACCTTTTGATCTCTGCTGTAGGTCGGCCTTCTTTGGTTGTTGCTATTAGAGTTCGACCCCTGATCTCCAAGACGCTATGCACGATTCTTTTTCCAGGTGCGTACTTTCAAGCGCCTGTGTTTTTGAACGGAAAAATGGCGACATTGGATGCTGTTCTCTCATTCAATGGTGGTAGCATCGCACGAGCCAATATTTTAGGGTCCCGTGGATTGAACCCCTGTGTGGAACACCATTAGGCGGCTGACGAAAGTTGACCGCACTGGAATATACTTTGCGCAGCGAGCGGTACGACAGGCCGTGCAAGCAAAAAGATAGGCCGAAAAGCGAAGACACTAACAATGACTACCAAGCTGGAGGCTATTGAAGAAATGAGTCTGAGGGTTTTGGTGCCAGTAGAAATTTGTAAATCACCATTTTGTATTTACTTTAAATTTAATTATCTCAAAACAGCTCTTTTTTTTTTTTTTTTCAGCACATATAGGTACACTTATTTCTTTAATCCGCCATTATAGAGGGTGCCATTTTTATTACTGCCACCTACATAGGTGTTTGAAACGTACTGAACTAGGATGAAAAATATGCACCTAACAGTTTTTGTTATTCATTTGTTTTAATACACCACAGAGCTAAAATTTTAATACTAAAAATAAATGATGCAAATTTATAGGTTTAAAAAATTCTAGTTTAGTAGAAAAACAAAATTTCGAAAAGAATGATATATATATATATATATATATATATATATATATATATATATATATATATATATGGCGGAATACTAATAATTACCGAGAAAAGAAGTTGCCCAATATGGCTTAAAATGCACGGGGAGCACCTATGCGCTTTTGGCTCTTGCATTCGAATTCGTTGGAGGTGTGCAGTGGAGACAAAGGGCAGCTACCCTTAGGTATTCTACCCCGTAATCATTCCAACCAGAGGTCGTCAGTCTCCTTTCCCTCAGGTTGTACCCTCATAAAGACGCTCCGCGAGAAACGAATTCGAACGCGTTCTTTCCTACCTATTCGTACGTGATCGCTTCGACGTGCGAGAAATGGTGGCGGCTGGTTTTTTTCATTGCCGTTGCGCGGGCGGTCGTCGCCGATATTCGGCGTCTTTGGGGAATCGCGTGGGCGGCCGAGCGGGCGGTGCGCTTCAACGGGTCATGGTTCCTTTTTCTTCGTCCTCGCTCGTCTCGATTGCTTTTAACGCACGTGAGACTCGATGTAGTCCGGTTGTTGCCAAGGGGGTTGGGTAGCGCGCCAAGCCGACCGCTTTAGAGCTTTGAATGTAGATAAAGTCCGGCTCCTCGCCGAGCGTTGCTAATTTTTCACTGTATCTAGGGGATATAGGTGCATTTTAAATTAGATGTGTGTTATCTTATCAAGACGTGCACGTTTCAAACGCCAAAAACGTCGCGTCTTTCTCCGACAACCAAATGTCGTGAGAACTTCTGCGCGCGACGTATGAACATTGCGCGAGAATTCCTTTTTGTTCGGAGTTTTCGACTTAAACCGTTAAAAACCGATAAAAGTACGCCGAATCCATTTTCGGAAATTCGGTTTTAACCGAAAAAGGTTAGTTTGCAGGTTCGGCGTTTTCAGTGTAAACCGATGAAAGTATGTCTAATCCGTTTTCTGAAATTCGGTTTTAACCGAAAAAGGTCAGTTTTTTTAGGGCCGCGTCAAGGTGGGTGGGGGAGGGCGGAGGGGGGGGGGGGGGGACAGAGAGAGAGAGAGGGCTTTGCAAGGTTCGACACTGTGTGGCCTCTTCGTGATTGCCCTCTTCGAAGGTTCAACATGCAGGAAAAGAGGTCTTGGATTGGCCTTCGCGGGACATCTGTGTCGTTTTTTGTGATCGGGCTGAGTGTGTCTAGTTCCCCGGTCCCCCCAAAAAAAGTTCGGATGTGGGCTAGTATAAAGTTTTTTTTTTTTTTACTTCATGCACTTCAGAGGACATGGAGGAAAGCTGCAAATACCTTTCTGAACACACTCTTTCAAATTTCCCTGTAATTCAGAACATAAATACAATGGATTTTTTTTTTTTTCCATTCCGCTGTGTTTTGTACGGTCATCACCTCAGACGGTCACGTCGCCAGAATGGGAAGGAAAAAGAAGCGCGCTGAAGATTATGCCCGCGAATTCCGCAATTTTGAGGTGTGTCGTGACGGAAGTTGTAGCGAAGACCACGTATGTGTATGTGTCGTTATTCTATGAGTGATCACAATTATCACAGCTACAAGGATCATCTGATCCGGTGTCCGATGATGTTTCTTTCATATTCACCGAAAAAAAAAAAAGGGTAAACTTTTTTAGGAATAAATATACACCGAAAAAAAAACGAAATTTGAATTTTAAAATAAACACCGAAAAAAAGTATGCCGAATTTCGAAAAAATAAAAACCGAAAACGCGGAACCCTAGGTATAAATAAGTTACGCTTCAGGGTATAGTGTAGTAGGGTACGCTATTTCCGCTAATAACTAACATAACTTCAGCCATTTTATTGTGTGGGTTCGTCGGTTTTTCCAATGCTCAACAGTTTTTACTAACATGCAGAAAAAAACAAAAAAAAAAAAAAAAAAAAACTAACAGCGTTTTTTTTTTTGTTTTGTTTTTGTCGAGTTAGCGTTGGGCAGTCTGCTGAGTCCAGCTTCTTTTCTATTCGCTTGCTCGATTAGGCCCATCGACTTCCAAGGTCGGCTGCTTTCGGACTCCCTGAAATGGTGTGGAAGACGGAATAAAAACGAAAAATGCAGCGAAACCCTGACCCACACGACGTCGCTGACTTGTGCAAAGAATTTCGACGGCTCGTCCGGTCCTGCTGTTTTCAACACCAAAAACGTAAATCGGAGAAAGCACTTTTTTTTTTTTTTCGTTTGAAGCAAATTTCGGACAACGATTTGTCTTTCAAAACCGTAGAGATCCTGCCTGAACTGGCCCCTCGTGACTATTTCTGCTGCAGCCGCCTGCGTACGGGGACAAACCAGCAGGATATCAGTTCAGCCTATACTTAAACTTTCCTGGGTTTGCAGCGTCTCTGTATATGCGGCGGGGTACGTGTTGCGCACTTGCGCTGACGTCATCTGGGTAGGATGTATGTTCGTGCTAGGCGCTCGTGATCTCGCTGACTTATTACCGCTCGAGAACGGCGGGTCTAGACGGCTCGCTTGCGAAGGGCAAGGTGCGAGCGACGCCGCCGTATCGAGTCTATCGACACTCCGTGCCTCGGTCTGGCCTGTCTCGAAGACTCGGAGTCTCGGATCAGCCCGGCAAGGGCCTTTCCAAGGCCGCCCTCTTTCGTGCCGGATTCCGGAGGACAATACGTTCTCTTTGGTGGATTCGAAAAATATGCGAAGAAGCGAAACGCGTCCGTGGGCCGGGATGGCTGGGAGGGGCAACCCGTTCGCTCCTCTGCAATGGGGCCATGGTTGAAGACCAGCGGGCAGCAGCGGGAGGGGACACTACCCCCAAAGAAATAAGGCCTGGGCATGACGTTATTGTTCGTGGATCTCCAGCCTCTCCCAAGCGGAAGCACGCTGGAGCTCGGCGAGAGTCGTACTAGCGTCTCCTTCGTTGTGAGACGCTGCGAAGCGCGCTGGCGGCAATGCTGGCGCAAGCTAGGCGACGCTGCGTGGATGACTAGTGATGACGTTTAGGGAAGAAAGGTGTAGGCCTCTTTCTTCTATAGGTGTCTGCCTCGAAGACGAACCGTCGTTCGCCCGGAGGCACAACGTGTCCCGCTGCACCTCAGGGCCGCCGCCGTGCGAATCCATTCTTCACGGCGTGGTAGCCGATCGCGTCGGCAAACCAGCGGCGTGCCGTTGGAGGCCGGTTCGGAGCTGTACGTGGGACGGCCCAAGGTGCCGTTCCGACGTCGCGCGCGAGGGCTCTTTTCGCCGACCCATGCTTGCCTAAAATGGCCTTTTTTTCCCCCCGCCTCGTACAACGGGGCCCCGTGTGCTTCGTCACACGAAGGCCACGTGACGGATGACGTGGGCGTCTTGCTTTTTTTCCCCTTTCCTAGATCTGTTTTCGAAACCCCAGAGCTCCTCCTCTTCTTTGTTTTAAGAGAGTTGGGCTCTTTCCCTCCTTCCCCGCGTATCGTGCGAAGGTCGATATAAAATGCCGCGACACCCAGTTCGAGCCTGCATTCAGTGGTTTCTTGCCGAAGACGGCGCAGAACGACGTGGCCACCATGCCGTCTCCAAGCCCCCTTTTCGGATTTCGAGGTGCGTCGTCTGCTGATCCTCGCCGCATCCCCTGTCGTCGTCTGCTACGCGCGCTCGATGTGTGCGATCGGTTTCGGTTTTGGTCTGATCCGTCGTTTTGGCCTGTCGTCGTCGTCTTCGTCGTGCGCGAAATTTGCGGTGATTGTGAAGTGACGCCTGTGCCACACGGATTTGATGGATTTACTTTGAAAATAGAGAGGGCTGGACGTTGTTGATATTTTGTTACGGGGCCGTGTCTGCGTTGTACGGGGGAGGTTATCAAGCCCGTCACATCCGGTTGTGGCATTTGTTTCACCCAAATATTCGGCTCATTCCATGTATTTATATATATATATATATATTTAATCTCCGAACCAACTTATGGTGTGGAAGGATGCACATGTTCTTATAGCTATCTGGCCGTGGGACGCGCCGAAAATATCGCCCAAACTAAAAAAAAAAAAAAAAAGTTGGGAGCAGGTTTTGTTAGCAGACGACGCGACGCGGTCGTGTTTAGCGCGCCGTCGGTTTGCCTTCTCGATTAGATGAGTGGGTCTACGTTTTACGGCAGGCATGTTATTGTGCGAATGTGCGGGGGACGTTGTTTTATAGTGCCTCCAGCTTCGTTTTGGGCTGCGTTGGCGATTTTTGCGACGACCGGGCCCGCGCTCGCGTGGGTGGGGAAGCGAAGCGATTCGCGAAGGCTGGCGAGCGAGTTGTTGGTGGGGAGGGGGGAAGTCTCGGGCGAAGCTACCACTTTAGGCGTGCCTTTCGAGGACGTCGCTTCGTGATCCCCGTTGAGCTTCTTCGTTACGCGGAAAAGTCAGACTGACTTGGCTAGTGCTAGGCTTCGATGCGAACGATCGTCAGTCACGCCGCGATCGTGGGAGGTGGACGTTTTAAGGGGGACTTTTTAAGACAACATATGTATCATTAGGCTGTGCGATGACCATGTCTGGTGCGAGGCTGTTTAAGGTAACTTCGAAGATTTACTTTAGAGACTACCTTTGTTTATAGCTAGAAGGCGACATATCTGCAGTTGTTCAGTGTGGTCCTAACTTAAACCAGAAGGTTTGAGAGTTAGGAATTGTTGTGCCGACTTTCCCAGATGTTGGCTTTCTCACTTCTATAGTCCGTTGCAACTCAAGAAAGCCGGGGAGGAGGAAGCAAACGGAATGCTGTAGAAAGGAGGAGGTTTCTCCCTCTGCCCTCCAGCATTACCTCTGCTTCTTCCTCCTCAGCCTCCCTTTTCCTCACCCTACCTTCTTGAGCTGTAAGTTACTAAAGAAATAAAGAAATAATAATTTCTTTAAATCATATAAAAAAAGAGTTAAGGCTATTTAATCTTGAAATTTATGTAATTTTTGGGTGAGGGGATTTCGAGTCTGAAAATTTATGACCTGTAAATGTGTCAATTTCGCAGTTTGATGAACGTATATTACCGAAATGTTTAGTGGCTCTAAAACGTCAGTGTTCTTTAAGTTTGCACGTATTCCAGCTCTGGGTCATAGTAAGCTGGTATTTCCTTTGAATATGCTAGCTTTATTTGGAAGGGACTTGTAAGAAGGCAACACCAACAGTGATGATGAATTGGAATATTTTCAAGTTGTAATGCTGCCTGGATTGAAATAATGCAAGAAATCGGGGCACGAAAATGTGAAGACAATCAACTTTTTTGGTCAGTAAGACACTCCATCCTCTTACTGAAAACCTTCCAAAGGTTGCTTGTAGCTTCGAATAAGGCCTGATCTTTCACCATGGTACCACCACTGCTACCCTTTTGGTAAAGTTCCAGCCGTCTGCCACAAAGAAAGAAAAACCTATAAATTTTTAACCGGAACTACGGTCTCTCGAATGCATCTCTGACTGATTCAATACCACGTCCTTATCGGTGGTTCCTCGACGTCCGCCTGACAACGTCATTAAACTATCCTCCCGTTGCCTGCTGCAATCCTTGTAGTGGTACACCGGTGGAAGACCGTCCTCTCGTAGGTCGCCCTACGGCTCGATAGTTTGCGGAACGTTCGACAGCCACGAGCTGGGACACTACAGTGACGGCAACATCCGCATTCGTTGGTTTTTGTCCCGTTGCTTCTGCAAGCAACCACCAGTATAGTGACATTCAACAGCACGACGCACCTGCGGCCGTGGCAAAATTTGTCGCGGCTTTTGGACGACTTTGGACGCGCGGGCAGTATAGGACTCTAAGCACACCGGTCAGAGACATGTTCCAGGCAGCCTACCGGACCGCGTAGAGAACCGCCGCGTGAACCGCGTCTTCATGTATTGCAGAAACGGGCGGCCCGTTCAACAATGGCTCGGCGGATGACTTCATCATCGGCGACCGGGTGTGGGTGAACGGCACCAAGCCGGGCTACATCCAGTTCCTGGGCGAGACGCAGTTCTCGTCGGGCGACTGGGCGGGTGTCGTGCTCGACGAGCCCGTGGGCAAGAACGACGGCTCGGTCAACGGCGTCCGCTACTTCCAGTGTGAGCCGAGGAGGGGCGTCTTTGCGCGCCCTGAGCGGCTCTCCCGCTTCCCGGGGCCGGGCGCCAACGGCACCAACACCACGGCGACCCTGGTTGCCCCCGGAAAGACACAGGTGGCGCCCTCCTCCTCCTCTTTCTTTGGTCATACCCACCTTCTAGAGATAATTGTGCCCCATTTTCTACTGGTCTCCAGTAGGTCCCATATAAAATTCAGCTCTATGGCCTTGTTAACCTGGGAGGTATTGACTCTACCTCTTTTCTGTTTTCTGCCTATCCCGCTAGAATGGGCTCTGACTGAGAACTAGGGATATTTCGCCAATGGGGCCAGCTCCAGCAAATGAAAACATGCGTGCAAAAGGGAGGTTTTGATTTGTCGGCGCTGCATGTGTCAAGATCTCCCTTTTTTATGCTCATTTAAATATAATATGCTGGCCCCATCGATCAAATATCCCTAATTTCGGTCTTTCTCTGGGATCTTTGTTCTTCGTTGGTTTGGAACGTAAATCCCTCTCTGTCTGTTCCCCCTTCCTAAGCCGTAAGTGCATTTAAGGAACTTTCAGTGCAGCATCTCGGTAAGAAAAAAATTTAACCGGATCTTTTTGTGTTGTTAATGCAATTAATGGTAAGGTGCAAGCGAGCTGGGCAAGAATGACGAAAATAGTTCCTGAAAATGGAGGGGTCCCTCGTTTGATACCAGGACCAGGTAGATTTTTTCGGTATCGCACTGGTCGCCTAGCTGCGTTTGGAGATTTGTGTTTGTCCTTTGTTCCCCTTCTCCAGGGGAACAAAGGTCTTAATTTTCTGGGTTTTTTCATACATTGTTTTATTGGCACTCTGGCGAGAGTTTTCGGGTCAAAGCTTTATGTAGACAATACGAGCTGAAATACCCAATCCAGCCTTTTTCTGCACCTCCGGTCTCCACGAGCTCTATTATTTCTCAATTTTTCAAACTCTTTGAAGTGTGGGACCCCAACCTCGCATTCCATTCCTAGTTCGGACCGCAGCTCTCTCGAAAACCGACAGGTACATTAAACAAGCACAAAGGACTGTTTAGGCTCGTATTGTCCGTGACAGTACCTCGAGGAAAGAGATAGGAATGAGGGAAGAGGCAAGCTATAGAAGCATCCGTTAGCAAGGAACATCGAGAGAAGGGAGCAAGGTACGGATTATGTAGGAAGTTACTTACATTGCCCAACGTGGCCTGTCCACATATGTTGTTGAGTCTTAACTTTTCTCTCTGCTGCGGTAGTCTGCCGCAGTAGTGGCCGTAACAAAACCCAGAAACGAGAAAGTGCGGTTTCTCGGGCACACGCAGGTGACCACGACGCGCGTGAGCTCTCCGACGGGCAGCACAAGGTCGTCGCCCCGGGCGGTGACGATGCACACGTCGACCACCATGACGGACTGCGGCCTGCGCGTGGGGGACCGGGTCATTGTGAACGCCTCGTCGGGCATGAAGGCCGGCACCCTGCGCTTCATGGGCCCCACCGAGTTCGCCACGGGCCAGTGGGCGGGTGTGGAGCTGGACGAGCCCGTGGGCAAGAACGATGGCTCAGTCGCCGGCAAAAAGTAGGTGTCCCACTCCTTCCTGCCCCTCTTCCTTGCTTTGTGACGTAGTGCCGGAAGTTTGATGACCGCTGGTCGGTCTAGCACAACACGTGTTATATACATGAAAATGGAAGCTTTTCAGTTTTGGCTTTTATCTTTTGCCTTTTTCTTGCAGTCTGTCCGCTTCATTAGCGAAGGCTATGAGTTATGGTAGGGGTCAGTAAGCTAGTGGTGGTTGGAGTGGACCGAAGGTGTAACGATTGTAGTCACTGACGGGGTGGTAGCGGCAGGGAGGGGTGTTCCTGCCTCCAGCATGTGCTTCCTGCCCGCGATTATGCTTCGACGTCTCATGCACTTTGAGCCTGTGCGCGCAGACTAAGTAAGGCGGAAGGCATGAAGCGCGTCCTGGAGGCTGAAAAATGCGCCTTGCCATTTTCACTTTGTCGGCGAATATATAAAATTTGGCAATGAATAGTTTGCGGCAGTTGGTGATGGCATAAATTCTTTTAGTGCCATTTCTAGGTGCCGGTGTGCACTTCGTAAACCTCTGTCGACTAGTGAGGCCAAAACAGCTTTGTTTGTGATATGTGCAGTGTTTGAACACGTTACCGTGAGGAGCTGCATTTTCGAGTAGCAGATTATCTTGCTGCCAGCAGCCACAAGTGGAGCTGGCGGAAATAGGGGCCGTAAAGGGCTGGGGTTTCAGTTGGAACCGGCGTCCCCTGTGGGAGTCTTTAGAAGGCCGGGGAGGCGGCGTGTGTTGACCGGCGGGGGTCCTGTCCCGGGATGGGCGCAGGTACTTCCGGTGCCCGGCGCGGCACGGCCTGTTTGCGCCGCTGCACAAGGTGGCCCGCGAGGGCGGCCACACGTCGACGACGACGACCACCACGACGCGCACGACCCGCATCACGTCGCAGCCGAGGCGTGCAGGTAGCCAAGAGTCCCTCCACAGCTCCCTGAGCTCGGCCTCCGCCAGAGCCGGGGTAAGGCTGGGAGTCGCTGCACTAACCTCCCCCGCCAAGGTAATGCCCCGCCCCCTCGCCTGATCACAATCCCCGGCCGCACGTTCGGCGACCGGAGGTCCCGGGGTCACTGCGTCGGAGAAGTTGGAGCCACCGTAGTCGGGGAGTACGATAAAACTTTGATTTGATTGATTAATTGGCCAATTAATCAAATAACCTATTGAGTGTCTGATTGATTGATTAAATGATTTATTGATTGGTCAAGCATGTAATTGATTGACATCTTGGTCAATCAATTAGTTGGTGGGAACAAAATTGGCCGACCTCTCCGATGTAGTGAGCCTGCGCTTGCATTGACACCTCTGTCACTAGCTGTCCCTTCCCTTCCTTCCTGGCAGCTCCTCAGCATGAATCCCTTTCCCTTTCAGTAGAGTACACAGTAGTGGTAGCCCTGGATGAAACTTCGCTCACCTTATTTAACAGCTCCTATTGTTTTTTTTTCAGTGGTAGGAAAGGCATGAATTATGTATAGGTTAGGTCTTTTTCGAGATAAAGATGCAGTGGGATTAAATTGAAATCAAATTGACAGCTCAGTCTCGATTTTAGCGAGTAGGTGGTATTTTAGTGCCGTTGACTTTTTTATTGCTGCCTGGTAGTGGTCCAGCTAGTAGGGTTGGTTTTAATACAGGTGAACTGTGGTGCTACATGCCAGTAGTGTTTAGGTTTCAGCTTTAATTCGGCATGCAGGCTAGCTTTGCTACTATTGTAGCATGTCTACCTTGTAATTAGTTTTAGATTCTAACGCTTGGTCGGCACGAAGAAGAAACTCCTGGCTGCGTAATCTCTTTTTTCTGACATGCTGCTCTCACACACTCCCCTTGCTTTTTATGTTTGTTTTGTATGGCAATAACTAAGTTTTGTTTTCAACTATTACTGGTCCTGTCATATGCAGTGATCTTGCAGAGAATTAAGATTACGTCTATCAATATTTTGTTAAAGGTTCGGTATAGTGACTATATTTATGTGATACAGGCAGGCACATAGCCAGGGGGGGGGGCATTGGGCCTGCCTCACCCCCCCCCCCCCCTCCTCCCCAAAAAAAATCTTCCATTTTGCTGGGGCCTCCTCTCCTCCCTCCCCCTCATACGACATTTTGTTATGGGCGGGCCCCTCCCAAATCAAAATCCTGGCTGCGTGCCTGAGTGCAGCGTAGCAATATACATTTTGGGCGAGATTGACTTTGCAGGGTTGTGATTTTATTTGGTATTCGGTACCTTTCTTGTTGATGCAGTCGTCGTGCCTCAAAATAAACGTGCGATTCCTTGCCTTACAGAAGTCTACTAGACCGCTTGCTTCAGCCATGGTAGCGTCGCAAAACTCTTTGCAGGTGGGTGGTGCCAGCTTCATACTTTCTCGAGGTCCATAGCTGGCTTTGAAGGTTCATTGCGTGTCGCGTAGGTCTCTGTGTGAAGCAGAAAAAAACATCGAACCACAGAAGCTACTTCTGGATTGCCAATGTGAAGTGTCCCCAATGTCTTCTTTTTTCATTCTGAGAGTTGAAAGTAAGTGCTGAAGGCACCTACTTAGACTTTCCGATATGGGTGGTCTCACTGGCTGGGTCCGGTTCTTTGTGTCGGGCTCCCGAAAGCCTGGAGAGGGCTTTGCAAACGCAGCGGCCACCCAGATGTCGACGACCTCGCAAGTGGGAAGTGGTGACCTCTTGACCCTTTGTGACCTCAGGCACGGATGGTTTTATGACGGAAACCCTCCGGTGGACGTCTGGAACCGGGACCGGGCCTTGCCGGCTACTCGGCCATCTCCGTTTGGCTTTCTGCGAAAGCGCACCGCCGCCCGCTGCACCGCTCCAAATAAACAGGGCTCTCTCCTTTGCAAGCTGTGGTGAAGAAAAGAAGAGCGTCTAGTCTTAGTAGTGTGTCCAATAAAAGACATTGTAGACCCCTCCTCCACAAACGAGTCGTTGCTTTGAATGGCAGCATCTCGACCGAGGAAAAAATAGAGCACAGAGTGCTCGATTCAGCTCGTCGCTCGCTCTCCAAACACCAGAGAAGGCAAAAAAATAAAGTCTTATTTTCGAGGCTTGGTTTAAAGACCTTTGACGGGAATTGCAAACCACTTTATGCTCGGGCTTGTAGCCAAATGCCTCTTCATTTAGGAGCAAGTTGTTGGCAAATACCAGTCTTGAGGTTCCACTTCACTGCTTGCAAATGCTAGAATGGGGAACAAATTGGTCGAAATACTGCCTGGGTAAACCCATCCTGCTTCGTTAGCAAACATTAAAACAAACATTCAAATGTTCACTTCAGCCATGCGATGACATTGAGCCAATAAAGTCGATTATAGTGCCTGCAAGCTTTGGTGCGGTCAAAGATCCGAGTGGGGGCCATCGTCTGGGGTCAACTCTTTCTCCACTTTGTTAGGGAGCAGCTTTGTCTGGATTGAACAGTTGTAGGGGGGAGAGAAAGAAACGGAAGCATTTTGACGGCATTGCTTGCTTCTTGGGGTGCTGTGTTGCAGGTCTCTGCTGCCCACCTGGTAATGAAGGTCAACTACATGTACTCTCTCATGACACACAAAGTGTCACTGCCCTCGATCATCTCACGCAAGACTATCGCTTACAACGTGTGACGTCGGCCTGACCTAGGTGCTCGATCAAGTGTGCTCATGAACTTCGTAGCAGTTACTCCCCACGTAGTGATGTGTGTGGCAATTTTGTATTTTCTCCAAGTTTATACTAGCTCCTTTTGTACATAACACTGCACCCCCCCAGAGCTGCCTGTTGAAACAGAATAAAGTCTTCTTTTCTTTTTCTTTTTTTTTCTGGGGATAGGTTTGACCTTTGAATCTTAGCTGGAAACAAAGCTTTGGGTTTGAGGAATTCTGTTTTTTCTCATCCCTTTCCAGCACTAGGAATAATCAGCAGCTCCAAGCTTTTCTCACTTTGTGAAATTTTGGCGGGGTGATGCACACTATACTAATTTTTACCTGACTTCCGGCAGTTCCAAACTTTGTTCTACCGATACCTCTACTCTTTGTCAATCTGAATAAACAACCTAAGAATGGGACTTTTTTGTTTGGTCTTCTTATATTAAAAAGAACAGTCACTGCCACCTTATTTTGTGCCACTGCCTCTTTTAAGTTCTCTCGTATTTTGAACTTTGAGGTTCACTTCACATTGGCAATCCTGGCTTTGTAAGTGGAACTCTCAGCAGGTGACTCTATCCTACGTCTGCTTCTAAGGCTTCTATCTCTAGAACCTCGAAGTGTCGAACCCCACTCGTTCAAACACAATTGAAAACGAGCATGTTGGTTAATACATACTAAAACTTGAAAGTATAAAACAGCGAGGACGAGGGCGGGAACGGGATCTTGAAAGATGTCCTGTTCCTGTCCTTGTCCTCGCTGTTTTATACCTTCAAGTTTTCGTGTTGTTCAAAAAATAGTCATACAATACATTGGCAAGATCAGTCCACCTTACTTTCCCGTAGGGCACGCAAATAACCAATTAGTGCAACTGATCTCTACAATTTGTAAAGCTAATGGTGGGGCCTAGAAAAGGATTGTTTCCAAGAGCCCAATCTCTGCAGGGTTATGGGTACGTAGAATGTGTATGTATCGCAACATGCAGAAAGCAACACTCGCTAGGCTTCTTTCATAGATGGAAATGTCCGGCTACCCACACGCTTTGTATTTATAAAAAGGAAAAGTGGTTATTGTTCGGCTAAATATGATGCTTCACATTGGCAATCGCACATTTTTGTATCTTTATAAACGGTATTATTGGGAGACCCTTCGTTTTATGACACTTTTAGTGTGAGTGTTATTATTAGGTGGTTTAGGATTTCTTAAACCGTCTGCTGCGGTCCATCTTAAGATAAGACGGAGTATAACAACTAGCTATCTGGCGCTGCTAGTTGCGTACAGAAGTGCATGACATAGCATTTTGGAACCGGAGGCCCGTCTGTGACGCTGCATTGTGTTACCGTTTCAGGTGGCTCTGAAGGAAAAAGAAGAGCACATTGAGCAGCTTCTCAAGGAGCACGACCTTGAGAGGGCGGAGGTCGCCAGGGCTGCCGTCCAGGTCGAAGAGGTACGGCGCTTCCGTCCACTCCTCGTTAGGTTTCTCGAATCATTTGTACCCCCAAGTGAAGTACTGGGTGTTGGGAAAAAAAAAATGACCATGTTTCTCTCGCCACAAAAGTAAAATTTGTTTCACTTGCCCAGGTGTAGCGCTGGCAGTTGGATCCAAATGCCAAAGCTTCAGAACTTACTGTTATTTCATTCAGAAGTTACGAGTGACTTTTGAAAATTTGCATTGAGAAAAATGTGGTCCATTCACTGTAATGAACGTCATTCATTTTGTATTTGCTGGCTTCGATGGCTGTCTTTTTCTGATTCAAAATATCCAAGAATCATGTATAACTTTTGAGTTAGATAACAGTAACGTAACATACTTTGTCGGGAATCTGTACAAGATGCGTTGTCTGCCTTCGTTCTACGGACTTATTCTAGAGTGGTGTCGTTGATCGTTTCGATTTCCTCAACCTGTGTGGGCCCAGGTCGAGCAGAAGATGGCGGCGCTGCGGGCAGAGCACCAGCGCTACGTCGAAGAGACAGAGCAGAGGGCTGCGTCTCTCCATCAACTTTTGGAGGAGCACGAGCAGGAGCGAGCACAGCTCACGGCACTCAACTCTGACCTCCAAAGGTTGGGCATAATTGGTTGTCGCTTGTTCGTATGGATCTGTGAACGCCGAAGCGAACATTGTTTCTCATTCACCATCCCAGAATGAGTAGTTGGCTTCTGCTGCATGTTCACGGTTAGCACGAGCGTAACTTTGGACGATGCTCTCAAGGGCTACTATAGATTAATACATTCATTATATTTGCGAGTGGTTGTCAACTTGAAAACCTCCAGCACTGTTGTGGGATTTCGAAAAAGATTTTTTTTGAGGGAGAGGGGGATGTTCATTTTCGAATCTGGCAGGAAGCAGGAAGGTTGCAGACATCTTGACTGACCGGCTGTTCAATGCGGATCAGTTCTTGTTTTAGTGATTCTAATGCTTTGCTGGGAGAAAACTGCCTTTGTGGTGAATTATTCTCAATGTTAGCAGCATATAAACGGGGACTTCATTCCTGCTGAAAAAATGAGTTTTCTAGTTGACTTGGAGACAGAAGGCGAGGTAATGTTATTATCTCTGCTATATCGGTATGTTCAATATGTCGGTACCTCAAATGCCTGTTTAGTAATTACAAGCAGGCTGCAGGTTTGCTTTACTGAATTAAAATTTTTACTAGTATATGGGTCTTCACTAGAGAGGTTCTGCTCTATGCACAATGCATGAATAACATGCTCCACTGTACCAAAATAAATAGTTTTTGGCTAATTGGTTGATTAGAAACTAAGTAGCACATAGGACGAAAACAAGCACTCTGTAAGAGAGTCAAATTCTGTACAATTGAAATTCCTCGACGGGCATGCAAGTGTGTTTAACTTTGTCACTTTATCTCTCTCTTTAGTGTTTTTTTGTTTTTCTTTGGACAGGCAATTGGTTTAGACAACATCCAAGCTTGTTTACCATGACTATCATTTTGGCATGTGTCGGCCACTTAAAAGGGAATCAGTGGTCTGCTCGATGGGTCTTGTACTGTCCAATGTCAGTGAGGACTGAAAAGGGTTGCTTTATTCTGGGTGGCGCATGTCTCTTCTGCCTTTTGGCCAAACATGGCATGTTGTACCATCCTTGCAGGAAGTTGGAAGACTTGCAGTTCCGAATAGAGGAGCAAGAAATCCTGCACTCCGACAACGATGTGAGTGGTCTTGCATTAGCGAAGTATCGAGATCCCTCATAGAGAAAAAAAGAAAACAAATTCTCTCTTCGAATTTGGGTCAGGTGTTTATTAATGTCCAGTGAGCTTGTGGACATCATAGAGCAACTGTAGCAGACTCAAGTCAAAATCACGAGGCATCTTGTGTGACCAGTTGTCAAGAGTTTTACTCGTGGTTAATTTGCCAATAGGCTCTGGCATTCCAGCACCCCCGGGCTCGGTATTATCATTTGGTACGATGCCAGAGGTACGCCCATACCCGTAGCTAATAGGTACAATTCAGAAATTGCTCGTTATAGTAGTAATAGTAATAGAATGATTTATTAGCGGTAATTTCTCGAGTGGCTTCAACCACGCTTCTGGTGGATGCAGACCGCAGCAAAGGCGGAATGCCAGAAGATATCTGACCTCGAGCGCCAAGTCCGGGAGTACAGGGAAAAGCTGGAGGCTGCCAAGTCTGAGTCGGACCAGGTGAGGAAAACAAAGTTTGCATTTGCACACTTCAATTTATTAGAGAGAATAACCGAAGATTCGTGGACTGTGAGCTGCCGAGCATTTTTGGCAATGTGCAATATCCATCCGTTTATTTAGGCTAATTTCAAAATGTAAGTTCCATGTTTTAGTGATTGCCGCAGGTGCATCTGGAAGCTAATCCTGCAGGGGGAGGTAGAGAGAGAAAGTGGTAATCTCAACATTCTTGGTCCAGAAGGGTCGTGAAACGATGAACTAGCGCGCATTCGTGACCAGTGCACCACATTGCTCTATTCTGAGCTTCGCTTAGTCAGAAAGTTTCTCCGTGTTTGCTTCAATAGCTGGTGAATCTTGCGTATGTGCTTCTAATTCAAGATGCCACGGTGAAGTTGAGCTTGTGGCTGCTATTGGGCACTGGTGCCGAAGGCAGTTAGAAACTTGAAAGCAGGTAATTTTTCCCTCGAGCAGGACCACAGTACGGGGGAGCTGATTGCCCAGTACAAGGATGAAACGCAAAAGCTCAAGGATGCGCTTGCAAGCTCCCAAGCCAGGGTCGCTGCTCTCGAAGCCAAGCAGGTTAGCATGGGGCTTCTCACTTCACCTCTTAGTCCCTTAGTGTTTTGTTGTTTTTTGGGGGGGGGGGGGGGGGGGGGGCATGCTAAACAAACCGGGAAGGTTGACCCGGTGCTCCTTGAGTCGTAACGCTCACCTTCTTTTTTAATCTTTTACATTATTCTTTTGTTTTATTTACTTGTAGCATGAAGTAGAAGCTGATTCTTTTTTTTAACATCCTCAAGCTTATTCCTGCCAAGCTCCCAAATTCTGTGTTATTTCTTATTAAATGCCCCCATTTCAGCCAGAAATGTTTATGAGGGTTCTTTCTTTAAAAATATAAAATAAGAAATCAAGTTTTCCCAAGCAGTGGGACCGTTTCCAAAATTTTGCCTCAATGTACCAGGGAACTCCTCCCATAACCTCCTTCTAACACAAAGCCGTGCACTCTTTCCACTTGTGTGCTGTGGCATGATTTAAGGGACATGCGGTGGTCTATTAAAGGAGACGGCCTTTAAAGGAGTACGGAAACGAAATTCCAGCGCTCATTTTCTAGCTGAAATGTGTTGCATGTTGCAGCATAACCTCAAAAACACGGCTTTCGTTGAAAGGCACAAGAAAACTATATTTAAAGCTATTTAAACAATCTTCCAATGTGGACCTGGTGGATGCCTGTGAAGCTTGGTTGGGAAGTAATCTAGCAACGCTGGGGATCTTGCTACGTAGGCCATGATGTAGCAAGAACCGTTATGTAGCTGCACTAAACATCGGAGCAGTGCCGCTCTTTGGAAGTACGCTCAACTGTTTAAAGTGGTCATGAAACGATTTTTCAACTTTTTCCTTCTTAGCTTTCCTCCTCAACTCACAAATCATGCAATGTATGTACCAAACAGTTCAAAAAGACGGAAAGAAGGGACTCCCCTCTTGCTCGGAACTTTGTTTGTGTACCTTGACACCGCCATTCTCCCTCTAGAAGATTAGCCCGTCGCTCAAAACTCGGACAAAGGTTGCTTTACCTACTTTGTTCACCACTAAGCTGACAGTGCTGTTGAAGCTACGTGCTTATTAGGCCAGCCGCACTTTTTCGACGCTCCCTCGTGCAGAGAATGAGGTCAGGTGATGAAAGGGAAGCAGCTGATTGGTCCGGCAAGCACGTAGCTTCCAACACAATGTCAGCTTAGGGGGTAAGAGAATAAGTGAGGTCCAATGTCTTGTGACATGCGTTTGGGCCAGGTGACGCGCTTCGGGTACCACGGATGTATCACAGTCAAAAGGCACAGAGCTTTCAAAGGGAAGGAGGTACGAAATAGTCTGCTGTGTTTTCAAATTTCTGTATCACAAATCAGGCTTTTGACTTTCTACCTTTTTTCTGGCCCACGAAACGATATGCTATTAGTAAAATCCCAATCTAAATTCATTTATCCCAGCCCGAACTTCGTTTCATAGCCCCTTTAAGTTGAGCGTGCTGCCAAATTCTCTTTCAGAATTGAATACAGAAAAGGCGGTGTTGGTGTCTTCGTCCTCACTTGTGCCGTTCAAGTTTATGTTCCCAAGGAAATCGTCCTGAAGCGTAATCACGTGGCAAAAGTGTGGCAAGCCCAACGAGCACGTAGCTTCCGCAGCACTGTCAGCTTAGGGGTGAACGGAATGGGGAAAGGAACTCGCTTATCTGAGTTTTGGACAACGGGACTCGAGCAGGGCACACATGAGCTATGAAAATTGCGCTGAAATTTCCACAGCAACTTGCTCGGACGCTGTGATGTGGTGGCATGGCATAGGTCCACGTCACAGCGTCTGCGCAAGTTGCTACGAAAACTGCCGTGCGGTGCCCATTTTCATTGCTCTATGTCCCCTGCTTAATAGTTCACATTTGACAACTCCTTGACCTGATGAGCAAACTTAGTTTTTTGCTTTGAATTGTCATGTACCGTCTAAACAGTCCACGATAAACACCATTTTTGAGTGATGGATGAAGTTATGTCATGCATTTCACAAATGTTTCATGTGTGCCTTGGCATACCTGCTTAGGATCAGTGGGTCTATGTAGAGGAAATGAAATATCTGGTTTGTATGTGTAGCCATTCATATGGCAAATCATAATTTTATCTTGCGTCATATTTAGATGAATTTCTGATAATTCAAACGAAATTTGTGGCTTCCTGGAGTTTGAATGAATGAATGTCTGTGGATGTTTTTTTAATATTATTTCTCGGTGAACTATTTACACACTTTACTATTTTATGGAAGCCCACATCTCTACTCGCACATATCCAATGCTCATAATTTTTTTTCTTTCCCTGGTAGGTATATGAGTGACATATGCAATCAGGGGTATAAATATATTAAATTTGATATCACACTTTTTTTAGGTGCCTTTTAGGCATCCTGCAATAAATCATTTCGAAACTGGAAAAATCAAAAGTGTTCTAAAAAGCTTATAAATCATCCTAGAACTTTCATTTATGCCTTATTGGATTCCGCAGACCTTTCAGTTTACTGATGTATGTTTATTTTCAGATTTCAATATTTCAGTTTGTCTTAATTCTTCCCATGATCTTTGCAAATTAAATTTTCAATATGAACAAAACAAATTAAGTTATATCAAAACCAAGTAGATATTTGTAGTCAAATTGTAACGGCAGATAAGCTATGTAGGTTTCATTTGAATTGAATCGCAAGTTGAATAAGGAAAAAAACTCTAGAAGCAGCGTTGCCCCTTAAGGCTCCTGCACACACTTGCATTTGCTTACAACCGAGTCCTTGCAATCTCTAATGGTATGCTGGCGCCATTTACGAGGTTACCCTGGGACTGCAAAATGGTCACTCTGTCAAAAGTTTTTCAGGCCAAGCAGAAAAGAATGATGCGGAGTGCCACTCGATAGATGGCGCCAGTCTGTTCTCCCGTCGTAAGAGATCCCAAAAGGGTTTTAGGCATTCGGTCGAAAGCCGTTGTGAGCGTGCAAACCAGCCTTTAGTCTCTCTTTGGAGCGGGTGGTTGGTCCTCCTCGCAGGCCGAGGACCAGGGCACGGTGTCCAAGCTGCGAGAGGAGCTGCTCGCCCGGGACGAGACTCTGCTCCGCCTGGAGGCGTCGCTGGAGCAGCGAGCCAAGGAGCTGCTCGTGCTCCGGGACAGGGCCTTTGAGCTGGTGCGTCTCCGGAGCAGACGCGCTTCGTACGCCCTAGCACTAGGTTGGGATCGTTTACGTCGGAGTGGTACTGCACAATGCAGTGCCTGTGTTGAAGGAATTCTTCTCTTGAACACCTGTCAAAGATTCAACTTCGTGCTGCATTTATTTATTTTTTTATTTTAATTTTAATTTAAGAAATACTGCGGATGTATTTTTACCATCCAAGCAGGAGAGGACTACATCGAGTTTTGAACATTTGAATCAAAACGGCCAATGATCCGAGCATGCACGCGGTCGGAGGGCAGTAAATTCTACTCGTCGTTTTGTCTGCACTAAAAAAATTGTATTTAAAGGGGCCCTGCAATGACTTTTTGACTAATTTTTAATTTGTACTGAACCTGAGCGCACTGAACGTAGTAACTTGGTGAAACTTGTCTTTTCTCGAAATTCCCTTTATTTTAAAAGTTATAGGCAAATTAAAATTACAAAGACAAGCAATAAATAACCTCCCTCATGACGTCCTTGGTTGCTTGAGAGTGGCCGTGAACTAGAGGAGAAATAGTGAGCTCATCGAGCGCTCACGGCTGCCGCACTGTGTGTCGACGGCTCGAGAGGGCGCCATTAAAGCGTGTTCTGGATAGGCTGTATGCAGCGGGCAGTCAGAGCGGCTCTCATTGCATATGCTGCACGATTAAATACTAATTCGGCATGTCACTTCATTGGCCACAAACGACAGCAAACATGGGGTGAAGATCAGTCCAGAGTGGGAGCTGCTTTGCGCTGCCATACATACCGCGAAACGGCCAAACCGCGAGACAAAGCTTCTCGCCGAAGGCCTTCGGAACGCTCGGAGCCGGTCGGATCCTCCTGCCCATACGACCGCAGCGCCGTCGCGTACATCCGGGACCTTTCCGTGTCGGCGCCTGATCCCATTACTCCTTTCTAGTATGCGCCGCCTTTTTCACCGCTTGATGGCGGGTATCTCGACGGGTCATTTCTTGTTTCCGTACTTTATGAACTGCATTCGTTTCTTTTTTTATCTAAAATACTGAACAAAAACTACTTTTATAAATAATTGAAATGGTTCGTGCCACTTATGTTTTGTATTTCGACTAAAAAGAAGCTTTTAGTGGCTCTGACCAGTAGTAAGCCGAGGACCAAAGACGTCACATTTTGCGCGCTTTCGCTACCGCGGGTCGCCCTCGTCGGTGGAGGAGGTTTCTGCGTCGTCCGGTTAAAATATGACGCACTGATATTTAGTTACTCTCTCCGTGCCCGCTGGCTTGCCCGAACCCCAAGAGACGTGGAAACAGCAAAAAAAAGGTAGACACTTAAATATGATTGCAGGGCCCCCTTAAAAAAGTGCTATTCTTAGAAGCATACAGTCAGACATTTTTCGAGTGGTTCAGTCCTGCTGAGCGCTGGGGAGGCGGCAGAACGTACGGGTCTTTGTGAAAGCCGAATTCATTAACAAAGTTTTTATAGAAGAAACTTAACCTCGCAGGCCTTCTGTCTAACCTGGAGCAATTCAAGAGCACGTTACGTATCATGTCGGATACTGAAAAGAGACGCCTAAAATCTGAATAAACAGATCACACATTCAGTCGTTAAATTCTCTCAACCTTGCGGTATTTTTTGAGGTGTGGGTCCCACGCGAGAGGACCGAGGGAGCTCTTCACATGAAAGAAGCCCCTTCGGTGACTCAGCATATTTGGTGTGAATCCCAGCTGTGGTATCTGCAATTTGACAGAGATTCATTGCGGAGAAAGCGGCGTATAGCCGAGGTTTGCATTCCACGTCAAAAGCAGATGATCTAAATTAATCCTTTGCTCTTTGCTGGGGCGTGCCAGCTTCCCTTCCTTGGCTTAGTCTGTAAAACCCCCAAATTTACTTTTTCCTACAGTACACTAAATTCCACACCTAGTGCAACCAACTGCAAATGATCATAAATTGGCAGTTATTTGGTAAAAACTGTACCCAGTGTTGGTTGTCATGAAGCGAAAGCATTCAGATTCAGTCTAAAGTGAAAACAAAAATTGTGGACCTTGGGGGCAGTGAGTTTAAAACCTTTCAAACTCTGAGGTTTCTGCAACGTCAAATAATCGACTCACCGGTTGGCGCTAGTTAGGTGCATGGTCAAGAAAACTGCAGTATAATACAATTTTTTTTTCTCGCCAAATTTACCCTCTTATTTTACAGGGTGTCACAAAAGAAAATTTACACGGTCTTTTTTACCGCAAAAATAAACTAGGCATCACTGAACGCTCATTTTCCGCCCGAAGGTAGCGCTAGAGGTCACAACCAGATGCCAAAGTTTCAGCCCGATCCGATAACTTATTCAAAAGTTATAAGTGATTTTCTGAAAAGTTCAATGGGAAAATGGCGGCCGACGGAGTTTTCAGACACATGGGACTCTATGGCACCAGAAACCGAAAATGGGCAAAAATGGGCTCCATTTTCCCATTGAAATTTTCAGAAAATCACTTATAGCTTTTGATTAAGTTATCGGATCGGGCTCAAACTTTGGCACCTGGTTGTGACCTCTAGCTCTACCTAGTGCTCGAATGAGCGTTCGGCGATGCCTAGTTTATTTTTGCGTTAAAAAAGACAGTGTAAATTTTCTTTTGTGACACCCTGTATTAGCAAGATATTTTAAATTGAAACTGCAAAATGTGTGGTTTTAAATACTAACTCAAAAAGCTTGCACATTGCGGTAATAACGTTAGACCTCCGTGTGGTCGTGGTTTGAGACAAAGAATTTTCGTTTTTTTTATTTTCCAGGAGGAGGGCATGGCGGCTGCCAAGGCGAGAGAAGAGTCGCAGCAACAGGCTGTCGAAGGTAAGACATCACCAGAGGTCATGTGCTACAGTGGTCATCCAACTGCTCAGTGATTCAACGCATTTTTTTTTGCCGCGCACGCCATCTACTGTATTCTGTTTGGATTGCCCTTAACGGTGTGCGTCACTCTTCGAGGAAGCTTGCAGAGCTGCGTCTCATTCGTGACCGTGATAGCAAAAAGAGCGCTCAACTCCAATAACTCGTATGTGCAAGCAGTAAGGGTGACTCGTGACGAGTGTGTTGAAAATTAAATGTGAACACGCCCAGAAACTCCCAAAAAAACTTCAGGTATGCGCGGATTGAATACATCCTCTCGAGGTTCCACATAAATTGCCGGCTGTGTTCTCGGAGCTCCGATTATAATATATAAGTTACATTTCCTGCATCAATCGCATGTTTTTCATGAACTATGACTTCTCACTCACGCCTGCCTCTCTCCTCCCAGACCTGAATGCCAGGCTGGCCCAGGTGCAGACAGACTACGACTTCTTGAGCGAGGAGTCTCGAATCATCAAGAGCGAAGCGGCAGGTGGGCGTCTTTAATGATCTGTTTGGTTTTAAAGTAATTGTAGGTGGACTGTACGGTACTTTCTTTATTATCTCTTATATTCATGAAACAGAGATCTAATTACTTCTCGCTGCATTCAAAGAGTAATGTATTTCGCAGCATTCAGTGCTGTGGTATATTTTTTTTTTTTTTATTGTTTCAACTGATGTGTGAGGCTTCTGTTTCTTCGTGTATTTTTTGCGGGACACTCCCTCTAAACAACTATAGGTGCTTGATAACACCCTAGGTTTTTGTTTGGCAGAAGACCTAAGGTGTAAAAACGAAATTTGCTTCATTCCTACCTCAGGCAACTCTCGGTCCGTAGATAGCAATTTGGGACAACTGACACGTTCCATACAAAGGGTGTCGTTAGGATTCCTTATTTGGCAATGCCTCGAGCCACGACCCGTGACGTGAACCAATTGTGGTTGCCTGCCATGCAGACCAGCAGCGCCAGCTGACTTCGGCGGAGGAGCAGTGTGCCCAGCTTCAGGGCCAGAAGCGAGGCCTTGAAGAAGAGCTGGCGACCCTGAGGCTTACTGCCAGTGGGGGTTCGCAGCAGGTGGCCCAGCTCAATGCCCACCTCCAGGAGAGGGAAAGGTGAGTGCAGGCTGCAGCGAGCCGTGCCAGAGGGGTGGATGGATGTAGACACACGTATGTTGCACGCGTGCACACATCCTGTATGCACGTGTGCAGTCCCGCGGCGTAGTTGCCGACTTGTGGGTTTCGAGCGATCCGATTTGAGTGGCTGTCTTGGCGGGCATTTTGACTTATCAGACGTGTTGTCTGCCGGTCTCTGCCGGACCGACGCGTTGATTGGGGCAATCAGTACAAAGTCGTTAACTACCGTAATATCCCGAGTCATCGCCCGTCCCCGAGCCATCGCCCACCCCATTTTTTGGGCCAATATCGATTTCCGAAAAAACACCGAGTCATCGCCCACCCCTTCAAATACCCCAGCGCGGACTCTGCGGTCCGCGAACACTCATCACACGCGAATGACGCGGTCGCGGACCTTACAGTTGGAGGACGTCCGTGACAAAGTAAAACGAAGGAGGGAAAGACACTTCTTTTTGTTTACGCATTTCCTCCGTGAGCGACCCCAAAGTGGTCGTGTATCTGTGCGAAAAGAAAACGATGGAGATAACATAAAAAGAGTTTGTTAACGTAACCGCGGAGTGTTAGGTCAAAGTCTGTCTCCGCCGAAGTAAGGTCACCGCGAACCCGCTCCTTCTTCCCGCCCGTCGCGACCGCGGTTGTGCAATATTTTAGGCAAAGCCAAAGCGTAAATAAAGCTTTGCTGGAACGTCCTACACAGACGTTTGCAGAGCGTCCCAACCGTGCATTGATAGCCCGCCGTGCACGGACGCACGTATGTATGCACCAAACAAGTTGCGCAAGAACTTGCAATTGACAAGGCGCCCGACTTGGCCCGACGCCAAAGTATTTGCCAACGCGACCGCCGGCTTTCCGGCTTTCCCAGCATTGCTCTTGGTCGCTTCTTTGGTCCGCTCGCTCGCTCGCTCGCTGGCTCGTTGCGCCTGGTCGGTTTTTCTATTTTCTTGTAGACTTTTCTTTTTTTTTTTCACTAACTAGGAGAACGTAATGGTGACATTCTTTCACGGAACAAACGTTCGCGCTATATGCAGATCGGCGGTGTTTCTAGCGCGTATGCAAGCAACGGACTTCGCTATAGTAAAATATTCTTTCGTGAGCATTTTCTCTATAAAACAATGAAACTAAATCGAGTTTTGAGTTTGATGTATCTCTTGTGCATCAGCGCTAGATACGCAGAGAAAAATAGGCGGTTTTTTCCTCTTTTTTTTTCAAGTGTTTGTGCTCCCCACCGAGACATGGCCCACCCCACTTTTTTAACGAATTTCAGGTGGTAGGGGGGTGGGCGATGACTCGGGATATTACGGTATGTTCCTTCTCTGGCTGCTCGAACCAAGTTGTCACCGGTACAGTAAGCTCGCATATTCATGTCTTAAAGACACACTCCTGATGCGGGTCAAAAGGAGAGATGGTACAAATGCCCAAGGGTCTGCAGGACACCGCGTTTGTACGTTGCAAAGTTGGTTGCAAAGCTGTTTGGCTCGCAAGATGCTTTGCATCAGCTTCGAACCAAAATGGTTTCTTCACACGCGTCATAATGACCAGTGTTGCAACTTGGATCTGCTGCTTCAACCCGTCTGACCAAAACAGCTTGCAGTCTGGAATTCCCTGGCAGACGCGTTCCAGGCACCAATCATCTTAGAAGACTTGAGATGCAAATAGATTTTTCGAAGTTTCACGTACACTTCAAGGGGGGTTTCAACCTGCCCGGTGTAGATTGGCTGTCTGAGCAAATTACTCGCGTAAATTCGGATACGATTAAGGAAGCGTCACGTTTAATTAACTTTGCCCGTTTGAATGGACTAATTCGGTGAGCTAATAATAGCTAGAAAATGTTGCTGGAAATGTCCTTGATCTCTTCCTTTCAAATTGTCCTATCGATAATTTAACCTTATAAACGATACGCTTGTTAGACCCAATGTTTTCACCCGCCTTTTAGTGTGTCATTTTCTCTTTCCCAAAGGTCGCATGCCTGTCAGATGTTTTCTGGCTATTCGTACGACTACATAAGCCCATATGACTTTCTCCAAAACTGTAACGGGTCGACAATTTTAAGTGAAGACTACGTTAATACTGCAACTGAAAGTTTTACAGCTATCGACCAACACATTGTTTACAAACAAGCTCGCGTTTGCCCACCAGGCGAGGGCACTGCGCGCGCGCAGAAACCAGATTCGGCCTCGGCGAATCACCTGCGCATGCCCAGTGCCGACAGCAGCGCCACCGCAGCGGCGTGACGTCAGAGAGTTGAGTTGGTCTATAGGGCAAAAGGGTATTGATGGCTTTATATTGAAACATGTAAAGAGCCCTTCCAAATATCCAGCCTGGTTTTCCAAGGAATTACGGCATTATATGCACGGAAAAGCGCATTTTCACTAACTCTTCGAGTCAAGCGGTGTGGACCCATGGTACGCAAAGTTCAGGATTTATAGAATGCTCTTGAAAAAGTTGTTCGCACACAACAAACGCACGCATCGAGTACGAGTAGAAAATAGCTTGTTCCGAAAGCCAGATGACTTCTGGTGATTTGTGACACAACATTCAAAGACCACAACTAACAGTATTTCTTTACGGAATGGGTCTGGGGTATATGTGTCATCGCACCAAAAGGTAGTAAATGGTTTTGCAAATCATTTTCGAGACTTCTACTCTTCCAATATTTATGGTGGCACTACGTCCGACAGTTTTAACTGTCGCGGCACTTCGAATATTACTAGCGTGGATACATTTGAAATCTTGGGGCAATGAGAAAACTGAAGCCAAAGCTTTCCGTAAGCATTGATCAGATGCCCAGCTTCATTGGCAAGGGCTGCTCCAAGTTTTTGGGGCCTGTTTTTATATTTTTAACTTTCCTTCGCGATTTGGCTCACTCTCTTCCCAGTGGAAAAGGTCGGTTGTGGTTCCTGCTCACATAGGTGGTGATGCTTGTGTGGGAAACAACTATAGACCTATTTCTTTATTATACCCCTTTTCTAAGGTTTTCGAGATTCTTGTGTTTGCCCGCATGTCTCACTATTTCTGGTACAAGCTAAGTGATTTCCAGCATGCTTTCCTAAAGGGTCATTCCCGATAAAACTAAAGTGCTATCAATGTGTTGAAAGCGGGAGTCAATTTTAATTGCTTACATTCTTGGTTCCATTACCATGCATCTTGCACGCGTCTGTGGTTCGCGACTGTGGCATTTATTTTGATGATCATCTTTCTTTTTCCTACCGTGTCTCTCGAATCGTCGCATCAGCTGTAACATTGCTAGGCTTGATTTCTCATTTGAGCGAAGATTTTTTTAAATTCATTGCATATTATTCACTTATTTTGCAGTCTAATTCGTTTTCGGCTTGAGTTTGCGAGTGTTGTGTGGAATTTTATATGCATATTTGCAATATGCATTGCAAATTGAAAAACTTTTAGAAGAGATTTATTCAAATGATTTATGATCATCATTTTAAACGAAGGTGTTTTCATGACTGGGCGTACATAGTCGAGACTCGCGGCTTACAAATTCTATCAAGTCAAAGAGTTGGGCACGACGCACTATAATGTTGTGCAGAATAATTCATGGCCAGATAAACAGCACCTTGCTGTGTTGTCTTAACTTTCACGTGCCTCTACATTCCAGTAGACACGCCAGTTTGTTTTATCCTGGCTCTTAGGAGAAACTTTGTCCGATCTCACATATTCACCTGTCTTTTAATGCCATATCATCAAGTACTTCTTTGGATGCTTTTACAGACGTCTTTTAAACGTGAGAAACCTTACTATTCACCTCATAACCACATTGTTTTTCTATATATGTGTTGGACACGTTGTATGGACGTATGTGCCCCACATCGAGACTTCGATCGTTCTGAGGCACGGATTAATAAAGTATGTACGTTAGTATATAAGTAGATTGTTAGCTCCGTGGCTTTACGGCGCTTCTTTGCACGTCTTGCAGGCAGGTGGAGTCCCTGGAGTCCCAGGTGCGCACGCTGTCCCAGGAGTGCGAGAGGGCCAGGCAGGAAGCGGCACATGAGGCGGAGCGACTGCAGGCCGCGGCGGAGCGTGCCACTTCCGACCACGGCCGGCAGGTGGCGGCGCTCGAGCAGAGGCTCGCGGACCTGGTGAGTAACCCAGCTGCTGCTGGGCGACGTTGTGATGCAGCCTTCATTTTGGACGGGGCTGGGCGAAGGGGGGACTACGCTCCACTTCTGGCGTTAAAAGTCGTTCACGCACTTGCGACCGCTTACGACTTCTTGTGTTCTCTCGCGACGAGTGATCTCACTGGCACCATCTATCGGGTGACTGTGGAACACTCGCGATTTCCATAAATTTCCTTTTTTGTTGCGCGTCATTCTTTCACTATTGGCTCGAAAAACTTTTGACAGTTAAAAGCGACTATTTTTCGTAGATGGTATGTACATTTGATCTCGTAAATACTGCAAAGCCTTCGCTCTAGTAAAATGCAGTTCCACGGTCACCTCATAGATGGTACGAGCGTGCCAGCGTGTTCTCCCGCCGTAAGAGATTGTGAGAGGTCGTAAGCAGTCCAAAGTGCGTGAATCGGCCTTTACTTCGCAAACGGTGGAAGCCACTAGCCCCAGTGAACCGGTCACGGCGTTGGAGCGAGCCACGCAGTAATGCACCACCTCGGCTTTAATCCGTGAAGTGGTTGCCACGTGATCCGCTCCAACATTTTTATTGGCTCGCTAGGGCCATAGCCTTTGCCATTCGCTAGGTTATGCTGAACAATGGTCTATCTCAAACCTAGGATTTGTGGGAGAAGCTTTGCGTCACACAAGAACTTGTTGCCTTCCGTTGTGTGACTGCGTGTGTGCAGAGGCGCCGTGGAAGCTAGGGAGCTCGCACCGGAGGCAGAGCTTCGACTGCAGTTGCAGTAAGCTGTAGTGCACGGCGTTACAGTTTCATGCAAATTTTTGTCTTAGTTTATTGTGGGGCACTGTCACACTGGTGACGTCTGTATGGTGACCTGGAGGTCTCGTCTTTTCAAGCGTGGGTACTGGCGGCTATGCAAGACGGCAGGACGAATGGACCGAGATATCGCCGCATGTTGCGATTGGTCAGCGCCACGCCACTGACCAATCGCAGCAGGCGGTGATGTCCCGGTCCCTTCGTCCCGCCATCTTGTATAGCCCCCCTGGTGTCTCAACTGCTAAATGCCACGCCACTTTGGTCATCCGGTGCTCAGATTAAATACTGGCTATTTGTAAGGCTTGGAACCTGAATGAGTTTTTTTTTGCATGTGCGAGTTTTCTTAAAAGGTGCATTCCATTCGTTCTCAACTGCCCGTTTTTTCTCAGACCAAGTGGTTACGTCTTTTGACCAAACAAACGAAAAATGGATATATCTCCCGACGATCTACGTGCCACCCAGGATGTCGGACTTGTTTGATCCTGAACAGAAAGGGGTAGTAAGCACCAGGAATAGTGAAACAGGAAAAAGAAGAAGGAACTTCTGTACAGCGCCAGTGGCTGCTTTGGCCCCCTTTTATCGATCGAGTGTCCTTGTTGCATTTTGTTTTGGTTAAAACTATTGTGCCCAGAATGCATCTCTGATTGTGTGTTTATCGCATCCTAAAAAGTAGTTCCTCGATTTCCGCCCAATGGCATCATAGAAGTGTCACGCCGCACACTTTTTTAGAAACTTCTACGCCCAACTGCCAGAATCGCAACATTCGATAGCGTGACACTCTTGCTTTTGCCACGTCATCTGTTCCCACTTCGGGACCAGTTTGGATGTGTGGGTCAAATAAGGCGCTAAACACATCAGTGGGAGACGCGTTGCAGGCACCGTAGCTAAAACCATAAGGTATGCAGCCTAACCACGTCCCAGACCAGGCACAGCGACCGACGTGGCCGGCCTCTCTTTCTCCGTGGCAGGAGTCTAAGCTGGAGGAGCGCATGTCACGCTGCCGCACCCTGGAGCAGACTGCGAGCGACCTCAGGGGGGAACTGGAGCAGCAAGGGGGAGCACTCGCCGACAAGCTGGCAGCCGCCGAGAGGCGCGCCGAACAGCTGGCCGCCCAGCTTCAGCAGGTGAGGCTAAGACCAACAACGCCGGGCCTATCGCGAATCCCATCCTTGGAAAGGGAAAGGAGCCATTTCTTTGCTTCATTTCTGGAACTTAATTTCACCAGAAGAAATGAGCTTAGCTTGTGTGCCGATCCGTCCAGCTTCTCAGAAAGTTGTGAGCAAGATGTTGCGCCTCACCTTGAGCCACTGTACCATCAATGTATGGCAGCTTCAGCTATGAGAGTAATGCCACCCTTCTCTTTGTGTGGTTTCGCCACAGTTGGTCGAAGAAAATCATGTGCTTCACCTTAAAGACGCTCAAAACTGGCTCAGCTTTGGTTACTATTGAGTGCACCGAGCATTAAAGTCGAACTTGGGGGTTTTACGTGCCGAACAAGCAAAGGGCATCTGGCACACCCCGGCAGAGGACTGAGGATTAATTTCGACCGCTTGGGATTCTTTTGTAGTGCAACCGAAAGCCTCCGTCAGATTGCGGCCAGCTTGGCTAGGACTCTAACCTGCCAACCGGGGTTCGCTACGCCGAAGCTCTGCCTCGGAGCAACCAAGGCGGCTGCACGCAGTATTGCCGACCGTGCTTGAACAGGATTTTTCCGTCATCTACTTTTTTTGTTTTGAGACGATGCTTCAACAAGAACACTTTCCGACGCACAGAGTTAGCAGCGGGCTTCATTCCCCAACCGATTCTCTATCCAAACCTAATATTCGTGCCAACGAGTCGCACCCACAGTAGAAGATATATATAGGTGTGGATACTGCGCGCGTCACAATTGCCAGGTAAAGTCCTCTCCTTGCCCTGGTTGCGAGCGGTACCACCAGATGACTCTTTGATAATTGGTTAGTGGTAATATGTAGTGGGCCGGGTTTCCGACGCCTCTCTTCAGGAGACATGCTTGTTTTCAAAGTCCTTTTCTGGGTGTGCTATGTCATGTAGAACTTAGCACTCGTGCTGCATCTGTTGCTTAGACACAATTTCGCCATTGACCCCAGTTTTTTGTCTCAACTGCAGCAAGAAGAGTTTTCTGAATGTGTTCAAGTGAACAGCTCTCTGGCGCTGTGTTCGAGCCAGCATCCGTCAGAGTCAGTGCAGATGGTCTGAGTGGAAAGAGCATGTGCCCAGGTGCCATAGAAACGAGACACTTTTTTTCCCCCTCGGTAGTGTCATCTGACCGGCGCAGATGCTCTCAGTATGGGCTAGCTATCTGAGCGCGCACCAATAGGACTTTACGTAAGCAATCGCGTCGCAGCATTCGCCGTGCTGCGTGTTCACTCCTGCATATATCTGACACTGCAGTCACGCCTAAAACCTAAATGGATGTTCATTGTTGTCCCTGGCAGGCGAAGGAGGAGGCCCTGGAAGAGCGGCGCCTGCGGGAGCGGGACCGGGACGACCTCTCGGCGCAGACCTCGGACCGGGAGTCGCAGCTGGCCTCGGCCCAGGGGGAGCTGGAGCGGTTGAGGGCAGAGTTCTCGGCCCATCGGGAGGACCTTGCCAGGCAGCTCAGGGAGAACCAGGAGGAGACCTTGGCCGTCAACCGGATGCACGACCAGATGTGCGCTCCTTCGCTTCTTCCGACGCGAATCGTGTTTTAGCCTAGAGCTTTGTGGAACGCTGTAACGATAACATGATAACCCAACCACTTGTCTTCGCAAAAGGTTGTGTCCCCCGGCAACAATCGAACCAATGACCTCTTGCTCAGCAAAGGCCCGCTCACGCCCTTGAGCTGAGACCGAGTTCTTGCAATCTCTTATGACGAGAGAACACACTGGCACCATCTATGAGGGGACCCTGGAACTGAATTCCGCTACACCCTGTTGCAGGTTATGAAAAGCGGGACACGCTCCTCCGGAGAAATTCTCCACTCTTCCCACTTTAGCAGAGCGAATGTCGGAGAGGAGGAGAGACGGTTATCGTGTTCAGGTCTTGCGGTATTTTCAGATCAAATGTATGTACTGTCTATGAGAAATCATTCTTTATAACATCTTGAGAATTTTTTCAAGATAAGCAAAAAAGAATGATGTGCGAAAGAAAGAAAGGTACGATAACTTGTGTTACACAGCAAGAGGTTTTGACGCACACGTTTGTAAGCAGTCGAGAGTGAGTAAACCAGCCTTTATTCAGACTGTGTTTTAGGTAGTTACTAGAAAAACCCAGAGATACTGGACGCACAAAAGAAGGGGACAGGGCAACAATGTCTCAAACACAGCTGCAGATTTATTCTCGAACAGAGCCTTTTTATACGCCAACTCAGCTTTACAAACAAACCGGAGTGCCCCTAGCGGCACGCCACCAGCGTGGCACATGCGCGATGGAGTGCAAGCAAGAAGTGCCACATCCTGCATAAAAAAAACAATAGGAATGTGATGTTTTCTGTCTCCGATGTGAGTCCCCATGCTCTTTTCTGCCTTAGAATTTGTCCATTCTACGTCTTCCTAACAAGCAACATAGCAAGTCGGTGATGGCCTCTGGGAACAATGATCAACATCTCCTTGTATCTACTGTTTACGCCGAGCCTACTTACCCCGAACAACCTTCAAACTTAAAAGTCTTTTGAGGCCCGCACTTCTTATCGCAGCGTTTGGTCTACTGGCCACTGTCATTTGAATGATCAGGCGGCCCTTTGAACGTGATGACGTGCCGAACGTGGTCCGGACAACTGGAAGGCTTTCCCGCATTTGTGTTGAAACAAAACAAATAAATCTGGCGACCACAAGTCTCCGTGAGTTCAACTTAGAGTGCTTCCCGCACAACCAATCGTGGTCCGACAGCATCTGGTTTCCCTTTTCCCGGCACCTATCCACATTCTTGGATGAACCAATCGGGCAGAAAACACGTGCAATCTGATTTTCAAACCTTTTCTGGCTGTTTTGGTACAGCCCCAGTCACAGTGTTTTGATGAGAAGGCAGGCTTTCGTCTGGTTTCTTCCAAAACAACGCAGGAGTGCTTGTCCCGCATGGTGACTTCTGCCCACAGCCCCGGATCAGAAGCGTGCCTGATGCGCCACCACCGTGGCGTGACGTCACGTATTACAAAGTTTCCATGCTTAACTTATGTTACACCTAGTGGGGGTCTGACGGTCTAATCGTGCAATCATGCTCGCTGCTACGCTTGCGCTTCCTATGGAGACGGACTCGGTCCAGCGTGATCAAGGGGATGGGCGAGGATTGGCATCCCTCTGTCTTGCTGTCCGAGTCTCTTCACGCCATTTCTGGACCCCGCGGGGGCGCCATAGCCGAGCAACCATCAAATTTCCGCAACAAATTACATGCTTGTATGCTTTATAAGTCCCGATGAGCAGTGGTTTGAGTTCGATGGATTATACCTACTATGGCAGAGAGAGCTCTCAAAGGCGAACCACTTCTGCTCGGTTTGACAAATGGACTGCCGAGCTCCGTCTTTACGAACACCACGTGTGAGGCTGAATTTAGCTCTGATTGCTTCATGTGTTGGCACAACAACGGTGCTATCTGCCCGTGCGACACGTGCGTGATTCCATAATGGCTTCTTTCCTCTACACAGCGATACCGTAGTAAGGCGTGCGGATAGTACGGCTGCAAAGATATTAGCGGTATTAGCGTTGCATGTTTTCGTTACATGCGATTTTAGCAAGTGACCCCCTACTGACCGAAATGAAAGATATTTCACATTAAAAGCTATGCGCCACCAACTCGCCTACGCAATAACTGTCAATTCGGTGTTTTAGGGCTGGTTTTGAGCCTAGAGCTTCGTGGAACGTTGTAACGAAAATATGATGACACGCCCATTTGTCTTCACAAAAGACTGTGTCTTCCGGCAACAGTTGAGACCCTGACCTCTCTCTTGGTATTCCGATATCCTGTCCCCTGCAAACAAAACGAAAATGAAAAAAAAAAAAAAAACTTGCATTCCTAGGTTTAGAATCTATGAAAGCGAAGAAAGTTTGGGATGTGCATTTTAGAGTCATCCTATGTGCTGGTGCAAAGGCCTACTACCTTCTTGTGACAAAAAGTATAAATGGTGTGTTTGTCCCTAGAGCATCTCCCTAGAACTACCTAAGGCCTCCCTAGACTCTGGGGCCTAGAACTACAGGGTGAAAGCTGACCGAGCTGCGCCCATCCGTTCGCCGCAGGAAGAACCAGCTGGGGATGGTGGACGACCTGCGACGACTCCTGGCCGAGGCCGAGGGCGCAAAGAGCGACCTGTCCGCGCGTGTCTCCCAGCTCCAAGCCGAGTTGGCATCTGCGACCGCCCAGGCCATCGATCGAAAGGTCGGCCCTTGTGCTATGGTGTCTGTGTCGTTGATGCTTTCTGTATTGAACTCGTTTTTAATTGGAAAAAGCGTTCGCTACATCGGCATCCGTGCGTGCCATTCTTAGTTGCTCGTTGCGTGACCATTGTGAATTTTCACGTGGTATTTCGTATACTTCTTTGTTAGGTTACTATGGGTTGGGTATTGAAGCAGTGTGGGACCTCTTTATGACGAGGACCAATATAGCAGAAATATGGATGTAGTGAAGGATAACCAAAGTATGCTTGTAATATGTGCATAGGCATCTGTAGAGTGAATATGTTCCTTTAAAAACTGACTTACTCGGTTTGAAGACCCGGCTTCCAGGGACATTCTACCGTACCGCCGAGGCTTGGAGGG
The DNA here is from genome assembly GCF_016920785.2 of Ixodes scapularis. NCBI lineage: Eukaryota > Metazoa > Arthropoda > Arachnida > Ixodida > Ixodidae > Ixodes > Ixodes scapularis. Next base: position 30,623,917 of record NW_024609846.1, on the reverse strand, counting down.
GTTGTGCGGAGCGCATGTACTAGAGTCGGGCTCTGATGGGTTAACCCTTTCAAACCTTTGTAGGCTGACAGCAACAACGAAGCGGAAGTGAAAGCTCTCAAGGCTCGGATAGAGGAGCTGCAAAACAGGTGAGACTGGAATGAGGCACCCAGCACCCTCTCTGCGAATGTGCCAGGTTCTGTCCACTAGTTGTTGTTGTTGTAAGTGCACGCCATGCTCGGTGAAGGAATCCACACGTATAGCTTTTTCTACTGCCCACGGAAAGCGAGTAGCTGCGATTTACGGAACAAGCACCAACGTATGACGAGTTACAAAAAATGTTGGGGGGCTCAAAAATGAAATCTGCACCGAAAATCTCGAGTGTTTGCAGTGTTACACTTAGCATTGCGGTGCAAATCGTGTACGGTCCTCTACCGGATTGGGTGGAGTATTTATATCCGCAGTATTACCTCATCGGGAATGTAGCGTCACTTTAGCTGGACCTTTGGTGCGAGGTCTCGTTACGACGCGCTTCACCCAAGTCGCACACTTGTTCCACGTGCGGTATTCTGCGGAGTTGCCCTTTAATTTATCCTTTGTAAAAAGTAACGATAGCGTGCTGTCGGGCGATCATTGTTTCTGGGGGTTTGCATGTGCTTTCCGACGACCGTAAACCTTTCGTGACATCTGTTTCAAGGAGGGCGCGAGCGCAGAGCGAACCACCTCGTCGTCGGTGCACGAGTGTCGGGCGTTTGCTCAGACTGGCGCGGCGGGCCCAAGATGGGATGGCTAATGAGTGGTCCTCCACCGCTGTTTCTCTCTCTCTCTCTCTCTCTTTCCTGCTCCGCTCGCGCGTTGCGCCATAACTCCCTTGTCACGGTAAGCGTCCAACCCCTGTGGAACGCCCTCTGGGGCCTGCTTGCCTTTTCGCTCTTATGCATCGCCTACATTACCCGCTGACTGCCCAGACGACCTCCCCTTTTTCCTTTCATTGACCCCGCCTTCCCAGTGTTGCTGCATTTCAAACCTTTAAGAGGGTTTCTCTCCTGCCTACCTTATCCTGACAATTTGTTTCACTTTTCTCTAGGGTGTATCCCAGCGCTATTCGGGCGTAAAAAATTCTTTATAAACAAACCAATGAAGGGAGTGCAATGAAACATTGCACAAAGATGTCGTTTATCATATTCAAATCTCATGCGTGTGGGTTTCAGGAAAAAAAACACCTAAGCCTGGAATATCCTTTTTTTTTTTGCTATACACGAGAGGAAAGCCATAAAAACCGTTTGATTGGTGCTGCTACTCGCAGATGCCACAACATAAAACAAAAAGGGAGTGTGTAAGCTTTTTTGATATGAACACCCAAAAGCAGATCCAGCATATCTGAGCATGTGTAATACCGTTTGTAAGTAGCAGCGTTAAGCAGACATTTTTTTTTTTATGTTTTTTCTTCCCGCATGCAGGGAAAAAATATTTTTAAGGTTTGCGGTACATTTTTTTCTGAAACCCACTTTCGTGAAATATGGTTATCACAAATGCACAATGTAAGGACGTTTTTGTGAAGAGCATCAATGCACTTTGTTCATTCATTTATAAGATTTTTTTTTAAATGACCCAATAGCACTAGGAAGCATTCTGCATATATAATTACGTTCAAGGAATTTTTTTAATTTTTTATAGCAACTTAGGGGATTGATTGTTACCTAGGTGAACCTCCTGTGCTTCTGCTTAGAGAACTAAAGCCCCGTGCCATATCAAGGATGTTTGTTGAATGGAGAAGCTGCTTTGTGGAGACAATAAAGAACAATGTTTTCGTGGACAAGATTTCTGCATTTGTGCTTGCGGCTGCCGAGCCTTGAACAGCATGCACAATGTAATGTGGCTTTTTTTTCCTTTTTTTTGTTGCACATGTTGTTTTATTTCAAAGTGCCGCAGTTTGTTTATTGATGGTTGGTTCCGGTATTTTGGCAATTAAATCGTCGCAATCTAAATGAAACGACCCGGAAGAGAGTGGTCATTGCAAACACAACAAACGGGAAAGCAAAGCGTTAGTCCTTTGTAAAACCCTAACAGCTCTGGGAACAAACACACTAGCAGAAGGTTTGGATGGGGCAAGCTTCGACCGCCAACCGTGCGACGGTGAAGAAAAACAAAAAAATTAGGGATATTGTGAACAAAAAGAAGTAGGAATGAACAAAAGACGAGCGTAATAAGAAATTAGGTTGTCTATATTAAAATTAAAGTTTTGGATAAAACATCTACAACGCCATTTTGGCCGACCCCACAAATTGATAAAAGCGGGACCGAAGTTCAAAAATGTAACAACCTTGATAAATGAAATGAAAGCTTAATCGGACAAACAAAAGAGCAGAAACGAGCCTGTGGCCTTGAAACGAGCTTGTGGCAGAAACGAACTTGTGGCCGTGACTGAGCGCATGCCCGTGCCTCAGGCAACGGCAACTGGGCAGCACGGAGGAGGAGCTCAGGGCGGAACTGGAGCGGACCCGGGGGAGGGCCGAGGAGGACAAGCGCAAGCTCGGCCTGCTCGCCAAGGAGGTGGGTAGTCTTCCAGCTGCAGTTTGTGCCGTCTCATTTATTTGTTCGTTTTCTGCGCTCAAAAACAGCCGATGCCTCGGTAACGACGTGCAAACAGTGAGATTACGAACTTACAGAAACAACTCGAGTGCTAAACAATTTGAGTTAGAAACTTCAATATCTGTTGCTTCGAGGACGCTATGCGAGCGTTGTGTGCGGGTCATGGGGCTAGTCGAAATAATTTGATTAATGAAGAAAGTGGGAGGACCACGCAAAGCCTGCCGCCGCCTTGGAACGCGAGTGCGAATAGGTGACATCTCGACCCGAGACGGACCGAAGTCTCGCGTTACTAGGATGTCCCCTTTTGGCTGGGACGGTCCCGTCCCAGAACGTGAAGCAAAGCGCGGAGTCATTGTGGCCGTCGGCACGACGCAGATGGAGCAGCTGGAGCGAGAGCTGGAGCGCAGTCGGCTCGGGCGGAGCGTGGTGGAGTCCCTGGAGGCGGACAAGCGCCAGCTGGAGTCGAAGCTCGCCGAGCTCAGGGCCTCGGCGCCAGTCAGTGCCAACGGGAAGTCTGCCCTGGCCAGCTCCCTGGGAGGCAGCAGCGGCGGCGGTGAGTCCGCGCAACTTGCGTCTAGTGCAGCGTGGCCCGTGCCGCTTTTATGCAGACAGAAGCGCATTACTGAAATAAAGTAACTAAATATTGTTGCACGTTACTCGCTAAAAAAGTAGTTACCTCAAAATCCCGTCAGGATGCCCACCCAAAAACAAAGAGATAAATGCGACAACGAAACTTTACAACAAAAGGTGATAAAGCACCGGGCCATCTGCTACAAACCGTGTGAAATATGAACTGATACCGACAATTGCGGTCAGGGCAAATTTGCATTTCGCGATGTAATAAACATGCCGGAATTCGTTACGACAAACTCCTGTGTTATGGTAAAAGATATTGCAGATGCAGCAGATTTTTGCATTTCACGGTGGAATAAACATGCCGCAACAACTCGTACGTCACGGGAATCGATATCGCATGTGCATATCACGTGGTTGATGCGTTTCCTGTCGGACATTGTGTGATGTCCGACAGGAATCACACAATGTCACAAATAGAGCGTGGGCGATGTTTCTGAGTTTTCATGTTATGGATATTTAGCCAGAAAAATGGGATGGGCAATCTCTCGGGGGAGGGTGCCCTTACGGGATTTTATGGTAAGTACATTACTCATTGCCACGATTTAAAAGGATTGCGTCACCTCAGCTTGAAAGTGACGCATTATTTTCCCTTTACTCCGAATTTGTCGTTCCTATAAAACAGTAGCTGCTTCCAATATTTTTGTCGCGAATAATTTCTCGCTTTTTAATGCGTTCATTGGTGGATAACTGTGTCTATACTGACATAAAGGTAGCAATTTGGACCAGTTGGTTCATGATCACCTATAGAAGCGCAAAAAATACAAGGACGAGGAAGTAAACAGCCAAGAGCGCACTCGCAACTGCTTTTTATTTGCGAAAACAATCATATATATGTAGCTTCGAACTAACACATACTCTCTCACAGAACTTAGGAGAGAGTATGTGCTACTTTGAAGCTATATATATGATTGTTTTCACAAATAGAAACCAGTTGCGAGTGCGCTCTTGTCTTTTTAGTTCCTCGTCCTTGTATTTTTTGCGCTTCTTTAGGTTATACTGACATAGCTTTTGCACATTTTTTTGCGGCCTATCTGGTGTTTTCTCGTCGTACAAATTACAGGTGCGAGCAGGGGTGAGAACTAAGTTGGGTGCTTCCATTGAACACGCTCCCCACCAGAAGTAACTAAATACCATTACCTGTTACTTCATCAAAAAGCAGTGTTGCGAAGTACTTTAAGTACATTGTACTTAAAGTACTACTTCAAGTAGGTTTAGGAAACTTGTACTTTACTTGAAGTACATCCTCCAAGTATGTACTTGTACTTTACTTAAAGTATTTTTTTTTCGGTACTTTCCGAGGAAAGTACAATTCCCGACTTCAAAGTACATTCCCCAAATTTGGTTTTGTTAAATTTGTATCACGAAATGATACTTTGTCAACTTCGAAGAAAAACTGGGAGGGACATTCTGCTCTTGCCATAAAAGTGAGCAGACGCCGCATCGCCCCATTTGTTCTGGTAGCGGCTTTCCCGTAGCTTTTTAAACTCTCGCTACTTCTTGGTCGTTCAGCACAAGCGAGGAGGTTTAAACTATTAGGAGGGCGAAATTAATCATAATGTAGCACCTGAGTCTGTGGTGCGGAAAAATTAAATTTTCAAGTCGAAGCAAAAGACAACGGAGGAGAACGTCACAATGTTTTGAGACATTCTCTTTTGTCTTTTCCTTCTAGTTGAAAGTTCCTTAATTTTTTCGCACCCCAATCTCAGGTGCCACATTATGATCAATTATCACTTGCACTCGCACACTCAATTTTTTTGCATTAAGGAGAGGACACTTCTCTATGAGAGGATTGCTTGCGGAAGCTGCGGGGCTGACGTCATGCTTTCTCTTAGTCAGGCACGTAGCCAGGGGGGGGGGGACCTCCTCTCCCTCCTCCCCCTCATACAGCATTTTGTCATGGGCGGGCCCCCCCCCCCCCCAAATCAAAATCCTGGCTATGTGCCTGTTCCTAGTACTTTTAGCGCCCTTGAGTGCAACAATCCAGTGCAAGGGGTGCCAAAATCAGAAGGACACTTCTGAATTTGGCTCTATTCCTGAGAATAGCTTCTCTGTGGCCACTTGACTTATCAAATATTCGCCGCTGTTTTTGAAAATAGGCCATGCACCCCTGATCACCCCTGGGCAATGCATACCAGTTAAAAAATCACTGTATACGGGAATGAAACGGTATCACGAAAGGTTGTGTTAAAATACTTTACTCGGCAAGTACATTGTACTTATAGTACTTTACTTCAAGTACATTGCACCCAGTGTACTTGCTACTTTACTTGAAGTTAATCACGTCTCATTTACTTTGTACTTTACTTGAAGTACCTTTTAGATGTACTTTACCCAACACTGTCAAAAAGTAACAAAAATGTGTAGCTCATTCCTTGTCTTAATAGTATCTAGGTCATTACTTTGCTGAAAAGTATGTGGGTATTAGTAATGCGTTGCATAGAAGTCTGCTTTTATGCTACAAACCTTTTATTCATTATGATCATTCATCAGCAGCGTGGAATAAGATGGAGTTGTTTTCGTGGTGCCGTCCCGTTCTGGAGTTTTGAGGCCCGGTGTTTCAACTTTCAGATGGAGACCACGAGGCCGTCAAAGAGGAGAGGGACAGCCTCCAAATGCAGGTAGGGTTTTGTTGGCCACAGTGTCTCAAAAAATGGAAGACAAAGGGCAAATTGGGTGAAAGGAGAAGGGCGTAATATTCGGTGTATAAGCCAAGAAGCTTTGAAAGTCATAGTGAACAAATTCCTTAGGCTAAGAACATTACGCACACTACAAAGTCTCAAAGCTCAGATTGCTCGACTTTGATCGTTGCCACTTATATACTACCACCATATAACTTTTTTTCTCTCACTTGCCTTTCGAGTATTTGAAGGGATTGCCGCTATCGCTTGCCAGGATCTCCACACAAATTCTCAAACCCAGTATCCAAGAATCGCGCAAAAAACGCGTGGGCTATCATTTAGATCTGGGTTATCTTTTGGGTTGTTACAGTACTCTTCTTTCGATCTCTGCTAGGCTTTGCTGGTCCCCGTTAGTGAAAGCAGTACGGTCTGGTGTATTATTCTCAAACCCCGTTCATCTCGTCACATGACCACTCAGGTGGAGTTCCTGAACTCGATCATCGTCGACATGCAACGCAAGAACGATGAGCTGAAGTCGCAAGTGGAGATCCTCAAGGCAGGGCCTACGTTGGACGACGTCGACATAAACCTGTGAGCTGGCATCTCTTTGTTGCCTTTTAAGACTTTGTGAGGTTCCCAAACGCTGGTTGGCCCGGTTGTAGGGCTCTTCCCACAGCTTTTTGTCTTGCAAGCGCCATATTGCATAATTCAATATTTACGCAGCTGATGGCCATAGGACGTGAACTAAGCTTCAGATTTGGGAATAGAGTGCCGTTCATTGCACCGTTACAAGGTCTACTACTAAAAGTAAAGAAGCGCAGATAATAGTGACCAATATTTTGCTACGAGACTTTGCTTCTTTATGGGCAAGCAAATCTCGGAGGCAGTAGATACTCGTGGGAATAGACCTTGAAAAAACCTAAAAGTTTTCAGCCAACATTTAATCGAGTGTTTGACTTATGGCTTCTTCTGCACTACGAAGCTAGGTATACTATGGAAACTTTTCGTCGTCACTTTCGCCATCAGTACGAGGTTTCGAGGAGGCTTCTTTTCGTGTTGTTCGCAGTCGATGGTATTTAGAACTATGGTGCCCAAAACGCTTCTCCGAAGGGCGTGCTTATCGACACTTATAATCTGGTCCCTCCATTTCCACCTAATGACGTCGCAAAAGTATCATGCTTTTGTCGGCCAGGATCCTGGCGGTATTACAGGATTTTATAAAATTTTGCCGTCACATCCTCAAATATCGCCCTAGTCATATTTTTCACCATTTATCTCTTCATTTTGCGGGTTTTACGGCATATGCGAAGTAGGCGAGTGGTTTTCGACCGCAAATTCCCTAGGCATTGTACATGTAGTCAGTTATTTGGGCAGCGTAGGCTACGACGTGACATTTGCGTTCTCCCGTTTCCCACGCAGCAACGGCATCAAGGGCATGTCGGCGCCGCGCCTCTTCTGCGACATCTGCGACCGCTTCGACGTGCACGACACGGCCGACTGTCCCGTCCAGTGCAGCATCGAGGAGGAGATGTCGTCGCACAGCCACCACAGCGTGGCCCGCCACTCGAGCCGACCGTACTGCAACGTCTGCGAGGTGTTTGGACACACGAGCGCCGAGTGCGACCCCAGCGAGACGTTCTGAAGAAGACGCGTCACCCCACGAGGCCATCTGCCCGGTGGCAGGGCCTCGTCACCGACCGAGCGAAACTGCAACCTCTCCACGTTTCGTTTTCACGAAGCGAGGCACGTCAAAACAGCGAAGAGGGACGTTCGCCCCTTGATCAAGTTCTGCAGAGACGAACTACTCGTTCCACCCCGACCGTACAACGAAATTTGATCATCGCATTAGCGAAGGTGCGCGACGGACCTCCGCCAAAGACCGTTGCGAAGTGTCCGGATTATTTTTTTTAATCCGTCCTCGTGGGTTTGGCGCACAGGCGCTCGCCCTTCTCGCGACAGCGGGAAAGAAGGTTGTTGACATCGAATTAGAAACGATATCCGAGCGGTGTTGTTCAAGTACCGGAGATATTTATTGCAGTTGGCTGCTTTGGCGCAAGAGTAGAATGAGTTGCCGCGGTTCCAGATCGAGCCGACATAATGAAGTGGTGCTTGCTTCGAAGCAGCTTCCGGCCCTTGTGAGAGGATCCAGAACACTCTTGCAGCGACAGCTTCCAGTGCCTTTCTCGTTCTTGTTGCACAAATCGTGTTTCGCGTTCCGGGGTTACCCGTTGTTAGCCGCTCTGTTTCTTTTAGCCGTCATATGTATACTCAATATCGGGCTGCTTAGGCTGTTAATCGATTTTTGGCTCTATTGCCATACTCTTCGCTTTGGAACAGCACTTGGCGTCTGTTCCCGGGTCTCGCAGTTACTCGATAATATAAAATTATTTGGCCACTGCGTTGCGCACTTGCACGTAGCATGTTTTAGAGCGACATATTTGTTATTTATAGTACAACATCTTCAAAAAATTTAAGATTGCAATGCACAAGTAACACGCACAAATTGTGTCATTTTTGTTTTTTATCGGTGGCATCGATTATTGCATTTATGTTGGAACTGTTCCTCATTATTAGTATTCCAATTATAAACTATGGCTTGTGTTCACATACGAAAATCGAAACAGTTGTGGCACGAATTTCTGATGATATTTCGCTGTTGGAGCGATACTGCACCAAATTTTTCGTGGTTTTAGACTTATTCTTTTAGCACTTCATAAGTTGTATTTGTTTACAGATTACGACAAATCATATCAGGAGTTTGGTAAATACTGTAATTTATTTGGGATTTTCGAGTGTAAAATAAAGGTGTACCTTTGATATTGCACTAATGGTTTCAGAATGTCACGGTCATTCGAAGTAAAAAATGGACGCTATGTAGGGCCCACTTCATTGGTTACAAAAGGCACGATTAAAGCTCTTTATGAACATGAAACTAAGCAGCAGAAGTGGAAATCAGTTTCAATATTGCAATGTTGCCAAGGAGATGCCACCATACTTGGATAAATTAGTTTGGAAATGTAATCTAATTACAGGTTCAACTACTTTGCTCAAAAAGTATTTCATCACAATTATTAATTACTTTTGGAAAGTAGTGGAAAGTAGGAAGGTAATTTGCAATTACTTTCTTCTGAGATACCCCACATCAATGATGTTTATGTGCGAGTGTTTTTCTGCACTTTGGTGCATTTGTTAATTTATAGACTGGCCTTCGAAGAATCGTTATATGTCGTTTTGCATTCATCACATTTGATGCCTTTGTTTCAAGTACTCGTTAATTTTGTAAAGGCACCAAGCTTCAAGTATGTTCATTATTATTTTTCAACACTGCAAAGATTTTTAATGTTTATTTTTATTTTTAGTTTATTATGACAGTTTAAAGTAAATTTCATATATGGTGCATAGCCCACAAAGCCTGGCAGTTTGATGACGGCGCCATAGAGTGCCCGGTTGCAGGTTTGGAGCGCGAGAACTGGTAGCACAGAGCATTTCTCGGGGAGTCTGGTATTCAGCGCACAGCTTTTGCAGCGGAAAGGACCCGAAGCATGGTTTTCAAACCCGACGAGAGAGCAAGCGGGAGCGCGAGGAACGCGAGAAGCACGAGCGAACATTCCATCACTCGGGGCAAGTGTGTTTCGGCGTCTCGCCGCAGCGGGGTGTCCGTTACATGCCTCTTGTCTGCCGCTCTACCTTTTCACTTTCGGCAACCGTGTCTCGTGGCGATCTGCCAGGCTTTGTCAGTGTAGAGGAGGCTATGATAATAGCTGATAATAATAGGCACTGAAGAAGCTGATGCGGGTGCAGGCCCTCAGTTATTTTTAAGGTGGCCGGGGAGGAGGAAGCTAAGGAAATGCTGGAGAGGAGGGGGAAACCTCCTCCTCCCTCCAGCGTTTTGCCTGCTTCCTCCTCCCCGGCCTTCCTTTCCCAAGCCCTTCCTTCTTGAGTTGCAACGGACTATAGAAGCTTTGTCTTCAGTGCGAGCTTTCTGCCCTTGCTAACACAAGTGTGAACGCGCAGGCACGCGCCACCAAAGCACTGCGAAAAACAGTGAGCTCGAGCTGAAGGCGGGGCTTCTAGTCTCAGCTTAAAGGGCCCCTGAAAAGAAAAAAGAATTTTCTTTTTAACAGTCTTGTTGGGACACGCGTGTCAAAAAATAAATTTTATGTGAAAAAAAAAGTTTGTAGAGCAATATTGACGGAGAGAGATTTATTTGAAATTCTGCACGCAAAGTCCATGACGTCACGGAATGGTCATTTGCTCAACGAGATGGTAATTTGGTCATTCGCTCTTTCCACCTCACCATGAATGCGAAGCCAATCCACCTCTCCTCCACGCACCCAAAACGCCGAGAGAGAACACAAGTGGAAAGGAGGTGACTGCTGACTAAGTCGCGTCTCGCACCGTCAATATTGCTCTAAAAAAATCTTTTGGCGTAAAATTAATTTCTTGACACGTGTGCCAAACAAATAAAAATGATGCGCGAAAAAAAAAAGGAAATATACGGAAATTGCAAGTGCTCCGTGGCAACTCGACAGATAGCGCCAGTGTGCTCTCTCGTCGTAAGAAATCCCGAGAGGTTGTAACGCACTCGGTCCTCAAGCATATTACTACGTTCAGTGCGCTCAGCTTCGGTGCAAATTAAAAACCAGTCAAAAAGTCGTTTCAGTTTAGTGTGAAACTTTGATTAAAACAATTATGGTGGCTTAGCTCGGCTATGTCAGGATATACGTAGCGTGAACTTATACGCACAAAATGAGAGGCGCTATCAAGCGGCTCAGGTGCAGCGTCAGACTTGGCTACTGCGCAACGGAGGTGCACAGGTGGGCACACGGCGGCGCCAGTGCGTCTGCCGCGGCTATGACGTCACTCCTCTAGAATGCGCAGACTGACGAGGCGCGCGCGGTGGCGGCGGAGCGCGCGGCGGCTCCGGCGCGCTAGCTGTGCGCCGTGTGACGTCACTGCTCCTCGCGCTTGCGCAGCACGACTCTTTTTTAACAGCCACGCGAAACTGCTCAACCTCGGCCAGTGTAACTCACGCTACAAAAAAAAAATAAAAAAAAATAAAAAAAATCGCCGTAGACGCTACGAGACAAGAAATGTCATCCATGTACACGGCTTCAAACCGAAATCAAATCGGTCAAGGGCCCATGTGACATCGATCTCTCTGCTCTGCACGTGCGTCGCACTGCTAACGTCATCTGCGGCGCGGACACATGGGTTACGGAGCCAGCGCGAGACGGAGAAAAGAAACAATCCTGGCATTTTGTGGATGGTTTCTTCAACTCGGACTACGCGACATTTCTCCAAATCTGGATTCCAATAAGTCTCGCACAGCACCTTTTGCAAAGTTCCAACTTCTCTGCGGTGTTTTCGAAGGCACAGATGAGGAGAAACTCAACTGAACTTATCGGTGCTATCGTGCATATTGGTAACATTATCATGCTTCACCGAAAACTTCAGACAATAGAGTTTGATTCACTTCACGTGCGTCTGGCAAATTACGCTTCTCACTCAATTTCCCGTCATGACTGAGTTGGTTTTCACCAGCTTAGCGCTGCTGACTGGAGAAGAAAATAAATAAACATGTCATTAAAGGTCAACTCCGGTCATGCTTTCGATTTTGGGATTATGACTTTTTAGTGCAGTCAGCGTCCCTGAATTGCAAGGTGTAATTTTTTTTTCTCGTCATTGTGCGTAGTTTTGAAGATATCGATGCCTCAAAGATTTGTTTGAGGCGCGGCCAACAAAACCGAAACTATAGCCGCTCGAGGCCCCCGGCAACACTGAAAATCAGCCGCTATGTGAACGTGACGTCAGGATCGTTCTCGTTCAACGAGTACGCAGGCCGAGCGGCACCTACCTCTGTTGCGCTAGCCGTCTAAAGATAGGAGGTAAGCTGATTTTGTTTTAGTTATCCAGCATATGTAGCAAGAGTTAGTGCGTACACCCAAAAGCTAGCAGTTGAAAAACCCGTGAACTCGTTCGGTGCCGTACTCGGCGGCCGCCGCCGTGCGTGCGCTATGCCGTACTCGCCGCTTGTATACCCAAAAGCTAGCGACTGGAAAAAGAGTGAACGCGTTCGGTGCCGTACTCGGCGGCTGTCGCCGCGCGTGCCGTCCGTAGTCGTCGCTAGGCCTAAATTGTCATCGAGGCTCCTTGGATAAAGCGGCGTTGATCTACGCCGCGCTGCCAGTGACGTACAGTACTGGGGGCCCTCTCGCTGTCGCGCTGCGGGTCCGTCCCAGACACGAAGCTTTGACGCTCTCCGGCGCGGGCCGCAGCGCCCGAACACAGGTGTGCTAGGCTGTACACGTCTGTTTTTTGTTTTTTTTTGTTTTTTTTTTCGTTCTTTTTTTCTTGGGCGCGTAAAAGCCGAGGTCCAAAGTCCACTGGTCGAACAGCGTTCACCCACACCTTCTCCAATTTCCGGTCCGTTGGAAACTTGTGAAGAAGCACCTTCGGGTTGCGCAGCGGGTTGTTTGAGCAGCTTACAGTGCTACAAGTTGCACTCGGCACCTTTCGAGGAACAGCTAGTCAGTCTTGGGCGCACCGAATTGCTCGCTGAAACGAGTCTTGGAGTCCTCACAAGCAAAAAAACAAAAAACTATATACGTCCGGACCGGAGGAAAAAAAGAGAACGATACTGACGTCACGGCCCAATGTTGCTTTAGCGATCGGCAACCCGCTGGCCGCCCGCTAAGAAGCAGCGGCTCGCGGCAGGTCGCATTTTGATTATCGGCATTAGTTGAGAATGCGGCGTCCCACGGACGTAATATTTTGGCTGGGGTCGTATTTAGTGTCACTACAGCGATACCCGTAATTTATTTAATTTGGAGTTTTGGCCGGAGTTGCCCTTTAACCACTACCCTTGTCGGTCGTGATTGTGTTTATGCCCTTCTGTTTTATTGGTGTAGTACACCTTGGTATTTTTATACTTAGTAAGACACTTTTCTAACGCGTGATTTTCAGTTTTCCGCATTTTAATTGCCTTGTGGAACACGTGCAATCTATTCCCGGCCACTAACTCACCTAACAAAAACTTGCCGGATAGAATCTTTCCTGACATAAGCTCATCGATTTTTAAAAAACCCTCGGACCAAAGCTCACAATTTTTTAATAAGCAGCATGAAAAGCTCACCGAGCGCAAAGTTGTTTCTTCTCACATTTGACGACTCCGATTTTGTATTTGTCGGGAACTTATTATAACACTTAGAAATATAAGTATAAACGGTGCCTTGATTAAATATTTGTCGTTTAGGAATTAAAACAATTTCGTCTTTCTGATGCTGACTAAAGTAAGGGAAACCCCCCCCCCCCTCCCCCCCCATCCTTCCTTTAGGGTGGGCTTTAACATTATATTGTATTTAAATTGCGCACGATTCATGGTTTCATAAACAAATCAAGGTCGAGTGCCATTGTCCATTAATATGTAAAATTGCTTATCACTGCAGCCATGTAATTTTGAGGTGAGCAACATCCATTGTTGGGATCAATTTTCTCTGCCGTCGATTTTTTAATTTACCAAAATATTTGCAGCATAATACTCCGATGGCGTCGCTATTTGCGCCTTTACACGACATAATTATCTTCAAAATTAACCGAAGCCTGTTTCATTTGTCTAAATGAAGAAAAACGAAGGCACCTAAGCAAGCATCGTTTTCTGCTCTTCATTGTACAAATGAGGGAGAGTGCTGCCGCACTTGTTTGGCCGAAGTCCGAAAATCATTTCACGACCTCTTTAATAACAACATAATTGTGGCCACTGATAAACTGAAATTGCTTTGCTTTAAGGGTGCCTCCCCGCGACTAGGAGAAGAGTTGTGAGGGTCTTTCCGTGGTGCTCCTGCAACATGACGCTGCAGTTCTCGAGTCATTGGATCTTTCGACCAGAAGCACTGTTTGGACATTCCTTGAACGAGCTCTTCACTGCCTGTGTCCACGTTTGCCTACACGCCGGATCAACACGCATGGTGGCTGGCGGCAGCCAGCATTCGCCGTTTTTCTCAACCAGATCATTTAAACGGTCGGCCGAAGAGCCGCAAAAAGGGAAAACACGAAACAAAAAATGGACAACAGCAAAAACTGCATTTCTTTCAATCTTTTTACTCTCTTTTGCGGGTACAACAAAATACTATTTTATCATTTTTATGCATTTTGTACGTGTTTGTTTGTGTGTGCTTTTCTTTTTTGCTCCGAATAAAATAAAATGTCTTCAGCCCGAAAAAATCGTGACACAATGCCATTGACTTGGGCACGCACGCACGCGGGCAAGGCGCGCAGCTCCCGATGCGAGGTAACCCAAATGGCATGGAGGCATTGTCTTCCCCGTGGTTTACAGGCGTTACGCAGCCCCAGTCCAGTCCACGCTCGTGTCCGTTGCCCGTAATTCCAACGAAGTATTTAGCGTCGAATAATAAATGTCTCCGCCATAGACCATAATTGGGAACCTGAATAACTTTTAAATGTGACGTCCGAAAACCTGATCCAAGTAAACACCAAATTCGGCATCAAATTAAACCTACAGAGATGCCCAGCTATACCTAATTTATGAGATTTGTAATTCTTGCTATATTAAACTATGCTTTCTTCGATATAATATTAAAAAAAAGAAGACAATTAAGCACAAGGAACGTAGGTTGTCAGGGCAACGCTACTTTCGCATAATAACCACAGTTCATTCCCGAAAAATTTACTGGAATGTAGGTATAAATATTAACAGTTTCCGTGTTCTTTCTGTTTAATACATAAGGTGCGAGCTAGCGTACACCGTCCAGCTTTGAAAGTCTACTTTCTTCGTAAGGATGCGAATGCGAGATTTGTACTTTTCGGAAGAGTTCATTGCTGTTTGTTTAGCCCCGTTGAGTGCGCTTCTTACCGAGCGCCGGTGCGCTGCAGAGAAGCCACACCCACTAAAGCGAACTTTCGCGGGTGTTGCTTCTCCGCAGTGTACCGGTGCTCGGTAAGAAGCGCGCTCAACGGGGCTGAACATAGCGATCAATACTTTGAAAAATACGAATATTGAGGTTCATCTCGAAGCGATAATCGAATAACATATTCGAAACAACTATTAAAAAATTCGAATATTCGCACGATCCCACTAATGAGCGAAACGGCCGCGCATGCTCCGTTTTACAGCCAGCGTCATTGCCGTCGCCTGATGTCAGAAATATGCATTGGTGTGTATCGCAACCAGGGTACCTTAGACACGTTATGATCGCATATGCTCACGCAAACGTTCAGAGCTTATACATGCTACGAGCAGCTACGCGTCAAAACCCAGGGATCCTGGGTTCGATCCGAACTTCTGCCCGGTTCGATCTCGATGAGCATCGTACCGGCGTGCGGTCGTGTATCACTACTGCGTGATGCGCATGCAGTAGCGATGCGTAAAATACCCCATCCTAGAATTTGTTGTGTACTGGCTTGTTATATACAGCAGAGACAACAAACGCCCACTGGGGCTGACTACCCTCTGCGTAACGAAATTATTACGCTTCGAGAGCCGGTGTGACTGGTGTGACCACCGTGAATGGGAAACGCTACGTGAAGGCGCCAGTCTGTCAACAATCAATTGTAAGCCTTGACTACCAGACGATTTGCACACAGCGTTTCAGTGCAGGAAGACTGCAAACGCCCATTGGCCACGAAAATGACGCCACTTCCGGTTCCGGTATTAAAACCAGAAGTGACGTCATTTTTCAGGAACTCGATGTGCTCCGAAACCAGGACCAGCAGCAAAATGGTGGCGTCCAGCAAAGACCGTTCTACACTTGAAAATATTTGGGACTTCATTTCCCTGCTGAACACGTATACACACAGCCAACCGCAAAAATCAATAAAAGGATCCCAGCGAATGACGAAGCGCAAAAAACGTGGGGGACGCTTTTAAGCTTCACCTTTAAGAGTGTAACGCGATAGAATTCTCGGGACCCTTCGCAAAGCTATTTCACACGAACCCGCGCTCGTTCCCAAGGCGTGCAAGCGTGTGTGCGTCGTGTGTCGCGGGGCGTCTCACGTGAGCGTTGCGTGTTGTTGGAAATTCCCGCGCGAGGTCGTGTGGCGTAATGTCACACGCATGAAGTCATGTCCCTACTAACCCGCTAAATTTAGCGGGAAAATTTGACCCTCGCGACGTCACACGTGACGTGAAGTATGACGTCACCAGGTGCATGCCGGGATTTTCCGGTCCTACCGACGCTGACGCCGGATTTTCTGCGACACGACGTGCTAAAATGCGATTATACCTGCACAATGCGCACGGACAGCGAACAAGTGACACATCATTGTCCCTGCGCCACTTGTTAGATATATTCTGCGCTTCGTCATTTGCCGTGATTGGCTGCCTGCGGGTTCTGCGGGAGAGTGAACTGATATTGTTTCTAGAATGTAGCCGCTCTCGAACGAACTGCACGGGGTGGCCACACGTCGCGAAACTGGGCTGAGGTCAGGCAACCTTGAGACCGGGCAAGGAAAACGGGGCGCTCGCCGTATACCATCGCCCACGCACGCCCGGTGTGAGGTATATGGGACCGCGCGATCTTTCTTCGGATACACGCGCGTTCGGCAAAGAAAACGTTGTCGAGCAAATGCGCCATCCCACGCCGCGGACCGACCTCCTTATAGCGAGAGCGGCACACGGCGCTACGCTGCATGAGTTGCGCTGCTCTGGAGGTCGACCAATCTGGACATGCACGTGGGATCAGTTCTGGGCGGGGGTTGCAGCGGGGTTACTGTCACAAGGATCACCGAGGCAAGACGTGCCTCCTTTTCTGCTTCTTACGGCACAATGGGTCGTTTTCGAAACGCTACCCGATGGAGTCTAGTCGCCCAGAAATGGAGACGCGAATGCCTGCTCGGAGTGAAGCAGGCCACAGCAACACTGCAACGCCGCAGACGCGATGGCGTCTGCGGGCACGCCTCAGGTAGTTCGAATCAGGTTTGCTTCGTAAACTTCGAACGCGTCTGCAGACAGTTTGTATTACCCATGTGACCGTGAGACGAAGAAGAAACACGACACTGTCTTCTGACTGTCTTTTGTACGGTGTATTAACTGTGTGATCGCTTCACGAACAACGCCGACAGCTTGTTGAGATGCTGAATGCGGACGGGACGTAGAAATCGACGCTGACTTTCGCGTTTGCAAAGTTCTTTACTTGCTACTGCAGATTAAAAATGTTCTTGCCTCATCGAGCATGCGACAAACTATATGCGTCTTTATGCGTGCGAAGGACGTTCCGAAAGGCTCCGCCCCAACAATGCAGATGACACGCAATAAAGGACAGCGGCTCCGGTCAGAACACCTCTCGCATCCTGGTACGGATAATAAGATTCGCCTTCCGCGGGCTGCCGTGTCTGTGAATCGCGTTCTGAGCACGCGCATCTCTTCTGACGCGCGGGCGTCCGCAGCCCTCGGTGTTTTTCGCCCGGGTGATACGCGCTGCAAAGGTGGACTTCATTGTACGTACCCGATCGAGAGAAAACGGAAGTAATAAATATTCTATTCAGTGGGATGCTGCGAGAAGCAGCATCCCACTGAAGAAGAACGAATCAAGGAGCCTCATCAGCCACGCCTTGCGTTTCTTAAACTGTCACTGACCATAGAATGCATGCCTTTGGCGCTCGAGTAAATAATGAAACGAGATGGCCGAAAAAGATGGACCTAACACGCGCGCATCAGACAGACAGACAAGTACATGCAACATATGACGTTTTCAAGATTCCCAGCACACGCGTTTCACGCTCCAACTCGGACATTTGAGTGCATTGCTAAACGGTTTCTTTCGGGCCGCAGATAATATATCATTTGCGCGTAGAGGGCCTTTCGAGACTCGACGAAGGACGGCAGAGCACTCGCAGGTCATCGGAGCATTTCATCGGCGCGGCGCATGTGACATATCTGTCCAGACTCGATCGACCATTCAGCCGGCCTAGGAGACAAGGCCCCGCGCTTTTCTCCTTCAAACCACACATCCTCCGTTCAAGTTGAGCTTCAGCGTGTCTTGGGCCAGGTCGGAGATCCACTAACGATGACATCATGTGCGGGCCTTGTCTTCTCGGGTATTCAGCTCATCGTCGATGATCTCGGTTCGATTGGTGCGCGCTCGTGACCGATCGGACGCGCCGGCTCTTCGCGGGTGCGGCGCCATCGCACGCAGCAGCGCTGGCGCTATCGCGGGCGTCGGAGATTCTTCGAGATGACCCGGTGTGCGCCGAGATGCATTTCTCGTTGTTGGCCATCTCGCTTGAATATCGCGGGCAACGCGTGCGTAACTGCGCAGCTCAGATTTCGGTCAGGGACGCGAACCGTGGGCGAGAGAAATTTCACGAGCGCGATGAAGGCGATATCTGGATTAGACGGTTATAACTTCGTGAATTGCTTTAAAAAAAAAATAAATAAATAAAGCTTCGTTTTTTTCGGTAGCCAGTATTGAAAAAAAAAAAAAAAGAACTGAGGACAAGACAAATTAAGAGTGTGAGATTTTGGCTACTCCATAACTTGAACATGATAAGCATGACAGAGAATTGTGGTAATGTCAAAAGGACGGAGGAACATAAAAAAAAAAACGCCAATTGTTATGCGCATATCGGATTTTGATAGGATTACTTCGAGCGGATGTGCACTAGTGAGGTATATTAGAACCGATTGGTGTAAAATTGATATAACTTTATAAAATTTGGCAAAAAAATTCCTTCAAACAGACGGCAAAAAAAAGGAACACGTGCAAAGAACAAAACAAGTCCCAACACGTGCCGTGTCGCGTCCCTTTGCTGCGCGGATGGACCCGGCGGGCCGCCGTGCCGAGTCCTTCGAAGGGACACCTCCCGCTGGCAATGCAACGATGACACAAGCGGTTCCCGTGATTTCCAAGTATAGGTCGCGAAACGGGCTACCACCTCTCCCAATAAAAGTCCATCTGTCACCTCCGCCGCCACATTCGATATCGGCCGTCACGTGGTCGTGTTTATACATCGGCTCTTTTTCTTCCACAGTTGCACCGACTGAAGTGATTCTCCACGAATAATTTGATAGCCCGTCGATTAAAGAGACTTTCTCGTTGCTAGGTGAAAACACGTGGTTCCGACCTTAGATTTTGACAAGATGCACTAAAACATTTACTTTAGTTTTCTTTTCAACGGACGGAGACAAAATGAAAAGCGCGAACAATAAGATTTTATTTGTTCTGTTGAGTTTCATGAACGAGCGTTATTTACATATAATTTAAAAACATAATTAAAGTAATAAAAACGAAAAAGAAAGATATAAAAACAATAAAATTATAATAAACAACAAAACAAAAATAATACAGAAACATAAAAAATGTATAACAAATAAAGTGTAATAAGAAATGTAATTAAAAGTGCGTGTGTAGTTTGTGCTACACACCATTCTGTGCTCGCTGGTCTTTGTCAGCGTCATCACACTTGCGTAATTTTTTTTATTATTATTTTTGGCTTAGTTTTGAAAGACCAAACAAACTACGAGCCTCCAGGTGCCCCGAGAAAATGTCGTCTTTCTATAATCTATAGCTTGCTCGATTCGATTGAATGCAGCAACCTCTCTCTCTCCGCGCCGCTTCTGGGATTCCGTCAGCGACGAAACGCAAGATATGTCACCTCGCAGTCTGTTCCTGCTTTATAAGCCCCCCTCGCCACCGCTCTGCTTTGTTCTAGTAGTGGGCGCTGCTTGTATGCCGGCGTCTTTGGACGACGGCCCCCTCCCGCCCCGTAGTAGACCGTACTCCGCCTCACCGTAGCTTGGCAAAGGGCGAAGGATATATGCTTTCGGTGAGCCAATCAGCGCGCAGGAGGAAGACGCGTGATTCTTAAAGCCACGAAGAGAGAGAAAAACCTCTTTTGCCCGAAGTTTTAAGTGATAGTCTCCTAGGGGGACAAAAACGACGTCTGGCACAGAGAAGAGAGGACAAGAGGGGAGTTCCTCCCTCCACTCTTATCTGGAACTTTGTCAAGGGCTGTCACGTGCTCCGCCTCCGTCGCTCTGATTGGTTTAAAGGGGCCGCAGTGTTGGCTTTTTGCCAAGTTGCGGCGAAACGAAGCATAGCACACGTCTGTTCCGGGACTTCGCTCCACTCCACCCACCTTCCCCGAGGTCCTTTGTTCCGAGGACGCTGGTCGGAAATAATTGCAGCCCCATTCACAAGCAGGGACAGCAATGGCTTGCCGCTCCGCTGCTGCTGTTGCACGACGGCATCAAGATCCCTCAAGTCGGTCACCCAGTGGTTCCCGTCGCTTGAAGCACGGCCCGCGCGTACGGGGCGAGACGGCTGAGCTTGCTAAACAAGTCCTATCTGCGACCACCGCGGCTACAGTCCTCCTCCCCGGTTGAGAAATTGGAGCGTTGAACAAAAGTGGTAGACGATAACATTGTGTTTGACCAGGAGGTGTGCGACGCTTGTAGATGCGAACAGTTTCGCCTCAAACAGCTGCGTGGATCTAGTCACCGTTGGTGGGAAAACATATACTACCAGCCTGGTACCCTTGGGCAGGCTTTTGCCAAGGCTTGAGTTTTGTAGCCAAGGAGGTCATAGAAGTCTGCGAGTACGGCCTTTGGCCGCCGTCATTTTGCTGCTGGTGCGTCATCGTCTGATATTCAATCCTTGTTAAGGTGGGCTCACGGTTACCAGATTAGTGCGCCAACAAAGCGTTTTCCACCAACAATGGCTTTCGAAGTTTTGCTGCTTCCAAATTTGTGTGTACCACCAAGAGTCTAAGACATTCTTTTGGCTCTATGAGAACCGTGCGGATCTAATTCAAGCCCCGACCAGGGCGCCCCTAGCGGCAAACGGGTCCGTTGTATCGGGCATCATCTGCCGGTCGCTGCGTTGGTTGTGCTAAAGTGTTGTGCGTTGTAGTGGGTTAGCGCTGTAATTTCTGAGATGGCTATTCGGCACCAAGAAAGCCGCAACAATTGTTGCGTGGTCGGCAAGATAGCGCACGGCACGAAGTAATACATCATCCCTTCGAAGCCGTACGAGGCGGAGTACTGCGCGACCTGGGTACGACATGTGTGTCCATACAGGTTAGTGGAGTTTCTTACCTTCCAGTTCGCGCTTTGTATAAGCTGCTGACGAATAATACAATTAACTTTTTTTCTCTTCTAGCGACGATGGAACAGCATCGACACCGACGGAAAACTCTAAAGTATGCAGCAAATACTTCACCGGAATCGAGAAGCGGAATGCGGTCGCCCTTCTAAGCCTACCGTTGGATGTTTCCATCAGCCTACAGGAAGACAGTAAAGAGAATCGCGGAACGGCGCGAAAAAAAATCGCCCAGTTATTGTCAAGCTGATTCAGAAATAAACGTACATAATTACCGCAGTCCACTCAACGCCAACAAAATTTTTTTGCGGGCGCGCTTAATTTTGTTTGCGGAGTACGGCGCTCCGTGACATCCACTTGTCCGTCGAAACGGACCTCCTTCACGTCGCACACGCGGCCAGATTCATGAAACAGTTTTCTCTTCGTCATATTGGCACCACGGAAGAAGCTTTCTGGATTAGTAACCGCCTTAAACCCCGTCGTAATCACCCCGGGAACACTGTCCGCTAGGCTGCTAATCGCCACTGCTTCCCCCCGATGATTCTGAGCCGGCGGCACCGGCTTCCAAAGGAACTTTCCGAACTCGTAACTGCCTTAAATTCCGTCGTAATCACGACGGGGACACTGTCCGCCGTGCTGTTCGTCGCCATTGCTGCCCGATGCTCCTGCGGCGGCTACCGCCAGGTCGCGGCGAACAATAGGCGACCGCCGCGACACGGCCGGCTTGCTCGCTTCCTATATATAATCCATCTCACAAATGTCTGCAGCAAAGACGAAGGCACGGGAACGTAGCCTAACTCAGCAGAATTCTGGTGAGTAGTGCCTCTAAATAAGCTACGTTTCAGAGTAACGACTTACCGAGCGGCGTAGACTTTCCATTGTCCCGGGGGGGGGGGGGGGGGGGGGGGGGGGGGTGCTGCGCGTTACCTTTTCGCCAGAACTGGAGATTGAAGCCAACGAAAACACGCTGGGATTCCATTTCACATGTATTTTTGTCAATAAAGGCAACGCGGGCGTTATTTTGTTTACATGCCACTACTAGAAGCTCGTTACATTGCACGTTAACAGCGTCTCGGTAAGGATCATGGCCCGGGCCGGGGGGGGGGGGGGGGGGGGGGGGGTTTGCCTTCTTCCCCCTCTTATGGATCTTACCAGGGGAAGGGGCACGAGCCCCGATGCCCCCCCGAAGTCTACGCCTATGCACTTACCCATCTTGGAGCTTAAAAGCATGGTGGTCAGTTATCTGAAGCTTTATCTGAAATCACAGGGAACGCTTTCCCGTCCTCCAAAAATGTTTAAACAGTTCACGACATAGCAAAGGAATATTACGTGAGCTTCCTCACGCCGAATCTAATGCTGCCGAAGTCGCACTTTCGAATTATGACGATCGGCTGTTGCGTAACGTTTGCTCTGTACTAAGTACCACGATGGCGGCGCCCACAACAATATCGGGGAACAGAGTGCCGATACTCTAAGCGTTGCTCATTTAGTGACTCTACTTCCGATTATATGAGAACTCGTGCATATAAGGCCCTTTCCGAAGCCACACATTTGTGACGCCTTTGTCAGCATTGCAAATGTTTGTGAGATGGGAGAATAAAAATCCTCGAAAATCGGGCGAAGCATGGGGTGCAGATACCAGATGTACGCTGGAACCAGTAGCAAAATGGCTGCTCTCAAAGAGGCAAGCGCGTGTGCGCTCTTGGCCGGTAACATTTCATTGTCCCCTTGTTGTTCTTGTCGTTTGTTTGTTTTTCTCCAACGGCCGACTGCGTGAAACAGCGCCAACATTTTGGATGAACCTGCGACGTGATGATAACGGACCGAGATTTGATCTGGGCCGGCTTCATTGTTGTTATTGTTGTTGTTACCATGGTTGGACTAGATGTGCGGGAGACGACGTGTGTGACTTTGTAACGGCTCAGAAATGCGCTCGCGTGTCGGGCTTCGCCTTTGTTGTTGCATGCGACGTAGTTTCGCGCGGAGCAGAGGCGCGCCCGCTCTCGTGCCGGTCGTGCGCGCTTCGGGGCACGCTAGAATCATTTGCGAATTCTTCAGTGGACGTCTATGTTTGTCCCGCAGAGGGAGTTGCCTCATCGACAGAACCGGATTTGTGGGCACGCAACTGCCTAAACTTCGCAACCGTGTCTAAAAAATAAAATAAATAACAAAAAAGAAAAAAAAGCGCGTGTTTTTGGATTGAGAGATATGCATGCCTCTATTGTTTTTCTCGAATACTCGCTTTCCAGATGAGCGGGGTAGCAGTAAGCGACATGCTGGGACGTTTTGCGAGGAAATTAGTGCCTTAGAGACTAGAAAATTATAAAATAGCATGCACACCATAGGCTTTTACGGTTAAAATTATTCCCGGCTAAAGCGTATTTTATGGGAAAAGAAAGACGTCTGGAGAATTGGGAAAGTTGCAAGAAAATAAACTATTGTTTCTCGCAAGCCTGTAGCCAGGCCACGTATTTGACGTAAATTCGATTACCAGATTCGCATCAAAGCAGGCGTAAAGAGTTTCTTTTACCTAGTTATTTTTTCGATAATGATTGCTTCTGTAGAAAAGAAATGAGTAACGTACTTAGTTACATTAAAGGCCAAGTAACGAGTAGCGGTATTTTGTTCATTTTGACGAGTAAACCTGTACAAAAACGTTAAAACAGGCTCATTTTAATTCTAACCTGACTATGCGCCTATTGCGACAAAGGCAGATTGGTCACCCACGTGGCCGCTTGTTCGAACAGCGACTTAAAAGAGCGAACGCTGCTAGTTTTTTTTTTTTTTTTTTTTTCAGCGGTTTTTATTGCGTATGGTGAAAAACGAACACGCTTTTTATAGGTCATTAGCGTCAGGGATGTTTTCTAAGCGGTATTTGCGCGAAGCAGAAAAATCATCGCTCTTTAAACACCGAACTGCCTTTGTGTCAAAGAGCGCCTTCGTACGTCCCTCTCTGCTTTCCTTCGTTTCCCCCCTGCAATTTTTTTTTCTTCCTTCTTTACGTCCTGCTTGCATGCTGAGCTAATCTGAACAGCGGGAAAAGGGGGGGGGGGGGGGGGGGAAGGGCTGTTGCTATCGCTTGACTCGGATTCGTGGATTGCTCTTCGGGCTATTCTGTGACTGGCTCATCAGTTTGTTTTTTCAAGAAGGGCCATGCACTCCTTTCATTACTCATGAGCGCGTTTGTGAACAAGCCACACACTGCCAAAGATTGCTCTGGTCGACAGAAAGCCGATTTCATCTTTGATGATGGCCCCAAAGATCGGTGTTCACGTCGTAGATATTGTATATATTGTTCGAGCAAACCGACTCGAATGTCTCAAAAATGTTAATATTACTTGGTCCAAAATAGAACGCAGTCACACTCTAAAAAAAGCCCGTGCATCATCTTTCCACGCACAACAATCGGAAAGTCAATCACGGCAACTTACGAAGGCAGCTCGGCGAATGACGATGGCGAAACATATGTTTAGACCAAAAAACGCAGTCTGAGTTGTGACATTATAAGCAATGCAAGCGTGATGTTTTGCATTGCTTAATGTCACAACTCAGACTGCGTTTTTTGGTCTAAACATATGTTTCGGCATCGTCACCCGCCGAGCTGCCTTCGTAAGTTGCCGTGATTGGCTCTCCGATCGTTGTGCGTGGAAGTAGACGCACGGGCTTTTTTTAGAGTGCACGGTCAGAACGACAGGGTGGTCTTGTGGTCCCTCTGCGTGTCTTCAGCGCGACCCTTTTACTCGATTTGCCGCCTGGTGAGCTTCGAGGGGGCACGCGCTGTGAAGACACTATACAGACGACGAAGGGCTCAGAGAGACAGCACAACCACGAATTAAAGATCATCCTCCCTAAAACCGCTGTTTTAGGAAAATTGCCGTTTTTGGAGAACCGCTAGGGAGCATGATTCGGAGGGTTTTTTTCAGAGTAGAGCAGCAGGACGTTCGAAGATTTCTACCAGGGCTCCGAGACAAGTGCGGCGGCATTCTCATAGCTGCACGCAAAGTGGCAGTTCGATAGACCGACCCGTCAGCTTGCCGTCCGTACGCATTCTTGGCAGAGGACCGAGCCTCGTCGCAGTCGGCGACTACAAACCCTTTCGCGAGGTTTATTATTGTCGCTTTCTTTTTGCTGTTGGTTGGTCGACGGCGTCGGGTACACTGGGTCGCCCTGACGAGCGCTCTTGGCGAGCGCTCAAGTCGACTTGGCTTTCCAACGCGCCTCCCTGCATGAATAAGCCGCCTCTCGCTGCTGGCCGAGTCGAGCGACGCCGCGACAACACGTACGCTCCGCGCTTCCTGCAGCGCTAGCCGAGCACGTGCGATTCGCTCGTGGCTTTGACTCAACGCCCTGCCGTTGGCAAGAGGAAAGGCGTCGGGAGACTTGAGGCATAGAGATGTCGCTTTGACTCACGTTTTTCGAATGAAGTGGGGGGACTTATCGGTGACAGGTGTTGGCGTCATAAAAAAAAAAAAAAAAGGAAGGAATTCTTTTATTTGGGGGAACGGACATTGGTGACATGCGTGTGGTTCACATTAATTGCCATTTTAGATGCTGACGCTTTGAAGGCTGAACAAGCACGTCAGTCCGCCAAATTGCATCTATAAAATTCTAAATACTGGAGGTTCAGTGGACCAGTTCTGGGATCGTCGAGCTATAGAAAACACACCAAACTATCTTTCTCAGTCTCATGGAATTCAAAAAAGAATATTATTGGAGAGCGTTTGCGAACCGCCTTCTTCTTCCCTCATTCGAGGATTACGGATCCCCTCCCACTTTTTTTTTTTTTTTGCACTGAAAGTTTTCGAGTGCCCACATTGTAATAATCGGGCGCAGACTTAAAATTGATTTGGAGCTCAGATATTACCTATACTAAACGTATACTTATTTTGCCTCTCGCGAACGGCCAGTCACGCACCTTATTGAAATGAAAAAGAGATTATCTTCTTAGATCGAATAATCCGCTTAGTATTGCTCGCAAGATGTAGTAGAACACACAAACTTGGCTCAAGGCTGGATCGCGTGTTCACCACCGTACTGTCTTGGCGCATATGTTTGTGTGTGTGTTGAAGGAAAGAGGATAGTTTGGTGACGCACATATGGAGAGGCAAAGTGCTTTCTAATCTTTGCATATGCCCGTTTCACTTGCACCACTGTCGTTTCTTCAGCGGTAAATTGGAAATCGAATGCGTGCGAGCCAAGGAAAGGCAAAAACGCACGCATGCATATTCCCAGATGGTCATCGGCGCCCAGAACAGCCACAACGAGGAACGAAACTCGAAAACGGCGAAGGAGCAAGGAAGCCTCGCTTTCTTGTTTCCTACGTTGACCTGTCTTCAAAAGTAGAAAGGTATTCTGCCGAGGAAGAGCGCGATTCACAGCGCCGTCTTTTGTCCTCGCTAGCGCCACAGTTAAGTAGCCGAGGCACGCGAGCTGCTCCGACGAGCTATGGCGCGCAGATGGACGTGGACACACCGCCTTTACCAATTCGCCTCCCCCCTGTGTTTTCGAACCAGAACCACGCCAGAACAGGTGTATATGGAAACGTGTAATCCTCGGCCACTTTCCTCGACGCGTCGAGGATCCACGAAGCAGACGACTTGGACCAAGAAGTCGTCGGCTTCACGCTGGGTGGGCTGTCGTTGTTGCCAGAAGTCATACGCTAACACACGCTGCGTCCTGCGTGCTTCGGTTCCGGGGCTCGCATGGGCGCTGTGCTGGATAAGTGACGTCGCGTGGCCTGTCGTTGCCGTATTCCCGAAAAAGCTCGGCGCTGCTCGGTCGTTGACGTCTGCTGAGGCTCGGCAGAGGGGCCGCCGCGTCTGGGAGTCGTTGAAGCTGCCAGCCCTCGCTTTCTTGCTCTGCCCCCACGGCGCGCGCGTACATGTACGGTACAACACGAACTTTCGGAAAAGAAGAAAAGAAAATGAGCAGCCCTATACGAAAGCGAAGTTACCAAAGGCACAAAAAAATGTTTTCTCCGCGTTTCTTCCAGCAACCACGTGCTCCTTGAAGCGTGACAAAACAACAGGGCCGAGAAAGAAACGGCCTCCTATTTCGAAGCTCGCTTCGGTAGCGTTACGTGGGCGACGTTTCACAAATGACGGGGGCGGGAGTTCATTTCGCTCGCCGAAGAAGAAACCCATGCGCCGTGCTTTTCGAAGCGCTTGATTTCTTTCTCGAGGAGAACATCTCGCGGACAAGCTCGTTATGACTGCGCTTCGCAAAGCGCTTTCCAAGTTGTTTCCTGGTTAAAATGAACGCGGCGTTTGGGTGCTTGACTCTCTCTCTCTCCGAGCGCCCTCGCTTAGAATTATCGTCATCGGTGAAGTGTTCACGGTCAATGGCCTTTCGCATGACATATTGCGCTAGCGGGTTTACTGTGCGTTTCACGACTATTAACTTTTTGTCTGTGTGTCGGTGAACTTGAACAGAGAAATGTTTAAAACAAATGGGGAATACATTGTACTCCGCTCATTTGCATTAGGCGTCGGTGCTCCTATAGAGTGCCGATTTCTCCCCTGGAGGTTTGGACGTCTCGCCACTCCGGAGATTGGAGCACGCGTGCGCGCCGCCCGAGCCGCTCTGCTAGGGCGATTGTAAGAAGGATTTGATCGCCGATGTGCCGATGGTGGGGACTCTGTGCTATTTGGACGGCTGCAAGAACCGCCGATCGCAGAGAAAGGACCTGCCCTTCTTTGGTTTTCCTCGGGACCCACGCATGTGATAAGACGGCATTTATGATATCCCGTTCCCTGGAGATCTCGGTTGACGCCTCTCAAGTAGATGATGGGATATATCATTTCAGCCGCTGGGAACGGGGCAGTTCGCTGCAGGTTTACAGATTTTGACGCAGTTTCCAAAAAGCATGGGCTGGATCAGACTGAGGCGGATTTTTTTGCGTAACCAACCTGTGCGCTGCGATCATTTTCACGAGAACGACTTCAGCAATCCGAATTTGAAGAGTCAGGGGTGAGTAATTGGGATATAATAATGAAGTGTACGTCTGTAGATTCTATTTTATTTACATATATACATCTACGGAGACTGTCAGAGAACGAAGAGATCTAAAGCGCGGGCTCTCTTTTTCGAGATGGCTTTGTACTTCGTCGTTCTTCATATGTGTCTACAATACTCCACCTTCTCGAAGTGCAAGGCATCGTTTGTCAGATGTACATGACGACAAGTGGATGTCTTGGGTCGTGGCTCCTTAGTGCAGACTTGAGTTTCCTTTGTTGAGAACTTGGTAATCTGTGCAATGTGGGTGGGCTTGAGACGATTGATCGATCGTCAAAGAAGTATGATAGCGCTCGTATGTATTTTCTTTTGCAGAATGGTGAGAAGTTTGGAGAGACTGTGGCAAGAAAGTTTCAGCGTCTGATTGTTGTCCCGCCTAACCCCGATGTGTGGGAGACACGCTCCGCATTGTTCGTGGACAAGTTGCTGAATGTTCTTTTCAATGCTTTCATAAAACAGAAATGAACGCCTTTGCTCAAATATTATTAAGAGAAGCAAGAAAGCCCTGAAAGTCCTCCATGAGTAGCCTAGCTGTTGCACTTTTCGGTTGAGTCTACAACAACAATTCCAGGAATTTTAGACATGGGCGCGCCTTCAGAACTTGCGCCATCTCTCGTTTTCCGTGAACGGGACCGAACGTACTCAATGGGCAAAACCAGTTTATAATTGCTCAATACCAATGCAAAAAATCGCCTTTCTCTCATTGGAGTTCTATTGAGTAGGGATACATAGATCTGCAGACGAAATTCCAAGCTCGCTTGGCCATATTAAGTTTAGCCAAGGGCAAATCGAAAATGTTCTCATTGCACCAATGGAAGCACCCAAAAAAGACCGTGTTTTCATACAAGAATTATGTCCTGATAAGAACTGTCTTTTATACGAAATTGCTCTCATTGATTATGGGTACCCAGTGAGCTCACCTAAACTATGATGCTTTTTTTTTTATCAATCAATACTACGACGGTTCATGAGCATTTCAGATATTAAAATGAACGGCCGCTTCCGTCTTTAAAGGTTTCGAAAATGCATGAATGAGCGCATTCTATGTGTAATAGGCACAATAACAAACTATTCAAGTAGCAACTCAACCGTATCAAGAAATACACAAAACATGTACACAGGTCTTAAGGTCCTAGGTTTGCACCCGGGTTTAAAATCGATAGTGCTTTTATCCAGTCAAACTACGCTTAGACGGTAGTTTCTGTTGAAGAACAGTAGCATACCAATAAAAGAAATTGCTGATTTCGTTTAATTATACGTGTGCCACATAATTAAACATGAGCCGATTCTTTAAAATTGCAAAATTAGGTTCCCCAAACTCAATTTTGAGACAAACGTGCACGCTTCCTGCCCAAAGGCTAGAACCCCGACTTGTGCCAAACCCGAGTTAGAGGATAGTACCGTCCCTGTAAATTAGCATACCGCTGAGAGCAATCGTCTTTATATCGCCTAATTACTCGCGAGTCACGCCATTATAAGGAGGAGTCCAATCGTTCAAATAGCGAAAATACGCTCTTCCAGCTCAATTTTTGGACAAACGCGCATGTTTCCTGTCCAACCCCGACTCGTGTAGTACTTTCTATGTACCACAGCATATCACTTAGACCAATTCTATATTTTATCTAATTACTCGGGGCTTACCTCATTAAACTTTAGGCTGGGCAACTAAAAACGCTAATATATTATCTGCAACCAGACTCGGAGTTTTGGATAATACTTTCTACGTACAACGAATCGCATACCATCGAGAGCCA